>NC_140590.1:62472548-63072548 GCF_964204655.1 Triturus cristatus
CATTCGCAGTCTATCTCTGTCATTATGTTGGTCCAAACTACGGCCAATCAGGCGCCAGCTCCTCTCTAGAACCTTCTCCTCAGAGCTTCTCACCTCAGATTTTCGTAGCACCAGAGTGACTTTAGAGTTTATGAGGAGAAGAGAGCCTCTGAAGGGAGGAGGGAGGGTCGCATGTGAATCTATGAAAGACACCAATACTGGAGAACCACCTGTTTACAGGTAAGTAACAATTGTTCTTCTCCAGTATTGGGGTGTCTTTCATAGATTCACATGCTTGAATATAGAATAGATAGAAGTAACAATTAGCATTGTTTCCATAATCATATAAAACTGAAATCGTAATGACAATCAACATCCTTGTATACATGATATCATTCAATATCTATATAAGTGCAAATGAGCCACTATTCAACGGTAAATGGAAACAATATGGAGGAGGGAAGGAAGAGGCTCACCTTATTTAAAAAGATTGCGAAGCACTGCCTGCCCAACTGCAGCATCCTCTTCGTTTAAAGCCGCCAAACAGTAGTGTCTTTTAAAAGTATGTCTGCTCGACAATGTAGCTGCTCTGAAGATTTGATGTAAAGGCACTCCAGCAAATAAGGCGGTTGAGGATGACATTGCTCTAGTGGAGTGAGCCCTCACTGGTGACTGCAAAGGCTTGTTTGCCTTTTGATGGCAGAAGACGATGGCTGCTGAAACCCAACGTGCAATTGTTGGTTTTGTAACTGGACGTCCTTGTGAAAACGCCCATAAGCTATGAAGAGCTGATTCGATCTTCGAAAAGAAGCTGTTTTGCTGATGTAGAACTTTAAACATCGTTTCACATCCAGGGAATGTAATTGTTGCTCCGCAGGAGTTTGAGGTTTAGCAAAGAAAGTCTTTAAGATCACTGGTTCGTTAATATGGAAGTCTGAAGGCACTTTAGGCAAGAATGTTGGATTAGTGCGCAGTACTACAGAATCTGGTTTGAACTGTAGGAAAGGAGGATTTATTGTAAAAGCGTGAATGTCACTGACGCGACGTGAAGACGTTAGTGCTAGAAGAAGAGCCACCTTCCATGTCAGATACTTCAAATCGACCTTGTGTATTGGTTCGAACGGTGGTCTCATTAATTGTGCCAACACGATGTTAAGGTGCCACAATGGAGGAGGGCGTCTAACAGGTGGGAATTTACGAAACAACCCTTTGAAGAATTGATGCATTCTCCTCGAAGAGCAAAGGGAAGTTGAACCATCCTGACGGAAACGAGAAATTGCCGCCAGAAAAACTCAAGGTTGCAAGAGAAAGTCCGGATTTAGCCAATTGTAAGAAGAACGGTAGCAGTTGTTCTGGTGTAGAGTGAATTGGATGAACCCCAGTAGATGCACACCAATGGCAGAATCTCCTCCACTTTAATTTGTACGTTTTTACCGTAGAAGGAGCCCTCGCCTGGACCAAGATGTCTCTTCAGTCCTGTGGAATATCTAGATGGGCAAATTCACAGTGCTCAGGTTCCAAGCTGATAAGCTCAGTGATGAGGGATTCGGATGACAAACTTGCCCCTTGCTCATTGTAAGTAGATCTGCACGAGGATGTAGAAGGATGGGTTCGCATTGGGAAAGTAGGAGTAATTCCGAGAACCATGCCTGTCGAGGCCATCTTGGGGCTATGAGAAGTAGATGGCAGGGCTGCCTCCGCATCTTCCATAGGACACGAGGTACGGGAGGGATTGGGGGAAAAGCGTAGGCAAACAGATTGTACCAGTTCATCAAAAGGGCATTGCCCCGTGACCCTTGATGGGGATGCCAGCTTGCATAATCTTGGCATTTCCGGTTCTCTGGTGTGGCAAAGAGATCCAGCTGTGGACGACCCCATCGTCGAAATATCATCTCTAGAGTTGGTTGATGTAGCTCCCATTCGTGGGTCGATGAGGAGGACCTGCTCAGGGAATCCGCCAGAATATTGGATACCCCCGGTAGATGAACTGCTGCAATCGTGATGCGATGGTCGAGAGACCAGTCCCAGATCGACTGAGCTAGTCGAGACAGTTTCGGAGATTTTGTTCCGCCCTGCTTGTTTATGTAGTGAATGCAGGTTGTATTGTCCGTCTGTATTAGGACTGTTTCTCCTTGGATTAAAGGAAGGAACGACTTGAGAGCTAGAAATATAGCCATGAGCTCCAACCTGTTGATGTGCCAGGTTTTCTGACATATCGTCCACTTCCCCTTTATTGACAAATCCTCCAGATGAGCACCCCATCCTTCCAGAGAGGCGTCTGTTATTGTCATGTCTGGTACTACCGACAGAAATGAAATTCCTTTTGTTAGATTTGATGGCTGTGTCCACCATTTGAGTGCCAAATTCACACGGTCTGTGACGTTTACAACGTCGTTGAACGAGCCAGTAACTTGACGCCATTGGATGTCTAGTTCTTCTTGGATGGGCGTGTCTTTAATCTGCAATGAGGGATCAAAGCAATACACGATGACGCCATCCCTATAAATGACTAATAGTCTTACAGAAACTGACCTTTTTGATCGTATGAGGGACACCAAATCGAAGAATCCTTTGTAGACGGTCTTGGGAGAGAAACGCCTTTGTTGACACTGTATCCAATGTTGCTCCTAGAAATTCTTTGCGATGAGATGGGAGTAGTTGGGACTTTATGGATAGTCCTAAGGAGCGAAACACCTCCTGACAAAGACGTGTGTCCCGTAGAAGTTGAGTTTCCGATTGCGATTTTAGGAGACATTCGTCCAGGTATGGGAAGATTTGAACACCCTGGAGATGTAAGAAAGCTACCACAGGAGCGAGCACTTTCGTAAACACTCGAGGGGCTGATCGTAGACCGAAAGGTAATACCTTGAACTGGAAATCCTTTTGACCGACTCGAAAGCGTAGAAATTTCCGATGTCGATGTAGTATGGGGATATGAAAATATGCGTCTTGGAGGTCGATCGTTGCCATGAAATCTCCCTTTGAGAGTAATCGCAAGATCTCTACAAGCGTTAACATACGAAAGGATTGTGTCTTTAAATATTTGTTGAGAGCCCTTAAATCTAGTATTGGCCTCCATTCCCCGTTCTTCTTGATGATAAGGAAGAATCGGGAATAAAATCCTTTCCCTCGTTGAGATCTTGGTACTACCTCTTTGGCTCCTTTGCGTATTAAAAGTTGAACTTGATGAAAAAGTTCTTTGATATGAGCCGGCGGTGGTCCGGTAGGTGGCGTGGGTGGGGGAAATTCGATGAACTCTAACGTGTGACCTTTTTCTACAATGTCCAGAACCCAACGGTCCTTTGTTATGGAGGACCATTGAGAACAGCACAGTGAGATTCGACCTCCAATTTTCTGGGACTGATGTAAGTCATTGTCTTTTAGAAGTGGAACCTCTGTACGAGGATTTCCCTCTGAAAGTCTTGGAAGACTGCTGCCGAGAGGATTGCTGTTGATTGTAGGTATAACGATTGGAACCCTGGTTGTATGGTCGATATTGATTGCTTCCTCTCCGAAAATTAGAGGAGGTGCAGCGTCCGCGTGCACCCCGAAAGGGCTGTTTCCTAAATTGCAACGTACCTAGAGAGCGAGCAGTTTCTGTATCTTTTTTGATCGATTGGAGAGCTTCATCCACATGATCTCCGAATAAAGATTCTCCGTCGTATGCCATATCCAATATTTTCGCCTGTACCTCCTGGCGAAAAGATGTCGAGCGCAACCAAACTTGCCTGCGCAATACCGCTGCTCCAGCGAGTTGACGGAAACCTGTACAAGCGATGTCAACTGCACAGTCAATTATTTATTCAGATGTTCTCTCTCCCTCTTGAAGTAGCTTCACAGCTTCAGTCTTGGATGCATCAGGTAGCATTTCAACTAAAGCCGATATATCCGCCCATAGTTGACGGTCGTAACGACCTAAAATGGCTAAGGCATTGGCCGCTCTTACAGTGGTGGAAGCAATCGATGACAATTTTCGCCCTATGGCATCCAAGCGACGTCCCATCACGATCAGGTGGTGCAGTGATTGTAGATACAGGGTTTCTAGCCCGACGTTGCGCTGCTTGTGTGATTACCGAATCTGGTTTTGACTGACCAGTGAGCTGGAGCTCCTACCGGCGGCTTGTAATTCTTCTCCAACCTAGGTAACTGTGCCGGAAGGCTATTTGGTGTTTTCATTATCTTTTTACCTTCATCCCAAATAAACTCAATAATAGGGATTGTATGAGTCTGCTTGAAAGGTTGATTTTTAAAATCATACAGAAAACAATCCTCTTCTTTATGTTCCGTAGTTAATTTAAACCGTTGGGCCGCTCTATCCATCAACTGGTGAAAACTTGCAATGTCAACTGGTGGAGAGTCTCCTGCTACCCCTGGAGAGGGAGATGGTGTTTGGGCATGGTAGTCATCCCACTCCGCCATATCATCATCATCATCATCGCCACCATCATCCAGGATCTCACCATCTTCCTTGTCTTGAGGAACATGGTCTTCATTGTCAAGTAGAGTCAATGTCCGAGCTGATGATTGTATCAGCGGAACTGAAGGCGTTATAACTGGCACTGGCGCCGACACAGGTGTTGGAACCACTGGAACAGCAGGAACTACAGACTCTTGTGGTGATAAAGGAAAACGCCGATTATAATCATCCAACATGTGTAGAAGATTTGTAATCAGCGACAAGGGTAACGCCGCAGTCTGTTCTTCCATAGGAATATCTTCCTGATAAAACTGTTCATCCTCATCATCATCACTTTCCTCCTGGCATTTTATTATCAAATCCGATGGACTGTGTGCTGTACCGAAAGATTCAGGTAGACCTTCCCCTAAATTTTGATCGGAATCAGTTGCGAACAAAGGTGAAGGAAGTTGAGAATCATCCAAGGGTATGACCTCATTTAACATATCCTGTTGGCTACTTGGTGGCAATGGCAACAGAAGGTACAGAGGCAAAGGACGAAGTAGTCGAAGGCGCGGAAGAACTTTGTGTATCTATTGACCTCTGCGCAGAAATTGTCGTTGCTGGTGTCAAAGACGATTTTGAAACCTTCTTAATCTTTATCTCCATCGACGAGACTGCCGTCGACGGGATCGAAGTACAGGAGCCACTGTCGACATCTTCGCAGACGGAATCGTCGACGGAACCAACGTCGACGGAACCAGCGTCAATGGGGACATCGTCGTCGACGTCTTCTTTTTCTTCGTCGACGGAGCACTCGTCGACGAATCAATCGACGACGTAAGCGTCGACGAGGCAGATTTTGCAGTTTGACGACGATGATGTTAGCGTCGACGAGATCTTTTCCTTCTTCGTCAACGACGATGTAATAGGCAACACTGATGACACAGTCTTTATTGTACTGATAATCATCGTCGACGACGATAACGTCGATGACTTTGATGCTGACGTCGTCGTCAGAGTCACCGTCGACGAGGAGGAAACGGCGGATTTCGTCAGAGGTCTCGTCGACGATGAAGCCAATTTCTTGCCAGAAATCAGGGAAGTCGATGCCTCAGCAGCCTGAGAACTAGGTCTCGTGGGCGATAACGCAGTAGCCATGGATGAAGACATGGCAGATGTCATAGAAAGAGACATTTTCTTCTTCTTAATGAAAGGAGAAGGTAGATCTTGAACACTACTGCATTTGGAGGCTGTGAGGGAACGGCCAAAAGTAAGGCTTTCTACTTCAGAAACCACCTCATCCTTATCTTTCAGTCTCTGGAGCCACAACAAGAGACGACCTTCCCTGTCTTTAAGAGTCTTCGTAGAAAAAGTTCTACAGAATATACATTTACCCACTTCGTGGTCAGGGTAAAGACAGTAAATACACTTACTGTGTGGATCTTCTGAATATAAGCGCAGCTTTCCACAAGAAAACAAGCTCTAAACAGAGACTTCTTACTTGAAGACATGCTGAAGAGAAAACTGAGCAGAGCTCAGGGAGACTCCCTTTCACACGACGTGCGGTAGAAAATCTGAGGTGAGAAGCTCTGAGGAGAAGGTTCTAGAGAGGAGCTGGCACCCGATTGACCGTAGTTTGGACCAACATAATGACAGAGATAGACTGCGAATGTCTTTTTTTCTCTCTCCATGTATCTCTATGGAGATTTCATATAGGGACATTCTTGATGCTTATCACCTATTTATATCTCTGTTTTATATGATTACTTATATATTATGACTGTATATATTGCTATATTATTTACCTTGGGACGACGGGGAATATTCAGGCATGTGAATCTATGAAAGACACCCCAATACTGGAGAACATTATTCCGGTCTGTGCTTTTTTTCAACACCTTAGTGTTGGTCTGAGACCCATTCAGTTCTATAGAAACGTCCAAGTAGGAAATCATCGGAGAGTCAATGAGGGAAGTGAATTGAATTCTAGGATTCTTGACATTGAAATGACTGATCATATCTTCCAGGTCGGCACGTTTACCATGCTATATGAGTATATCATCGATGTAACGACGGTATAAAATTAAGTTACTCTTCCAGTTCGTATTGGACAAAATATGTTCAGATTCATATTTGGACATGAAAATATTGGCATAGCTGGGAGCTCCTGAAAAAAACCCATGGAGGTACCATTGGATTGGAGATAAAAAAAATAAAAAAAACTTTCCACCTGAAGTAACTGCGGAATAAACAAAAATGTAAAAGTTCGAACAGAAAGATTTGGTTAGCGCCAGGTACCTCATGGCACAATAGGGCCCACTCTATGGCTTCTATACCTTCTGTGTGCGGGATAGAGGTGTAGAACGCCACCACATCTACTGTGCATAGCCAAATTACCCTGGATTCTGGGATATGGACCTCATTTAAAATTTGAAGTAAATGCTTAGTATCTTCTAGATAGGTACTTTCTTTCCAGCTTGAATAAATCGGCTGCAAAAATGTGTCCAAGTATTGACCAAGTGGTCCGTGTTGGGAGACCCACATCCAGACACAATGGGTCTGAGAGGTGGGTTCCTAAGATTCTTGCGAATCTTGGGTAGCATGTATAACCCTGGCCTACGTGGGAACCTGGTGGTCAAAAAAATCTTTGGTTTTTCCCATGATCCATCTCATCTCCTCAGCGTGAGACAATATGTTAACAAGTAGAGTGAAAAAGAATCTGTAGGGTCATTCAACAAAGGAATGTATGTGGAATCATCCGACATAATCAACTCAATTTTTTCTGCGTAAAATTGTTTGTCTATGACTACTAGTGCACACCTTTATCTGCTCTAGTAAACTACATCATTCCATTTGAATTGGAATGAAAAATTTCCTAGCTAACGTAACGGAAAGTTTCAATTCTATTAAGGACTCGGAGGCGAGGATTATACCTTCTTTATTCACTTTAATCAATAGCAGCGAATATATAACAGAAGACAACATTTCCCATGAACCAAAGGGAAAGGGTAGTCAAAAAACAAACACATGGTAACAATTAATCATTGTACAGGAGCAGTGTCCAATCAGGGGTCAGGCAGCCCAACATAGCCCATCAACAGTGTCCTCTCTTCCTCTTTCTGAACGCGTAGCCAGCAACCATCGGCCCTTCAGGGATCTGGTTTGTGTGAATCCGAGCCTGAGGACAAGAATATATTACCGCAGGAAGAAATTGCAAACATACATACATTGCAGGTTACCTTTTCGTAACATGTCTAAGAAAAAAGTCCACATCAACTATTTACAACAGTGACTTATATCATAAAATGCCCAAAACCAATTACTTACAGTAGTACGTAGAGGGGTCTCCTCTAGGAAGACAGGGCGGGATAATCCTCACCTTCCAGTCCTTAATGGAATTGAAACTTTCCGTTAGCTAAGAAATTTTTCATTCTATGTCAGGACTGGAGGCGAGGATTATGCTTGTTTAAAGCTTGCCCACAACCAAATGAGCCATATTCAAAAATCGGTTTGAAATAGAACCGTTTGAAAATAGAGTCCGAAGACCAATCCGCTGCGTTGAGGATATCCTCCAAACGCGCCCCTAAGCTAAAGGGTTTTGAAGCCATCGCACCTCTTTTGGAATGCGCTCCAAATTTGCTAAGGCTAATGCCTGCTTCCTGTATCACCCAGCGGACCCACCTGGCGATGGTGGGTGAGGAAACCACTTTAAAAGATTTCCGAAGCGAAATGAGGAGTTGCCTCTCTCCTGGAGGACGAAACTCTGTCATTTCCTTGTACACTTTGAGGTAGCGAACCACACAGTTTCGGGGAATCAGGAAACTGAGGATAGGAAATCATCCTAGAATGGCACTTCATGCATCTCAGTGTGAACGTGATCCCATCCGGAGTAAAGACTCTGCACGAAAGGTCTAAAGCCCGTACATCCGACACCCGTCTGCAAGAAAATCAGACACAGAAGCATGGCTAATTTTCCCGAGAGTTCTTTTCGTGAAAGAAACCTATTTGGTTGCCAGGATAAAAAGAGGTTTAGAACCTGATTCACATCCCAGAGCTCGGAATAACAAGGCTCCGGAGGCAGTGAAAGGCAGATGCCCCGCATCAGTCGACAAATCAGGGGGTGTTAACCCACAGTCGCTCCATCCACCGGGACATGGCCAGAGGAAACGGCCGATCTAAAGGTATTCACCGACCGATAAGCCAGACCCTCAGAAGCCAGCTGAGCCAAAAAAATTCACCACATGGATGACATCCGTGACCAAGGGATCGAAACCCTGTTGCAGACACCAACGGGTCCATCTGCCCCATGCTGACCTGTACTTTTTGACAGTACTGTCCGCCCATGCTATAGAGATGAAAGCCTCAGCTTCTCGCGAAAGGCCAGGGGCTTCCCATCTACTCCGGAAATCCGCCACGCCATGAGCCACAGCGAGTTCGTGGACACCAGAGGGTGCGGATTCCCGTCCGGACTCAGGAGAAGAGTGGGAAACTGGGGGAGTAGGATTGGAAAATCCTAGGAAAGTTCCAGAAGAACCGGAAACCACACTTGAGACTTCCACAGCGGAGTGATCATGACCAGATCTGCCGCTTGCCGGCCAACTTGTGCCGTTGACCTCGTGATCATTGCAAAGGGAGGGAATGCGGCTGCCAGAGGATCCGGCCACCAACTGAAAAATCGCGGAATCTGGTGATCCAGCCGGGATGCATAAAGATCCACCGAGAAGGGGTCCCAAAGGTCCTTCAGCGTCGCGAAAACGGACTGATCCAAGCACCAAAGGCTGGAATTCCGGAAGTGGCGCGACTGAAAGTCTGCTTCCAAATTGTCTCGGCCGGGAAGGTATTTCGCCGTGACGGAGACCTGACTGTCTAGGCAATACTGCCAGAAACTCGCCGCCAGATCCGAGAGAGCTTTCGATCTGGTGCCCCCTCAGATGATTCACATAACGGACCGCCGACACATTGTCCATTTTCAGGAGGACACAAGACTGCACTGTATCCTTCGTCCTCCAACGTACTGCGAAGGATCCCGCCAGAAGTTCCAAGCAATTGATGTGTAACTTCTGTTCTTGGGGTGACCACAACCCTCCTGTAGAGAGGTCCCTGCACCGTGCACCCCAACCGAGCCTGCTGGCGTCCAATTCTATAACCAAGTCTGGGGTGGAACCGAAGATTGCTCTCCCGTTCCACGCCTCCATATGATCTAACCACCACAGAATCTCGGCTCTTGCCTCGATGGACAACGCGACCTTGTGAGAATATGGGTACCCTTTGTGTAGGAAGAATCCCTTAAGACGCTGAAGCGCTCTGTAATGGAGAGGGCCGGGAAGATTGCTTGGATCGACGCCGACAGAAGACCCACCACCCGAGCCAACTGGTGGAGGGAAATCCGTTGTTTGGTTAGCACGCGGCGTAGCTCGTGACGGATCTTGGAGACCTTCCTGGTCGGAAGAATGTGGAAGACGTGGAGTCTGTGACGGACCCCAAGAATGTAAGGCTCTGTGTAGGTTGAAGGAGGAACTTTGTCTCGTTTATGACAAACCCGAGATCCTGAAGAAGCGAAACTGCCATCTGAAGCGGTCGTGTCAGTCGATGGGGACAGGATGCCATCAAAAACAGATCGTCATGGTAAACAATCATTCTGACCCCCCTGGACTGCAGGTACTCCACCACCGGTCTGCGAATCTTGATGAAACACCAAGGGGCGACGAGCGGCCGAAAGGGAGGGACGTGAACTCGCACGTGCGATGACCCCAGAAAAATTGGGAGGAACCGAAGGTGTGGTCGGAATATCGGGACTACCAAATAGGCATCCTTGAGGTCCAAACAGACCATCCAGTCGAGGGGCCACAGAACGTCGAGAAAGAAGATGGATTCCCTCCATCTTGAAATGTCGGTAAACCAAACCATTGATTGAACTCGCTCAAGTTTATCACAGGTCTCTTGCCGCCATCGGTCTGGTCTACCAGAAAAATGTTGCTCAAAAACCCTTGAGGGCGAGGAGTAGAAAGGGTGATAGCGCCTTTCGCGAGGAGAGAAGCGACCTCTGCGTCTACCAGAAGCGCGTCCTGTGCAGTAAACGGAATAGGACGGGGAAGGGCTGACTGTACTGGGGTCCCTTGGAACTCTACGTGGAAACCCCTCAGTCTGCAAAACCCAGGCATCATGCGTTTGTCAACCAAACGTGAAAGCAGCCTGCCAACTGCCCCCCTATGCCTTGTGGGGAAGAAGGGAGAACTCTCACCTGGGCTAGAGGCTGCTCCTCTCCCTGGAATCCTTTGCCTTTACCCTGCCGTCCACGTGTGGGGTACACATTTCAGAACCTAGATTGGTCCTTGTACTGTCCGGAGCCTCTTTGAGCGGTTTGGCGTTGCTGACGACCGGCCGAGCAGCCCCTGCCTCGGCCGGCCCCACGAAAAACACGGGGGGGAGGGGAAACACCTTCTTGATGGTGGACTGTGCTCGATCTAAAGAGGTGAAGGTATTCAAACATTACAGAGCTCCTTGACGAAGGGCTTGCTAAATAAGCCACCCTGGGCAACAGCGCCCGCCTCAGAGTCCGCCAGGTCCCCTAGCTTCAGGTCAATCTTTATAAGGAGGGACTGGCGGCGCTCGGTGGAAAGGGCAGTTAGCGTTTCCCATGAAGATCACCACTCGTTGTGCCCATCCGGATAAGGTCTCTGGAGAAATTATGGAGCCTGATGCCTTTGCCTCCTCTGCTATATCTAGAATTTGTGTGATGGGACCGAGAGCGTCCAGGAGCTTATCTTGGCAGGCTCTCCAGGATCTGTCAATCCCCTTTATGGGATCTCTAATGAATTTTTGAAGAAAAGTACCCATTCGAGGGTCAATTTTAGGTGTGAGGGACACTTTACCCTCCAGAGTGGGGCGAGGACACTCCGCCCGGAGGCAGTTGCGTGCCTCCTTCTCAAGGGGGCGCCCGATGTGGGCGGCAACGTATGCCGCTACCTTGTCCGCTGGTGCTCAGTCCGAGGACCGTGGGTGGACTATATCGTTAGGGTTCAGCATATCCGAGGTACTCGGAGGGTTTTGAGAGGTGCTAGGGAGAGATGGAGGGACTGGGTCAATAGGAGGCAGCACCGGGGCTGCAGGAAAGGGAGCGCTGGCAGAACTGACCGGTGGCTATCAAGGAAAGCCTGCCTAAGGCGATCAAAAGCACCCCCGTCCACACCTGCGTCACGGGAGCGCTTAGGCGGTGGGGACCCAAGGGGATCAAGGGTAATAGTGCTTGGGGTGCCATCTGCTTGGAAAGCTGGGCAAAAGCTTGCTGAATTTGAAGGGAAAGCCTGGTCTCCAGGGGAGAAATGGCTTGGTCCACTGCCCGATAAATTGAAGTGTCCATTGCCTCATAAAGGGCATATCAGCGAGGGGATCCTCCTCCTCCTCCTCCGCGGGGAAATCATCGTAATACTCCATGGGGCAATACAACACTCACGTGAAGTGAGACAAGAAATAACCTGGCCTGGAAAGGTTTTATCAGGGATGAGTGTCAGCCTGCAGGTCGTTTCTATGTGGCAAAACCACGCAATGTACCGGGTTCTAGCCCTAGGGACTGACTGCTGGCTAAGAAATTTTAAACACACCTGGGTGAACTGATCTGGGCAAAGTCCCTTAAACACAATTTGCCACAATACAGGACCTCCAAGAGGCGTTCTCAGTAAAAATTGTAAAGTACAGAGACTTTGCCCTTGAAGAACTGGGCCTGGGCACAAAGCGTTTTGCCAACTGGAGCAGCGTGACCTTCAGAACAGCCACTGCCGCCTACAACCGTTCACCGGCGTTTGCCTCAGATCAGGGGCTTCAGTGCACCTCGCGCGTGACGTTTGAAAAACTCTCTGAAGAAAGATCAAACGACGCGGCACACAGCCTCCCACGCCCTCTGGCGGCAGGAGGACCCTGGAGCGGAGCCAGCCAAAGCCACGTATGGACGGAAGAGCACAGCCCACACGTTGAGGGGAAAAGAAACAGGAAACAAACGTGCCCTGCAAATAAAACCTGGGAACAAAGAAATTTAACGCACAGCGCGATCGAGGCAAAACCGCATAACAGCACAATAAAAGAGAGCGGAAACCCGCAATCGCGTAACAGAATAAAGCGCTGCAGCGCCATCAATCATTACAACCAATTCAAAGCACAAACAATAATATCCAAGCACTAAACAGTCACAACAACACTGACGAGTACTTAACTTGCTGCGTAGCAGCGAAGAAAGAGGGAGAGAGGACACTGTTGGACTATATTGGGCTGCCTGACCCCTGATTGGACACTGCTCATGTATAATGATTGGTTGTTACCATGTGTTTGTTTTTTGACTACCCTTTCCCTTTGGTTCATGGGAAATGTAGTCTTCTATTGTATATTCGATGCTATTGATTAAAGTGAAGAAAGAAGGCATAATCCTCGCCTCCAGTCCGGACATAGAATTCACAATTCCATAAATGTTTAGTTCACCAAAGCATAGTCAGAATGTTACTCCGCCAGTAAACAGACATGAAGTTTCCTAGCTGTATAGTAACAATAGCCAAGTCCTGGAATCCGGTAAGAAGAATTTAATATGCATCTCACAGGACACATGCACTTATTGTGAAATGTTCTTTGTAGTGGTAATGAGCAGAAGATCACCAGAGGAGTGTGGTGCTTCTTGGCCCTGAAAATCTTTAGTTCCAAACTAATCAACACTGTCAACAATACTGTTTGAGTAAGCATGGGAAGATCATTCAGACTGCGGCTATAAAGTCACTGGATACACAGCACCTCTGCACTCACTTACCTGAGGTCGTTCTTCAGCTCCACCACCACATCTTTACCCACCAGGGACTTGAAGAAGGAATAGAACAACTGCAGACAGGAATGAAATGGGGAGAGCCATGAAGTTACACTCCAGACGACAAACAACCTCCAAACTACACTGCAATTCATGGCATCTGGGGTTGCTATTCAGTGTACAGAAATAAAAGCCTCACACAAAGCATTCCACTCACCTTTCTAAGACCCTCACTAGATTATTCTGCTAATCGAAGGCACAACATGTCTACGCCTCTAGGTGGGTCTCCCTTAATCTTAGCAACACATTATTTTAAGATGTACAAGCGAAGCCACTAATGGCCAGCTCCATACTCTCAGGCCAAGGCATATCAAGATGACTTTGAAGGAACATTTGTTTACCCCATCTCCTTCCAAACTTTTGTCCATTATCATCGCTCATCTCAATAAAAACTACATTAAATTACTTCATGTATCATTCCAACTCACTGGAAGCTAACAACATTTATCTCATTCCACAGCAGGTTAGGTCAATCCAAAATATAACAATTTACATCTTTACTCAGTCACACTACAGAAGCAGAATACTCTTCATAAGAGTACAAATGTCCTGAGGCCGATGACCACTTTCTCTTCATCAAGTGTCAGTAGATTAATGTGTGCTTTAGGGTTCGAATTCCTGCTACGTGGGGATTCGTTGGCAGAGAGTACATTATTTAAGGGTAAAACCTGCTGACGTGAAAGGGGCATTCTTTGCCCGCTATGGATAAACAAGTGACCATGGTTGGCCAATGAGCAGAAAGACAGGGCCATAGAGCAGTAAGGAAGAGATGCATAAGCAACGCAGGCAGGGATGTGGTGTGCATCACCACAGTGGTAAACATTGAATAATAGACAAATGCTATCGAGGCACTGGTTTCTTGGCTCCTATATACTGGATGAGAGCAAATCTGATCCTTTCCTGCATCGTAATAGCTGTAGGAACTGAAGATGGGCTCTACAGAAGGCCTTCCACATTTATAGAAACTTCCTCTTCAACCTGTACTGAATTAAGAGGACACTCCATCTGAGTAGAAACTAAAGGAACTTCATTCTGTACTAGATTTTCTTCCTGCAGTGAATTGGACAATGTGCCAGATTCCACACTGCTATAATCAAGACAATGAAAACTTCTTGACCCTTGTCCGACTTCTTGGATATCCATGCACTTATCAGACTTTTCATTGAATTTCACAATACTGCTCATATGCCAAACTTTTCCATCAGACAATTTAACTGAATTTTTGAATATTTCAGTTACACTAAAAGGTTTCGAAAATTTACTTTGCCCCTTCCTTACTCCGAAAGGTAACTTAACTCGTACCAAATCCCCAGCTGATAGGTGGACTTCTTTAGTGTTATACTTGGAGTCATGGTACAATTTATATTTCCCTTGGTGAGATTTAATGTTGTACTTGACATGTTCTGGAGACCACTCAAGTGCCCTAGTGTTTCAACCAACATTGGTTGTCTTTAGTAAATGGTACACGCCCTTTCATGATAGTAAATGGACTATACCCAGTAACAGTAGGCGTAATCCGATACATCCAAACCATTTTCTTAATTCCAACTACCCAATCTTGATTTTTGAGATTGGCTAGTTGGATAGAGTCTTTGATAACCCTATTAAACCTTTCTACTTCGCCATTTCCGCTGGGATGATAAAGTGAGGTGACTTTATGTAGTATACCATTACATTCAAGGAAGTCCTCAATAAGTCGACACTTGAATTGTACACCATTATCTGTTATGATTACTTTTGGAAGCCCCTCTCTTTGAAACAAATCATCCATAAATTCTAGCACACTAGCGGAATCCGCTTTTTCCACAACTTTGATCTCAGGCCATTTCGAAAAATAGTCTAATGCAGCTAAAATATACAGATTACCATCATCTTTTATAATTTGCCCAGTAATATCTAACCCAAGGATTTTCCCAAGGCATCTCAGGACATGCTATTGGACACAAAGGAGGAATGGTAATTCTCTGAGATTTATTTGAGTTCATACATGGACACTCTCTCACAACTCTCTCCACTTCAGTGTCCACTCCTGGTCACCAGTATAGTTCCCTAATAAATTTTTTTGTTTTAACAATACCAAGATGGCCTTCATGACACAACTTAATAACCTTCATCCTTAATACTTAACGTGGAATTATCTTTTCACTGCGCAGTATGTTGTAATCCTTAATTGATAGCTCATCACGAACCTCCCAGTATGGTTTCAACTCATCACCCAGCAATCTTTTAATAGGCCAACCACTAACAATGTATTCCCTTACTTTAGAAAGCGTTTCATCCTTCACCATAGATTCTTCCCTTTCTTTGGGACTTAATGTAACATTGTCCTTATCCATATTTATTCCAGCAACTTTGAAATCGTCCATATTCTCTGTGGAAGACTCCAAGGGTAATGGTAATCTACTCAGACAATCAGCAACTTGGTTCTTGACCCCTGGAATATAATTTACAGAGCATCTGTAATCCAACAGTCGTACAGACATTCTTGCTATTCTGGGCGTAGCATTCAGTAACCCTTCTGGGGAAAGTACCTTCACTAGGGGTTTGACCTCCACAGGATAACCCCAAACAAACTTCCGAAAATGCTCAATGCCCAAACAACTGCTAACGCTTCTCTTTCGATAAAAGAGTATCGTTCCTCCGCTGGAGACAGTGCCCTGGATGCATAAGCAACAGCCTTTTCCTCACCATTAGTTTCTTTTGGGGATAGAACGGCACCCAATCCTCTTTGACTAGCATCAGTAGTAATGATGCAAGGCAAAGAAGGATCAAATCCCACTAATTTCTTTGCATCACACAGTTCATTTTTGAGTTTAATAAAATCTTGAAGTAAATCAGACCATATAAAACTAGATTTGCTCTTCAGCAACCGACGCATGTTAAATGTTCTCTCAAACATTTCTCACAAATTTACTATAAAACTCCATGAGCCCTAAGAAGGACCTTAGTTCATCTTTACTCTCAGGAGGTGGAGCATTCTTGATGGCATTCATCAGTTTAGACTTTGGTTTTATACCCTGAGCAGAAATGTCATGACCCAAATAGTCTAAAGAATCTACTCCAAATTTGCACTAGCTCTGCAGTAGGGCCTTTTTTCTTTCAACACATTCATAACTGAATTAATTCTCTCATCATGTATGCACTTATTTTCACCCATGATAAGGATATCATCCTAAAAAAATAAGATGCGAGGTAAATCATGAAATAACTTACCATGAGCTTTTGAAACACCCTTGAGGGGTCATAAATGTGGTCAAGCTCTAACTATCATCATGTAGTTGAATTTGATGGTATGCTGACGTCAAGTCAATAACTGAGAACCATTGCATGCCTTTGGTAAGAGAAATCAATTTGTTAATTTTTGTCAAGGGGAATCTCTCAACTACAATATTCTTATCAAGGGACCTCAAATCAATGCATAGGCGGACCTTGCCATTAGCCTTTCGGGCCACGACTAAGGGTGCAACCCAATCTGAAGCTTCTACCTCTTCGATGATGCCATCATCTAAAAGGCGTATTCATTCTTTTGTGACCTCACCTCTAGCAGACCATGAAATATGTCTAGATTTTTAAACTGTAGGTACAGCGTCGTTTTTCAGTATAATTTTGTTAACATAACCCTTTAACTGTCCTACTTTGTTAGAAAAAACCTGAGGAAATTTCTTTTTAAGTTCACTGTGGTAATCATTGTTCGTATCTAGGATCATTACTTGTTCAGGACTATTGGGATTAAGGATGATGTTCAAGCTTCTTTGATCTATCCATCCTAACACAGGGGGGCCATCTAAAGCCACATATAATTTGCCACTACAAGATCTTCCCTTGAATTCAAAAATAAGTTCCCTGTAACCCACTAAATCTATTTTTTCTCCTGTAAAGCTCTCAGGTGAAATATCAGGAGGTAATAAGGTAGACCCTAATACATCAACAAAATCTTTCTCCCATAATGCTTTGTCAATGATAGTGTACGGAGAATCCGAATCCGTCACGATAAGTATTCCTACACCACACCAATGGACATGGCACATACAGGTTTGGATTTGCAATTAACATTCAAAGAGTTTACAGTATAGTATCGGATAGACTTAAAACACAATCTATATTCTTAGATGAAACATAATCACACGATGATGTAGATGAAGAGTCAATACAATCATCCTTAAGTAAATTAACTTTTTTTCTTATTTATGTTCCGTCGACACGCCTTCTTGAAATGGCCCATAACTCCACATTGAAGGCATTTGTTTCCTCGCTGGACAGTTTTTAAAGTTGGCTAAATGGCTTTTACTGCCACATCTGTAACACCTTAATGTTGATGAACCAGATTTATTGTTGGTGTTGTCTGTTAGGTGTTGGAAAATTTACAGACTTAGTTTTTTGCTTTGAATTAATTTTGTTGACGATAAGTTTGTTAACCTCTTTGGGTGACTCAGAAATGGCTTTAGCACATTTGTTAGTGATTTCCGCCTTTCTTGACTAAAGCAACGACAAACAATGAAGCTTCACCATGTAGCCAAAGACGCTCTTGAACATGCTCATTATTTACATACATTATGATTTGATCTCTAATTAATTCTTCCTCTAATGGACCAAATCTACATGTCAAAGCTAATTTGTTTAGATCTGAAACAAAATCTTCTACAGATTTTTGCTTCTCTTGTTTTATGCCACAAAAATGTATGTCTGTCAATGGCTATGCAAACTGACGTTGAATAATAAGTGTCAAGATCTTCTATTGCATGATGAAAAACAATTGAATCATCAGGATGACTTTTCTTATTCATTGAATTATACGCTTTTAAACCTTGAGGGCCAAGGGAATTAAAATCTTCTTCTTCCTTACTTGTGTCAAATCATCACCATCTTCTAATGCATCAATATAATTTTAAAAATATTCACTCCATTCAAGCCATTTAATCAGAGGATCTCCTTTCTTGGTGAGAAAGGATTGAGGAGGAGTTAGAGAAAAAGTTTGAGCTGCACACATTTTGTATTACTTATGTTATAATGGTAAAATTGTGTAGTATAACAATGGAGGTGAACCAGTGATGATCACTTGTGAGACGTGAGGGTTTGATAATTGACAGGCAGAGGCAAGTACTTGTAATGGTGTGCCTGTCACCGTAATTAATATGAAGGCAGACTCCTTGTACGAACGTTGTAAATATTAAAATTAAGATAACACTTGGTTGTGGTAGCAGTCATTATAAATGAGTCTGTAAATATAGTCCTGAAGAATAAAACAATAACTTCACAATACCTTGTGTATTTGATATACTCTGCTTAAATTCGTTGCATTCAGAATTCGTGAAAGTGGTTATAAATTGAAGACTGTGTGCGCGTCACCGGAGCGCACACGCAATGTTTCCGATTTGAAGTTATTTGCGTTTCCAAAATGGCCGCACGCACTACGTGGAGCGTAGTGCGTAATGCGCACGCTTAGCACGTAAGATCGATGACACTATTTGTGGATGACGAGTGCATAATGCAGAGTGTTTGCTGGTAAGAGTGTTCTAAATCAAACACAAATCTACTGCATTGAAACGAATGTCAGGCAATTTTTTAAATATAACAGCTAATTCGATCCAACGTCTTCTGTAGATGTGCTGGCTTCTTATTAATGAATAAATTGACTCACCGAATTCACGGACTCACTAATTCACACTGGACTCTCCTCTTCCCGATCGAGCATTCTTATCAATACAATGCTTCATCAGATCGATTTTTTTTAAATGTAGTAGGAGTTTCTTCTGTGATCCGAGTTCCTTTCTTTTCCAAGTCGTCGCCAAATTTCTTGAGATTAATACTCCGTGAATCGTGTAGGTCAAGATATTTTATTTAGCTCTGAATAACTAAGCCAGCACAGCAACGCAGCTCCGCACAGCGCTTTTCGACGAGTAGAAGAACGCCATTTCGGAAACCAAAAAGGATTAGTGATGGGTTAGTATAAAGGAACTAAGTGTTAGTTGTAAATTTACAACAAATATTTGTAAAGTTCAAAAGTAGCGTAAAATGCTGAAATAAAGAATTCGGCTACAAGACATCGCCTCTCGCCCCCTCTGCCTGGAATTGAACCCTGGAATCGAGGTTTCTGTGAGTCAGGCGCCTCTCTGGTTGCCCTTCCAATGAAAGCATCTGCTGAGCCCGGCCACAGCAGCAATAAGCCATTTTTGCCGCCTGCCGTTCAACTGAGAGCAGATTACCAGCTCTTACCGGCTGAGAGGTGACCTGGCAGGAACAGGATGGGGCGACAACAGATGGCGCCTGGATCAAAGATGTTATAGAGCCGTATCCAAAATAAAGTCAATGTGGGGACTGCGTGAAGGGGCCTCCAGAGGGCTGACTAATGGAGGATTCTTTACATGACATCATGTACCCCAGCCAGACCCATCATCACATTTATGCTTCTGGTGCACGTGTGAGCCACGAAAATCCAACCACAACTCATTGACTCGGCACCCGAATGACACAGGGCATATTTGTTTAGGTGACTGTTCTAAGTAGACTGAGGCAAAGAGCGGGATGGGTCGTCTGTACCTCCCCCATGTCACGATGTGACCCCTGGCGCTGCTGTAAAGGCTGCAGCTGTGGGTGTTCTGGCGCAGCGCGCTTCACTCCTGCTCTGCTGGGTGGCTGCCTGGGTCCTGGTAAACACCTTCCTCTTTGTGCAAAGCAGCATCTGTATAGCGGCTGCTGGACGCATGCGTAAAATAGCCGTCTGGAGAGGTCAGGCAAAATAAAGTGCGAGACTCAGCTAGCCAATCCCAGGAGAAAACAAGAATTTATAAATGCAATAGGACTCGTATTACGAGTGACCTATTGCATTGTAAACAAACGTGTGGGCGTCCAAAAAGGCATGATCTGGAGTGGGGGTGGAGGGGCGGGAAGAGAAGTTATGGACTGCGGGAGGGAAGTATGGGGGGGGGCAGAGGAACAAAAGAGTTTGTTAAGTAAAGGGGCCGATAGCAATGGAAGGAGAAAAATGACATGGCCGTGAGGAGGCGGGACAAACAAGCTGAAAACAATTCAGAATGCAGCATTTCCGATTTAAGCCAATGAAAAATATGGGCGGAGCTTCCCCCCACTATACTGTATACTGCATGCCTCACAAAGTGAACAGTGTGTTGCGCTGCAACGCTATGCGAGACCTAAAAAGGGAGGGGGCATGGTATGGACACTGTAAGCAAGAATGTGGGAGGAGCAGGTACAAGTAAAAGAAAATAAGGACCCTCCAAAAATGCTACAAGTGGAAGGAAGCAGTACATCAGCCCTGCTCCAAGGGAGGGACAAACTCACGAAGAAGAAATGAAGTCTGCACGCGCTAACCAAAGAGAAGTAAAGTAATGATGACAACCAATGGTAACAATAGGCGCACTTGAAGCTTTCTTTACGTAATCAAAATGTCTTGCAAACAGTGCATGCGCGGTCTCAAGTGAGGCCTAAAAAAAGGGTGGAAAATATAATGCCTGCAACACCAAAGGCAGATTCCAGCTTAGAAAAGGAGATGAGGAAAAAAAGCACCCAAAAATTATAATGACCATTTCGGATTTCTGAAGGCCCTAATTGCTGTCCTGTGCGCCCATAAGGTCTAACCCAAAATCAAAATCCTTGATCACATCAATGAGCAAATCTGATTACCCAATTTCCATGCACCATTTCTGAAATGACTGTCAATAAGGAGAACAAATTCTCAGGACGCCTGAACCGCTGAATGAAAAAATAAATTTCAGATAGTGATTTTGGCAACTCGAATGACATTGCGTTCATCAATCAAACTTTGGGGGAGGGTATAATTGGCAGAATTTGGGTAATAAAGCATTTTTACCAATGCAAAGAGGTCTAGCTGAGTAGACCATACTTCCTCACTAGCTCCCATGATGAATTAACCTCGCAGACAAATTCAGCTATGCCCACTGACAAATTTCCCACACTAACGTATTGATGATTCAAATAAAAGACTGAATAGTGATAATAATAATTTAAAAACCCTGTTGTCCAACCTCACCTACACCTCCTACTAAACCACATGGTTCGCAAAAAGGTTCAAGGGTAAACACCCTGGGAGGCTAAGAAAGACCAAAAGGTAACAACTGGAATCGGTAATGTTATCTCTGTATACAAAAACACACATCTTTGAGTGGCTAGATGAATTGGTACATCTAGTTAAGCACACTTAAATCCAATAATAAAAAAACAAAAACTTCGACAGGAAGGGAAAAAAAGATCCTCTAAAAAGATCCTCTAAGAAGTTATCATCTAGAATTTCTTATACGGTATAGAAGAGTTTACCACGTTCAGGTCTGATCTCTCCGGTCACTTTGTCCTGCCATCAATCAACTATTTTTAAGCTCCACAAACCCTTAAAGAGAATACATTTTGGTGAACAAGGCAGGAATCAATGTTTATGAATATCTTTCCAATCCCCCTCTCTGGCATTCCAGATAGCTTTATGTAATGGCAACGATTCAGGTTGATTTTTTTTTTTTTTTTTTAGAATTAGCTAAATAATCCTCCCTTTATCAACAGTTTAGGTAGCAGGAAAAGCCATATAACTTATGATGTGTTGTCATTTAACTCTGCCCCTTGACTAAATCTCCCCTTGATTTCCTCCTCATCATCATCAGGGTCTGGGGGATCCATCTTTGCTTTTTTGGACGAGAGAAATGACTTCTATTGCTTTAAAAGCAGCAGCCTGAATCATTTGCTCTAGACCAGCCATTGTGGGACTCACTAAAGAAGAACCCCCTCTTCCAGCCCACCAATCCCACTTCTGGTTTAATCTTTTACCATTTTGCTAAGCACTTGCCATCCTCTATAGTTTAACAACACAGAGTACGAGCTGCACGTATTTCTCTAAACACTAAGGGCCAGATTTATGTTTGGCAGGTGGCCAGTTTTTTCATCACAGTATTGGAGTAAATTACTCCATCATCCTGATGGAGGGGACACCTGCCAAATTTAGAAAGGACTGCCAAGCTAGTGGTCATTTTTGAAGCATTTGCAGAAACCACCGTCACACCAGTTCCTGTCAATGCAGATTAGTTTGGTGCACGGCTCAGGCAACATAACTGAGCCTCGCACCATTATTTTTATTTTAATTCTAATGCAAGATTTTCTTTTTGAAAATGAATATATACAAAAGAATCATCTCCTTTGGTGAAGGCAGCATTTAGCAGTTTTCACTGCCCATTACCGCCAGGGTTTTCCGGGCAGTGAAAACTGACCTCTAATTAGGTTGATATAAATAAGGTGGGTGGAATTAGAAGTCTGCCTCTGAAGGCCCTTACTTCATAAAGCCGTCAGAGGGGGTTAATCAAGGAGACACTGATCAATTTGGCAGACGGACCATTATTGTGGTAGAACAGACACTGACACTGTTGTGATTGAGTATTTATACCTCCAAGATATAAATCGATCCCCAAGTTCACAGCAACAACAAACCAATCACCATGCAGGAAAAACAGGCTGGGAAACCATTTACCTCTGCCCTCTACGTTGCCTTGTTCCTTTGTACTAGTCATAGCTGTAAGTAAACCGGTACTTTTTGCAGATGCCCTCCACTTTTTTACTCCATTTGGACTATAAATGCTGTTTGACTGACGATGCACTGTACCCTGCTAACCAGGCCCCAGTGCTCTTCCCCTAAACCGATATGTGTGAATTGGTAACCCCAATTGGCAAGGACTTCCACCCCCTCATAAGTCCATAGTATATGGTATCAGTGGTACCCAGGGCATGGGTGTTAAAGGGATCACTAAGGCCTAAAGCACTGTTTGCGTCATCCTCAATGACCAAGGTAAACTACTGACAGCAAGTGGAAGCCAAGGTACCATCTGCTTGGAAGCATGCAATTGTTCTCCCACTTCAAAAAAAAACCTAACGCTGACCCAGCACAACTGTCTAATTTCCGGCCTATTTCTCTGCTCCCGGCTATTTCTAAAATCTTGGAAAATCATGTCAACATTCAACTGTCATCTTTCGTTGAATCCCACAAATTCTTGCATGGCTCACAGTCTGGCTTTCGCCCAAGTTTTTCTATGGAGACTACGTTGCTTGGAGTAACAGAAATGGTACGTAACCGTATGGATGACGGGAAGACGGTGGATCTTATACTCCTTGATTTAAATGCCGCGTTAGACACGGTATCCCATACTCTGCTCCTGGTCCATGCTCTGGTTACTTCAAGGCTGGATTATGGCAACATTTTGTATCTCGGAGCCAATAAGGATGTGGTACGAAAGTTACAGCTGGTACAAAATGCAGCAGCCAGGTTGCTTTGTAAGGTCCCAAAAACAGCTTCTATTTCAGGCGCCCTCCGTGATTTGCATTGGCTCAGGGTTGAGAAGCGCATTAAGTTCAAAGCCCTGAGCTATATGTTTAAAAAAAATCAAAAGTGGTACAGCGCCTCAATATCTGAATGCTCTGGTTCACCTTTACCTTCCATCACGCTCCTTATGATCCGCTACTCAGGTGAAATTGACGGTGCCTCGATTCAGGCTGTCCCGTATGGGTGGTTGATCCTTTTCTTGTATTGGCCCCTCCCTGTGGAACTCCCTTCCGCTGGCACTTCGGACTGAAACCATTTATGAGAATTATAGCAAGTGCTTAAAAACCTGGCTGTTTAATATGTAGAATCGACTTACCCTTTCCTCTGTTCTACAGGCGGTGCCGGGAAACCCTTGGGTAGCTGAGCGCCTAATAAGATTAAATTAACATAACATAACAGCAGGTCTTCCATTGCAGGCTGCAGGAGTAGTGCAAACTGCTTGAACTTGACTTTGCCCTCAGCATGCGTGGCAAAGTCAATGCACTATTTTCAATATATGCCAATCACACCTAAGGAATACCCATATCTACACCAGTGGCAACCTTCCTGGAACTGTACGAACAAGGCTCGCCCTGGACCAAAGCTTGGGTCCCCCAGATGAATCCCTTTGAGAGCCAAAGGCATCACCAGACTTCCCTGGACTAGTGGCACTAGTCCCCTGAAACAGCAGGTAAAAAAAAACGTTTTGGAACCAACGAATCACTGGCCATCGGGCACTCCAAGGGATTGCCCACAAGTAGATAGTCCAGTGCATTCTGGGAAACGTAGTCCTGACCTCACAAAGTTTCAGGCAGCTACAGTGTTCCCCTGGAGCTCGAATTAACTTTCTGCTGTGCTTACTGTTGCCAGTTTGGCGGCCACCACCTTTACTGGAAGTTGCACCTCGAAGGAACTCTGCAAAACCTTCATCCAACACCAGCAGTGGCTTCATTGTTGACATTTTGGAGCCAGTCCCCCACCAGCACCGTATAAGCGGTAAAACTGGCTCTCCTGCATCAGCACCAAGGACAGCCATGACAACTCTGCACCCCGGCTTCTTGAGCCAGGTAAAAATCAAACTGTTTGTCGTGGCTTTGTCCTGGGACCCACATCACATTTACCCTCCTTGGGTTCCACTCAGAGACTCAACTTGCATGTGACCGATATTCACTAGTGAATTTTACCACGCACTCTAAAAGTTTTACAGTGTTATTTTGCACTGATTAAAGTTTGCTTCTGAAAATCAATAACTTTGGTCATATGCATCTGATCTCGTTCGCTTTGGGGTCTAAATGAATATAAAAATCTGCTTTATTTTCATAAATTGGTGTTGGATTTCTTTTGAACTGTGCCAATTACTTATCGTCCATTTTAGTACTCTGAAGTGCTTAAAATCTTCCGCTAGTGAAGCCAGGCTGCCCTCGCCACTCTACCAGGACTGAGCCAAGGATTTATTATTGTGAATCCAAGGACCATCTTTGGGGATTTATGAGAATTTTGCATGGTGAAGCCTAACCAGTATTACCACATAATACTCCGCCACATGTTTAGGCCAAGCTCAACTACCTAGTCTTCAGCACCCACCATATCAGCATTAGACCCAACTTTTACAAACACCGCCACATGATGTTGAAGAGGGCCAAACATTTAAAATTGAGAATAAAAATAGATCTAAATTATGCCGACCACCTACAATTATGGAATGGTTTTGCTGAAGCTTTTACTTCCTTGTACAGTGCCATAATTGGCTATACTGGAGCAGTACGTATGACAAATGGCTTTGATATATGGAGGACGATACGGCAAACCCTCTATATTACAGTTGTTTCATGAATATAAACCTAATTTTATACTTACCCCTGCCTGGTGATCATATCTGGAGCAGAAAGAATATGGTATACGACGTCAGTGTGCTTACTGTTTATACCCCCACCTTACCCCCACATAAGATGTACACTTGTATAAACATATAAAAATGCCATTGGGTTGGCCTCTTTGCAGCATGATCAACATATGAATCTGAAGCTTATGAAGGAGAAAAATGAACGGGACACTATCAAATTAGTAAAAAAAAAAAAAAAAAATTTTAAAAAAAAGGTAGATGGAAGGTGAAAAAAATATAGTTGATCTAGGTCGAAAGCAATACAAATTAGACTGTTTACTTACTGCATTAAGTTTCAAGTTTATTTTTATTTGATATAGACCTCGACTGAGGTCAGCAAACATACAAACACGATTTTAAAACATTTAGCAGAAAACTCATATCATCAACTTTAAACATTTATGATCCAGAATCCATTCATCATAGCTTTTTTAAATGATTTTAGCTCAAGTCTGTTTAAGAGTTTATGCCACTTTAAAACATATAAAATATTTGTGTTTGTCTAGTGGTTATTTTTCAAAATTTACATATACCTTGAGAAAAAATAAAATTGGATCTGTTATGAATTGGTCATAAAATCGGCTTTTGATGTTTAGGAGTTTAAAAACATTATCATCATCACCTTTAACCCGTTGCCTGCGTGCGTCGGCCAACGCGAGCACTACCTGGCTAGTGCTGTGCATGTCCGTTGGCCAGCGCGGCCCCGCCCACTCATTAAAAGTGAATTTGCGCCACGGTTAACGTGTTAAAACAGCTTTAAGAAAATCTTTAAATGTATACAGTTGGCAACAAACAAATACGCCCGGTGCTAATTTACAGAGTAATTAAGCTTTGTGCAGAAGAACATTGTATTGAATTCTAATAGGCCTTATGTTAGGGGTGGACGGAATTTGCGAAATTCACTTTTGCAAACTATCGCGAAAATGTTAAAAATCTCCGCAAACACGCGGAAATATCACGAAGACGCAGAAGTTTTTTTCCCGCCCGTTCTCAGTATTTTCTGCGTGATCGCGGCTCACCAACTTACCCATGCGGTTGCTCACGGGCACGAGATCTCAATCATCTCATGCTCTCGCGGTGCATGATCGCGAGAAGAAAGACGTGATCGTGTGACAAATGACGATAATGCGGGCGCGAACTGTCGCGAGACAGCGCAAATGGCTACCAACAATCCAACATCTCGTGGAGAACGCGACCGGATCGGGAAAACTTGTCGGCGAACGCGGGGATTCAGGTAAGGCGATCGCGCGCACACGAGAATGTATTTTTTAAACAGCGCAACCATGAAAAAAATTTCCGGTAAGATGAGGATTGCGGAAATTGACATTTTCGCGCTCTCCACGGAACGTGAAAATGTCAAATTATTGCAATTTCCGCGAGCGGAACGGAATTTTAGGCCTACCTTATATACCTCCACCGTGCTTCTACTGGAGTAGGATTTGGGCAGAACACTAAAACATGAGTTAGATCTTGCAATCCTCCTTTACATAAATCACATAGCCCTGTTGCGTTTTTAGTATTCCACTTTGCTGTATGTGCATTCAGGGAGAGGATTTCCAACCTCAGTAAGAGAATACAGCGGCGAATCCTATGATCTAATAAAAAGTATGTTTATTTCTTGGGGGATTTATATGCTATAGTTTTTGCATATTCTGCATAATGTTTTAGTTGGAGACAGAGCTCTACGTCCAGGTCAAAACTTAATTTAGAAGTCATATTCTTTAAGAAGAGCTTCAAGAGTGCCAGAGTCCAAGTTTCTAAAAGGGCTACTGTGCAATGGGATAGGCTAAAGCTGTATTAAGGTTCTTGTTAAAAGTGTAACGCGACGACTTCTCTAAAGGTTTCCAATTTTAAGATGTTTCTTAAAGTACCAGAGTCGGCTGGTAAGCCCATCTTATTAGATTAGAGATGGCCCTTGCATGAATGCTGACTAAGGAAAATTCCAAACGCAATGCTTGGGTTGGTACAGCTTGATTGACTCTTATTAGTCTCCGTAGTAAGTTCCCTTCTCTCGTTTTTGCTGATTTCCAGGTTTTTATGTGCATGTATTCTAAGCCATAGGTTAAAATGGGCGGAATTTTCATCCCATATACCTCCAGCATAGGTTGGAAATGTCTATTTCCAGAGGAGGAGTATAGCCTCAACAATAATCCTACATGTGCGTCCGCCTTTTGACCTATGTGTCGTAGATGAGGAGTTCTGTAGGGTTTGGGTAAAGATCCCACCTAAATACATGTATTCTTTAACAGACTCAAGTGGTTTTCCCCACAATGTCCAATTAAAATGTTGCAATTGCTTTCTCTCCCCCCCCCCCCCCCCCCCAAAAGGTAGAATTTAGGTATTTGGGACTCAAAAAATTATCATCGGCATAGCTACTTAATGCGTTTACATTTATTTGGAGTCCTATTGGCGTAAGATCTAAAATCACAATGTCATCCGCGTACATTAGAATGTGTATGTCACTAAATGCTAATTTCGGCAGGATTTTTTTTTACATATGTGAAGTGTTCTGGCAAATCGCAACGGGGCAAGGAGGCACCCCTGTTTTAGGCCATTTGACGTGGAGATTGGTGTAGTTAGACCCTTCGAGCCCCCCATTTGAACTCGGCACCAAGTTTCTGTGTGGAGAAATATAATTACTGTAAGTAAATTTTGGGGGATTCCCAGCCTCACCAGTTTCTTCCAGAGGGTTGGCCTATCAAAGGCCGTAGTAAAAATCAATAAAAGCACGGTATACAATTTGAGACAACATATTTATCAAGAATCGTTTGTAAGATTGCGATAGTATCTTTCACTGAATGTTTTGGAAGAAATCCTGCCTGAGACATAGGGATTGTGCCACTGGAGAAGGCCCAGTCTTTAAGATGATCTAAGATACAGGCTGCAAAGATCTTTCCAGTTGCATCAAGTAGGGCTATTTGTCGATAGTTTTTTGGGTAAGGTCTGGAGCTTTTTTTTTTTTTTTTTTTTTTTTTTTTAAATGGGGACCACAATGTTCCCCCGCCAGGATTTTGGGATGTCACCAGTTCCATAACAGTGGAAAAATATGGCGGATAGAAATGTTCTCCACTCCCCTATGTTTGATTGTATGACCTTAATTGGAATCCTATCCGGACCCATAGCTGCTGTAGATCTTGCGGCCTTTATGAAATAAGCTATTTGCTTCGTTGTTAGGGCTATCATGTCATCCCTTGACTGATCCTTTTCTGGAGACTGCTGCTTCCCTTTCTTCACCTTCTGTGTATTAAGTTTATATAAGTTTTGGATATAAATTTCCCAGGCCAATGCTGGCACTGGGAGCGCTTGTATTGACTTCCTAATGCCCGTTTGTTTGGCGACTAAGCACCAGACTTAGTGGTCGCCAGAACCATGAGAACCACTTCATGGGGCGAGCAACCAGTAGAAACACTCAATGTTAACACCTCACAGGACCACCAATTGGGTATTCAATGAGTAATCTGCAATGCCACAGGGACTTCTCATCATTGGAGTATCCAAAGTGCTGGCAAATAATGAGGGGAGACTTCCCTTAGCGCTATTCGTATTGCACCCTCGTCGCCTTCTCTTGGTGGTACAACTGGGATCCAAAGACGATGCGAGCCTGTGTACCAAAGTCCTAGTCTCCCGTTGAAACTGCCTGACACCTTCTCCTTTATATTCTCCTATCGAGCATAGATGTAGTCTTCGGGTCATTTGTGTTATCGGTGCTTCACAGGCATGCTGTGAGAAGGTCAGACGGGTATGGTCATTCCTCACCCTTGTGTGCTGTGTTGGATTTTGTGTTTGTGTACCCTTCAATTTTAGTCTCTTGTAAGCTCTATTGTACAGCGCTCTGACACCTTTGGGTAATGTTCACGCTTTATAAAAATGCACTAAATAAAATAAATTAAAAAAAGTATGACGAAGCCCCTTCCCTGCGAGCTGCCCCCTGATCTTAAACGGACCAGAACCTGCCGCCGGGCAGCACCTGTATCATATGCACACGCCACTGGGCCGCCGGGTGGATACAACCTCACAAGCCCCTCCTCCCCTCCACTATAAGAACACTGACCCTCATTCCGTCGTGACCAGTAATCCCCTTCGGCCCCCATCGTAGCTCACCCGAGAGACCCTCTCAAACAACACGACCCCCTCCTGTGCGATACTCTGTGAGGTATCCCCGCCCGAAGGGACGACCTCCGGCCGCCGAGGACGGCCTTCCCCGGAGGTACTCACCATGGCTGTAGATATGGTACCGTGACCCGGCTCTCGCGGTCTCCGCTGAACTCCGTGCGCCGAGTGAGTGACAGGCGTGCAGGATACGCTCAGTTCCCACGAAATGGGCTCCTGCCAAAACAAGACGTCACTGCCGTGGTACACGCTTATCCAAAGAGAGGCTTGCAACGCAAACTAGTCTAAACGGAAGTGAAACCTGGGTCCACAGAGATGCTAATTCCGCCCGCACCAGCAGCGTTATATTTAACACGGGGAGGCAATTGAACACGTGCTTTCACGTCGCTTTAAAGTTATTCATTAGAAGTCTGTTCTTGATGAGATGACGATCTCGTCTCAATTGTAACGAGGACTAAAATTAATTTCAAGCCTGTTCTTGATGAGATGACGATCTCGGCTCAATTAAAACGAGGGCTAAAGCGGCAGACCCCTTCCGTAACAGGCGCCTGGCCTCAGCCTCCACTTCTCCATTGAGCAGTGATAGTGGAGTGTTATCCCATACAGTGTCCTAATAAACCACAATTGGTTTCCCAGATATGACCTTTTGTCAGACTCTGCATCCTGTGACTCATGAAGGGTTATCCCACACTCAAAGAATGGCTTGCTGTGTGTTCAGGTGTCTCCAAAATTAGATCATATTTCTCCCCTACCCTCCACACTGGCATGGCTGGCTTTTGGCATGTGTAATGGGGGCCAGACCCACGGCACCAATCTTCACAGGGGTGCATGGAGCTGTCTGCATTAGGGTCATGCAAATAGCACAGTCCCTCTCACTTGGCTCCAGTGATTCACTTTAAAGTGTGTTAGCTTATTTTTTAATATGCCGCAGGAACTGTTTTTAAAACTCCAGTAGCCCCCGTCTTTACCCTTCCAGTCCCTCTCGCTCTCTGCTGCAACACATCTACAACCACCCCTCACCAACAAGCAACTTGGTACCAGCGTACTGACGACAGCCCTACACAAATATACTACAGTTTAAACTCGTTTTAGTCAAAGAATTAAAATCTCCCGATTTGTTTTCTAATTTTCCCACTTAGCTGTTCTCAAATGTTGGCATGAGTGCAGACGGATCTCTGTTTAATTGGCCATTAAAATGTCTCAGATTGTCCTATCCCCAGGGCGGGTAAGCCAAGCCAGTCATGGGACTAGTTGGCAGCTTTGCACATGCATTTCATTCTCAGAACTGGCCTCGTTTTTTAAAAGCAAAATTGACAGTATACTGGCCTCCCTTCCCCGGCTAGATGAGGTCACATCCTCGGGGGATAATTCTACCTCCCAACTTAGGTTGCAATCGGCGGAGCTGGCCTCCCTGGGTCCGGTCACTAAGGAGGAAGTCTTGATGGCTTTGGGGTCTATGAAGAGCGGCTCCCCGAAAGATCCAGTACCTTTTAAATATCTTAAACTGGTGTCATCTGTAATTGGTGGCCCTGTGACGGACCTGATAAACCTGTCTTTCGCCCAGGGGGTAGTTCCCCCTAGTTGGAAAGGGGCGGTGGTTAAGGCCCTTTTGAAAAAACCTAACCTTGATCCCGCCGACCTCGCCAACTTTCGGCCTATCTCCTTGCTGCCGGGTATCAGTAAGGTGGCTGAGAAGCTGGTGAACAGCCGCCTTTCGGACTTCTTGGAAACCAACTCCCTTCTGGGCGACTCCCAAACGGGTTTCCGCCCCGGTCAGGGGACTGACACCGCCCTGCTGGCCGTTGTGGAGAATGCGAGGAGCATGCTGGATTCGGGAGGCTCAGTGGCAGTGATCCTCCTGGATCTCAGCGCTGCTTTTGACACCGTGGACCATCAGGTGCTTCTCCAACGGCTCTCGGGGGTGGGGATTACGGGTTTGGCCCTCAAGTGGTTCGCCTCCTTTTTGGAAGGTCGCTCATTTGAGGTCTGGGAAGGCCAGGAAAAATCATCTCCATCACCTCTCCAGTGTGGTGTGCCACAGGGCTCCTCATTGAGCCCTACCTTATTTAACGTTTACATGGCCCCCCTGGAGAGTGTGGTACTGCCGCTGGGTATTAAAATCATCAGCTACGCTGATGATACTCAGCTGGTGGTTGGCCTTTCCCAGTCGGCGCACCATCCCGACCGGCTGCACACGTGCCTTGGTAAGATCTACACGTGGATGTGCAGCTCAGCCCTAAAGTTAAATGGTTCCAAGACGGAATTGATGCTGCTGGGGAACTCTTCTCCATCTTTGTCCCCCAGCAGCTGGCCTGACTGTCTTGGACCGGTACCCCCCCCCAAGCAGGAGATCAAGAGCCTGGGGGTATGGCTGGAGCAGGACCTATCGTTTAAAACTCATGCCAAAAAAACTGCTGGTGTGTGCTTCGGCCTGCTCCGCTCAGCCCAGAAGATTCTGCCTTTGCTCCCAGTAGCCACTCGTAGGCTTCTCATCCAGGGACTTATCATCTCGCGACTGGATTTCAGTAATGCGCTCTTCCTGGGCGCTCCCGAGGCTACTCTGAACAAACTTCAGCAAGTGCAGAACGCGGCTGCCAGGCTCCTGACGGGTCTCCCTAGACGTCAATCTGCCCGCCCGGCGTTGAGGGCATTGCACTGGCTCCCGGTGAGGGACAGGGTGAAATTTAAGTCACTCTGTATCGCCCATAAAGTTTTGCATGGGGTAGGTCCACCTATTCTGGAGGAATTGGTCCAGCCCTACAAGGCCTCTCGTTCTCTCCGCTCTGATCATCAACATCTCCTTCAGGTTGGCAGGGTGAAAAAGGCAAGAACCGGTGGCAGAAGATTCTCAATAAATGTGGCCTCTCTGTGGAACTCATTGCCCCTACAGCTGCGCTCCGGAAGCCAGTCTCCTTCGGTTCCGTAAACTCCTAAAAACGTTTTTGTTTGCTGTGTAACCCCCTCATCCTTGCAGTAGCGGTATGTGCCGGCAAGCGCTGGGATGCCTATAGGTAACCAGGCGCTATACAAAACTCAGAATAATAATAATAATAATAATAATAATAACATGATTCGTTGCTGTGTCAGTCCCTTTAAGATTTAATAAATACATCCGGGAAGTGCAGCCAAGCAGGGCTGTAAGTGGGCCGGATCTGACGTTCCTTAGATGTTGCGGTAACTTAAAACTGACTTTAAAATGGGTCCCAGTATGGCCATATATTCATGCCCTTACCTTCATAGGCAAAAACATCGATTTCTCAAAAAGGACTGTAAAAACGAATAAGATAAGCCAGATCTGCGATGCAGTCCCTGTTGACATTTCACGTTATACTTCATCTTACATCCCTGGATGTGTTTGCTTTACCCAAATGTTGACTTTCTGCAATTGTTTTCTGCAATATAGGACTTTTGCATAGTGCATACTATGAACCATGTCACCTCGAAGTGTTGGGAGGAGTTCAGGTTATGGGTAGGTGTGTATGGTGGAGCACAACGCTGTGCAAGTTATTCAGTAGATAATAAATGTGTTTGGTCTACATGCATATGGAATCCTTGGCCTCTCTGCAGAGCTCACAGAGCGATGGGAACATATGTGATAATTGTAATTGTGATTCTGTGGGATAGTGTGTTAAGAAGGGACACAACTGTTGAAATATTGATTGTACTTGCAGGTGAGTGTGTGAGGTGTGGGTGCAAAAGGAAAGAATTAAAAGATCGCGCTAAAGAGGAAACATGGCACTTAACCAACTTCCACAGGATTCACCATTTTCCCTCCAACAATACTTTGTTTACCTTCACATCACTAATTACTTTAGGGCATGCCCATTTGGAATAGCCCATCTTATGACCTTCCACATATGCCCTTGCCCAATATCCCTTATTGTAATCACACATTTTTATTACCCTATCATTATGTCTTTGTACATACTGATCTTGATAATCATTAACCTTCTCTATCAACAATTGCTGATTTATTTTTTCCTTGGACATTCTCTCAATCCACACAGGAATAGCAGTAGTAAATGCTACTCAACCATTTAATTGGAAAATATGGAGATTCCGGCTGTTGTGATAGGGCATTGCGCAGAAAGCAAGATGGCAATTGCGTAGTTCGCCGTAGCAGAGCCTTCACCTCACCCCCTCAAGCACCACAAAAAGCACCCCGCGGCTGGTTGGCTTACCTGCGGAAAGTAGAGGAGGGACTCGGACATGGATGCAGTCGCCCGGTCGGTGGACATCGTAGGTTTGCGCGTCTTCACGATGGCGAGTGGAAGCTGTCATCAGGCCTGGCGTGTCTTGTGCTGAAGTCCTTGGGGGCGCACTCTGTGATCATTGCAGCAAAGCAGCCTCGGTGCAAGACCCGGTGTGATCATCGTCTTGGTAGTGAGACTCGCCCGATCTCTGCACAACACCATGAGGTTGTGGGCGGGTCTCGCTGCCTCTGTCAGTTTCACATTTGCCCGGAGGACCCTGGCTGCCGTAACTGACTCTAGTCTGATATCAGAGGCTAAAGGAATGTCTCCAAAAACATTGAGGCAAGTAAAATAGACCCTGGGGTGGAATCTAGCCCAGCTACAAGGATCAAGACAGGAGTCCCCACCGGTAAATGCAGAGATTAATGCAGGTAAGCCAAGGGAGCCCCTTATTCCTAAAAAAACAGCAGGATAATATGGGGGCTGGGAAGCAGAGGAACATAATGGAGCGAGGGCAACCCGGGGACAAGAAAACAACCGCACCCCAAACTGCAGAGGATTTAGGGGTAATATCGGATGGGGAAAATGCAGCCACCTCACCTGTCCCGCCCCAACTAGCCATCACAGCCCACTTCAAGATTAAGGAGAGACCAGGGGGTCAGATTCCTAACGAATTCTCACATAAAATTGGCTCTGAGACATCGAGCCAAACTCTAGAGAAAACGCGAGCAACACTACTGGGGCACACAGGAAGGACTAAGAAGGAAATGAAATACCATATAATGGGGCAGATAATGAAATATCACTGAATAGTACTTCAAGTCTACCCCCACCAACTGGGCTGAGGGATCAGGGAGTAGCAGCCAACATAGAAGGTACTCCGAGAGGGGTGCCCCAGGGTGGCACCGGGGATGAACTTCGTATAATGGCTGACCCTCAACCCTATGTGCAACCTCTTCAGCCTGAAGGTCCTCACAGCACAGGCCCTGGCGGTTTATTAGTAGCTGATATCATATCCGATGGGACGGATACATTATTTTCTCTTACAGAGGACTCGCATTCAGGAGCTTCCGAGTCCGGGCATAGTGATACAGAGGACAGCGCATCAACCTCTGGCTCGAGCACGCTTGAGGCACCTGAGACTGCCCTTAAACACCAGAAATTTCAAAGGAGCTCCAAAGGATCTAAGGGCCACGCTGAGACATGAAAAAAGAAGGGAAGACACATCTCCGGCACAGGGTTGAAATGGGACTACTCTCACAAAAAGATCATGGGCCCTTTGGACCCAGCTTCTATACAGGCGGGAAGCTCCTTAGCTGAACAACAGGGCGAGAAGGCTACTACTTTAAACCCGGCTCTGAGTATGATTTTGGAGTCAATTAAAGAACATCGGGTGGAGACAAGGGCGGATGGAAAGAAAGCAAGATAGGCCACAAAGAAATTGGAAGGCGCAGTACGAAAAGTGGGGAGAACCTGTGTGGAGATAGGAGAACGGCTGGATGCTATGGAGGAGAGAGCAAAGGTTTGGGCCATTGTAAGAGAGCAGGCAAAGACTCATGAAGCTCAACTTACAGATGTCATGTGGAAACTAGAGGACTTGGAAAACTGTCAGAGAAGAAATAATCTGCGTTTTCTGGAGGTTAAGGAGGGTCTGGAAGGGGATGACATCCATTCTTTCATTTTGGACCTCCTTAAAAGATGCCTTTCCCGAACTCACAGGGTGGGATTGGGAGCGGGACATACAGAGGGTTCACAGGCTTCCATTTGCTCGCAACAAAACCCATAGCCGAGAATCAAATCAGCCAAGGACCATTTTTGATTTTTCTGTACCTTCTCGCTGAGGCAGGAAATATTAGAGAAATCCCGCCCCGAGGCAAGAAGGAAGTATAAGGATTCTTCTTTCTTTGTGCTCCCGGACTTCTGCCACATACCGTTGAGCACAGATGGCATCGACGACAGTTAATTAAAACTTATCAAGATACTGGTTTTGAGGCATTTTTGTTGGCCCCGGCTAGGTTGAAAACTATTGTGAGAGGTTCGGTAAAGTTTTTACTTCTGAGATACAGACCAGAGAGCATCTAGATCAGGCTCAGGCAGAGAAAAGAAATGTATAAACTGTTTTTTAAAGGAGTCTGGGTCAAATCTCACAAGATAGGGTTGTTTATTAGACAGTCGGTATACAGCAATGTTGTCCCTGTCCTATCTGTCTCTTCTCATTTCCTGGTTTTATCTCTCTCCTTTCTTGGCAGCTCCTTCTTTCTGCACTACGGGCCTCTGTAAAAGAGAAAAATCTGCTCCTCGGGGAGCTGTCTTTACGTTATCAATGGATAACTTTGGTTGTAATTATGGCTCGGTGCACAGGGGGTCAGGAGGTGAGGGGCTACAGTGTTTCTCGCTATCTCTATCAAACAGACCTGGTTGTCTGGATGCTTTCAAGGGGAGGGATGAGGGAGGAGGAGGGATGCAAGGGGGGTGGAGGGTTACTTGGTAAAAGCTAGTATGCAATTTGCAGCTAAAGAATGTTTTTTTATTAGAATTTTGGGAAGCAATAAAGTTGATGAACAATGTGTATGTAAGAGTCAATAAGAGAGTTTGTTTCTCAGACAGTTTAATGTTGTTGTTGATAACAGGGGGAAGTGTATTTGTTCGGGCAAGATGATGTATTAGTACTATGGTTAAGGTACGCATAACCACCATAAATATCTATGGCCTAAATGATGGGGCTAAAAGGAGGAGAATTTTTGCATTTTCCCTGGCAGGGCTAAGAAAGGAGCATAAGAGGTGGACCTTTCAGAGAGCACTCCTTTCTGATCAGGAGTGTGTTAATTATATGAAGGGATGGATCGTGGAGTTTTTAGTAACAATAAGGATAACGCCTCCATCTGAATGATTTGGGATGCTTTTAAAGCATCAGTAAGAGGTGAGATGCTTCAATATAGTCTGATTAAACAGAATAAAGGCGCTGCCCAGATTGAAGCGCTCTATCAAAGACTTGCCCTCCTTGAGACAGAACTAATGAACACTGTGAACAACGGAGGCCACGGGGTCTGACTGTATTCCACTAGAATTTTATAAAACGTTTGTCAACGAGATCTCCTAGGAATTACTTGGATTATTCAAAGAGGTAAGGGATGGGGCGGCACCACCAGGTTCATGGGGTAACGCCAACATTGTCATCTTTTTAAAGAAAGGAAAAGATCCCATGAATCTGGGGTCCTATAGGCCTATAAGATTCTTAAATAGCTACACTAAATTATATTCAAAGATTCTTGCTACCCGATTGAATAAGGTAATGCACCACCCAGTATCAGTATGGCATCATGGCTTTATTCAGAGGAGGGGGACCGCTGACCATGTTAGGCTTGTTATCTCACTCTTTGACGCCACTGAGGCCCTCACGAAACTTATGGAGGCGGCCTTCTTGGATCCTGAGAAGGCTTTCGATAGGGTGTCTTGGCGCTATCTATGGAGGATTTTGGAGGCCAATGGCCTAAGGGGGTTCCTTTATTAGAGCAGTACATGTTTTGTACATTAATCCTGCAGCACAAGTGCAGATAATGGGGGAAGAGTCCGAGATTTTTTCAATTGGCAGGGGTACTAGACAGGGGTGTCCCTCATCTCCCCTGCTATTTGCGCTATATATAGATCCTCTTCTCAGACAACTGGAGGCTCTCCAGACATTGTTCCTTTAACTCTACAGAGCTGGGATACGAAATTATTGGCATATGCCGATGATGTGGCAATAATTACCCCCGACCCTGACAGAGCACTGCTCGAGGTTTAAACCATTGCAGAACATTTTGGGACACATTTGGGCTTTTCTTTGAATAAAGGAAAGACTCAGATCTTGATAAATAGATTTATCACTTCCTCTGATAGTAGGATCACGGAGGAAGACGTTTATTTAGGAATACACATCACGGCAAAGGTGGAAGATATTGTAGATATAAACTTGGCTCTTATAATGGGGAAAATTGAGAACAACATGCGGCGATGGCATAATTTAAAGCTGTCTATTATTGGTAGATGCAATTTGAATAAAATGATGATTTTACCTTAATGACTGTATATTTTCCGTACAATCCCTTTGGAAATACATAATGATTGCTTCAGGCTAATTGAGAGAGAGGTGGCTAGATTCATTTTGTCATATAGAAGAACCAGAAGATCCAATGTATTTTTGTCCCTCCCGAGGGACAGAGGCGGGTTGCGGCTTCCTAACTTTAAATTATATTACCTCGCTGCATCTCTGCAATACTATTGGCCTCTCTTTGGAATCAGGCCGAGGGAAGGAAATGTTCCCCGTTTTATCCCATCAATTTACGAGATGTTGATTGGATCATGGGCTAATGGCTGCCTATTAAAGATTTATGAACCAAGTTATTTTAAAAGAACACGGTTTAAGACTATAATTGCCACATTCCGCACATGTTCAGGCGTTCAGAAAAAACTTGGGGTGTGTAGGTTAAGTAGGTACACACCTTCGGTTGCCAATGATCAACTACTAAAGGTTCTACAGGGTGATTGCCTGGCAAGGTGGGAAAAAGGGGGTTCCTACAGGATAGCTGATCTTTTGGCAGAGGATCATATAGCATCTTTTGAAACAGTCAGGGAAAGATTTAACATCAGCCATTGGGATTTCTTCAAATTTTTTAAATTAAGGGACTTTTTTCTTTAAAAAGCGGGGGGTGCTGCTGTCTTTTCACAGGTATCCCTGATCAAATTATTAATAAGGTCCTCTGGCACTTCGATCTCACAACTGTATAGCTGTATGCTGGAAGGGGTGACGAATGATATGGACAAGCATGGGCTGAGATAGAATGATAGGCTAGGGGTCCAGGACTCTCGCTTCTTGGAATCATTGGAGATGGGCAACTCCACAATATGTTCTGCAAACTAGCACGCACAACATTTTAAAACCCTCTTCGACCTGTACATCACGCCCGCAAAAATAGTGAAGTGGGAAGGAGTGGAAGGGGCTCAGTGTTTCAGGTGCAATACACACGGTGCAGATCTGGTTCATATTTTCTCTACATGCCCCAATATTGAGCCTATTGGTCGAGAAATATCTGGCTTTTTGCGGCATGTATTAAAAGAAGATGTCCCACTGTCACCGCATCTCATGCTATTAGGTGTTACTGAACAAGATGAGAAAATTGGAGACGAGCGTACATTTATAGCAATGTCAGTATTTAGACTCTGTGTTGCTTCAGCCTGGCTAGAACCCTCTCCCCCAACTTTTCAGCAGTGGAAAGGTCGTTTTCTGCAAATATTCAATTTGGAAAAAGCAGTCTATGATTGGAGAGGTAGAAAGGGCAGGATTAAACTGAAGAGGATCTAGGGGCCATTAATTGCCTGGATGGCTTAACTGGCCCAGGAAGAATGAACATCGAGGCAATGCCTAATTATGTTTTAGCTTATATAATGAAATCCTGTGATTAATTTTATGATACAGGCGTTTGTATTGTATCATTATCCGTGGATGTACTAACACTCTCTATCTTAGACACTTCCTCGGTATTCTGGGATTTATGATTATCGAAAATCTAAAGATTTTAGCTATCTGTTCTTAAATCTGCATAATCTCATGCCCATATAATCATGGTATGTCTATTTTTCTTATGTGAATGATTTACATTAGCTGCACGGTACTGATTGACGTAAAGGGAATATGGTCTTTTTAAAATGTATTTACAGGTATTCTGTTCTTTGCTGCATTTGCATCTTTTCTGGGTTTTTTTTTTTTTTTTTTTTTTTTTTTGGAAAAACCTTTATTGTGCATAGTAACAGAACAAATACGGGCCTACAACCATCCGGCCGGCCACAATACGGTTAAGCACTGAGTCAAACATTACATCCCTTGTGCATCAATGGTCAAGCTCGGCAACGATTCAGGAGATATACACTGGAGAGATCCTTGACACCAGGGGAAGGAGAGGTGAAGGTTAATTTTAAGGTTTTCAAAATGATTTTATCGAGAAAAAAGTCAATAGAGGATAGAACCAAGGAGATTCGAGTCCGCAAAATGGCTTCACCACACGGGAGAGCAGCAGCATCATTAAAACGACCATAGAAAATCTCAGACAGTGAAGCGGTGCAGTTAGATAACAGGATAGCCACATGAGTAAGTACGCACCCCTCCAAAGCCGCCCCCACTCAGTCCACCCCACACCCGGACCCCGAATCGAAACAAGTATAGCGCAGAAACATAGAAGAAAAAGGCCCATAGAACTAAAAAGAAACAGTGAATTACCCCCCCACCCTACACCAATGCGGAGGCTACGGCCTGCCCCCCCCCAGCATAGTGCCTGTCGCCCAATGAACCCGAAATATAGACAAGAGAGAAAGTAGGAATAGAATAAGGAAAATAAGAAATCAAAGAAGAGAGAAAGCGGGGAGGAGCCCACGGAACCTCAGAGTGCCTGGAACCACCGGCCAGCCACGCCTCCACACACTGAAAACCCACTACACCCAAAAGCGGTCGTGTGAAGATAACGTGTCACCACAATTTAAATGAAGGCAAACAATTCGCGACGAGCGCGCACAACTTAAGCAAACAGTTCCAGTCCCAGTCCAGCCCATCCGTGAAACCATGGTGATATAAATCAGTCTAGCCCTGGCCCGATCGCGGGTGTAAGATTAGACCAGCCCCCACATGAAGGCCCCGCATCCCGTGCAGACAAAGACAAAATGGCCGCTGGGGAGAAGATGGAGAAGTAGAGTCACAAAATGGCCGCCGATCATATATTGAGGTCCCCTTATGCACCATATAAAATCCAGACCTGGCCTGTAAAGTACAGGAGTTCCACATAAAAGAAGCCGTAGACCACCGTGAACGGTTCCTCGAGGACGTCCGGTGTCGCTCAGCTGGATACTCTTGCGGGCGCGGTGGGCCAGGCAACAACAAGGCAGGCAGCGATGAACAGGGAAACAAAGTATCCGCAATTGAGCAGGAGAGCGATTGATCCTGGGTGCCGGGAAAGCCAGATGCAGACACCAGTGTAGCATGGTTATACACAGTCGTTGCGTCCCCGCAAGAGGACAGAAGCACTGGCAGACCCACGTCTTGTTGATAACAAACGGGGCGCTCGCGACCCGCAGCCGACAGTATGGAGTCGAACCGTTCACTCAGCGTTTGCAAGCCAACACACAATTGCAGACGAAAGTCCCGCAGGGCAGCCAGAACGGAGCCGCATGTCAGCGGAAGCTGCGCCCCCACATCGGCAGCAATCCGGGACGGCACTGTGGAGCTAGAGTCCGGGAGAGGGAGGGCGAAGCGGGCGTCGGGCGAGACCGGGGCATCACCCCCCAGCAGCGAGCAGGCAATCAACGCCATGTTTTACCGCTGAACGGTACAGTGGCCAGGGGGGGGTCGTAACAAGGAGGCAATTCCCATCAGGTCTGCGCCGCAACAGGTGAGAGCCAACAATCGCTTCCCCTCCCTCGGGCTCCCTTTGCCGCCGACTAGGCAATAGAAGAAGGGGGTCTGCAGCCTTCCACAGCGCGGTCCACAGAGCGGGGCAGGGGACCCGCCACACCGGGGCCTACCCTATAGCTCCAGCCCGTCAGGTGCAGGGTGCAGGAGGTGTCCGGGCGTCTCTCCCCGGGCTCATCTGGCGACAGTCCGTGGTGCGAGGCAAGATCGGGACCGCGGGGCTCAGGTTTGCGCCAGCGGGTCCGGTGACTGCGGAGCTTCCAGGGGGCCGGTCCAGGCCACCGTAGAGCAGGGGTCCAGTGCGGAGAACAAAGGCACCAAAAACTCCGGCATCCGGGCGGGCTAAGACTCCGGGAAAGCGGCGGCGCGGTCAGCGCGTCGTCGCACACGGTGCACCTCGAAAATCGGCGAGGATAGAAATCAGGATGATAGTCCGAGGCCAAGGGCCGACGGAGCCGGGCGCTCAAGCGTCTGCTCCGGTCGCCATCTTGGCTCCTCCCCCTTTTTCTGGGGTTTTTTAATGGTATATTCTTTATTGTTTGGTTAAAACCATTACAAATTAAAACTTGATCGGTTCATCGTAAAAAGGACCACTGAGTAGAAACCCACTAGAGCATTATAGATAAATGATGGTCAACTTGAAAACAGGTTTAAAAGTAGAATGCAGAATGTATAAATTATTTAAAACCTTCAAATGCATTGTGGGCAGATAATGTTCACCTGGGGGACCGGGAACAGTACGGCTGATATTAGCAGTCTGAGGCTCTATTGTTAATCCAGCAGGCTGACTGCCGCCCTGCTGGGGCAGGGGAGGTTTGGCGGCACTAATTTCTTCCAGCAGCTTTGACGCTTAGTTGACAAGTTTAGTGAGCCCAATGTTCAACTTGGTGTTTTCAGGGTTTAGGGCTGCTATTATGGCCTGGCGGCAGGTTCGAACTCCGAGCCAAATCCATTCGCCCTGCAATAGTAGCCGTCTGTCTGTATGCATAGCGGGGCATGCACAAAGTATGTGTTCCATTGCTTCAGAGGGACAGCCACACATCCTGCAGTCGATGTTTTTACCTGGGCGACGCCAGTCGGGCAAGTTCTTTAGAAATGGCCAGTCACCCATCCTTAGAGCTAAGAACATTTGCTTCAAAAAAGTGCTTGATAAGTGAGTCGACTCAACCCCTGGTTTGAAGTTGGAAATTACTGCCCAGGCATGTTTCTGTTTTGACAGAGTTGCCCTGTCTGAATGAAATGACCACAATCGGACACTCTTCTTAATACCTGCCTTTAGCACCGGCTGGGAGGGGTTTGTTGCCTAGAGTTCTTTGACTCCTAGTAGTTTGAAGCTAGGATCCAGGTGTTGGCGGTGATTCTGGCTGGTCTAGCATTTCGCTATTTCTCGCCAAAGTTTAGCCTCCAGGGAGCCCTCCCTTGAATGGCGCAGTCTGTTGCAGAACTTTATAAACACTCCAGCCGCAATGCCGTGATGATCCAATAGGCCCAGTTCGAGATGAACCTGCGATGGTGAACTTGATTTTGGTAGACGAAAGGCACGTTTAAAGATTTTGGTTGTTAATTTGTTTAATAAAGAGCTAGTTATGCCCTTCATGATCTCGTGGCCATACGACAGAGAGTTGATTATCCTCGCCTTAATCACTTTCAGCATGGGAGTCAGACTTGGGCCAAGTAGCTCTTGTGATAATTTCGCGGTGGGGGCCTCTAGTGTGAGGGCTTTGGTCCTTAGCGTTTCTTGTTGTTGGATGAAAGAACATCTGCGGTCCAAAAAGATACCCAAATATTCATAGTAATATGTTGATTTGATTTTTGTTTTGTGAAAGAACCACCCGCCACGTGGTCTTTTTTGCTTCCCGAAAGATATTGTTTTGGTTTTGGTTTTGGACAGGTTCAGTTCCAAGGAGTTTCATATAGTGTAGGGAAGCAGTTCGTCAAGAAGCCTTTGTAGGCCCACTTTGGTATGACTTAGTAACACCAAGTCGTCGGCATAGAGCAGGTTGCTGATGCGGGTTCCATCTAGTTGAGGAGAATGGCATTTGACACTGTCTAGTGATGGAGATGGGTCTGATATAAACAAGTTAAAAAGAAGTGGAGCTAGCCACAACCACACACACACACACAACCACACACACACACACAACTACTACACACACACACACAACCACACACACACAACCACACACACAACCACACACAACCACACATCCACACACACACACACACAATCACACTCGTACCCACACACAACCACAACCACACACACAACCACACACACACAACCACACACACACAACCACACACACACAACCACACACAACCACACACACAACCACACCAAGCATTGGCATAGCCAATAGGTCTCGCCTTTGGGACCTTATAAGTGTTTAGCCATGCAACAGTTGATGTGGTTGCACCAAGGATATTGTGCTGCAAAACTAAATACTTACAAGGTCCCAAAAGCGAGACCTATTAGCTATGCCAATGCTTGTTATATGCAGCAGCTCACCAGACATTTGGCCATATTGACTATTTCCTGGTGGCTCTTCACGGGTTTGACACTGGCAAAGGACACATTGTACGGTTGGACCATCCCCCATACTTCTGTGTATTGCGCTCTGACAAGCCCCTCACCTGACACTTAGCACCTTTTTTTTTTTTTGTTTAGAGTTTCATATAGCGCAAACTTGACCCGATAGCGGGTATCAGAGCGCTTTACATAGCACTAGTTGCATTACATGAGGACACATTAATTTTTGTTAGGCATGTGGAGATGAAGAGATTTGACCAGAATCACAGGATGGTGAGCATCATTGCCGAGACTCGAACCCGGTTCCCCAGCTTCGAGGTCGACCGCTCTAGCCGAGTTTGGTGGACACGCAGTCAAACGTGGGGGTTATCCTGTCTGCAGTATTACAAGTACATTATACCCTACGGCACTTTTAGTATGGCTGATGGAATATAAGGCATGCTTGTGATGGAGAATCTCGTCCCCCAGACTCTAAATAAGGCCATAAGAGAGTTATGAGAAGTAATCCCGAGAAGGCTCCCATGTTGGGGCCTCAATCTCTCATCCGGGGAGGGGTGAACCACATCCGGGGAGGGGTGAACCTGAGACACAGCAGCAAAACGCCACCTACAAGCGCACAAGGGAACTGCTGAGAAAAGTCTCTGCATCCAGCCTGGTGCCGGCGGGTATTCACAAGGGGAGGAATCTGTGGTGGGAATTTTCTATTTGAAATCATGTTTAGGATGGGTGTGGTTCATTTTGTTAAACGGAAAATATTTGGCTGTGCAGTGTATTTGTGCCTATTCACACAAACACACACACAGACACATACTTGTGCGCTCATATTTCTCATGTTCATTTAACAATAGTCTAGCTGAGGCCTCCTATATTGTGGACAGTAACTGGTTTGAAAGTGTTAGATGGATAGATATAAGCTTTATTCGACAGAAATGTCATAAAAGCTATGTTTAAAATACATTTTTCCTTTAAAAAAAACTGTGCAAATATACAGCATTTCTAATTTACATAAGCAGTTGATACAGCAAAAAGGTCATTTAAGCCCCAAGTTTGATAAAGCATATTTCATCTTCAAAGTATTAAAAACGTGGTAACATTGACAGATGCACATTTCAATTAACCATATATGTATCTACAGTTAGGAAAGTATAAAAATAATCAATTTGTCAATATAAGTGAGGGACCAGTGTGCTAAAGTGTTATTAAAATGTCCCTCACATAACAGCGGAGGTTTGACAAGTGAAGTGCTTGTGCAAGAGAATGCAAATAGTTTTTACGTTAAAACATGTATTTGTATTTATCCTAGTTTCAATTAAAATTGTACCAATCTTACAATGGATTTCCGCCTTATGAGCCATGCTTGTCCCAAGAACTTTGCTACGCAGCATGCAAAGAACGGCCTAGGATCAGATCTGAGGATATGTAGTACTGTGTGGTGGTCCCATGTGCCCAATTGCTGACAAAGTGGTTTCAGCCATTTGGCCCGTGGTGTTTTATATGCCGGGCAGGCAAACATTAGATGGGCAATGCTTTCTATAAGGGTCATACAACATGGACAATTTTTTCCATTGCTGGTGGCCACTTTGTTGTTGCCTCACAAATGGGAAGAGTTCCAAACCTAAAATGTATATACATGGCACAGGGTCAAGACTGATTTGCATATGGCTGGGTTCAAACTGGAACGGCATGGTGAGCAACACAACGACTGATTTAGGCCCAGATCTCTGTACTGGGGTGAATGTATGACATTGTTTTGCATTCTGTCCATCAATTGTTGATTTTGCATTTGTCACCCCGAGTGGGAAGGGTATGCCCAGACGTGGGTCCCTTGCTCTCCATGCCACTGGAAATCAAGCAAGCCTGGCTGACGACGACTGAAATGCCAGAAACCGGTCCTAGGATGATTGTTTCCAGTCCAGGGAGGGCCTGGCTTGGCAGTTCGGGCGGGACTGTTCCCATGAGGCACAGGGTCAAGACTGATTTGCATATGGCTGGGTTCAAACTGGAATGGCATTGGTGAGCAAAAAAACGATGGATTTAGGCCCAGATCTCTGTACTGGGGTGAATGTATGACATTGTTCTGCAATCTGTCCATCAACTGTTGTTTTTGCTAAAATGTATATACAACATTCTATCTCTTGGTGCCTGAATTGTATCAAGGAAGGGCTCAAGGTGTCTTATTTGTTTGTGGGAAAGAAATTCTGCAGCTTATCTGCCCACATTAGGCTTGGACTTCTCCCGTTGTTCCACCCAATCCCAATATAGGCGTTTGAGTTCTTCTCTCCTTGGGGGTTCCTGGCTGACCCAACAGGTTCGAAGGCTTATGGCTGTCAAGGTTTTTTTAATGCCAGCAATCCAGCCTATTTTGCAGCCAGTATCTAAGTAAATGATCTCGGTACGGGCATCAGCATAGGAAAGAAGCTCGGGAGTCCGCCTAATGCGGGCCCAGAAAAGTACAGGGCGTAGGCTAGCTATGTCAGCTATTGACCGCCTGCCAATATCCAACAGTAGAGGAGTGAGGGGAACATATCTAGGTGCCATAACCAGGTCTCTCAGGAATTTATGTTCTGATCTGCTAAGCTCTTCAAGTCTGTCAAAGCCCCAGACCTCTTCTCCGTAAAGAGCTGAGCTAACTACTTTTGTGTCATACACTTGGAGGGCAGGAGCTATGGGTCTAGTGTGTGAGAGGAGGTGTTCCTTCCCTATTAGTCCAGCCACACGCTTGTGTGCCATCAGCATCTTTGCTAAGTGGGGTCTCCAAGATATTTTGTCATTAATTCTTATACCGGGGTAATCAAAGGTGTCCACCTTTTCGAGGGGTACCCCTTCCAGCAAAGGGCCAATCTTATATGACCTGTGGCAGTTAAAGGCAATAAATTTGGTTTTTGAGCTGTTTATGACCAGTCCCCGGGTGTCGCACAAGGTTTGAAATCTATCAATAAGGTGTTGTAGTCCAACTGAGGTCTTTGACATCAACAAGGTGTCATCTGCGAACAACAGGATTGGTATTTTGCAGGCTCCTCTAGGAGAAAATCAACTACCCCATTCACATAGAGGGAGAACAGAGTTGGGGCCAGGACACAGCCCCGTTGAACTCCTCTGTTGACAGGGATGCGCTCTGTTAGTTGTCCTTGCTCCCCCCATCTAACTTGAACAGAAGTCCCCTCGTGGAGCCGAGCTAATATTTTTAGGATGAAAGGGGGGATAGCCATTTCACCAAGCGTCATCCACAGCCTGGATCTGGGAACCAGGTCAAAGGCAGTATTCAAATCGATGAAAGCGAGATAGAGACTGCCCTTGCCTAGCACCACTATCTTCCAATAGATGAGGAGGAGTCTGAACACTTGGTCCATTTTCCCGGTCTTAGATCTAAATCCGGCTACTGGGATAGGATTTCTTCTTTCTCGGACCATGACTGAATCCTATGCAGAAGCATCCGGCCAAAGACCTTCTGCAGAGAATCATTCAGACTAATTGGTCTGTAGTTGGAAGGATCATCTTTGTCTCCCTTCTTGTAGATAGGGACAACTTCGGCCACCTTCCATGACGCTGGGACTGGTGTTCCGTTGACTATTTCATATGCTAATAGTGAAATGTAGCGATCCCAGTGGTAGGGATCGGCGAAGAAGAGGTCCCCAGGCAAGCCATCGGGACCCGCTGGTGTTGATGGGACAATTTTATTTATTGGAGCTTCTGCCTCCTGTAAGGTAAAGTACTTCTCTTTTGTACTGGGCCCATTTGGTGCGTCTAACTCATCTATTTTACTAGCCTCTGCTGATGAGTAAAGCCCTTTAAAGTGGTCATACCAGATCTGGCTAGTAAATATAATTTAGGGGTGGGCGTGTGCCTTGCTTCCCCAGGTGACCAAATTCCAAAAGAAGGTGGTGTCTTTGGAAGAGCATGCGTCCTTGAGTTGTTCCCAGCGTGATTCATCCCATTTCAACTTTGCCTCGCGCTGAGTTACTTTGTAGGATTTTCTGGTCCGATTTTATGAGGGTCTGATCTTTCTCTTTGATGGCTTTGGCCAGGAGCAGTTTTTTTTCTCTACAATCTTTATAATACCATGAATATGGATCCTTGGTAATATGCCTGTTTTTTTAAAATTCTTATTTGGGGCTCCATAGTGATGGCATTAAGTTGGAGTACCTGCTGTGTCCATCTTTTGACTAAGGGGAGGTCAAGTTGGGGGATTGACCACCTGCTGTCTTGTTCTTCTAATACCGTTAGGTCTTCCAGTGCCAGGGGTTTGAAGGTACAATTAAAGTCCCCTGCAACAATCACTCTTGCGTGAGGTGAGCAATTAGCTCGGCATTCGTCTAATGCTATCAGGGGGGCTGAGGGTCTACCTCCCTTCGTCCCTCACGCTTAGACATTAAAGAGTTCAACTGTGGGTCCGCCCCTAGGTCCCCTAATTCTTAGCTATGTGATGTCAGGGCTTGAGCTTGACTGGGGAATGATTCGACAATCAAGGGCGATCCTTATCCAAACAATCAAACCCCCAGATGGGCGCCCTCTTCCCGTCGAAATTGCAGGTGAATGAAAACAGGTATAGCCAACTTTATGTACAGGGACCAGACTCTATGTCTCCTGAAAAATGCATTCATCGAAGCCTTCCACTAGTTGGTTCCAATGAGGCAGTGGGATTTTACTGATTAAGCCCGCCACATTCCATGACACAATCTTCAATTGTTGAGGGCCCGTAATACCAGACGCTGTGCTCTGTGTAGGAATGTTAGTATTGATTGGCGTATAAGGTAGTGTTTGCAAAGCTAGATGCAATTGTTTGCCAGATGTTTGCTCTTCACGTGTAGAAATGGAAGGACTACATGGGCTGGCCCGATATTGGGAACTATCTCTAATGCAAATTGGGAAGTTAGGAGGAGTGAGAATAGCAAGAGATCAAGCTATATGGTTGGAGCTTTGTGCTATACTGGGTAAATTGGAATGGTGGGAGGCCATGTCCTGTAGTCAGTCATTGGTCTCCAAGGAAGAGCTGCCTGCCAAAGATGGTGGTGGCTGTGAGACTAGTGTCCTACCTTGTTCTAATATTGGAAGATGCCTAAATTGAATGGGAGACCCGTCAGGGGCACAGGTATGGAATTCTAGAACAAGGGGGTTTTCCGCCATCTCAGTTTCCCTTAGAGTGATCTCAATATTATCCAGGTGATTGGTTGGAGAGGAACACCTCCGTGCTCTAACAATGTCGTCTCTGATCACTGACCGACAGCCCCTGACATGACCAATCCAGTGGGTCACCTTGTTTATCAAAGAGTCTTCACTCTCATAGACATGCTGGTGTTGATTTTCGGGACATTGGTCATGCAGAATTTTTTGGGTTGCGACAAGCTAGTAATAGCTGGGGCAACTAACACATTCAGCCTATCTCGGCTTCCATGTATAGGAGATTTGGCTTGCCATGGTTGTGCTGCCCTGTGGCTGTTTACAGGATACTGTGGGGAAGCTAGCCTCTTAAGCTTATATTGTATGGGTATGTCAAAACTACTCTTTTTCCCAACTAGCAAATCTTTTGTGCCTTGCTTGTGGGAGGGAAGTGGCAGGAGTGGCCAGATGTTGTGAGATAGGACCCTGAGAAATATGTCCTTTACTAGGAAATGCCGGTTCTTGTGAGGACGAATCATTATGAGTAGGTTGTGGATGATAACTATATACAAGGGGGTCCTGCTGTATGCAAGACGGGTCTGCCTTTAGTAGCGTTTTTACTAAGGTGGTGAGACCTTCTATCATGATTTCCATTGTACCAATCTCTGCTCTAAGTGTGTTTAGAATAAGGTAAGTATCAAACGGTTCTAGTTTGTTTTCTATGCTAGTCGTTGTGGTGTTGCGCGCCAGATCAGGGGATGATGGCACAGGCTCATTATCGTTGGATTATCACTGAGGTCCTGGAGGGGTAAAAATCTATTTGCGCACTGGATAACTGGTTCTAAATGAAGGGTACTTGAACCAGTGCTAACAATGGAGGCAGTGGGAGAGTGGGGTGTGTCCTTAGAAATTGGTGCTTGCTTTTTGGGTTCTATGGGAACCCTCTTTGGGAGTTGTTTTTGGAACATCGTCGGAATAACTGGGGGGCAGTTTGGCCTAGGACTTTGGAGGGGTCCATCAGCTAAATCGGCAGAAGTACTGGGCGCAGTCTGAATACCCTCTAGAATGACCTCAGACTCATTGATTAAGGTGTCTATCCAGTAGAGAACGCAATTGCTGCCCGGATGTTTGAGTGTCTTCCTGGCCCTCTTCCCTTTTGCTACTCGAGTTCCCCCACCTCCTCCCACGTCCTCCATAGCTTTCCTTTCCCCCATAGTGCACCCTCAGGAAACAAAGACGGCTGCTACCAAGATTGGTCAGAATACTATTGAAAAGTGAGCCAGTGTCCTTCGGCAACAGGGCACAAACGTCTTGGCAAGGCAAAATGAGTAGGAATTCCCCAGCAGTCAATTGAGAGCAAAGTCAACAAAGTCTGCAAGGTATACCCACGCAATGGCCCAATGTGTGAGAAGTTGGCCTGGTATATGCTATCCACTAGTTATAGTGGGCACCTTGTATCAGTCCAAACAACCCTTATTGATGATAGGTTAAAGACAACCTTTTCTGAAAGCTAGGCTAGTGGTAGCTATGGAGAGCAGCCTTCAGGCTAAGTCTTGAAGGAATGTGAAGCAGCTTGTTTTACCAGTCTATAATCTCTTGAATGACCAAATGAAAAGAGAACCACACCAGGTATATATGTATAAAATATATGTATTTATTCCTAAACACACCCTACTAGTTTCTTTATGAGGCTAGAGGTCAAAGAACATATGTTACAATCAAAATATCAACTGCAAAGTGCTGCTGTCGGGAAGAAGAAAAGTGTCTGGTGTGATCTAAGCCTGGATCGAAGATCAGAAGAACCTGAATACAGAGGGGACAGAGTTTGGGTCACTTGCCAGTGACCAGGGGCATGATAGACGAATGCCCAACGATGTTGGGCGTTTCAGGTGCAAAGAGGTGAAGCTTGACTCTGCAGCCACGAGGACCAGGAGACATCGACGACGACCAGGAGCTGGATTCGAGCTGTCCCACAAAGGATGTCGAGTGCTGCGGTGTTGGTGCTCGGATTGAACCCAACAAGCCTTGGCAACAGAAATCCACACAGGAAGAGAAAAGATGCTTCGGTGTCAACCAGCAAGGTCCTGGGGACTCTCCAAGCGATGGAGAGTCAGGGCACATCTAGAGCAACTAGGTAAGCCCAATTAAAGTTAGAGTTGCATTCACAGGGACCCACCAGTTGACGGACCAGGGATCGCGAAGGGACCTCTAGAGGAATCACACAATACCAGCCAACGGGACACTCTGTGAGTGTAGGCCAGTAATCTTCGGTGGAGACTCTGCCCGGGGTGTGGACTACAAGTAGCCCAAAGCACAGCCTCAAGGATCGATGAGAAGCATATGCACTTGCAAATGTGCACGGTGTCCAGGGGTTCCGGTTCCACGGTCCCCACAAGGGCTGCGGGTCTCAGCTTTGCTGGGAGCTCGGGTCGGCCTCTGGGAAGTCTGGGAAACCACCTCCTGTGATGCAAATTCTTTGAAGTCCGGCGGGAGCTTCGGAGATGCAAACCGGTCAGATGCGTCTTAGGTGCCTGCCTTGCAGGGGAGTAACTCCTTTACTCCAAGGGAGATTCTTCAGTCATCTAGCGCCTTGTAGATCATCGAAGTTCCAGGATTATGTATCAGAGTTTCGTCCAGGTAAATCTAAAGTCCTGTAACCAGGGGTTCCTATCTTTTACCCAAGGAAGGGGTGGGACAAACATTAGGGTCCCACTTATGGGAGGGTCAGGAAAGAGGGGTGGCTACACCCATTTCCTTTGTCTAGTTTCGCACCAGAGCAGGAGCTGGTAGCCCCTGCAACTGGTTTGAGCTGGACTATGCACAGGGACACCAAATGTGCCCCCAGTGCAGACATCAAAGCACTCTTGGAGTGCACCCACCCAGCCTCAATACACTAAAGCCTGTCTGGGAGGTGGTGACACCTCCCTGTGACAGGAAACCTATTGTCCAGGCCTCCCCTGCCGGAGTTTCGTCCAGCAGCAGGAGGACAGACTTGTGTCTGTGGCTAGCAGCATCCATTCTGTGATGCCAGGGTCTGTTAAGCTGGTACCGGGTATACCGGTGCTGTCATGGTTCTCCCTCTAGAAGGGTGGGATCATAATCCCACACCAGGTACTGGTGTGGGGGTATGATTCCAAGGTGTTTGACACCAAACACAACATGTTTCCATGCAGCCATCCCAAAGTTAGCATTTACCGTTTGGTTATAATGCACTTAAGAGTATATGGTTTGGCTGCATCACAAACAACCCCGGAATAAAGGTTCCGAAGGCTGCAGAGGGGCTCTGCTCATGCATGGGCACCCTCTCCCATAAAACCCAGCACCCTGTCTTCAGGATTGGTAAGGCCTGCCATAGGGATATGTGCAGTGATATCGAGAGATATAGTGAACCTATATCTCAGTAAAGGGTGCATGCACCACCTTACACAGGCTGCTGTAGCAGTCCTGTTGTGTCATTTTGGATGGCTTCCCAGGGGTGGCATAATACATGCTGCAGCCCCTGGTAGGCCTCTGGGGTACCTATGTATACTATATACGAGGGACTTATAAGGGTACCCCAGAATCCAATATGGAGTGTACCTAAAGTACTGGTAATCAATTTAGAGAGGAAGCAGCTAGGCTGGGGTCCTGGTTAGCAGGGCCCCAGCCAAACTAAAGTAAAACATCAGCAAAAAGCCAAACATCAGCAAAAAGTGGGGTAACTATAAGAAGCAGATCCTACTCTCCTACACACCCCCCCCCCCCCCAAATGTAAGGACATTAAACTAACCTTGACCTGTTGAGTTTTCATGTTCTAAGTGGAAACATCTGGTGAGTCCATCTGCATTGGCATGGTTACTCCCAGGTCTATGTTCCCCTGTATAGTCCATCCCCTGTAGGGAAATGGACCACCTCATAAGTTTGGTGTTTTCACCCTTCATCTGTTTTAGCCATAAGAGGGGTTTATGGTCTGTCTGAACAATGAAGTGAGTGCCAAACAAGTATGGCCTCAACTTCTTCAGAGCCTAAACCACAGCAAAGGCCTCCCTCTCAATAGCTGACCAACATTTCTCTCTGGGGGTCAGCCTTCTGCTAATAAAAGCCACAGGCTGATCCTGACCTTCATCATTCAATTGCGATAACACAGCCCCAACCCCCAACTCAGATGCATCTGAACAATGAATTATTTGGAGTAGTTAGGACTTTGCAGAATGGGAGCAGTGCACATGGCCTGCTTTAGGTCATCAAATGCCTTTTGACTGCTGACTGTCCACTGAACTTTTTTGGGCATTTTCTTAGAGGTTAAGTCATTCAGGGGGGTCACTATGGAACCATACCCCTTGACAAATCTTCTGTAATACCCAGTCAGGCCCAAGAAAGCTCTCACCTGAGTCTGGGTAGTTGGAGCAACCCAGTCCATGATGGTCTGGATTTTGCTCTGTAATGGTTGAACCTGGCCTCCACCCACTAGGTGGCCCAGGTACTCAACCTGACTCTGCCCTATCTGGCACTTGGTGGCCTTGATAGTTAGGCCTGCTTTCTGAAGGGCCTCCAAAACATTTGTCAGGTGGACCAGGTGATCCTCTCAGGTGGAGCTAAAGACAGCAATATCATCTAGATATGCTGAACTATAGGCTTCCAGACCTGTAAGGACTTTGTTCACCAACCTTTGAAAAGTGGCAGGTGCATTCTTCAAACCAAAGGGCATTACCCCAAATTGATAGTGCCCACTAGGGGTTGAAAATGCTGTCTTGGGCTTTGCATCATCAGCTAGTCTGATCTACCGGTAGCCAGCTGTCAAGTCAAATGTGCTCAGAAACTAGGCTGAGGCCAAATTATCTATGAGCTCATCTGCCCTGGGTATTGGATGGGCATCAGTCCCAGTGACTGCAATGAGACACCTGTAGTCTACACTAAACCTCATCTCTCTCTTACCACCCTGGGTGTGAGGTTTGGGCACTAATACTACTGGACTAGCCCAAGGGCTATCTGAGGATTCAATAACTCCCAAATTCAACACCTTCTGGACTTCAGTCCTGATACAGTCCCTGACATGGTCAGGTTGCCTGTAAATCTTATTTTTAACAGGCAGACTGTCCCCAGTATCCACTTCATGAGTGCACCAGGTAGTCTGACTTGGAGTCAGAGAAAACATATGCCTATACTGATTCAGCACCTGTCTGCAATCAGCTTGCTGCTGGGCAGTGAGGCTGCCTGCCAAGGCTACACCATCTACTGACCCATCATCAGGGTTCTGTGAGAGCAGGTCAGGGAGTGGATCACTCTCTTCCTCCTGTCCCTCATCAGTAGCCATGAGCAAGCCCATGTCTGCCCTGTCCACATATGATTTCAGTCTGTTGACATGGAGCACCCTATGGGGACTCTTGGGAGTTCCAAGGTTTACCAGATCGGTTACCTCTCCCTTCTGTTCAACAATTGTATGGGGTCCACTCCACTTGTACTGGAGGGCTGCTGGGGAAACAGGCTCCGACACCCACACCTTCTGCCCTGGCTGGTAAACAGTCAGCACAGCCTTTTGGTCATGCCAGGCCTTTTGCAATTCCTGGCTAGCCTCAAGGTTTTTGGTAGCCTTCTTCATGTACTCTGCCATCCTAGAGCGGAGACCAAGTACATAGTCCACAATATCCTGTTTGGGAGGTTTGAGAGGTAACTCCCACCTTCCTTCACTAGACACAATGTACCCCTAACAGGATGTCCAAACAGAAGTTCAAAAGGGCTGTAACCAACCCCCTTCTGAGGAACCTCCCTGTAGGCAAAAGTATGTCCCATCTGCGCCTAAGCTTTTCTGGGAGACCTTTAATCATGCCCTTTAAGGTTTTGTTGAATCTCTCAACTAAACCATTGCATTGTGGGTGATAGGGTGTGGTGAATTTATAATTCACTCCACACTCCTTCCACATAGCAGTCAAGTAACTAAACATGAAGTTTGCATCTCTGTCTGATACTACCTCCTTAGGGAAACCAGCCCTGGAAATTACTCCCAGGAAGGTTCTTGCCACCACAGGAGCTGTGGTGGTCCTATGGGGAATGGCTTCTGGGTACCTAGTGGCATGGTCCACCACCACCAGGATACATTTGTACCCAGGGGCTGTTTGAGGATCCATGGGACCAACTATATCAATCCCAACCCTCTCAAAGGGAATCCCCACCACAGGTAGTGGTATCAGGGGGGCCTTTGATGTACCACCTGCCTTACCACTGGCTTGACAGGTGACACAGGAGCGACAAAACTCCTTGGTGTCTTCAGACATGTGGGGCCAATGAAAATGAGGGAAAAGTCTGTCCCAAGATTTTGTTTTGGCCCAGGTGACCTGCTAATGGAATATCATGGGCTAGTGTTAATAGGAAGTCCCTAAACTTCAGAGGTATAACCAACCTCCTGGTGGCTCCAGGCTTGGGGTCTCTACACTATAGGAGTCCATCATCACAATAGACTCTATGGGTTCCACTAGCATTCCCAGCAGCAGCTTGCTGTCTGAGGGGGTTCAAGAGAGGGGCGCTCAGCTGCTCCTGGCTCAGATCTGCCCTGGAAGGCCCCCCTGTCCCTAAGAACTCGACCTGATCAGGTTCAAGCTCACCTGGGACAGTTCCTTCTTCAGGATTAAGATCATCTCCCTCAAGAGAGCTGCCTTTACCCTACTGCTCCTACTCTTGGGATGCACCTGGTCCATTCTTCCAGGATCTGTTCAGTTTTAGACATTTTGGCCTGTGACCTGGTCACAGCAAACACATGTGCAGGGATTCCTAGCAATTCTGCATGAGTCCTGAGCTCCACTTCTGCCCAAGCTGAAGTTTCTAACTCATTGCCAAGCAAGCATTCAACAGGGAGGTCAGCACTTACCACAACCTTCTTATGGCCAGTAACTCCACCCCAGGAGAAATTAACAACTGCGTAGGAATGGTCTGTCCTGATATTGCTAGCATTGGTCATTTGGTACATTTCACCAAGTATGATCTGCTCAGGAGCCACAAGATCTTTTGTCACCATTGTGAAACTTGCTCCTGTGTCCCTGAATGCCAAAGCCTCTTTTCAATTGATTAAAGGCCGCTGTCTATATTTGCCCAGATTACTGGGACTCACAAAGGAGGACATATCCATGCCTCCATCACAGATCAGTACAGCCTGAGTTGGAACTCTGACTAGGCCAGAGTCCACCTCAGAACCCAGGGTTAACCCTACTACACCCTTATTCCGAGTACCACCACTTGGAGCTGAACTAGGGGGAACAGTTGCCTTAGGGGCAATGGTGGCTGGAGTTGAGTCTTTGAACTTGGTACAATCACTTGTCCAATGGGTTTTCTGTTTACAGATTTTACACCTGGTTTCTTTTGGCCTTTTCCTTTATTAGATTGGGACTCCCCACCAGATGCAGATTTTTGGGGCCCATGAGAAGACTTCTGGTCTTCACCCTTCTCCCCACTCATGTCAGGTCTTAGCATCTTGCTTCTTGGAGTCACCACCTTGGTTCTGAACTTTCTGCCTCACCCTGGTTCTGACCCATTTGTCTGCCTTTCTTTCCTAATTCTTGGGGAGAGGTCAGATCAGAGTCCACCAGGTACTGATGCAACAGCTGATTTTGACAATTATTAAGGATCTGCTCCCTCATAATTAAGTTGTACAATCCTTTAAAATCACACACCTTACTACCAAGTAACCAGCCCTCCAGAACCTTGATAGCACAATCTACAAAGTCCACCCAGTCTTGATTCTGTACCTTTTGGGTATCCCTGGACTTTAACCTGTATTGTTCAGTGGTTAGGCCAAACCCTTCAATCAGTGCACTTTTCAAGACCTTGTAAATCTCAGCAACCTCCTCTCTAACAGTGAGGTGCTTGTCTCTACCTTTATCTGCAAAGGAAAGCCACAAGATTGCTGCCCACTGCTCCTGAGGGATCCTCTATACCTTACAGGTCCTCTCAAGTGGAGTTATCCATTTGTGGATGTCATCCCCACTCTGGTAGGGAGGGACAATCTTGTTCAGGTTCCTATGGTCATGAGTATACTCTCTACCTCTAGGGACACTGTTGCTGCCACCATGGGGCTCTAGCCCCAATCTTTTTGAAGCTTTCTGAAGCTCCAGTGATTCCCTATCCAATGTAAACTGTTTTCTCTTTATCCTAAGCTTAGCTTCCTCAAACTGGATCAGTCTGCATTTTATATCATAGGAGGATTTCCTCCTCTGGGAGGTAGTGCTCCTATGAGAGATAGAGTTCTTTACAGATGTACCAGAATGATTAGATTCCTGAGAAGGAGATCTAGACCTTCTTGGTAAACTGTTAACCCTTCCAGGTGGAGTGCAAGTTGGCCCTCTGGGCTCTTCTTCTTCACCTTCAGGAAATATTGGATTGTCCAGGTTAGAATCATCTTGATCTTCCTGGTCAGCTTCAGATTCTAGGTCATAGGTGTGGTCACCTCTTGGCCTTTCCTCTTCTGCTGCCCCACCCACTCTGCCTACCTCATCAGACCCTGGGGTCTTTCTGAGGTCATCTGCCAGCAACAACTTTATGAGATGTTGTGTGGTTGGGCTTTTCTCTGTCTTCAATTTCCTTGAGGCACACATAGTCCTCAATTCTTGGTATATAACATTGTCCTACTTAGTTGGGAGAGGCCCACTGGTTTCTGCCCTTGAAGACATGACTAGTGTGGTGTGGTGTATGTGCTGGAGCCGGTAAGTATTATTTTTTTTTGAATACCCACTTCATTTTCGTACGTTTATATTAAAATGAATAATAATTATTCATAATATAATTAATGGTTTGATGTATGGTGATTAATCAACCTTATTAACAGGAAGAATATACGTGGGAATGCATTTGCATGGCTAAATAATATGTGAACTAAACCTCTATGCATATTAATATGATAAACGTTGCTTTTGTGATGTTATTGTAATTTGTGCTTAAATAAACAAGTATTAACGGCGTTAAATGTTGCGTTTTGCTAGATAAATGCATACACATTAGGGTATTAGTAAGGGGATAACACTGTTTTAATCATTTCAATGTATTAATTACGTTTTTGTATTTCTTTACTTAAGTTGACCATTTGGGCCTGCCATAAGATGGCTGCCGACTAAATCTGACTGTATTGAATGACATCAGTGATGAACCAGGAGAAGTGCGCCTGTGCAAACTTCAGCAGCTGTGCCCCGAAGGTGACCCGTCGCCACAGTGTTCAACAAGGCCACCCTGGGCGAAGTGCCATTTCTCCAAAACATGATACAAAAGACTATGGACTAATAAATTCCCATACCTTGTCCTATTGAAACTTTTCCCGCATGGGAAATTCATTGAATGTTTCCTGATGCACCAAGACGAACTTCAGTGGTCCAATCAGAGACCCTCAAAATTGTATTTGATACTTTTGGAATGTAAAATTTGGTATAAATAATGGTAGACTAGAGAGGTAAAGTTGTCGTCATTTCCAGTATCCTGATGTTATGCTGACGGAGAGGACGGTGACTCTGCATGAAAGAACAGAACTTTGACGAATTGACTGAGGACCAGATTCTGACTTAGAAAACGACAATTAGCCATAATAGGTAAATATGACAAAAATGAGATTGGATTATTAAGATTTAACTTGCATTTGAATTAGATAAAGAAATATTTGAATTTAATTATGTGTTGGGTTATTATTTCATTGAAATGTATTATTGAATAATTTAGAGTGTTAAGGTATCATTAAACTGAATCCAACTAAATGATTCAATCGACCTTTAGATAGAAGAGATGCTAGGGTGATTTTGGGAAAGTGGTACTTCCATCAAGAAGGCAGTTGGTTCGGGAAACAGTGTCCCTTTGTTGGGTACGGATAGTTTGATAGAATTAATGTTGGTGTTATGGGCCCCACCAGCGTATGATGTGTGTGTGTGTGTGTGTGACTGAGAAATCATCCTGTCAGTGGTAATAGAGGGGAATTGAGGAACCCGAACTGCGTCAGTTTTCTGGTAGCAAGAGATGGTTTTTATTGTTTGGTTTAATGATTTTGCTTGTACATAGCTTATTGATTATTGATTGGTATTGATATATGTATTAACACTATATGTTGAAGTCGTATTGAGTTCTATGTAGTTTGTACGGCTTCTGGGACGTAGGAAGTCGGTGACAGTTCCGTAGTAGGGCAGAGGCAAGCGCTGCTCTCGGGAAAGGCGGAATTGTTGGCCCTGTAGGTACACAGGGAAAAACGTGTAGCAATTGAAGTTGCACAGCGCATTGTCTGGGTTCGATTTGGTGACATCGTCGTGTGTTGCCATTAGAAACATTTTCTGTATGAGAGAAGTGTGTATGATAGCAAAGGTTACCTGTGAAGTTCTGGTCTTAGGTACCAGGGATCCTATTGGCATTCCGATAACGCTTATCACTAGAAAGGTAATAGGTACTCTCTGAGCTTGTTAGAAGGACAGGGCAGAGGTAAGCACTGCTTTGTTAACGTATGTCATAATTCTGTAGTAGAACAGACTGTTCGTTGTTCTCGGGAAAGACAGGATTCTGTGTGAATGTGCTACATTTTCTTGTGTGAAAGTGCGTGAATGAAAAGGCATTCCGGTTAATTGCGAAACTCTGGTTTTATTTCTCAGGAGCATTGCGTCTCCAACTATGTGTCTTAATTCTGGAGAAACAGTTAATTGATGCTTGATAGAAGGGTGAAGTAGAAGGATGTGCTACTTTATCAACGGAAGTAACGATTCCGTAGTGGGGCAGAAGTAAGCGCTGCTCTCGGGAAAGACGGAATTCTCGTGGGAAAGGTCTATTGCTATTCTTTGGTTAGCGAAGCAGACAATGGAGATGTTTTATATGTTGTAACTAACAGAATTGTGGAAATTGAAACAAAGTCTACCGAGTAGTTTTGTAAAGGAGGGGTAGACAGGAGACAGGAGTCAGGAGCAGGAGCTGCTGCAGCGACTGCTGACGTCAGAAAGACCGCGCTGGGATTGGACAGTGGGTCAGAACAGCAGAAGCGCCCTGATTGGTGCGTTAGTGTGTGTTGCGCAAGGATTGGAAGAAGTACAGTGTGACGTAGACGCTCCAGGATTGGTGCGTTAGTGTGAGTCGCGCTGGGATTTGAGGATTGTGACAGTGACGTAGGCGCTCCGGATTGGTGCATTAGTGTGAGTCGCGCTGCTATTGGACAAAAGATCGTACAGTTGTAGAGAAGACTAGGGATTCACGGAAGACAGGAAAATGTATTATCATTTAGTCGAAAAGAAGAAAAAATCATTGTTTAGTAAAATAAAGGGATGGTTTGTGAAGGACAAAGAGATTGTGACAAGAGAAGGACAGTTACTTCCTCCGACGAAAACACCCGCATCCTTCATGGTTGCAAAATATGGATATCATACGTGCATTTGGTTAGACAATTGGGTGAAATATACAAAGGACGATGGAGTTCTAGCTTTTCCGGAACATGGTTCATTTAATTTGGCAATATTAAGGAATTTCCGTGAGCGAATGATGAGTTTAGAACCAAGACCTAGACCAACACAGTTCGAAGCCCTGACTGAGTGGGAAGATGAGATGCATGAGCGAGAAAAACAGAGAAGTGGTGGTAGATATAGATATATGTTTGGACGACAGTATGATCGTGAAACTCATAGTGATCGAATGAGAAGGTGGCGAGATGCAAGTATGACTGAAGGACTGGTTCCCGTAAGAACTGCAGGAGAAACTGAAGGGAGAAAATGCGTAGGGAAAAGACATAATGTAGAATCTAGAAGGTATGGAGCAAATGAATCAGAGGATGATGTTCTAGATGACATGTTTTACAAAAATCCACCACCGTACAGACAAGAGCCAGATGCATTAACCCAAAGATCCCCAATGAGAGAAACCCTGCGAATCATCAAGACAGAAGTTATGACCCCAGAGGTGAAAGGAACTAATTTCCTTAGGGAAAGAGAGAAAGAAATGGAAAATAAGACTGATAGTGAAAATTCTATAGAGTTAGCAAAAACCACACTAGAACTAACCGAGAAGATAAGAGAATTGACCAAAAATCTAGAAGCAGTCACAGTCCCTGTAACAATAGGTCCCGTTATGCCCATTTTTGAAAAGCAGAAAGAAAGCGAACATGGTCTAACAGTTCCTTATGTGAGCAATAGACAGGCCGAACAACCACTAATGAGAGCAAGGGAGAACCCCTGGAGACATACAATGAGTGAAAGTGAACCGAATGTATCAAATAATCAATTTTTAAGTCCAGATTCTATAGAAAGAAACAGAATGGCAGCAGGATCAATATTAGAACCATAAAGAATGTCAGAACAAGGGAATGTAGAAAAATCCACAGGAATAACTACAGATGAATTGAGCGAATGGTTGAAGGGCTTGCAGGGAAAAGAAAAAGAATCCCAAACAATTGATGTGGCCAAATTACGCATGGTACTAGAAGAATTAATAGTAGGTACAATCCCCACAGAAAAGCTGAAAAATTACCAGGATGAGGAGCTGTTGTTTCTGTGCAAGAGTGTCACTTGGAGAGCAAAGAACCTACATGACAGGCTAGAAGAAATAGCAAGCGAAATGGGAATTGACATGGACAAGGTAAAAGCTTTACAAAAGCCTTACCGAGTGGATTTCACTGAAAAAGATATTGAAAACATAAATACTACAGGACGAATAGGACAGATCAAGGACATAATCACTTTGCTGAGGAAATGGGGAGATGTGGATAAATGGAGAAGTAGGTGGAATAGAAAACGAGATGATGCCTCAGACAGAACTTTCCCAGCTTTCTCCATGAGAAAAAGAAAAGGTAGTGACAGAACTTCCCATGAGAGAGATTCCAGGAGGGGGATATGTACATGTCCCATGGACAAGACAGGACATTTTGTCATTTACAAATGACTTCCCTAGATTGCGAGAAAAGCCCGTCGAGTGGTACAGACAAGTGGACAGATTTGTTAAATTGTCAAAAGTACTGTGGATCAATTTGAATAGTCTATTTGATATAATAGTACCAGCAGACTTATGGACAGAATGCAAGATAGTCATAGATTGGCCAACTAAGGAATACCCAAGAGATCCCAAAACAGGAGCACCAGACCCCGAGGTAATGAAGAAATATGAACAAGTTATGGTATTTTTGAAAAACAAAGTACCTCCCAAAGAAACAGACTGGGTAAAAATAGATCGAACACATCAGGAAGTAAAAGAATTAGTCCATGCTTACTACGAAAGACTAATACTAGCTTTCAAGCAGTTTAGTGGAGATGAGAATCTTGGTGAAAAGAATCTAAGTCATTTTGTATACAGATTTGTATATGGTTTACGTCCTGAAATTAGTGATATGATAAAACAGCACACAGTCGATTGGCAAAGCAAGAAAATTGATGAAATTTTGAGACATGCTAAATATTTTAGTGATGAGATTGAGGCAAAGCAACGAAAACTGAAGGAAAAGGCAATGTGGGCACAAATGAAAGTCGCAGAAGGACAGGAAGCTCAGTTAGTTGAACAAGCAAATAACCCAGGAATTAAACCGAGATTTGGCCCAGGAAAGGGGAAAGGTAATATAGAAGAAGCTAAAAAGAAGTTTCCATGCCACAATTGCGGTAGGTTAGGGCATTGGAAATCCGAGTGTAAGTTTCCTCCAAGTACTAATAATGAAAATCCATCATTGAATCCACAGGTGCAGAGTGAGGTGAGTGGCCAACAGCAGCAATGGCAGAAGGCTGTTGATCCACAGAATCAGGTGCCAAAACCACCTTAACCACAGAGCAGAAACACGCAGAAGTATAGCAACGAATCGGGATTCTACAATGAAGAACAGGTAAATAAACCGCAACGCGCAAGCGCTGTTTCACAATATTGGCTGCGGAATGATGAGAGTGATTCAGAGGAGAATTTCTGACGGTGCCGAAGGGAGGAAGAAGAGTGCGTGCTTGGCGCAACTCTAGAAATAGACCAGACAGGACCATTTGTGGATGGGAAGGTTAATGATGAAAACATTACTTTTCTAGTCGACACTGGAGCTACACGATCAACTGTCAGGTCAGCTGATGTAAAGAATCTTCCTCTTTCGGATGAAACAATCCAAGTAGTTGGTGTGTCCAACACACAAATTAGAACGTACCTTACAGAACCAGTAAAGGTCAAAATAGGGAAATTTTCAGACATGCATCGTTTTGTGGTGTGTGACACCAGTCCTGTGAATTTGCTAGGAAGAGACTTATTGTGCAAAATGAATTGCACCATATTTTGTACTCCAGATGGAATAGCATTTGAGACACCAGATGAGGATGTACTGTATAAAATGACCATAGCTAACAAAGAGAATGATGTTACCGAACCATATGCCATATTCAATCATGATGAATTGCCACCAGAGTTAAAACAGACAGAAAAAGCAGGAGTCTGGGACTTCACTGGAGAAGATGTAGGCCTTATGAGAAATGTAGATCCAGTAAAAATTACTGTAAAAGAAGGAGTAGTTTATCCAAACATTCCGCAATACAGACTGACAACTGAAATAATTGAAGGAGTAACTCCTATAATTGAGAAAATGATCCAGCAGGGAATTTTGAGGGAAATAATGAGCAGTCCATGTAATTCACCTATAATGGGACTGAAGAAGCCTAATGGAAAGTTCAGAATAGTGCAGGATTTGAGAAAGGTAAACAAAATTGTGGTGTCATGCTGTCCTGTTGTACCACATCCATCAGTGATTTTGTATCAGATTCCCCATGATGCAGAATGGTACACAGTAATTGATTTGTGCCATGCTTTCTTTTCAATTCCATTGCATCATGACAGTCAGCAGATTTTTGCATTTCGGTTTGGTGAGCGTATTTTGGCATGGTGCCGAATCCCACAGGGGTATACAGAGAGCCCCTCAATGTTTAATCAGTTGTTGAAGAAATCTCTGGAAAGTCTAGCAATGCCTGAAAATTCAGTCTTGGTCCAGTATATCGATGACCTACACGTGAAGCTTGTGAAACAGACACAATAGCTTTGCTGAATCACTTGGCAGATGGAGGACTAAAAGTATCTGCGACAAAATTGCAATTCTGCAAAAAAGAAGTACAATACTTAGGACACAATATTGAGAAAGGGCTGAGAAAAGTGACAATAGACAGAATCAGAATCATCAAAGGAATGAGAGCCCCTATGACACAAAGAGAAGTGAGAATGTTCCTAGGAATGGTTGGCTATTGTCGTCAGTGGATAAGCAACTTTTCCCTGATTGCCAAACCATTGGTAAAATTGACAAAAAGTGAGGTAAAAGACCCCCTTGAATTAAACAAGGAAGAATTGGCAGCATTTAAACAATTGAAGGACAGCCTCTGTGAAGCAACTGCTCTGGGTATGCCAGACTATGAGAAGGAGTTCGAGTTGTACTGCAATGAGAGAAACAGATGTGCACTCTCAGTGTTAATACAGAAACATGAAAGATTGAGGAGACCAGTTGCATATTTCTCATCAATGCTGTACCCAGTAGCTGTAGGTTTGCCAGGATGTCTAAAAGTAGTAGCTGCTACATGCCGAAGCTTAGAGCAAAGTGAAGGAATTGTGATGGGATATCCATTAAGAGTGTTTGTACCTCATGATGCGGCGATCCTTTTAACAAGGAGCCGAACACAGTTCATATCACATAGTCGGCTGACTAAGTATGAGAAAGTCATTCTAGGTGCAACCAATGTGAGCCTTGAGAGATGTGTGAATGTGAATCCAGCCACTCTATTGCCAGATGCTGAAAGAGTGGAGGTAAGAGATGACGTTGATCATGATTGCTTGGATGTACTTGACTTTTGTACAAACCCAGACCAGACATAAAAGATTTGCCATTGCCAGAGAGTGATTATGTGATGTTTGTGGATGGATCATGTTTGAGAACGGATGAAGGATTGTTGAGTGCGGCATATGCAATATGCACAGTTGCAGAAGTCATGGAAGCATCACACGTGAAAGGAGTTATATCTGCTCAAGTAGCAGAACTAGTGGCATTGACAAAAGCATGCAGGATTGGGAAAAATGTGAGAGTGACTGTGATAACTGACAGCCAGTATGGCTTCGGAGTTGTCCACGACTTTGGCCAACTATGGCTACAGAGAGGTTTCCTAACCTCAAGTGGAACTCCTATAAAGAATGCAGAAGTGGTTGGCAAATTGCTTGAGGCGATACAGTTGCCTAGAGAATTGGCTGTTGTGAAATGTGCTGCTCATGGTCAAGGTAGTGATTATATCACTATAGGGAATCGTTATGCCAATGACATGGCCCAATATTGTGCACGAAATCAGTATTCAATCAATCGGGCAAAGGAAAGGGAAATGTCTTCTTGCTCCTTAATGTTTACTAACGTTGTGGGAACATGGGAAGAAGTGAGACAGTTGCAGGACGAAGCAGGAGATGAAGAAATGAAACAGTGGGTAAAAGCAGGTTGTGCACCAAGAGAGAAAGATCATGTGTGGGTCTATCGGGATGGAAGACCAGTAATGCCTGATAGCATGATGTCAACCATGGCACGGATGTATCATGGCCAGGGAAACATAGGGAGAGATGCCATGATAAGGGCCTTTAAGCAAACCTGGTACAATGCAAAATTCAGGTTGATAGCAGAGAGTCTCTGTCAAAGATGCCTGATATGTCAACAATACAATCCTGGAAGGAAAACAGTAGTGAGCCTAGACACAATAGGCCAAGAGGGAGGACCTTTCACCCGAATGCAAGTAGATTTCATCGAGATGCCCCCTTGTAACTGGTTGAGGTATGTTTTGGTGATAGTCTGTCTGTTCTCCAGGTGGGTGGAGGCATTCCCAACAAGAAGAAATGATGGAATAACAGTGGCTAAGCTATTGTTACGAGAATTCATCCCAAGGTTCGGGTTCCCAGTAACCATTGAATCAGACAGAGGAGGACACTTTTATAATGAAATCATGAAATTGATCTGTGAAGCATTAGTGTGCAACAAAACTACATTGCGCCTACCGACCAGAGGCTTCTGGTGTGGTTGAACAAATGAACGGTACCATCAAAAACAGAATAGGGAAAATGTGTTTAGCCACAGGTATGAAATGGCCTGATGTCTTGCCTCTAGTCCTGATGACAATCAGATCTACTCCGGACAGAACTACAGGTTTGAGTCCTCATGAGATCATTATGGGACGCGCCATGAGACACGTATTTGTACCAGTCAACAAGTTGATGACTATAACTGATGACATGGTTTTGGATTACTGTAAAGGCCTGGCTGACGCAGTCCATTCTGTGTTTCACCAGGTTGGAGCGGATGCCACCACACTTGAAAGGAAACCAGCCCATGATCTGAGCCCAGGGGACTGGGTGAGAATAAAGGTCCACAGAAGAAGGAATTGCTTGGTTCCAAGGTGGGGAAGGCCAAGGCAAGTTGTACTGACCACAACAACTGCTGTGAAGTGTGCTGGACTGAAAAATTGGATACATGCTTTGAGAGTTCGAAATCCAGGTGACAGCATTGGCAAAGAATATTTTGATGATTCAGAATCGAGTGCTGATTCAGATAACGAGAATTCAAAGACAAAAGAAAATCCCGAAAGGGGGGAGAAAGGGCCAAGACCAGCTCTAATTCCACGAGGTGATCTCCTGAGGAAAAGACTGCAGATTTCAGATACAAGTTCAGATTCTGGAAACGAACAAGAAATACCAACTACCAGTAACGAACACAAAAAGAAGAAAAGAAAAGAAAAGAACACTCCAACTGAGGTGGCATTTACACCAGATGAGAGAGTGGGAGAAGTTCCACCTGAAATAATTCTTGAAGGGGAAGAAGGGACAGAAATAGAGAGAGAGGGACAGATTTCTGCGGAAAACCCCCGAGGAGGTGTAGGGACAACCAACACTGAGTTAGGTGAAGGGACAAGTAGACAGCAGGAAGATTGCGTGTCGGAGACCCGAGGAGGGACAGAAGTAGGGAAAACACAAGAGGTGGAAAAAGAGACTGTTGGAGAGAAAAGGCAAGCTGAGACAGAAACTGAAGAAAGTGAAAATGAGGTACCTGAAGGTCGAGTTCTGAGAAAGAGAACTTGGATCGAAGATAAAACCAATAAAGAAGGCAAGTCAAGAAGAAATGCTAAAGGAGACCTTTGGCCAAATAAGATAAAAAGACTGAGATATCGACTGACACGAGTTAATCAATCAAAGGCTGAACAAGTGAATGACGTGTCAAGTCAGAACCAAGCAAAAGAAGGAGAGACAGAGGTATCTGAAGAAAACAAAAGAACAAAGAAACCAAACCAGAAGTATAAGTCACCAGAATGGACGTATGTGGCACTGCCTGAACCAGGAGGAGAGGCAGATAGTCAAGGAAATCTAAAGGAGGCTTTGCTGAAATTGGTTGAGGAAGAAGAAACAGCGGGAATCCTGAGAGTTATCTTGTCCGATATTGGAGAAGAAGCGGAAATTCAGGAATTTCTCTATTTGGATGACGAGAAGGAAGTGAAAAATGATGAGATGCCAAACTGAATAATTCCAAAAAGGCATTTGTGAAAGAAAATTAAGAGACTAAAACTAGAAAATTGAATAACTGGAATAACCTGTTAGGTGCTTAGTGCCTTAAGGTGGAAAACCAGTAGTGAAGTAAAAGAGGCTAAGTCAAAAAACACGGTCAATTTAACAAGATGGCTAACATAGATGATAACAAGAATAGATGTACCTTTTTGAAAAGATGGTGCAAGATGTGTTGTTGTTGTGCAGGATTATTAATGCTTCTTTGGAGCATACTTGCTCTACTGATCTCTTTCAAAGTAACTTTAGATACATTAGAAGGGCATACTGAGAATATGACTAACATATGGATGAGTTCCCAAAAGGTAGTTCCGACTAAAATAAGCACTGAACATATACACAAGGATAGGTCTATAACTGATTTTTCTAGCAATGTGTTTTCAAAATTATTGTATGAATACGTCAAAACAATGAACGTAAGGGATTGCTACGTATGTATGCAGTTACCTGCCTCTGTTTCAGAAGGAGTGACTTATCATCACCTTCCAGCAACTTATGGAATATCATGTAGTGTGTTAACAAGTATATTTTATCAAGTAGGGAAAATAGAATATAATTTTTCAGACATAGATAACATTCTTGGACAATTGCCCATGAACAATGAATTGAACCCTGCTAAAACTGCTAACGTATTAGGTGAAATTTTTATAGAAACTAAGGAATTAACATTAGAATATATTTTTAGAAACAATCTAACTAGCAGTTTAAAGAAAGAAGAAAAAACATTTTTAGACATGGTTGAGGAAAGGAGATTAAAGATGCACAGAAAAGCAGAAGGAAATAAAATGAGTAAAACTGTGTGGGACATAGATAAAGAAAAGGAGTTGAAAAATGAAGCCAGTCCAACTATGGCTATAGATACACCACAGAAAGGCAAATTATGTATTATGAGGAAAAGATCCCAATATGATTATTATTTTATAGGGACTAGTGAGTGCCATGATACATATTTTATTGCAACCGGATGGGGATTTAGAGGTGGAAATGATCCAGTCTTTCCTGGATTGTACTACATTTGTGGGAACAAGGCTTATTATAGGTTGCTAGACCATTGGTATGGCACATGTTATGTTGGCCTGGTCTTTCCAATTTTTTTTCATATGGATAGAGTAGAAAATAATGGACAAAATAATGTACTAATGCGTAGTAGAAGAGAAACTTGGACAGAAATTGTAGGTGATATCTTTGGAGCCTTGATACCAGCAGTGGGAATATCTTTGAATGCAAATAATATTCGGAAACTATCAACAGTAGTGGATCGCTTGTCAACAAGCACCGCTGGAGGATTCTTATTGGTAAATACTGAAATGGTTGCCATGCGTGCTATGGTAATGCAAAATCGACTTGCCCTTGATATCTTATTGGCAAAAGAGGGTGGAGTCTGTGGAATGTTGAAAGTTCAACATTGTTGCACTTACATTCCTGACGAAAGCAAAGATCTAAAAGTTTACATCAAAAACATTACAGAATTGCATGATGAAATAGTACCACTGGAGGTTGAAAGTATCTGGACTAAAGTTAGTAATAAAATGGCTGCTATTAAGAATTTCTTAGCTAAAGTAGGTAGTACCATTATTGGTAAAATATTATTTCCACTAACGTGTGTAATTTTCATATTATTAATATTTAGACTAGGATGTATGTGTTGTAGTGGGAATGCATTTGCATGGCTAAATAATATGTGAACTAAGCCTGTATGCATATTAATATGATAAACGTTGCTTTTGTGATGTTATTGTAATTTGTGCTTAAATAAACAAGTATTAACGGCTTTAAATGTTGCGTATTGCTAGATAAATGCATACACATTAGGGTATTAGTAAGGGGATAACACTGTTTTAATCATTTCAATGTATTAATTACGTTTTTGTATTTCTTTACTTAAGTTGACCATTTGGGCCTGCCATAAGATGGCTGCCGACTGAATCTGACTGTATTGAATGACATCAGTGATGAACCAGGAGAAGTGCGCCTGCGCAAACTTCAGCAGCTGTGCCCCGTAGGTGACCCGTCGCCACTGTGTTCACCAAGGCCACCCTGGGCGAAGTGCCATTTCTCCAAAATATGATACAAAAGACTATGGACTAATAAATTCCCATACCTTGTCCTATTGAAACTTTTCCCGCATGGGAAATTCATCGAATGTTACCTGATGCACCAAGACGAACTTCAGTGGTCCAATCAGAGACCCTCAAAATTGTATTTGATACTTTTGGAATGTAAAGTTGTCGTCATTTCCAGTATCCTGATGTTATGCTGACGGAGAGGACGGTGACTCTGCATGATAGAACAGAACTTTGACGAATTGACTGAGGACCAGATTCTGACTTAGAAAACGACAATTAGCCATAATAGGTGAATATGACAAAAATTAGATTGGATTATTAAGATTTAACTTGCATTTGAATTAGATAAAGAAATATTTGAATTTAATTATGTGTTGGGTTATTATTTCATTGAAATGTATTATTGAATAATTTAGAGTGTTAAGGTATCATTCAACTGAATCCAACTAAATGATTCGATCGACCTTTAGATGGAAGAGATGCTAGGGTGATTTAGGGAAAGTGGTACTTCCATCAAGAAAGCAGTTGGTTCGGGAAACAGTGTCCCTTTGTTAGGTACGGATAGTTTGATAGAATGAATGTTGGTGTTATGGGCCCCACCAGGTAGTGATATAGGTAGCCTATACCACCGTAACGGGTGCAAGCACACCCTTACCCAGGCTGCTGTAGCAGACCTGTGGTGCCATTTTGGAGTGCTTCCCAGGGGTGGCATAATACATGCTTCAGCCCCTGGTAGGCCTCTGAGGTACCAATGCTCTACGTACATAGTATACCATATACTAGGGGCTTATAAGGCACTCCAGAATCCAATTAGATATGTACCTAATGTACATGCAAACCATTTTAGAGAGGAAGCAGCTAGGCAGGGGTCCAGATTAGCAGGGCCACAGGCAGACTAAGATCGAAAAATTAAAGCCAGCGACAGATGTGACCCCAGGCCCAGTGGTGGGACACAAACCCCACGAAGCAGCAAATTCAGAGCGAAATCAAGTTGGCTTTTACATTATACAGGGAGAGGGGGGAGTGAGGGGGAGCTGTCTCTGGACTGCTGACAGTGGCATGTAGACGCAGTACGTGTGCACTGCCCGAGGCACAGAGCTAGAAACACACAGAGACAGATTGAGATAGAGACAGAGAGAGACAGGGACAGACTGACAGATAGAGGCAGAGACAGATAGAGACGGGCAGACAGATGGAGGCAGAGACATGGACAGATAGAGGCAGAGACAGATAGAGACAGAGACAGACCGCGATAGAGACAGAGGCATCTCAATTACGAGTAATAACATAATTTATAACATGTGAGTATTCTTTCCTTGTGTAAACACATTTCATTTTTCAAAATTGATTGCTGCTCGGATAGTGACCATGTTCTCAAGGTGACTGGTATCCACTAGGACTATTCTCCATCCTCAAGCAAAGAATCTAGTTCCTCCTTCATGCACAGCAATTGTGTAAAGATTGAAATAGGATGGTCTGCTGATAAAGCATATCCAGGTGCAGTGCACACTCCTAGAGAAAGGACACGCCTCTGCTGGTAATGCTAGACAAGATTGGGAGAGATTCAACAAGAAACATCTTCTGCTGTATCCGAACACCACTTCCAACAAAGCGCCATTTACTAGTTCAACAAACAATGAACTTCAATGATTCACGCAGGCCCTCAAATAGAGAAAAAAAAGATCAACTGAGAATTACGAGTGATAAAGAAAAATCCATGTGATCTAACACAAGTGGTGAAATGCAAGAAGATAAGACAAAAAAACAAAAAAGAGGTTTGGGCAGTATAAAAAAAAGGAATGTCAAGATCAATTCAGCTTGAGCTGTATACGCAAGCCACAGTAAATGTTTGAAGGAATTTTGGAAAACTATCAACCTATAGAAAGAGGAAGTTTCACTGCAAACAACTCTGACATCTTTACAGGGGTAACTTACCTCAGCTCCCAATACATTGCAGAGTAGCACGGTACCAATGTTATTGCTGGCAGAGAAGACGGACGGTGTCATTCTCCAGAAAAGTTAGTCCGTCTTAGGAGAGAGGTCAACGACAAGAAGTATTTTCTGCACAGAGCAGAATAACAACGTCTTGATGGCTTCTAAAGAAAGACAATTGACAAAAATAAGACTAAAAAGCTGTGCAGAGGGAGCTCCAGGACCCAATGGTCCTCAAGTTATTTTAAAACAAACCCTACATTCTGGTCAACAAAATTGATGCTGATGTATAATCTCGTCTTGGAAAACGAGCAAATACCAGACTCCTGGAGGGAGGGCAATCCTACACTCAATATTTACAGGTCCAGTCCAGCAAACGATCTATGGTAACACCTCAATCATCCTAACTTCTGTAGAGAACTAATCCTCAAAATTCCTGTTCCAACATGTCATGATCAGTCATGTGCCCTATAAAATGCCCATTATGTTGTGGGATGTTACCTGATGAATATCAGTAGCTCCTTGCCCAGGAGAGCATGTTCTTAGAAGTGTTTCCCAGAGAGTATGGCTTGCAGAATTACTACCCAGATAAAATGTCAGATGTACTGCCAAAATAACATGCCATAGAAGTTACTGCCCAGGTAGTGTACCCTTCTGGCATGCCTTTAGATGTTTTGCTCTGATAACGTGCAAAAGGCATCTTCATGTACCTTTGGCTCTAACATACACTTTTATTAAAAGACAAATATAAAGTATGTAAACCTATGCAGTGGCGTAGCAAGGTCAGGTTGTACCCAGTGCAGAACATTTCTTGTCACACCCGCCCCACCATTGCACCGTCGCTCGTTCCTTATCCATAGGCTCTCCACCTCACAGCCTAGAGTTCAGGCGTGTTTCGTTGCGTTTGTTGACTGAGCTAGAGAATGGATGGGGGGAGAGCTGTTTATTTTAAAACACGTTTTTGCCATTTTGTCACCCCCCTCAGTGAGGACACCCTGGGCGGCCCGCACCCCCCTTCCTACACCAGAGAACCTATGAAGGATAGTTGCGTAATATGTTTATGGTTTTGAAAATATAGACTTTCTTCTTTTAGGAGAAGTTTCAAAGTTATCTAGACTGTTTGAAGAAAGAGCTGGAGGATACGCTAGAACTGCATCGCAAAGAAGAGACGAAAGTGACACAACAGGAGGTAAGACAAAACGAATTGGTATACCAGTAGCTGGAGCAAGCACTCTAAATATTGTCTTGCTATACAAGTGAACAGCGAGACCAAAGAATATGTGTTGGGGGAGGGGGGGGGGTGGTCTGCCATACCTAGATTTGGGTTTTCTTGACTGTACTTTGAAACTATCACCTGCAGCGTGCACACATATAAACTCATAAAGTCACTTTAAGACCCCGGGGTTTTCAAGAGTTTTTTTCTGGATGTTCCTTAAAGGTGAGAAACTGTTATCCTGATTTGTCCTTAGATGTCTTCTCTGGAGAGGGGACCACAGTCCAAGGGGTGATGGTACCAAGGATATTATTAAAGTGCATTACTACCTGTTAAGGCAGAGGTCTCCATCCTTTGCTATAACAAGAGCTACTTCTGAGCAGTGAAAATAGTCCCAAGATGTAAATGGCTTTGGCCATTGTTACAGTAGTGACCACATCAAAGACGAGCATTATAGTGGCCGCACCTTGCAAGATTACTACTAGTGATCACCTGTCATGCCAACATATATCGAGAATATTGATTAATACAATAGCATGAAATTATGTAGGTGTAAGTAAGTATAGATTTACTATCCTTAACTCCATGTCTACATATATCTGCAAAAAAAACTAGATGTGGAGATAAGAATGTAAATAAAGTTAAACTCCCCTATAAATAATGACCGTCCTTAAGTGGCTAGACCCTCTGAATTACTAACTGTCCTGGGCTGCACTTCTGAGAGCGACTTCCAGGACGAGCTACCTGCAGCTCTGAGCTATGTGTTTGAGACCCCTGTTGTAAGGAATCTTAACGGGGTGTCTCGTGTAGTGTCTAGTTCCCCCTAGTATTTGGTGTATTTTCCTGTGTGTGTAATTTGACCGTGGTCACATGGGCTGTCTGCATTCCTCCAGCTTCCACTGCAACTTCCCTTCATTACTGTTCTTAACCACCATGACATCCACAGTTTGTCTTTGATGTCCAGCAAAGCTGGGATTTCAAAGGATGGGCCCATCCTCCGGTGCTGTACATCCACCCATGGGTGCTAGGTAGGGCAGACGAGCAATCATAAAACCCAGATGCAGTAGTTACCTTTTTTCTTTTTCAGAACGTGAGCAATCGCGGAATATCTCCACGTCACCTGTTATTTCAGTGAAAAATATTTCTAATTCTATTGTGTTCTATTATTTGGAATTGCAGAATCATCAGCCGTCCGCTCATATTACTTATCATGTATACAATTTTGAAAAGTTACTTACATGGACTGGATTTTTTCAGTAATCGGATTTAAACAATTGATCATTCTATATCAACAGTGCCGTATTATCACTGTTAATGTGGCTGAAGTGGCCTGCCTTGTTCAGTCATATAGGTGCCTACAACCACGTGACCAGAAGTGTAGAACGGTACTGAAAATCCTATCTTACCAGTTAGCCCATGCCCTATCTACTTCTTTCTTGTTATCCTTACAAAATTTGGTGAAAAAAGCAGCATATTTGGATCAATTGTGTAAGCAATTGGTGCTCATGTATAGCGCTAAAATACCAGGTACCTTTGGGTCAAGGTGGCACTATATAAAACTCCAGGGTAAAAAACAAATGGTGTGAGTAGCAGTGATGTTATTAGATAACGAAGGCAGTGGACATTCACGCTCAGTCGAGTCTGTTACGGGATATCTTAGCCACAGATTGTCTCAATGTAGGTGGCACATATTGTGATACATGCTCATATGGAGACCATTCCCTTTAATTTGGTCGCGGTATTGGAGTGGGGTAAAACAAAGGCTGACCTGAGATTTCCAGGAGCGTATTGCCTATAGAATTAGAATGAGCGGAAGAAATGGACTCTCCCAATTCATTAAGAGAGGTTTTTTGCCTCTTCTCCAGGGGCCCAGTCATCTTAATCCATATCATCTACGTCACCCACATTGTTATCCATATCATGCCATTGTACACCATAAGTAGGTAATTTCATTTTGTTAGACTGATTACCAGGTTCTGAGTTTGGAGAGTCTTTGAGTTTATCCATTTATTCTAAATTATGTTTTTAATCTATTATTGAACTAATCGCTTTTGAGTTAGCATCTTGTGCCCAAATGTTTCTCAGAAGCTTCAATTTCCTTAAAATATTTGGAAGAAAACAAGAGACAGCTTTTAATAAAATAATGTATATTGTCTCTGAGGATTTGAGCTCCTCCTCTTCTTAGGTAGATTACTTTATAATAAATAAAAGCAACTTATGTTAGAATTGAGGGTAGAGGCAATACAGTTGTCAAATATGACAAATCTATTGTGTTTTGAGATTTATGGTGGTAATATACTCTGTTGCTCTGCTTTGTTCATTGTACCAATGCTTGCTTATGTCTTGGATGTTTTAAGAGGGGTTATTTTCTTGGAATGTGGTGCGGGTCCAGAGTGTGTGTCCTTGGAATGTCAGTTGCAGCGAATTCCGTGGTCTATGTTGATGTCTGTGCTCATGGGTCCTTTTATTGAAGATTAAACCCTCCCACTTTTATGAGTAGGAGTTTTATCCGGAGTTTATTTACCTTGACTTACTAAATGGAGAAACCACATACATATTTAGTTACCAGGAGTGGGGTGATTTTAAATGCAAGTTTTCGTGGAGGAGTGAGAATCTTCGAGGACCCACAGAGGCAAAAGGAGTGAAGGAAAGTTTTGGAAATTGTGGCCATCGAACAGTGTTTTCAGGAAGACACACTGGTCAGGTGAGTGCTTTGTGGTTACTGTATTCCACTCACCTGTAAGAGCCCTACATGTGAATTTTACTCCGTGTAACAACCAGGAGGCTAACTTTCCAAGTGCGTCACAAGGGAATGGTGGTGTGGCACAGAGTGAGCGATCCCAGCAGGCATTGTTACTTGGAGCCAACGTGCGCCTGACATTTTGGATCAGGCTGCCATCAGCGCATCTGACGTTGAACATGGTCGCCATTTTGATTTGGAGAATGCATTTTGAAACTAGCTCGCCTGCTGGCAAACTACTTTCTCGAGGGGGAGGGAGTAGCGATCATCGTACTGGTGGAAAAAGGAGCTGTGATCATTGCACTTGTGAACATTTTTTGAAGTTCTTTGGTTTATATTACAGCAAACTGATTGGTCGGCACATTCAGGTGGGATTTATTACTTATATCTAAATTGTGAATAAATATTTTCCGAGATTTATGGCCATGGCATCCAACCAAGGGGCCACCACTATTTCTTCAGAGGGCTTGCAAGCCAGAAATTAAATGAAAGGAGTGGCCACGTATTTTTATAAATTACTTAACGGCAATTGATGCAAGTGGTTATGAGCCTCCAAGGAAATTAGCCTTGTTGTTTAATCATTTGGGCATTGTGGGCCAAAAAGCCTTTGATTTTCTGATAGTAGCTGCTCCCAAGGAGGAAAATTGTATTTGGAATGTTTACATTGAGGCAAAGGAGAGAATGAAGAAACAATGGGGCAGATTTACAAGCCCCTTGCGCCACGTTTGCGCCACTTATCCCATGTTAAAAGTGATGCAAAAGTGGCGCAAGGGGCTTGTAAATCTGCCCCAATATTCGGAGGAGTCCAGTGTACTGTTGGAGAGGCATCATTTCTTTAAATGGAAACAGTCTAGTGAAGAATCGGGGGAGGAGGTTTTGTTGCTTCACAAGTCTTATCCTTTACCTGTGAATTTGAAACCAACAAAGATATCTATGTAAGAGAACAGTTTGTGTTTAACTGTTATTATAAGAAAACACAGGAATGTCTGTTGACATGAAGCAATCCTACTCTGTTAGAAGTTATTGACATAGCAGAAGCATAGAAAGGTATATTGGTTGATGTAAGCTTTGCCTAATCGAGGTGGTTTATCTCCCATCAGTTGCATTTCTACAGAACATTCTGTTTGTGCAACGAATCTTAAGACTGGGAAACATAGGGAATTCAAAACCAGTAGTTGTAGGTGTGGTTCTAGGAGTCATATTGGTAACAGTATGTTTTGTCCTGCTGTTGGTAAGAAATGCAATCATTGGAGGAAGATTGGACATTTCCAATCAGTGTGTAGAGCCACTTTAAATGTACCTACCAAAGTGAAAATGGTAATGTGACCTTGCGAGAAGAATGTGTGGGTGCGTATTCGCAGGAGCGTGTAGGAACATTTGACAATGTTCTTTTGACATTGGATACTGTGAAAGATACCAGCAGAAGTAAGAACATTAAGGCACCATTATGTCAAGCACCTGTTGATGGAAGTTCATTGTTATTTATGGCAGAGTCTGGGGCACCAGTTACCATTTTGTCTGAAACTCCAGTTTTGGTTTAAGTCATGGCTTTAATCTACTGATGTTCGCCCCAAAGAGTTTGAAGATTAGGATATTGATATGCTGGGGTATTTTGAAGCAACTTCGGATGTTTGGGCACAACAGTTAGGGTAAAAATGTATGTGGCTGTGAGAGGTTGTTACATTGTGGGATGGAAAGATTTAGCATGGTTAAGTTTCATTTCAGATCATGAGAATACCATTGTATTGGGAGACATTCTCATTTTGGTGGTGAATACTGATGAAGATGTTGTGCAAAGAGAAATGTCTAAATATCCTGGTGTATTTACGTATGAAATTAGTACAATCAAAGGCTTTGAGCACAAGATTAGGGTGAAAGAGAAAGCTGTGCCAAATATACATAAGGTTAGACCAGTACTGTTAAGTGTGAAAACGGATTTAGAAATTCTTTTATATAAAATATACGCTGAAGGAGTGATCAAACCTACTGACTCCTCAGAATGGGTATCCCCAGTAGTCTTGACATGTAAGTGAACAGGAGAATTATGCGTGAGGATCTGAGATCTTTAAATCGGAACTCCTTGGTGGAATGTCACGTTCTGCCAAGTATTGAGGAGATGTTAGCTAATGTTGGTGATGCTAAGTATTTTTCCACTATAGACCTGCATTCAGCATACCATCATATTTCCTTGAGCACAAAGTCACAAGAACTGACTATGTTTGTGACACTTGTGCTTATAAGTATTTGCGTTTACCGTTTTGCTTAGTACTAGAGGCCAGCATATTCCAACGTATGATGAATGTTTCATTTGGTGATCTGGAAGGGGTGCAAACTTTCCAAGACGACATTCTTGTTTTCACAGAAACTCTGGAGGAGCACATGGTAATGCTTGAAAATGTATTGGGTAACTTGGAGGAATGAAGGATGACAGTCAAAACTGGAAAATTTAAATTGCTGGTTCAACAGGTTGATTATTTGGGACATACCATTTCAAAAGAAGGTATTAAACCAAGGTTTTGCAATTTAGAAGCTATACAGAAAGCACACCACCTGGTGATAAAGATTCTTTACACTCATTTCTGGGATAATGTGAATACTATGCTGGCTTTGGCGAAGGGTATGCTTTAACTGTGCAACCATTGCAGTCACTTCTGCAGAAAGGTGCAAAATTAGATCAGGTCAAGCTAACCAAGCTTTCGAAAACATTAAGCAATTGGTGGTGAATGCACAAACACCTAGTCCATATGTACCCACGGGAAGATCCTTTATTACAGTTTTTGTGAGTTTGACGGGAATAGGTGCGGGTTTTAAGCAAACTGTGAATGGCAGAGAAATTATAGTTGCCTTTGTGTATAGAACACTCAAAGATGCAGAAGTCAACTGCAATACTATCAAACGTGAAGCCTTGGCTTGTGTGTGAGCGGAGCAGATATTTAAAAAGACCATTTGGGGTAGGACACTTGATGTGTTTATGAATCATAAGCCATTGGTTTATATTTTGAATGGAAATGGCTTGGGCAAGGCTTCTGCAAGTTTGGTATGTTTGCTACAGGAATATGATATGCACGTTACATATATTGAAGATGGAAAAAGCTTTAGGGCAGATTACCTTTCTCGCTTACCTTTCCCTGATCAGGATTTGTTTGACTGTGTGGTGGCTGTGATTGATGCAATTCCTGAATAAAAGCAATATATCACCGAGGAAGAATGGAGTATTGCAACTTCCTGTGGTGTTGCACAAAGTGTTGAAATTCATAAAGGAACGGTGGTCACCTTTCAGAAGCCTGGATAATAAACTTAAGGGCTTTGGGCAGGTCTCTTCAGAGCTCACATGTGAAGATAAAATTTGTTTAAGAAACAGATTGTTCCTCCTCCGAGAGCTGCGTTTGCGGAGTCGTGGAGAAAGGGGGAGGGGCCTTCGACCACCTCTCAGCAATCCCACTGTGTTGGGCTTACTAAAGGTAACTGGAGGTCTGGTTGGCCCCTAAGAACCCTCAGCAGCCAAGGGGACTTCACCCCCAACCATGAGCGCACCAGGAGTAGTGTTTGCAGAGTGGTGGAGAAAGAAGGTGAGGCTTTTTTTTCTTTTCTAGTTCAATTGTTTAGGAAGAGGGGCCATGTGGCACCCTTTCCCTGGACCATTTTGGGCCCCGGGGACCTCATCCACAAGGGCCTGTGTTGCGGTAGAATAAAAAAGATCTCCTGCCACAAGTGAGTAGAACGTTACTTGTTTATTTCATTAAGTAACCGTGAGTGTAATGAGCCCACAACTGCTCTTCCGATGTCCCCGGTGTCACTGCTCCAACAGAAACTGTTTGAGCAGAACACCCAGGCCATGGACACGGAGCCTGAGCCATATTTCAAAAGAATAGATTTGTGCTCCTGAGCGGGTGCACAAGAATACATTTATACCCCAAAGCGGGCGCAAGGGGCAATATCAAGTTGTCCTTAACAAAGACAAAGGACAACTTGTTCACATAACAGCCAGCCCCTTTTATTTATTTTTTTATATTATTTCGGCCCCAGGGATCCCTCCCCCCCGGCCTTTTTTTAAATATTGTTTTAATTTAAAGGGAGGTGGGCCGCATGCTCGCCCCTCTGGCCATATGCTGCCCCAGGGGACCCAATCAACTGGGGGCTGTCCCTTTAGAAAAATAGTTTTTTTTTTAAAAAGGGCGGGGGCTGCACGGCCCCCCTCTCGAGCTGATTTTAGACCCGGGACTCCATCCCCTGGGGCCCGGCCTGTACTGTGGTTTCCCTGGTCCCACCCAGGGCCCCACATTTAAAACTAGACTGCGGGGGAGCTTGAAAGCCCCGCAGTACTGGCCGGCTCCCCACCTCCTGCGAGAGCCGGCATTGCTTTGAGACGCACAGAGCTGCTGACTATGCATATGCATATCCCAAAGCAATGTGTCTGTTTCCCTGCTCGCTTCACAGCGGGTAGGGAAACAGACACATACTCTGCTTACAGCAAGTGAGAGCATGTTGTGCTCACGGTTGCTGAAAGAAGCACTAGTTTTCTATGGCTTGGCGGGAGCGGTGCACCCGACAAGCCATGGCAAACTGCAATGTTCTGGAGGGAGGCACCCTGGGACATTGCTGGTCCCAGCTCTGTAGGTGTGGCGGTCCCCAGGGCCATGTAGGGCTCCATGAGGGGGGCTGCACAGCCCTCCTTTTTAAGTAAGCCCGAGGAGGTGGTGGTTTCCGGGGGTCCGCAATGGACCCCCTTCCTTGTTGTATTTGTGCCCCAGGGAGGTGCCTCCCCATGCATTATTTTACCCCTTGGAAGTGGCGGTCCCTTGGGTTGCGGGGGAGGCAGTGGGACCTCCCCTGCATTGTTTTTTTTTATTTTGCTTATTGCCTTGCCCCCAGGGCTGTGTGGGGGGGCGGAGCCCCCTCACACATTCATTTCTTATTTAGCCCTGGGGAGATAGCAGTCCGCAGGGCCCCCTGCATTTGGACTATTAAATGCTCCGGGGAGTTGGGGGTCCCCTGGGCTGCAGGGGCCCAAGCAGGTCCCCCGCTGTTTACAGCCCACGGGTGGTGGTGGTGGTCCGAAGGGGGCCCCATGAGCCCCCCTCCTTCATGCCCCCGGGATATGGCCCACCTGCAGGAGGAACAGGGTCATGACTGATTTGCATATGTCTTGGTCTGAATTGGGGTGGTGAAGTGAGCTAAAGAATGATGATGGATTTAACCCAGATCTGAAACTGGAGTTGAGTGTCTGAAAAGTTTCAGTGCTCTGTCCATCATCTCCTTGTGTTTGCTATGTTCTACCGATACTTACATACTCTGGACTGCTCTATAATTGAATGCATCTTACTCACAGTGCACGTACAGATGATGTCCACATAGTTTGTCACACAGGTCGATGAACTAACGGAGACGTTGCACGTGATAACCTCATAGTTTCACCTCGTAGCGGACATGAATAATACATTTACGGTTCCGTCAGCACCAGTCTATAGCTTTGTTGAATCACCGATAACAACTTGGGCACACTGGATGTGACACCGTGCAGGTTACCTCAGCAAGCTTAAAATACATGCTTGAAGCTTTATCTACAGAGTAATATAAGCCCTGAAGAAGGGCAACAGCCCGAAATGCATTGGGAGTAATTAATTGTGAGAGTCCACTGTCATTTTTATACAAATCGATACAGTTGGAATGCTTTCAATTTCACGGTTACTTGAATGAATCAAAAGTCTAAAGAAGTTACATTTGGACAACAAACTGTGAAGAGTATTTTTGGGATTACGATTTATATTGTCACACTTGGCACCAGTGTGTCTATCCCTTTTGCAGTAGCCAAGTAGAAACAACTCTTGCAAGTCAAGGAACCAGACTGGCAATTCAGTACGGTTGTGCATGACACAAGGGATGGCAGTCTAGTTTACTCAAAAATATAATAAACAGGCCCCTCTCATTGATAGGTAAATGGCTATTGCTGATTTGTAAAACATTTCTGATTAAAATGTTAATGCTTCTAAATTCTAGGAAGCAATATTTATTTTGGGGTGTACCACCGAGGGACACCTCAGAGGGGCTTCACAATTGCTGGATTCACATCTTTACATTCTCCACACAGTCTAGATAAGTTTACATGTCTGGGGCACAGCACCTTGACCTGCTGTTCTTTGGGTGGCTATTATAGTTGATCCATCAGGGCCTCGCACACATTAAATTCACCAAACTATAAGACCTTGAGTGACCCATGATCACTGCCCAGCCCTACCAGATGTATTGTAGCCCACCCTGACTGCATAAAAGTTAGACTGACCGAGGTCTCGGCGTTTTACGCATGAAGGCTTTGTATTCCAGCAGTACAGGAATAGGGCTGCGGCAAGCAGGAGCTGCGTAAAACACAACAATTCTCTTGTGTCTTCTACTGACATTTTGAATGCAGCAGGGAGTGGTGGAGGATAGAGTCGGCATGGCACTGCCTGGGCTGCTCCATGCAGGAGCAAGATTCTAGATGGTGCCGAGGAAGGAGTGAGGTGCTTAACCTAAATGATAGAGACTCCTCCCTGCTGTGATTTAAGCTCCTTGATATGGAACCTCAAGGCCTTTATTGTAAGCTGAGCATGAACAAATAGTACACACCCTCTTTTACAGTGCAGGGCCTATAAGATTTGTTCATTCCTGCCTCAAGTAGCAAGTGCTCAGGTTTGTCTATTACATAGATTTGTAGATGGATGTTTAGGGGATTCATTTTGTAGCCCAAGTGGTTAGAAATATTTTGTTTACTATTTGATCTGAGGTTTTGCCAGGCATGGCTTTGTGCAAATACATAGGCTGTGAGGTTTGTAGGAAACAGATTGCATTCTCGAGTCAGTTTGTATCGCATGTAACATGTACTGTAAAGTGTGTATCAAGAGCAGTACTGCTGAGCATCATGTATGTTGATGAAAGCCAAATGTACCTCTCCCTAAAAGGACTCTTTCCTTTTCCATTATTCGTACTCTTGTTGGATGGACCAGACTGCCTTTGCTTCATACATTCTGTGGGTAGGAAATCTCTCTCCAGACTTTCAGACCCAGCTCTAGCTCGATGCCAAATCATGGGATTTCAATCGAATAAGACCTTTCCTTCATAAACTACAGTCACTACAAATATTATCACCTCCTCCACTTCCAAGCAGTGTCCCGTTAAATCTCTCCTCCATTGCTCTTGGGGCTCCCACAACATGCCATTGTGGGTTACACAAGGAGTACCCTTCTCTGCAAAGACATCTGCTGTCTCCAGCCCTAGCGCCACATCTGACTTCCGTATTCCAATCAACAGATGCTGAAGCTAAAGGTCCTTTATTGGCTACAAAGCTGCAGCATCTCCCATGATCTCAACCTCTTCACCATATAGACAACGTACTGCACCCCAAGATCAGCATCTGATCCCTGTGTTGCCACAGGGCAACTCAAGACAAAGGGTCTGTGCTGTGGCACAATTACAACTTACCCATAAAGCTTGCTATTGAAGCTTGACATACAGTCCTTCCATTCTCTCTCAGATAACACAGCTCTGCTCCACAAAGACATCAAATAGTAGTACAGGGAATGTCCATGTCAGGAAACAAACTACTTCTATGCCTTCTGCTGTCCTACCGGGCACCCCTGTCTCTCCTATGACATATATGATGTCCCTCAATCTCCCAGTGAATGACAAGAAAACCTATGTCAGCCCTAGAGTCACTTGATAAGCCTAGTGCATCTTTCTGAGGTGGGAGCATTGTGAACATATGATTTACTTTTATGTTTTAGGCCAAGTTCAAGAGCCAGAGAGAGCAAATCACTAATGAGTTTGAGAAGCTCCAGCAGTTTTTGGAGCAGGAAAAATGTCGTCACCTCAGCAGCCTGGAGGAAGAAGAGAAGAAAAGTCTGCAGAGCATCAAGGAGACAGTAACAAAATTAGAAGAACAGCAATTTGTCCTAAGAAGCTGGATTACCAAGATTGAACTGAAGTGTCAGCAGCAGGATGTGGAGTTATTGAAGGTAAGAAAAGGTTATAAATCTAGAGAACATGAAGATCAGCAAACCTTCATTAGTGCAAGAAAGTACCAACATTGTAAGCCGGATCTAGTGGGAGCGATGCATGCTTCCACAACTCTCTGAACCCACTGCAAAACATACACAAAGTAATGTGTTGGTTAGAAGTAAACCCAGTGTCTAGTCAAATAAAACTTTATTTGGCCATTTTTCTATAAAAGCACATTTACACACACCAAGAGTGAAAAGGATAAAAACTATGCAATACATAATAAAAGGGCAGGTCCAATATTTCATATACAATTGCCATGTATAGGTTTCTAAGCCCTAATATATGTTTGACTTATCAAGATAGGACTGCTGCACCGTCATAGACCTAGATAAAGTACATTTTATACAGTACGAACACGTAATTAAAAACAATGCCCGCTAGAACATGACATTTCTAATCCCGGTTCAGTGCATGATCAAAGGTTTTCCTTCGCCGTAAGGCTCCTGCTAAAAAACTTGCAACCCCACAGCATATCAAAGGTGAGGGCAACGTTTGCAGATGCATCAGAGCTGGTCTCACTTGTGCAAAGTGACAATGTTTTAAAAGTTGTAGGATATATTTTATCCGGGGATCGTTATAAAAACCACAATAAAACATGAAATGTAAAAGATCTTGGTCCAAGAAGTCATCATAAGAGCAGGGCTTTAGGGCCCCTGGCTTAGAAAAACCCTTTGGGACCGTGAGACACTAGTGAATGTCATTATACTTAAATCTGAAAACGATGGTGAAAGTTTTTACTATAAGACCAAAAGGATTGTTCTAGGCTCCCATGACTTTATATTATATGTTGTCTTATCGTGGGTGTATTAAGTTAGCTATTTTCCCTTTCCACCATCCTCCTGTTTAGAAATTTCCTTTTAATATCTATCACCTCTCCAGGGTGCATTTGTCTGGGATATGTAAAGAGCTCAGGGCGCCCTATTTTCGCTAGCTGCTGAGAGATTTAACCTAGCCAGGGAAAGTCACCAGCTCTATCTCACCTCATACAATCTTCTAAAATGAATTGGTTCAAAGAAGGAGTGGGGCTTGACCATATTTTTAGCAACCATATTAAGGGGGCCACTGCTGTACGGTCAGAAATGTAACCCTGCCCTAGTTCCTCGTGCACCATAAAAGAAGGGGTGCTAGGGGGGTACAGCTAAAGTTGTCCGCAGATATTTGTTTGCCCCTTGCAGATCGCCGGCCTCCTTATAGCCCCATACATCGCTGCCATACGTTGCCATGAGGACACATTTCTCGTTATAGACCTTCAATAGTGCTCGTAATGGTTTACTCCCCAGTCTCCTGACAAAGTCCATAGTCGCTCCTGCTGCTCTAGACAGGGTGTTTTTCTTGAGAATTCGCTGAGCCACCCATGGCCCCTTTTCATCAAACAAAATACCCAAATAAGGAAATGTAGCAACATTTGTCAGTTCTCCACCTTTACAAATAAGCGTACTCTTGTCACGCTTTGTGTTACAAGTTGAATTATATGGGACTTAGAAAAGTTAATAGAGAGGTCAAGTGAAACCATAAAATCAATGACAGTGTTTACAAGTCGTTGCAGCCCCATTGGTGTCCTTGCAAGTAAAACTGCATCATCTGCATATAAGAGAGCAGGTATGAGTTTGGAGCCTGCTCTAGGGATGTCTTTGCCCGCAGTTGACAGGGCAGCCCGCAGATTGTTAATGTATAAGGTAAATAAGACGGGGACAAAAATACATCCCTGTCTCACCCCTTGCTTAACCTCCCAAGATTTTGTAAGGGAACCATTTTCATTGTATCTGGCTGAAGTAAACCCAGTGAAAAAGGACTGGGATAAAGGATAAAACAGAGATACAGGATATGGACACTGTGGCTTGAAGCACAGCTGGACACTGGCTTCAACTGGAGGAGGGTCGCATTTTGAAGATGAGCGGAAATCTTTAGCAATTTTATCAATAATGCTACAGCACCTAATATGATATATGGTATACCTTTAAACAACCTATATCTCCAGATAATGAAACTCTTGGTTTGAATTACATTTTGGCAGACAGAGTATTCTCCTTCAGCCTGGCGGAGGACTTAATGCCTGCCGGACCGAGGGTACTCCGCCCACTAAATTTAGACACGACTGCCAAGCTGGTGGTCATTTTAAAAGCATTGGCGGGACCCGCTCTCATAGCAGTTCCTGTCAATGGTTTTTTAAATTTAAGTTTGACACACGGCTGCGTCAACAAGATGGAGCCATCCGTCAGACTTATTGTTTTTTTATTTGCTTGAAGATGGGAATTTCTTTTGTGGGGGATTCTCCCCATGCTATAAGAATTCTCTCCCATGGTGAGGGAAGCATACATCAGCTACCACTACCCCTTACTGCCAGGGTTTTCTTGGTGGTGACGGGCAGTGAAAACTGACCTGTGCATTGGCCCATCTAAAGTAGGTGGCTGGATATAGAAATCAGCCTCAGACGGGCCTTACTCTGTTGGACCATCGGAGGTGTATAACTATGGTGGATACCAAGTAACCACCGTGGGTATGCCAGCTGTCCACCTGCTTCTAAATCAGTCCGCTCCAGCTCCAGGGCTCCTGCACTGCGAAGTGAAGGTAGGCAGCCGCCTGTATCATAACGTGGACCTTGGCGATACCAAATAACCACCGTGGGTATGCCAGCGGTCCACCTGCTTCTAAATCAGTCTGCTCTAGCTCCAGGGCTCCTGCACTGCGGAGTAAAGATAGGCAGCCGCATGTATCATACCATGGACCTTGTCTGACCACCACAGTGGCTTCTGGGACTGTCTTCTCTCAAGAATGTGTACCGAGTTCATTTTGACTTGTGGGGATAATCAGGACTGCACCTGATCTTGATTTATGCTTCTGCTTGAACTACTGGGGGAACCAGCCATCAAGGAGTCATCCGGGTGGGATTAGAAGGAGGGGGCTCGACAGATGTAAAGCCACAAGGGAGAATTGAAATCAGGATCACTGGCTTGTATATCAACTTTCATTTTGTAGTATTTAATACTACTGCATGATTAAAAGGTATTCTCTTTTCTTAAAAAAAAAAAGCACTGGGTTGCACATTGAAGTTATTGTGTCTGTTGGTTGATTGTTGAGTTCTGGGTCTGGGCGCTACACACTGTTTCCCCTGAGAAGCCTATGACTGGTCGCACTCTCTACCCTAAGAATCACATGCAGAAAGGGTTGACTTGGCCCGCCAGAGCCCTAGTAGGATAGACACCGGTGGCAGACGATCTGAACCCTACAGTGAGACCCAGTAACCCCTGTCTCTGTGGCCTTCCTGAATGGTTCTGAGAACCTGTAACAGAAGCCTTTAAAAAGGATCTAGGTAAACAATTTAATAGTGTAAATGAGAGGTCTAATGCTCTCGAGGGATTCCTGTTCTTTCCCAGGTCCAGCGATATCAGATTGTGTAGACTGACATTAGGAGACAAAGACAGAGACTGTGGTCTGCTTCTAGCATAACATCTATCTCAAGCTGTGTTAACCTCTTCAGTGCCCATGACGAGCTGGACTCGTCATGGGCCGCGGTTGCGCTGTGCCCATGACGAGTCCAGCTCGTCATAAACCCCGCCCGCTAATGTAACGGCCGGCACAGGGCGGGGAAAGGACGTGGCACTGAAGGGGTTAAAAGAACAAAGGTTCAGACGTCTACATTACCATTCTGTTTACAAAGCAGAGCGATGATCCTGACCATAGCCGATCAACCAAGGTTTATCCAGCAACAAAGGGATGGATGGCAGATGTATTAACATCAGATTCATGGTTTGTTTGCCTCCTACTCTAATCTACCTTCCAACTTTTAAGATGCTTTACTGCTGATGGGTCACCTCCTCCAATACCTCAACACACATAGCCAACATTGACATTAGTTCATCTAAGAAGTTGTATCACCCTTGCTCATTCCTTTGTTTGTAGCACAATGCCTTTTCTCATAGAGGCATTGATTAGGCAATAGTATCCGGTCCTTTCGACTATTAGGAACCCTTCTAGACATGATCATGCACTGGCAAGGAAACCTTTACGGAACAAAAAGTAGCAAGCGTTGTTTAATGATTAACAGAGCACTCATTGACGCCAGAGCACCAGGGTTCAGGATTTTATAATGGTACTCATCAATGCCCTGATCCATTCAGGAGTTTATATTGGTACTCATCAATTCCCTGATCCATTCAGGATTTTATAATGGTACTCATCAATTCCCTGATCCATTCAGGATTTTATAATGGTACTCATCAATTCCTTGATCCATTCAGGAGTTTATAATGGCACTCATCAATTCCCTGATCCATTCAGGATTTTATAATGGTACTCATCAATTCCTTGATCCATTCAGGATTTTATAATGGCACTCATCAATTCCCTGATCCATTCAGGAGTTTATAATGGCACTCATCGATTCCCTGGTCCATTCAGGATTTTATAATGGTACTCATTGATTCTCTGGTCCATTCAGGATTTTATAATGGTACTCATCCATTCCCTGATCCATTCAGGATTTTATAATGGTACTCATCCATTCCCTGGTCCATTCAGGATTTTATAATGGTACTCTTCCATTCCCTGATCCATTCAGGAGTTTATAATGGTACTCGTCGATTCCCTGATCCATTCAGGAGTTTATAATGGTACTCGTCGATTCCCTGATCCATTCAGGAGTTTATAATGGTACTCATCCATTCCCTGGTCCATTCAGGATTTTATAATGGTACTCGTCCATTCCCTGATCCATTCAGGATTTTATAATGGTACTCATCCATTCCCTGATCCATTCAGGAGTTTATAATAGTACTCGTCGATTCCCTGATCCATTCAGGAGTTTATAATGGTACTCGTTGATTCCCTGATCCATTCAGGAGTTTATAATAGTACTTGTCGATTCCCTGGTCCATTCAGGAGTTTATAATGGTACTCATCGATTCCCTGGTCCATTCAGGAGTTTATAATGGTACTCATCAATTCCCTGGTCCATTCAGGAGTTTATAATGGTACTCATCAATTCCCTGATCCATTCAGGAGTTTATAATGGTACTCATCAATTCCCTGGTCCATTCAGGAGTTTATAATGGTACTCATCAATTCCCTGGTCCAAAGATTCTGCTAGCCCTTCTCAAATCCTGGATGCAATTGCCTTTTAGCTGCTTTCAGGACTGTGATTTATTTGAGTTTACTAGCCCTTATAGATGGATATTTGGACCTGCAGATCCTGCCTGCACATGCATTTCCACCATCCCATAATAATGGGGTCCCCCAAAACGCTGTAGGACCTGGGTACAAATTGATACATACAACAAATGGTCCTCACGGGTACTTAGGAAAAGCTTATATGTAAACCAGTCCTGTAAAAGAAAATGTTTCATTTCAAATCCAACAAAAAACAATAAATATTATGTCAGTCGAGCAGAGAGCACAAAGAGAGAGATGACATCACACAAAACAAAACACTTGAATGCAAAACATGAATAAATTGTATGTAAGGAACATCAATATACATATAAAGCTTTATATACAAAGTGGTTGCTCCAAGAAGGGCAGCAGGATGCCCAAAGGAAGTGCCCGTGCATAGGTTCTCATAGATAAGCGAGAAGAAGGCAGCAAAGTATACTCCAATGAATTCCAAAAATGGGTTCCAGTATTCCCAGTGCAATCGATGCGTAGAAAATAGAACATTCTAGAGTGGTCTGAGTTTCTTCAAGGTGTGAGAGAGTGCCTGGGACAAACGTTTAGCCCACAGAGAGCCCTGTGAGGTTTCAGATTGAAGAGAGAAGAAGAGATGTATCTGGCCTGGAGTAGGCACTCGCAGCTGGTGAGAGCCAGGATCCAGCAATGACTGTGAGATCTACATCAACCGTACAGGTAGAATGGGACAGGTAAGGAAGGGACTTCTCAGCACATTATGTTTTGAGGGTAAATTGAAGCAAAATAAATTGTGGGACAAGCAGAATCTCGTACATCACGGAGAGCATCCAGGGGCCTAGAACAGAGAGACTAGACATTCAATCCTGTCTGGTCAGTTGTGTTTACTGGCCTTAAAAGTTAACCCCTTCCTGGTACGGACAGCTAGTAAAGGAGTTTAATTGCACATGAAGGAATGGGCACATATGTTTCTAATAACTGAGGAAGTATATATTTTTCTCTCCCTCACATTATAGAGATTACATTCTTCGCCCCTCAAGTGTCATGTTGCTGAGAATACAAATCCTTCAAGTTTCTTCCTAAGAGTAGTTAGTGTAAAGTGACGTGTTATGTTCTGTTGTGTTCTTTCATTGCTAAAGGGAGTGTTCCCCTCAAAATTGTATTAATTATGTGTTTCTCGTTTTGGACTTTTAACTTTGCCTAATTTGCCAGTATTTAGCAACTTGAAGGGGAGCCTGTGAGTGCTGAACGGGTTGCTAGACCCCAGTTAAATGTCAATTTTATTTTGCCTGGTCAAGTTTTTAAACGCGTCTTGGCACCAAAGCTCAGACAATGCCCCCTCGCTGAGAGGGCTACTTATTAAAGGTGATGGCACATCCGCACAGTTCCTCCTAAGCACCAATAGAGTACCTTGCCATTTTATTATCTCATTTACTTGTATTCGTTTTAGGAGTTGCCTGGCTTCCGGATTCACTGGGCACTGCTCGCCATTGCTAAAGGGAGTGTTTTCCTCAAATTTGTATTCATTTTATGTGTTTCTTGTTTTGCACTTTTATTTTAACTTTGCATGATTTACCAGTATTAACCAAATCGCAGGGGAGCCTGCGAGTGCTAAAGGGGTTGCTGGACCCCAGTTAAAAGTCACAAATATTTTACCTGGTCTAGTTTTAATGGCATCTCACCACTGAAGCTCAGACACGTCCTCTTAATTGGGGGGCCAATTATTGATGCCGATGGCACGTCCATGCAGTGGATGCATGCAGCGGGTGCGCCGAAGGCACGCCTAAGGCAAGGCCATCTGCGCTTGGACTGCGCTCAGTGCCGGTGTCACCTCCCATTTCAGGCCAATTATAAGCTACTCAAGGTATGATCTTGAAATAACCTCTACGAGTAAATATTGCCCCGGCCCCTTGCTGCTTTGTGCCTTTGGTGATTCCCCACGGGGTTGCCCTGACTGTAAACTCACCCTGGCTAATGGCAAAGTGAGCGTGTTTGAAACTCCCACGATCTCCATTGAAAGGTCCCAGACCACTTGCAGACTTGACATTGCACTCTTATCAATGCTTTATCTCTTATAAAACATAAATTTGAATTTGTTGACTTCGTAGAAGCACATAATATTGATCTAGCTTTTGTTATCGAGGCCTGGGCCGACGCCTCTAAAATCAGGCAGGATTCATAGAGCTAGGCTATCTGGGCCTTGGTTCAGCGAGGAACTCGGGATTTGAAAACGGTGGTGTCGCTGCCAGGAACACCGGTAGAGCCAGAACTATGCCATCACTGAGAGAGAAATATATTGAGAAATGATCACATAATACAAGGAACTGATTTTTTAGTACAAAAACCAGCTACTTTATAGACAAAATTAATTCAGCAGTTAATTGCCCTAAACAATTGTTTGCCACAATCCAAATGATAGCTGTGCTTCCAAAGACAAAGAATGTATGCATCTATCAAACGTTTACAATACCATCTCCTTAAATCTAAATATTGGAGGCCTACCTGACAAAATCAGTAGCCCTCTTTCTGCCGTTCGCATTACTGAGAGTAATCAGACATCACATCTGGACTTGCCTTGTAACAATTCAGCCTCTAAATTCCTTCTTTCCTACCTCATCTGAGTTTACCTTGTGTGCTTGTTCTTGCAGCCAATTTCTTTGGAACAGTGCATTAGTTCCACTCTGACAAACACAGTTTTCTGTCTGTTTTTTGTTTTCATTGTATCTTTTCTAGTTTTTAGGAAACCCATTGCTGACATTCAATGACCGGTGCATTATATGAGAAAAGCTGGTATTTTGGAAAAGAAGTTGTTCTGGTGTTTCTCTAACTTCTTTAAAGATGCAGAATGTAACTGCTCCTCCTTTCTTTTTAATGTCTCCTGGTGAACCTCCCATTAAATGGCAAAAGTGGAAGAAGGTTTTTGAATGTTATGCTTAAGTATGTGGGGCAACTTTAAGTGCAGAATGTAGGTCTTCACTTTTACTGCACCGTTTAGGGTCAGAAGGGCAAGTAGTTTTTGACCATCTTCCTGAGTTGAGTGATCCTGAAGCTGTAGACTTGAATGAATATGATGTTTGTATTAAAAAATTAGACAAACATTTTCTTCCCAAGGTCAGTACAATCTTAGAGAGGTATCTTTTTGCGAGCAGGTTGCAAAGTGATGGAGAGACAGTTGAAGGTTATATTACCCAGCTAAGGAAGCTTGCCTCATCTTGCAAATTCGCCAATTTACTGGATGAAAGAATTAGAGACAAATTCATGTCAGGGTGTAACATTGAGAGAATCAAGGAAGAACTTTGGATGAGGGATGATCCCTCCCTGGATGAGGTATTACAGGTTGCTAAAAGAGTTGAACACTCTTTTAAGTGTGTGGATACCATCAAAAAGACAAACAGTCTACTGTTCAGGTGGTAAAAGAGGAAACTAAGAGACCTCTGGCTAAAGTTGAAGGAGGTGGAATGAGAAGTAAGACCACTACACACAAGTGCTACAGGTGTGACCAGCCTGGGCATTTAGCAAATGACAAGAATTGTCCCACATTAAAAGTAGTTTGTTTTAAATGTAAAAAAAGAGATCATCTTCCCATTGTTTGTCAGGCAATGTTGGCTTCCACTAATGTGAAGAGCGTTAACACAGAGGACATTGAAGAGGATTTCGTGTGTGGGCAGATTGTGGTTCAAGTTGACACTGAGGTTAAGTGCAAGTCATGTACCATTGATACCATTTTAGTGGAAGGTGAACCCACCAAGGTGCTCTTTGATTCAGGTGCTAAAATTACAATTATCTCCAAGTCGTTCTTTCAAAATAAGCTTGTTCACAAGACGTCTTTACTCAAACCTGATATACACCCTCTAGCGCAGGGGTACACATAGTACGGCCCGCGGGCCGCCAGCGGCCCGGCAAGCCTTTCTTGACGGCCCGCGGACCTTGCAGACATCGTATCGGTGTTTTTTTAAAGTTTTTTTTTTAACAGTGTCAGCAAACACAGACTCTGCTCTGTGGGGGCCCGGGGATTCAAGCGATAGTCCGAGTGGAGCTGCTGGGGCGCTAAGAGGTGAAATACAACAAAGCCTCGTTATCATGCAAATGGTCTCTTAAAGACCTGTGAAGTACTCGGGTGGGACTGTGTGTGTGCCCTGGAAGGGAAGCTGCCTCAGCTGCCACACAAGCGAAGGGGGGAGGGGGCTGGGGGGAGAGGTGACAAAGAATGACAAGAGAACAGCAGGGTGTGAGAGTCGGGTAAGGGGACAGAGGGTGACAGAGGGCAGTAGGGAGAGACAGAAACAGACAGAGACAGATAGAGATAGGGACTAACAGAGTCAGGGACAGACAGAGACGGATAGGCAGAGACAGGGACAGACAGATAGAGGCAGAGACAGACAGAGAGGCAAAGAGACAGACGGAGAGGGAGACGGAGAGGGAGACGGAGCCGGAGAGGGAGACGGAGAGGGAGACGGAGAGGGAGACGGAGAGGGAGACAGAGAGGGAGACGGAGAGGGAGGGCGACAGAGAGAGAGGGAGACGGGGAGAGAGAGAGGGAGGGAGACAGGGAGACAGGGAGGGAGGGAGACAGAGAGGGGGAGAAAAGAGAGGGGGGAGACAGAGAGGGGGGAGACAGAGGGAGAGGGAGGGAGAGAGAGGGAGGGAGACAGGGAGGGAGGGAGACGGGGGGGAGACAGAGAGGGGGAGACAGAGAGGGGGAGACAGAGGGAGACGGAGAGGGAGGGAGACGGAGAGGGAGGGAGAGAGACAGAGAGGGAGGGAGACAGAGAGAGGGAGGGAGACGGGGGAGGGAGACTGAGGACAGAGGGAGACGGAGGGAGACGGAGGACGGAGGGAGACGGAGAGAGACGAAGAGGGAGAGCGGGAGGGAGAGGGAGAGAGGGGGAGGGAGACAGAGAGGGAGGGAGACAGAGAGGGAGGGAGACAGAGAGAGAGGGAGACAGAGAGGGGGAGACAGAGAGGGGGAGACAGAGAGGGGGAGACAGAGAGGGCGAGATAAAGAGGGGGAGACAGAGAGGGACGGAGAGGGAGAGAGACGGATAGAAGGAGAGAGGGAGGGAGACGGAGGAGGGAGGGAGATGGAGGAGGGAGGGAGACGGAGGGAGAGGGAGGGAGACGGAGGGAGAGGGAGGGAGACGGAGGACGGAGGGAGACGGAGGAGGGAGGGAGACAGAGGAGGGAGGGAGACAGAGGAGGGAGGGAGGGAGATAGAGAGAGGGGGAGAGAGAGATATGTGTATGCCGGGTCCGGTGGCTCAGTGGACGAAGGCGTCCGCTGCAGGGACCTATGTTCCACCTCATGGTCACAGTTTTTTTTGTTGCTCTAGCCCCGCCCCCTCCCCCAATGACCCCACCCCCAAGGTGCGGCCCTCGGCCACAAACCACACTGTAAATTTGGCCCCCAAGAGAAAGTTTGTGAGTACCCCTGCTCTAGCGTATGGTGGAGAACCAATACCTCTGCAAGGTTATTTTGTAGGCTAAATTGAGTATGAGCAACGTTTTACATCTGGGAAGATTTATGTCTCTGTAAGAGGTGACTGCATAATAAATTAGTTCCACCAAGGTGACTTAGGCATTATGCTTGACCCGACTAGTGCTACACCCATCCTGTTGAAAGATAAGGTGAACATGGTTCAAGGGAGCTCCATTCTCAGTAGTGGTGATGAATCTCAAGTCAAACAGATTTCCCAATGTGTTCAGGGAAGAGCTTGGGTGCCTTAAAGGTTTTCAGCATGAAATACGTTTATGGACTGGTGCTCAACCTTCATGCTGCAAAGTAAGGAGTGTACCTTTACCTGTTAGAGATGAAATGAAAATGAATTAGAGAAACTCAAGCAAGGGGGTATAATTGAAGAGGTGGAAGGCACTGAGTGGTTGGCCCTGGTGGTCGCAGCCCGCAAGGCCAATGGGAGTCTTCATCATTGTGTAGACTTGAAACAACTAAATAAGAGTGTCATCGTAGATCGATATCACCTTCCAAATATTTTGGAGTTATTGGTGTTCCTGTGTGGCATCAAAGTTTTTAGCACAATTGACTGGGCCTCGGTTTATCATCAGATAGAACTTGTAGAGTCTTCAAGAGATTAAACAGCCATCATTACACCGTTTGGCACGTTCAGGTTTGTGAGGCTGCCGTTTGGCTTAGTATCTGCGGCGTCCATTTTCCAGCATGCCATGGAAAAGATTCTTAGGGGTTTTGAAGGGGTCTGTGTATACCAAGATGACATTCTTGTTTTTGGTAAGGATGAACAAGAGCATGGGTGTCGTCTTGGTATGGTTCTTGAAAAACTTGACAATGCAAATCTTACCATAAAGTCTGAGAAGTGTCAATTTGCCACCACCACCATTAATTATTTAGGTCATACCATCTCCGGTGATGGTGTCATGCCAAAATCCAATTTGGTAGATACCATCTCTCGCATGTGTGCCCCCACTTCCAGAGAAGAGCTTATGAAATGTTTTGGTATGATTGAGTACTACAACAAAGTTTGTTGAGAAATTTGCAGAACTTAGCGTGAATATGAGGATGCTTTTGAAGAAAGGGGTTGAGTTTAACTGGAATGATGCTTGGGAAAAAGAGTTTGTAATCCTCAAAGAAAAGCTTAGTTGTCCACCAAGACTTAAAGGTTTCGACCCCCAAACGTATCTATCATCACCACTGATACGAGTCTTAAAGGTTTGGGGGCAGTTCTTCAACAAGAAGGTGACGAGGTCATGAATACTATTATGTTTGTGTCACGAGTGTTGAAGGATGCGGCGTCTCGCTATTCAGTCATTGAGCCGGAAGCTTTGGCTGTGTTCTGGGCTATCAGAAAACTTAAGAAATTTCTCTGGGGAACCAAGTTTCTGGTTAAAACAGACCACAAGCCCCTCTGTAAAATCTTCACAAAGAAGGTTATAGATCTGGTTTCAGGCAGGATAACTAAATGGGTGATTGCCTTGCAAGAATATGATTTTGAAATAAGGTACATACCAGGTGTAGAAAATGAAGTAGCTGACACGTTATCTAGATTAGTGAGAAAGGTCGATGAGAGTGTGACTGGCAAAGACTTTGAAGAGGGTGATGTTCATGTATGCTTTGTGGATGAGTAGAGATTGTAACTGAGGATCAGTGGCGAGAAGAATTATCCTCTGATCCATCACCCTCCTCGACAGCCTCCCCAACCTCGGACTGAGGCAGCTGGTCAACACACCCACGCACAGGGCTGGACACACTCTGGACCCTATCTTCGCAGGAGGAACAATCATCCAGTTCAGCCACACCACCCAGCCCCACTGGACAGACCACCACTGCGTCCATTTCACCTTCAACACCACCAGCACACCCAAGCCCGCCCCGCGACCACCACAAAGGAAACTGGAGCAAAGTCACAGAGGAACTCCTCAACACCACCCTTCGCCAAGACCCCCCAGCGTCACGACCGACACTGACATCGCAGCCACAGAACTCCACCGCTTGATCGACCGCTGAGCCGCCATACTCGCACCCCTCCGGCATCACGCCAACCAATGCCCGCTGAAGGCTGCCTGGTTCACCACGGAACTACAGGAAGCCAGACGCTCGTGCAGATGCCTAGAGAAAACCTGGCAAAACCAGAAAACCACAGAAGCACGGAACAACCACAGGAGCGCACTGCAGAAATACCACCAGTGCATAAGGCACACCAAACGGACCTTCATGAAGGACAAAATCCAGGCCAACGCGACCAAAGCCAAGGAACTGTTCAGTGTCATACAGCAGCTCACAAAGCCACTCAGCGAAGCCACAGACGTCACACCTTCCCAGCAACTCTGCGACAAGCTCAGCACATACTTCCACCGTAAGATCAAGGACCTCTACGACAATTTCAGCAAACCGACGTGTGACATCGACCCCCCCCATCTCCCTCCCCCCCTCCCCCCGATCAGCCAACGATCTCGACCTGGAAGCCCGCTACCATCTAACACATCACTGCGAACATGCATAAAACCCACTCAGGAGCCCTCATGGACCCCTGCCCACCGCACATATTCCACTGGGCCACCGCCGCCATCGCTCCCAAACTTGGATGGACCATCAACGCCACCTTCACGTCCGGCATCTTCCCAGACGTCTGGAAGAGGGCGGAGGTTAAACCCCTCCTCAAGAAGCCCACGGCCAGCCCAACGGACCTTAAAAACTACCGGCCCATCTCTCTCCTCCGCAGCCAAAGTCACTGAGGGACTCGTGAACACTCAGCTGACCACCTTCATCGAATAGAACTCCATCAGCAGCAACCACAGCACTGAGACCGCTCTCCTCGCCGCCACAGATGACATCCGCCTGCTACTCAACCAAGGACACACGTCCCTCATCCTTCTGGACCTCTCCGCAGCCTTCGACACCGTCGCCCATCGCACCCTCGCAGCCAGACTTCACAACGCCGGGATACAAGGAGCCGCCCTTGACTGGATCCGATCTTTTCTCTCCTTCAGAACCCAGAGGATCAGACTCCCTCCCTCCCTTCCTCTCTGAACCCACCGACATCAACTGCAGAGTGCCACAAGGCTCATCACGAAGCCCCACGCTCTTAAACATCTACATGGCCCCACTCGCCGCCATCGTCAGACAGCATGGGCTCAATATCGTATCCTACGCAGACGACACCCAGCTCATCCTCTCACTCATGAAGAATCCCAAAGACACCAGACTCTGCTTCCAGGGGGGAATGAAGAACTTGGCAACCTGGATGAACGACAGCTGCCTGAAGCTCAACTCAGAGAAAACCGAGGTCCTCATCCTCGGACCCTGCAACTCCGTCTGGGACAACTCCTGGTGGCCCTCCGCCCTCGGGAACCCTCCCACTCCTACAGACCACGCACACAACCTCGGCATCATCCTCAACTCTTTCCTCTCCATGAACTGCCAGGTCAACGCCGTCGCTTCCACCAGCTTCAACTGCCAGCGCACCCTCCACAAGACCTTCAAATGGATCCCCCTGACTGCAGAAAGACTGTCAACCACACGCTCATAACCAGCAGACTGGACTACGGCAACGCCCTATATGCCAGTGATAGAGATCAGGGTATCTAAAATATGCCCACTTCCACGGATAGAGTAATCACACAGTTACACGCACATACATACATCATACGCTAGGGCCCATTTCACTAACACACGCTCAAATACTCTACCAGCAATAAACCTGTGGAAAGAAAACACTAACACCCTGCATCAATATCAGGTCGATCAGATCTGGTTTAGTGACTGTCCTAATCAATAACATAATCTACACAACATATACAATAATGATCAACAATATAAACCCAATAATTGACAAGAAAGAAAATTCAACACCATGTTTAAAATTATATTGCTTTATCTAAAATTAGTCAAAGTAAAATCAATCAGAATAAATCATTTCTCATAGTTACCTATTCTAACTAAGTGTCAGAACGGGTCAGGACAAGTCTCTCGGTAAAGTCTCTCAAGACGAAGTCCTCAGCACGATCCTCAGCAACGCAGCTTCACGCAGCAAAGGTAAAATGGCAAGTGGCAAAAGGGTGGCAAAAGAGTGGGGAGATCCCTCCCTAAGCTAACAGTTTTTATAGTGAAAAATACAATAGAAAGACTCATCAGGTTTGCAAGAATACGCTGAATCACTGAGCAGAGCGAGAAGGAAAGGATGCAACATTGCAACATTTGTGAACCTCCGCTCAGGAAAATACACATAGCGAAGACTACGGAACAGGAACCAAGAAAATAAAACATGTATCACATTTAATCCGGTTTCTCCTCGGCCATCGAGCCACAGTTCAGAGTTTTCCTCTACGGCTCCTTTGTCTTTCGAGATTGCCAAGGACACTTTCACTTTTCTTGGAGAACACCCAAGACTGCTGCTGTCCTCATGGAAAGTTTCATAGAAGGACCATGGTCAGTCACCCTCAAGACCATTTCCAGCAGGGGTCTCTCTCGTCACGTCTTTCACATATTCACTCGAGGCCAGGCTTCAAAATTAGCCATCATGGATTAGGCCTCCATAGGCCACAATAGACCATCTCAATTAAAAGAAATAAAAACAACGTTACTACAGCATAATGATTAAACAGTGTTAACCCCACTAATACCCTTATGTGTATGCATTTATCTAGCTTTTGCAACATAAAAAAGCATTAATTCAGACAGCGTTTTGTGCTCAAAATAAACAGCACACAGCAACGTTTAAACATGAAAACTTGCACGTTATTTTTTAGGAAACAATAACAGCACACACATGCTAACCCTTGTGTAGCTTTCTCTTATGTTAAGACAAACGAATTGATTAATGAAAACACACTTGCACAAGACAAATAATTAATTTGTTATTCATTAGTAATTAATAAAACGCATAGACATACTAGAGCTTCAAAAACCCATGAATTTTCTAAATGAAAACTCTGCTCCAGCAATCCCCCCTTTGGTGATTTTATCACCAAATAAACCCAAAAAAAAAATTAGTGAAAAATTTAGTCCCATTTTAGGAGAAATCAGAAATGTCTTTTCCCCTTACACAACATTAAACACCAGTCACTCTTTCATCATCTCTCTTTGTCTCTAAATAAACACTCTCCCTCAATTCTTCTAGTTCAATCTCTTGAGGTTCTCTTTTCAACTTCTTATTTTTCTTTTCCTTATTCAATTTCTTTTTCCCTCCCCTGTTTTTACAACACACACACACCAATCTTATTATTAATAAAGCCACAATTATACAAGACAAGGGAAACAATATTCTACCTATAATTGTACTACCTATTTTTGCAATAAAATCCTTAACAGCTATCATTTTATTAGCTATTTTAGTCCACAAACTCCCAGCTTCAAGTGGTACTAATTCTTCATGCAAATCAGTAATATTTTTGATATAGACCTTCAGGTCTTTACTTTCGTCAGGAATGTAAGTGCAACAATGTTGAACTTTCAATATTCCACAGACTCCACCCTCCTTGGCCAATAGAATATCAAGGGCAAGTCGATTTTGCATAGACATAGCACGTACGGCACTTAATTCCGTATTCACCAAAAGAAACCCTCCTGCGGTATTTGTCGATAAGCGATCAACCACTGTGGAGAGTTTGCGAATTCCATAAGCATTTAAAGAAATTCCCACTGCTGGAATCAAAACCCAAAAAATATCACCCACAATTTCAGACCAAGTTTCTCTCTTAAAACGTGTTAATAAGTTAATATCTTCTACATCTCTTATTTTATCTGTATGAAAAATCTTAGGAAAAACCAGGCCCACATAACATGTGCCATACCAATGGTCAGGCAACTTGTAATAAGCCTTGTTCCCACAAACATAGTACACTCCTGGAAAAATCGTATCTTCTCCACCTCTGAAACCCCAACCTGTCGCAATGAAGTATGTATCATGGCACTCACTAGTTCCCACAAAATATGTATCATATTGGGATTTCCTTCTGGTAATGCAAAGTTTACCCTTCTGCGGCGCATCTAGAGCTAAAGTCGGACTAGCCCCATTTCTCAACTCTTTTCCCATTTCAATGTCCCAAATTGTCTCACTCACTTCATATTTTCCCCCTTTCTCATGCATGTTCACTCTCCTTTCTTCTACCATATCCAGGAAAGCTCTCTCCTCTTCTTTCAAACTGCAAGTTAAATTATTCTTAAAAATGTAATCTAATGTTAATCCTTTTTCTTCAATAAAAATCTCACCAAAAGTGTTAGCTTCTTTAGCTGGATTCAGCTCTTTGTTCATTGGCAAGTGCCCAAAAATACTATCTCTGTTAGACATCTTATAATCTATTTTCCCTAACAAATAAAAAACACTACTTAAAATACTACAAGAAATACCATATGTAGCTGGTAAATGGTGATAAGTAACACCCTCTGAGACGGATGCAGGTAATTGCATACAGACGTAGCAATCCCTTACTTCCATTGTCTTCACATACTCATATAACAGTTTAGAAAAAACATTACTAGAAAAATTATTAATTGACCTATCTTTGTGTATGTAACTACTACTTCTAATTGGAACTACTTTTTGTGAATTTTTCTCTACATTCGTCACATTTTCTATATTCATTCCAAACTCTACTCTAAAAGTAACTAATAAAATTAAAACACCCCATAGAAGAATTAATAATCCAGTACAACAGCAGCACATTCTACACCACCTTTTAAAGAAGGCACATCTATTACTATTATTCTCTATGTTAGCCATTTTAGTTTAGCCTCTACTACTCCACTACTGTTTGATTCTTCAGCAATTCTTCAGCTTTCAGTTTATCCAAATGATCTCTTTGTTCACTTTATCCAAGTGAATCCTTCTTTCACTCAGTTTGGATACTTGTCATTCTTCACTTCAATTTCTTCAACATCAAATTGTATCAGATCTCCAACGTCAAGATCCTCAGTACTCGACTCTTCTCCAATGTCAGTCAAGAGTACTTTTAGAATTTCACCAGTATCTTCCTCAACCACTTCTCTCAAGACCACTTCCGGATTATCTCGAGTCACTGTTTCTTCTTTTCCTCCTTCAGACAGTGTCACATAAGACCATTCCGGTGATCTGTACTTTTGGTTGGGTCTTCTTACTCTTTTTATTTCCACTGGTTCGTTTGATTCCTTTGATTCTTCTCCTTCAGCTTTTGAACTTTGACTCGAAACTTCATTCACTTGTTCAGCTTTCGATGAATTTGCTCTTATTACTCTGTATCTCAGCCTCTTAACTCTGTTGTTAGGCCAACGATCTCCTCTTAACACCTTTTTCGGCTTTGCTTCTTTATTACTTCTTTCTCCAATCCAAGTTCTCTTCCTCAGAACTCGACCCTCTGTTTGTTCATCTTCATCATCTGTTTCAAGTGCCTCTTGTTTCCGTTTTCCAGCAGCTTTCTTCTTTTCCACAGATTTTTTCACCACTGTTTGAGACTTCCCTACTCCTGTCCCTCCTCGGGTCTCCGACACGCAATCTTCTTGCTGTCTACTTGTCCCTTCACCTAGCTCCTCATGAATATTCCCTACACCTCCTCGGGGGTCTTCCGCAATCTGTCCCTCTCTATCTTCTTCTGACCCTACTTCTTCAAGTATAATCTCAAGTGGTTCTTCAATCTCCTCTTCTTCTGATTCAGGAGTAATCTCTGTGTGATTTCTTTTTTCTTTTCTTTTTCCTTCACTGCTGTTTGAAACTTCAGGCTCTCTTACAGAATTTGATCTTCTCTCTGATACTCACAGTGATTCTCTTGAAGCTCTCTCTGCTTCTTTTCTCACTGATTCCGTATCATCAGTATCTTCATCATCACTGGAATCTGACTCTTCAAAATACTCTTTACCAGTCCCCTCTTTCGGGTTTGGAACTCTCAGAGTATGACTTGCATGTACCCAGTGCTTCACTCCAGCACACTTTACTGCAGTCGTTGTAGTCAGAATAACTTGTCTCGGCCTTCCCCACCTTGGAATCAAGCAATTTCTTCTTCTGTGCACCTTAATCCTCACCCAGTCTCCTGGACTCAGATCATGGGCTTGCTTCTTCTCAAGTGTGGTAGCTTCTTCTCCAACCTGGTGAAACACAGAATGAACTGCGTCAGCCAGGCCTTTACAGTAATCCAAAATCATGTCATCAGTTATTGTCACCAACTTATTGACAGGCACGAATGCATGGCGCATAGCACGTCCCATGATTATTTCATGCGGGCTCAAACCAGTAGTTCTATCTGGAGTAGATCTCATTGTCATCAGAACTAAAGGCAAAACATCTGGCCATTTCATGCCAGTGGCTAAGCACATTTTTCCAATCCTATTTTTTATTGTGCCATTAATCTGCTCAACCACACCAGAAGCCTCTGGTCGGTATGCACAATGTAGCTTCTGCTGTATTTTCAATGCTTCACAAATCAAACCCATGAGCTCATTCTGAAAGTGTCTACCTCTATCAGACTCAACTGTTACTGGAAACCCGTACCTAGGAATCAACTCCCTCAACAGTAACTTTGCCACTGTTAATCCATCATTTCTTCTAGTCGGGTAAGCTTCCACCCACCTTGAAAACAAACAGACTACCACTAGAACATACCTCAGTCTGTTCACTTGGGGCATCTCAATGAAATCAATCTGCATTCTTGTAAAAGGACCTCCTTCTCTGCCTATTGTCCCCAAACTCACCACTGTCTTTTTCCCAGTGTTAAATTGCTGACAAACTAAACACCTCTGACAGATGCTCTCTGCAATTGTCCTGAACTTTGCATTGTACCAGGTCTGTTTAAACGACCTAACCATCGCGTCTCTACCCAAATGTCCCTGGCCATGATACATCCTTGCCATTGACGACAAGATAGAGTTAGGCATCACTGGTCTGCCATCTCTGTAGACCCAAACATGGTCTGTTTCTCTTGGAGCACATCCTGCCTTAATCCAATCTTGTTTCTCTTCATCTCCTGCCTCATCTTGTAACTGTTTCACTTCATCCCAGGTCTCTAGGACATTAGTAAACATCACAGAAAGAAAAGACATTTCCCTCTCTCTTTCCCTGTTAATGGACTGATTGGTCTTGGCACAGTATTGCGCAACATCATTGGCGTACCTGTTACCAATCGTTATAAAATCCTCCCCTGGACCATGGGCAGCACATTTTACAACTGCTAACTCTTTAGGCAGCTGTATCGCCTCAAGCAATTTACCAATCATTTCAGCATTCTTTATTGGAGTTCCACTCGATGTCAAGAAACCTCTTTGTAGCCAAAGTTGGCCAAAATCATGCACCACTCCAAATCCATACTGACTATCAGTCAACACAGTCGTCCTCAAATCTTTCCCAATCTCACAAGCTTTTGTCAATGCTATTAATTCAGCAACTTGCGCAGATTTCACTCCTTTCAATGGTGATGCTTCCATGACCTCTGAAACTTTGCACACCGCATATGCTGCACATAGCACACCATCATCATTCCTCAAGCATGATCCATCCACAAACAACACATGGTCATTCTCAGGTAAGGGAATATCCCTTATGTCTGGTCTTGGTTTCGTACAGTACTCAAGCACATCCAAACAATCATGATCATCTTCCATCTTTATACCCACATTTTCAATATCCGGCAAGAGTGTCGCTGGATTCACATTCACACATCTCTCAAGAGTCACATTTGATGCACCCAGTATCACTTTTTCGTACTTAGTCAACCGACTATGTGACATGTACTGAGTTCTGCTTCTTGTCAAAAGAATTGCCACATTGTGAGGTACGAATACCCTTACAGGATATCCCATTATGATTCCCTCACTCTGTTCCAAGCTCCTGCATGTTGCAGCCACAGATTTCAGACAACCTGGTAAACCCACAGCTACAGGGTCAAGTGTTGATGAGAAGTACGCAATAGGCCTTCTCAATTGTCCATGTTTCTGGATTAACACTGAAAGTGCACATCCATTTCTCTCACTGCAGTACAGCTCAAATTCTTTCTCATAGTCAGGCATACCCAAAGCTGGAGCCTCACACATTTTACTTTTGAGCTCTTCAAATGCTGCCAATTGTTCTGCATCCAGATCTAATGGATCTGTCATTTCACTTTTTGTCAGTTTAATCAGTGGCTTTGCTATCAGGGAAAAATTAATTATCCACTGACGACAATAACCCACCATACCCAGAAACATTCTCACTTCTCTCTGGGTTTTTGGAGCTTTCATTTCTCTTATTATTCTGATCCTGTCAGTAGTCACTTTTCTCAGACCTTTTTCAATATTGTGTCCAAGATAATGAACCTCTTTCTTGCAAAATTGCAATTTGGCTGGAGATACCTTTAACCCTCCATCTGCCAGATGATTCAGTAAAGCTATGGTATCCACTTCACAAGCTTCACGTGTCTTTGATGCCACCAGTAGGTCATCAATGTACTGCACTAACACTGAGTTCTCGGGCATAATCAAACTCTCCAACGATTTCTTCAATAACTGATTGAATATCTAAGGACTCTCTGTATACCCCTGTGGGATTCGACACCATGCTAAGATACGCTGGCCAAACCTAAATGCAAAAATCGGCTGGCTATCATGATGCAATGGAATTGAAAAGAACGCATGACACAAATCAATCACTGTATACCACTCAGCATCATGTGGAATTTGATACAGAATCACTGATGGATTTGGCACAATAGGACAACATGCCACCACAATTTGATTAACTTTTCTCAAATCCTGTACGATCCTAAATTTGCCATTGGGCTTTTTCAGTCCCATTATCGGTGAATTACACGGACTACTCAGTAGTTCTCTTAGAACTCCCTGCTGAATCTTTTTCTCAATTATAGGAGTTATCCCTTCAATTATTTCTGGTGTCATTTTGTACTGAGGAATGTTAGGATATGTAATTCCCTCTTTCACTGCAATTTTCACTGGATCTACATTATTCATCAATCCCACATCCTCTCCTGTAAAATCCCAAACTGCTCTTTTCACTGTGTCTCTCAGCTCTTGAGGCAAATCCTCCGGATTAAACACAGCAAATGCACCAATTAACTCACTTTCTCTATTTTCCAGAGTCATTCGGTAGAAAACATCATCATCTGGTGTCTCAAAAGCTATTCCATCTGGTGTACAAAAGATTGTGCAATTCATCTTACACAATAAGTCCCTACCTAACAGGTTCACTGGACTCGTGTCACAGACAATAAATCTGTGCATGTCTGAAAATTTCCCTATCTGTACTCTTACTGGTTCAGTAAGACGTGTTCTGATTTGTGTATTGGCTACACCAACTACTTGGATTGCTTCATCCGAGAGAGGAAGATTTCTAACATCTGTTGACCTGACAGTTGATCTTGTCGCACCTGTGTCTACTAAAAAAGTAACACTCTCCTCATTTATTTTCCCATCCACAAATGGTCCTGCCTGGTCTATTTCTAGAGTTGCACCAAGTATGCACTCTTCCTCCTCTCTTCGGCACCGTCAATAATCACCCTCAGACTCACTCCCTTCACTCTTTAACAAGTACTGCTGTACTTTGTTAGAACGTCTTGGTTTGTTTACCTGCTCATCATTGTAGAATCCTGAGTCCTGATTATATTTTTGTACCCCTCTATTCTGCGGCAAGGGCGGTTTTGGCTCTTGACTCTGCTGTCTCACAACTTTCTGTTGTTGCTGTTGATTATTCCCTTCATTCTGGTTCTGCACCTGTTGATTTAAAGATTTACTCTCATTACTCACTAATGGTGGATTAGGACATTCAGATCTCCAATGTCCCAGCTGGCCACAGTTGTGACAAGGGAACTTTTTCTTCGCTTCCTCAAGACTTCCTTTCCCTTTTCCTGCATATCTGGGTCTATTTCCTGCATTACTTCCAGGATTATTCGCTTGTTCCACTAACTGTGCTTCCTGTCTTTCTGCAACTTTCACTTGTGCCCACATTGCTTTCTCTTTCAGCTTTCTTTGTTTTGCTTCAATTTCATCACTAAAGTATTTTGCATGTCTCAGAATCTCATCTACTTTTTTACTCTGCCAATCCACTGTGTGTTCGCGAATTCTCTCACCAATTTCAGGTCTTAGGCCATATACAAATCTGTATACAAAGTGACTCAAGTCTTTGTCACCCAGGTGTTCATCTCCACTGAATTGTTTAAAAGCCAGTATCAGCCTCTCGTAAAAAGCATGAACTGATTCTTTTGCTTCCTGTTGTGTTCGATCTATCTTAACCCAGTCTGTCTCTTTTGGAGGAACTTTACTCTTCAGGTATACCATCACCTGATCATACTTCCTCATTACTTCTGGATCTGGTGCCCCTGTTCTTGGATCTCTTGGATATTCCTCAGTAGGCCAACTCACAACTATTTTACACTCAGTCCACAAGTCTGCTGGAACAATTATATCAAACAGACTATTCAGGTCAACCCACAGCACTTTTGACAATTTCACAAACCTATCTACCTGCCTATACCACTCGACGGGCTTTTCTCTCAATCGAGGGAAATCATTCGTAAATGATAAAATATCCTGTCTGGTCCATGGAACATGTACATATCCTCCTCCAGGTATTTCTCTCATAGGATAATTATCCACTGGTTTCTCCTTTTCTCTCACTGGAAATGCTGAATAAGTTGTTCTATCTACAGATTCCTCTCTTTTCTTATACCACCTATCCTTCCACTTTTCAACATCACCCCATCTTCGCAATAATGCCACCATTTCTTTAATCTGTCCTGTTCTACCAGAAACATTCAAATTTTCAATGTCCTTCTCTGTAAAATCCATCCTGTAAGTTCTCTGTAAAGCTTTTACTTTATCAATGTCAACTCCTTGTTCATTTGCTATTGCTCTTAGCCTGTCATGTGTATTCCTTGCTCTCCAGGTAACACTTTTACACATAAACAATAGCTCACCATCATGATGACTCTTCAGGATTTCTGCTGGAACTGTTCCTGTCACAAGCTCTTCTAATTCTATACGTAACCTAGCCACATCAATAACTTGTGAATCCTTATCCTTTTTCTGAAGAACCTTCATCCAATCATTCAAATCATCAACTGTTATTTCAGCAGTTTTTCTCACTGGAACCACTTTCTTCTGCGGTTCTAAAATTGGCCTCCCTGAACAACCAGGTTCACTAGTATCCAATAGTTCACTACATGTGTCATGTCTCGTTTGTCTCAGGTCACTTCTTTCTGCTCTTTTATCTGAATCTCCTGAAGGACCAACTGAATTTGTCAGATTATTCCCAACATATGGAATCACTAGTCCATTCTCACCTGCTCTCTGTTTGTCAAACACAGGCATAACTGGACCTATAGTTACAGGCACCGTAACAGCTTCCAGATTCTTCGTTAACTCCCTAATTTTCTCAGTCAGTTCTGTTGTCGTTTTTGCTAATTTTCTAGCATTTTCCTCACTAATTCGATTTTCTCTCTCCCTGAAAGAACTATTACTTCTTGATTCAGGTGTCACTTTTTCTTTCTCAATAATACAGACTGTATCTCTTATCGGAGAAACAACTGGTGTACTCTCATCTGGTTCTGGTCTATATGGGGGTGGTCTCTTATAAATCATGTCATTTAAGACCTCATCATCATACTCATTAACTCCAACTGCTCCCTCTTCAATTGTTCTCATAGGATATAATCCCTCTGACATATTAACATCTCGCCATCTTTTCATCCGATCATGATGTGTTTCACGATCATGTCTCCTCCCAAACATATTCCTGTAATACCCTCCAGACCTTTGCTTTTCTCGCTCATGAACTTCCTCTTCCCATTCCACTAAAGCCTCGAACTGCGTAGGTCTCGGCTTCGGGTCCAGACGTACCATCTTTTCCCGTAAATTTCTCAACACGGCCAAATTAAATGAACCATGTTCTGGAAATGCTAGAACACCATCTTCTTTAGTATACCTAACCCAATTCTGCAACCATATACAAGTATGTAATCCATATTTCGCAATCATAAAGGATGCAGGTGTTTTCGCTGGAGGTAGCAACTCACCCTCTCTCGTTTTAACCTCTTTATCCTTGGTAAACCACCTTTTAACTTTCCCAAAGAACGTTTTTTTCTTTTTCTCCTCTTGATAATACATTTTAGCGCTTACTAAAAACTCTCTACTCTCTCCGTATTATAAATATACAATACGAGCTTTTCAACCAATAGCAGCGCGACTCACACTAACGCACCAATCCTGGAGCGTCTACGTCACTAAACAGCTCTTCCAATCCCTGCGCGACTCACACTAACGCACCAATCCTAGCGCGAACCCTATTCTGATCCACTATCCAATCAGAGCGCGGACTTTCTGACATCAACAGTCGCTGCAGTTTGTCTCTGTCCTCTGTCACTCGTCTACCCCTCCTTTACAAAATCTCTCAGTAGACTTCGTGTCAAGATTTCTACAAAATCTATTAGTTACAACATAAAAACATCTCCATTGTCTGCTTCGCTAACCACAGAATAGTAAAAGAGAGTCTATTTTTCAAGAGTCAACAAGCTTTCATACATCTCATAACTGTTTCCTCTAGGACTTATCCAAAGAGTCTTACAATCAATAAATGTATATACATTCACGCACATTCATGCAAGAAAAATATAGTACATGCACACAGAATCCTGTTCTCGGGAAACAGCGCACAATCTGTCCCACTACAGAATTATAACATACATTAACTAAGCAACCTCGCCCAGTTCCTCAAACAAGCTCAGAGAATACCTATTACTCCTCCCGCGATAAGCTTTAACGGAAATCCTTACGGATCCCTGGGACTTAAGACCAGAGTTTCACAGATAACCTTCACTACGATACACACTCCTTATATACCAGAAATATATTCTAATAGTAACATACGACGATGTCACTGATTCCGAACCCAGACAATGTGAACGCGCAACTTCAATTGTCACACGTTATTCCTTACAATCCCGTCTTTCCCGAGAGCAGCATATACTTCCCTCTGCCCTACTACGGAACTGCTACAACAGCTTCCAAGTTCCAGAAGCACTACATATAACTCAACATGACGACTTCAACATATAATATTAGTACATATACCAATATTGACAAAATAAAAATCAATAATCAATTAGCTAATGTACAAGCAATCTTATCAGATCAAGACAACCATCTAAAACCATCAATCTCTGCTACCAGGAAATTGATAGAGATCAGGGTATCTAAAATATGCCCACTTCCACGGATAGAGTAATCACACAGTTACACGCACATACATACATCATACGCTAGGGCCCATTTCACTAACACACGCTCAAATACTCTACCAGCAATAAACCTGTGGAAAGAAAACACTAACACCCTGCATCAATATCAGGTCGATCAGATCTGGTTTAGTGACTGTCCTAATCAATAACATAATCTACACAACATATACAATAATGATCAACAATATAAACCCAATAATTGACAAGAAAGAAAATTCAACACCATGTTTAAAATTATATTGCTTTATCTAAAATTAGTCAAAGTAAAATCAATCAGAATAAATCATTTCTCATAGTTACCTATTCTAACTAAGTGTCAGAACTGGTCAGGACAAGTCTCTCGGTAAAGTCTCTCAAGACGAAGTCCTCAGCACGATCCTCAGCAACGCAGCTTCACGCAGCAAAGGTAAAATGGCAAGTGGCAAAAGGGTGGCAAAAGAGTGGGGAGATCCCTCCCTAAGCTAACAGTTTTTATAGTGAAAAATACAATAGAAAGACTCATCAGGTTTGCAAGAATACGCTGAATCACTGAGCAGAGCGAGAAGGAAAGGATGCAACATTGCAACATTTGTGAACCTCCGCTCAGGAAAATACACATAGCGAAGACTACGGAACAGGAACCAAGAAAATAAAACATGTATCACATTTAATCCGGTTTCTCCTCGGCCATCGAGCCACAGTTCAGAGTTTTCCTCTACGGCTCCTTTGTCTTTCGAGATTGCCAAGGACACTTTCACTTTTCTTGGAGAACACCCAAGACTGCTGCTGTCCTCATGGAAAGTTTCATAGAAGGACCATGGTCAGTCACCCTCAAGACCATTTCCAGCAGGGGTCTCTCTCGTCACGTCTTTCACATATTCACTCGAGGCCAGGCTTCAAAATTAGCCATCATGGATTAGGCCTCCATAGGCCACAATAGACCATCTCAATTAAAAGAAATAAAAACAACGTTACTACAGCATAATGATTAAACAGTGTTAACCCCACTAATACCCTTATGTGTATGCATTTATCTAGCTTTTGCAACATAAAAAAGCATTAATTCAGACAGCGTTTTGTGCTCAAAATAAACAGCACACAGCAACGTTTAAACATGAAAACTTGCACGTTATTTTTTAGGAAACAATAACAGCACACACATGCTAACCCTTGTGTAGCTTTCTCTTATGTTAAGACAAACGAATTGATTAATGAAAACACACTTGCACAAGACAAATAATTAATTTGTTATTCATTAGTAATTAATAAAACGCATAGACATACTAGAGCTTCAAAAACCCCTGAATTTTCTAAATGAAAACTCTGCTCCAGCACCAGAATCAACAGATCTCTGATACACAGACTCCAGACCATCCAAAATGACGCTGCCAGACTCTTCCTCTGGACTCCACGCCATGAACACATGACCCAACACCTACGAGACCTCCACTGGTTCCCTGTTGAGAAGAGAGTCACCTTCAAACTCCTCACCCATGCCTACAAATCCCTCAACGACATTGGACCCAAATACCTCAATGAGAGACTATCCTTCCATGTACCCAAGAGGAACCTCCGCTCCGCCGACCTTGCCCTGGCAGAGTTCCCCGGCATCCGCAAAAGTAGAACAGGCATGAGAGCCTTATCCTACATCACAGCCAAGTCCTGGAACGCGCTCCCCGTGAATATTAGACGCTCTCCAACCCTGCACACCTTCAGGAAGGACCTCAAGACCTAACTCTTTGACTGATCCGGAGTTCCCCCCTCCCCCCCAGCACCTTGAGACCCTCACTTGTGAGTAGTGCGCTATATAAACCCCTGATTGATTGATTGATCCGGTGCTTTCTCAAGTTTTGCTTCTGGCCAAGAAAGGGTGGCATTCCAAAAAGCGCACCTCTGAGGAAGCTGGGAAATTTTGGGGTGTGAAAGATGAGTTGGGGGTGTGTAGTGATCTTTTACTTTGTGGGACACGATTGGTACCCCCTCTTAAGCTCCGCAGTAAATTGATTGATTTGGTGCATATTTCTCATTTAGAGATGTTCAAAACAAAGGAGAGGCTTTGCTCCTCTTATTGGTGTCCTGGGATGGACTTGCAAGTAGAAAGTCTGGTAAGAGATTGTTTGGCATGTGCATTGTGTGAGAAGTCCAAAATTGTGAGAGTACAACCCATGGTGGTCAGAGAATTACCTTGTGGACCGTGGAAGGAAATAACCTTGGATATTCTTGGTCCCATTCATTCTGAAGGGCAAGAGCTGTTTGTCATAGTCGTTATAGACATGTTTTCGAGATGGCCTGAAGTTTACTTCACGAGTGGGATTGAAACTAAAAACGTGCTTGAGTTTTTAGAGAACCTCATGGCTAGGGAAGGTTACCCAGACACCATCTTAACTGACAATGGTGTTCAATTGGTTTCACGCAAGATGGAAACTTTCTTAAAGAATCATGGTATCAAGCACAAGAAGTGTTCCCTCTATCATCCTGAAACCAGTGGCATGGTGGAAAGGTTTAACATTGTTTTGAAAGAGGTCATAGCTTTGGCCAAAGCTTGTGGTCTCAATTAGAAGAAGAAAGTCATGAAGAAGGTGGAGATTTATAGGTTGACTTCTCACAGTATAAATGGGAAATCTCCTTTGTTTTGTTTAGAGGCAGATCTCCTTGTACTCTAGTGGAGCCATTATGGGTAAGAGACTTGGAAGGGTCTGCAACTAAAAATGTACGCACTGAGTGGCGTGAAAGAGAGGTTGGGAAAATCTTGGCAAGGAAATCGAATTTTGATTCTAGAAAGGCCACTAAGGATACTGTGGTTGCTGTTGGTGACATGGTGGTCATAAAACAGCCTGGATTCAGTTCTAAGTTTTCCAAACCCATTCGAATAATCAAAGTGTTTAAGAATGCTATTAAAACTCAAGATCACCGCATTTGGTACCTGGGAAGAGTTGTTCCATAAAATGGGCCTGTGTGTCTCTCTGATTCCTCTGTAAAGGGTCCGTTTGTCGTTCCTAGATTGTCCTCTAGGGTCAGCAAGAAACCATCCTTTTTGAAGGACTTTGTACAGTAAATGGTTAGTGCGAAGGACTTTGTACAAGAGATTGTAAATGCAAAGTCTTTTGGGTTTTGTTGTTTTTGTTTGTTTTTCTCTCTTCTCTCCTTTTCTATTCTCTCTTCACTCTTGATTCTATCTTTCTTTCTTTTGTATACCTGAAATGCCGAACTCCTGCGTTATAGAGGCTAGTTGTCTTACATAAATATTACATCTGGTGGGGCTAAGGGAAGAGCCCTGTGGCACTCTGAATTTTGTGGGCCGGGGGTCTGAGAGACAGTCCTTTTCCATAACTTGGAAGGATCGGTCGTCCAGGTAAGAGCCAAGCCAATCCAAAGCTTTGTCCTGATACCGATCTCCTTCAGTCTATCTTTCCGTATGGCATGATTGACGTTATCAAAGGCCGCACTGAGATCCAGCAGGATGATGGCTGCAGCTCCTCCGTTATCTAATAAGACTTTTAATTCCTCTGTGACTGCCAGAAGCGCTGTCTCCGTGCCATGGAGGGCACGGAAACCCATCTGTGTTGGATGGAGTAATTTATTCTTTTCAAGGAAGTTAACTAAAATATAGTTTACATGCTTTTCCAACATTTTGCTAAGAAGGGGAAGAAGCGAGATAGGTCGCAAATTGCTGAAAGTTTCAGTATCCAGCTGGGGCTTTTTGAGGATAGGTCTTATCACAGCATGCTTCCAAGATTGTGGGACCGAGCCAGACTCTAGAGATTTATTGAGGATACTCCTTATATATGTATAGGGAGTATTGTCTCAGTCACCTTGAGCAGGGCGTGCAGGGGTGCTGAGTCGAGCGGGGAGCCTGATTTCGTAGACTGGATTAGTTTGAGGATAGCCTCATCCTCTAGTGGAGGGAATTGTGAGAGACTTGGGGCTGATGCCGGTTCACAGCCTATCTATACCTCCTCCTGCGTTGGCTGAGGGGACTTCTGGAAGAGACTATAGATATCGAACACTTTCTTATGAAAGAAGGAGGCTATTTCATTGCATCGATCTTTGGTGGGCTTTATGGATCCATTAGCATCCCGGGGTCATGTCAGGGTTTTAACTATTCTAAAGAGTTCCTTAGGGGAGTTCATAGACTGGGTGATTTATTTCCTTAAGGAAATCTACTTGCACTGTTTTTAGCTCTTTGTGGTAGGATCGGATGGCGGTTTTATATTTATCTTTTAGTACTGGATCGTACTACTTTCTCCAGTCCCTTTCTAGTCTCTTGCATTGCTTCTTTAGTGTAAGCAGGAGATTATTGTACCATGGGGTGTTCCAAGGCCGGGTGTTTTGGTTAGACCTCTTTTTTTAGAGGAGCACAAGACTCCAGCGACTGGCCAATCCAGTTTTCCCATTGCTGGTAGTCCTCCTCTATACTGCCCTCCACCAGTGGCATTGATTTCCTCAAGATGATTTGAATGAGCTGAGGGACTGATGGTGATCCAGTGTCTGGGACCTGGATGGGATCTTCTTACTAAGGAATAAACTACAACTCCTACCTACAACCTGCCTTGAGTGATCCTTTCTGCTGGTACCAGGATCTCACAGATGTTCTGCTCCATATTTAGTCCAAAGGTCCTGCAGAAGCTGAGAAACTGATTACGCATCATTTAGAAATTACTCTGCCCCATACAATCATCTGATCTTTATGTATGTGGTCTAGTCCTTTCTTCAGGAAAGGACCATTTATAACTTTTGTTAGAGCTCCATTTAACTGAATGCATTCATGGGTTAAAGTAAATCTGTATTTGATACTTAGTCTGTGAAGGTCCGTAATAGAAATGTATGTTCATTATTAACATATTTGTTCATATTTGTATATAGTTATTTGTAATTAGTCAACTTGTGAAAAACTTTTTTAAAATGTTAATTTTACTGTGAACATAAACTCTATTGTCACGTGTTAATCTGTTTGTGTTTCACTCCCCAGGATGCGAAGACCGTTTTGAGCAGGTACGAATTGCTTCTTTGATGGCTCACCATATAAAAAAACTTAGAGTCATTAAAATTACTTTTATGTTATGTTATGTTATAGGAACTTATAGAGAGCAGCAATTACCCGGAGGTGTCCTGGCGCTGGTAATTATCGCTGAGTAAAGAAACTGTGAACGGCTATTACAAGTTAAAAAGCCAGGTCTTAAGACTCTTCCAAAAAGTCAGGAGGTCTGTGCTATTTCTCAGGTGGAACGGAAGATCATTCCAAGCTTTTGTGGCCCACACGACAAAGCTTCTTCCGCCCCAGGAGGCTTTTCTTATAAGTGGTACAGTAACCAGCTTGGCTTCCATGGAGCGCAGGGTCCTTTTAGGCCAGTGCCATTGAATGTTCTGTTTCAGAAACTCAGGGCCTATGCCTTGAAGAGCCTTGAACACTATACACAAGGCTTTAAAGCACACCCATTTCCTGACTGGCAACCAGTGGAGTTTACTAATTTCCTTGGAGATGGACGCAAATTTGGGTGTGCCTGACAGTAGCCTTGCTGCTGAGTTTTGCAGCATTTGGAGTTTGTTCATTAAGCGTTCCTGTAGGTTCAGATAGAGGCCATTACAATAATCGAGCCTAGATAGGACGAGCGCTGTGACCAAAAGGGGAGAATTCTTTTGATCATCCTAAGTACATGGAATGTGGCAGATGACATTGAATTGATCTGATCTCCAAAATTGAGCTTGTCATATATCATGATGCCTACGTTTTTTACCTTACTTGACGGTGTGGGAAGGATACCTAGTGTTATTGGCCACAGATTAGGGGTCCAAAAATTGGCGTCATTCCCAAAAAGGATGACCTCTGTCTTGCCTGAATTTAATTTAAGGCAATTTTAAGTCATCCACCTCCACCACCTTATCACACTGCAGTCTTCTTCATGTTTTTGCCCCTTGTGTGACCTCATTTTTCAATAGCTCTAGTTGGGTGTGAGGAGCATAGAAACATGCGATTCTACGGGGAGATGTAGGATCATATTTTTTCTTTATATTTTCTTTGTTTTTTATAATTTGGCCTCCTGTATAGATTTTTATGGTCTTTGTCATCTTTTTATTCATTTTCTTTTTTCCATTTATATCCTCTTTGTTTACTTTTCATTTTACAATGTTCTTTTTTTTTCATAGTTTTCTTTTTCCTTTAATTTCATGCACTAATTTCCATTCTCTTAATGTGGCGTTTATCTTACTTTTTTGCTTATTGTGTACATTGTCTTTTTTTATTTTTACTTTTGTCTTTTTTGCCCTTCCATTATACTCCCCTCTTTCAATTCGTGTCTAGTCTTTCTTTTGCCTTTGTTTTTTATTTAACTGTTTCTTCTGTTTTTCTCTTATCCACAGTAAGATCCCCTTCTTGGATAAAGTTTTTTTATCTTAATTTGTGTATTTTATGTTATAAAGCAGTATTATAATATTCATTGTATGGCTTACTTGGTTGAATGATTGCTGCTGAACCATGCAGGATGCGCAGACTCGGGCTTTCCTCCTTCTGGCGCTGAGCAATTAAATAACATTGAAATAGTTTATAAATCGAATTTCTACAGCACCTAGAAACAGTAGAAGTGTGATATGATGTGCTATATAATGACAAGTTATTTACAGTAATATTAGATTTCTAACATACTTTTTCTCAACTGTTTAACTTTCAGCGCATTGGTATATAATTTAGTCACATTTACTTAATATTATTATATAACTCAGTAACTTTGTTAGTGTTGTAAAGTACAAGTGACACTTTGATTTTCCTCATCGTATACATTCTATGTCCCATTCTTATCTTTGTTATGTAATGTAATGTAACGTGGATTGGTAGAGCGTGACTTTGTCACACATGGGTGTCCAGGCACTGAGTAGGTGCCGGCTGTGCAAGATGGTTCAGTTAAAGAGCCGGGTTTCCAGTTTTTTGTGAAACTCTGTAAGAGTCGTTTCAGGATTTGGCTGCCAAGCAAGAGAACAACCTGCCTTCTGTCTTACTTCTATGGATATGGGTGTGTGTGAGGACGAGTGATGCCGAGTGGAGGTTCCTGGTTGGTTGGGGGAAGTGTAGTTGGTGGTTGGACCCAGGTTGTGTAGTGCCTTGTAGGCATGGGTGAGCATCTTGAACTTGCGGCATTTCAGGACTGGGAGCCAGTTACTTTGTCGGAGGTGAGGTGTGATGTACGTGAGGCGAGTAAGGTTGAGTACTGCAGAGGTTTGTGGAAATGCTATTGTAGAGGGCATTGCCGTAGTCCAGTCTGCTTGTTAGAAGAGCCTGGGTGACAGTCTTTCTGCTGTCAGAAGGGAGCCATTTGATGCTTTTTCTGAGTATGCGGAGTATGTGAAAGCCTGCAGAGGGGATGGTTCTGGTGTCCAAGATGATGCCTGGGTTTCTAGCGTGGGTGTGGGGGTGGGGCCTAGTTCTCTGGCTACATCTCATGTCTTTATTTGACAGTATAGGTTCCCAGTCAAACACTTCCCTTTGGGAGATCCCTCTGTTTATTCCATTGGCCTAGTTGAACTTCTTCTCCATTACTTTGCAATCAGAGGTAATATAATCCTTATTTATCCCACAATCCCGACCAACACCCCACTTATCTTGCAGAGAAGGTCATTATATATGGTGGTCTTCGCAACAACCACAGCAGGACACCATCAGACTGCAAATTAAGAAGTGTGAAAAAACAAGGCAGATAGCCGTTTCCGTATATGCTCCCAGTATCTGGGACAACCTATCTATGCTCCTATTCCTCATTGACTATATTCTGGTCTTTGACCAAGTACATCGCTCCCCTGCATATTGGCTTCGATCGTGCTATAGAAATAGCATAAACATACATACATACATCTTTATAGCCCATCCTTGTACGTAGGAGCGTTTGACAGGGGTGCGTGCTAGTGCCTTCCTTTTTTTCTCTCGTCATTTACGGGGTTGTTGACCATCTTAACACCTGGAAAATTGACAGCCCGAAGTTGAGCGGACTCAAGATCTCTGCGCTCCTCTTCCCAGACGATACTGTTCTCATTTCTAGGACGGGTGAGTAGCGCGCTTTATAAATGTATTGATTGATTGATTGATGGATTGATACTTTTCATTTTATAATGTTCCTTTATTTTTTCATAGTTTTCTTTTTCCTTTAATTTCATGCACTAATTCCCATTCTCTTAATGTGGCCTTTTTCTTACTTTTTTGCTTATTGTGTATATTGTCTTTTTTTATTTTTACTTTTGTCTTTTTTGGCCTTCCATTATATTCCCCTTTTTTCTTCGTGTCTAGTCTTTCTTCTGCCTTTGTTTTTTATTTAACTGTTTCTTCTGTTTTTCTCATATCCACAGTAAAATCCCCTTCTTGGGTAAAGTTTTTTATCTTAATTTGTGTATTTTATGTTATAAAGCAGTATTATAATATTCATTGTATGGCTTACTGGGTTGAATGATTGCTGCTAAACCCATGCAGGATTCTAAAGATGCGCAGACTCTGGCTTTCCTCCTTCTGGCACTGAGCAATTAAATTACATTGAAATAGTTTATAAATCAAATTTCTACAGCACCTAGAAACAGTAGAAGTGTGATATGATGTGCTATATAATGACAAGTTATTTACAGTAATATTAGTTTTCTAACATACTTTTTTTTACATGCAATTTATGAGGTTTCATGTGGAGGGAAGGGGGGTTATTTGGTGTAGTTCTGTTTAAATTGTCATGGCCGGGGGCGTGGCCAAGATGGCGCGGTGAGCGGACGACTTCCCTGCGAGCTCCCGATCCCCTAAGCACCTAGACCCGGTCTTTGTGCAGCATCTCCCCCTGTTCTGCGGGGGAATTGGCTGCGGAGGCGGCGGAGTGCTGGTGGGGGCAGTTCTGAAGTTCGGAGCACCCGGGAAGCACCTACGACGCCCAGCGGATCGCTCGAGGGACGACGCCGGGAGGAGGCGGAGCAATGGGCCGGACCTGACAGAAGCGATCCCGGATACTCGTCTACGCGAGTGCCCAGGCCCGATGGAGCGGCCTACCGATGCACGGCGGTGCGGTCGGGAATCTGGCTGCGGGGAACGGCGGAAGGACCTGAGGGGTGAACAACCTACTGGCAGAAATCCGGGGTGTGATTCAGCCCAGGGGCGCGCGCAGCTCCACCACGAGTGGCCACGAGAGACACAGATGCACGTGGCGATCTAGCCCGTGAATGGCGCCCGAGAGCTGCTGAGGAATGGCGAGACACCAACAGTAGAACAGCGCGGGGCGCTGACCGCGGCGGGCGATTCACGGAAGGTGCTGTGCCGATCGACACCTTTACCGGGCACCGGGACTCCCCCAGCGACCAGAGGGTGAGACGGGCCGCTGACAGTGCTGAGCTCTGGGTGCACTTCCAGACCTTCAGGAGCGGGGCTACTGGGACGGGTGAAGGCAGCGACGGATGCGACAGGATTGGGCTCACGGCGCAGGGGCGAGATAGCCGACAGGAGAGGGAGCGGAAGAGAAGGGACCCACTGGGGGTCTGTGCACACGCGCTCGAGTGGGTGAAGCCTGCTAACCGCTCTAGTGAGGAGGAGCTGAAGGGGGCAGACTACCGGTTCGCGGAGGAGTGGAGGTGGGGGGGGGCCCTACCTCCTCACCCCCCCGGCGGCTATCTTAAGGACGGGCGGGTGCCGCTGGGGGTGCAGAAGAGCGAACGGGGGACCGCGGCTCAAGAAAACAGGAGGCCGGGAGTGTGAGGAGGATACTGAGGCCTGCACCATCCCAGAGGCTGGGCCCGGACGCTGGCTGGTGCAGATACGAGGGCGCCGCCTGCAGGGGGGCCTGGAGCCAACGTCGGACAGACCGGGGCAGAGAGCGGGGCCCAAGCCACGGAGGCGGCTTAGCGAGCGCTGGTCCGGGTAGCCGAGGCCCGGAGGAGATTCTACTGCCTGGCGCGCGGGGCTAACGGGGACCGGAGGAAGGAGCCACAGAGGGAGGAGACCGTGGGAGCTACCGGAGGGGCCCGGAGGCGAAGGAAACGGGAAGAGGACCTTACGGAGTGCTGGTGGCGCTGACGGCCCGGGCTGCCTTGCGTCCCCGCGAACATGGCAGGCAGCAAAGGAGGAAAGAAGGGGGAGCGCACTCTCCCCGAACTGCTAGGCAGGCACCAACAGAGAGTGGAACGGGGGCAGCAGTCGCCCTGCTCTTCCGGAGGAGCGCTGGAAGCTAGCAGTGGGGAGCCTCCAATCACCAGGTCCTTTATGGAGTCCCTCTTCGGCTCCCTCAGGGAAGATTTCCAAGCCTTGAAAAAAGAAGTAGCCAGCGAAGTGCGGGAGATGCGCCGTGAGGTGGATGGCCTGGGAGAACGTGTGGCCACAGTGGAAGATGCAGGCCGGAGGAGAGATGACGAGTTTGAACAATTACAACAAGAGGTGCTGCGTCTCAGGGACCAACAAATAAATCTCCAGGCGCATGCCGAAGACCTTGAAAACAGATCTCGGCGAAACAACGTTAGGGTTCGGGGAATTCCATCCAAAGAAGAGGGGACGGACGCAGCAAGCTATCTGTGGGACCTGTTTCGGGAGGTCTTGGGAGAATCGGAGGACTTCCCCCATCCGGATTGACAGGGCACACAGAGTGGGGCCGCAGCGAAGGGCATCGGTGCCACCCCCGGATATTCTGGCCTTTCTCCCAGACTTTCCACTTAAAGAACGCATCCTAGCGGAGGCACGGAAGCGGCAGCCCTTGACTTTCCAGGGACACCCGGTCGCCCTCTACCAGGACTTGTCTGCCATCACGCTTCAGAAATGAAAAGCGTTCAAAATCGCCACTGACTTCCTGAGGGAACATGGAACGCCCTACGCCTGGGGTCACCCTTTTAGACTTATATTCCGATGGAATGGCACTGTGCACCAACTACGCTCCCTGCAGGAGACATGCGGAGTCCTGGGCATCACCGCGATGGAGGACGACATGACCACGCAACGACGGGGGCGCTCTGGGAGGGACGGATGGCAGTGGGTGTCCAGGCGACGGTCCCGCGAGTGCCCCGTGAGACCGGACTCACCCACCATCAGGGCCAGTATGGCAAACGCGGTGTTGGAGGTGGCCGGGAACACCGGCTCCGGCGACATAGCGCTGACAGCATAGGAACGCTCCGGGGGGAGATCACCATAGCCAACTTCAACTTGCAGGTTTGGGGGCTGGAGTAGGGCGGGGGCTGGCGGGGCGGGAACAGTGGCTGGACGTCCACTGGAGTACTCTGCCAAAGACTTGTTCCCTAGGGGACTGGACTTGGACAATGATGGATTAGGATTTGGGGTTGGGGAGGGGGGTACCGGAGGGGAGGGACCCAGGGTTGTTGGCACGTTGCCGAGGGGTGGGCTGGTGGGTAGTTTGAGGGTTCTATCTAGGATGTCGGGAGGGGAGGGGGTGGGAGGGAGGTCTAAGGGTAAGGTGGGAGGGTGGGGGGAACGAGGGGGGTGGGTCGTCCAGTGCGTGACCGAGGTTCCGGCCGCGGCAGCGGCGCACATGACATAGTCCATGGGTCCCATAAGGGCCTGCACGGTCACAACTATCCCTCCACATGACGCCCACAACACTTAAAATTGTAACGCTTAAAGTCAGGGGCCTCAACAACCCGGTTAAGCGGCGAGCTGTACTGTCCCTATTAGAAAGCACCCAGGCGGATATTTGTCTTCTTCAGGAGACGCACCTCTTACCCCAAGACTGCCCTAGACTACGCTCTTCCACATTCCCAACACAGTTCTTTTCGTCTTGCAACTCTAAAACAGCGGGGGTGGCGATATTGGTTGCCCGGCACTTTCGAGGAGAAGTACTTCACAAACAAGCGGAACAGAAGGGCAGGCTCTTGGTCTACAGATTCAGAGTGGCAGGTTTCTCCTTTACAATTGGATCCCTTTATAGCCCGAACGACCGGCAAGAACGCTTTCTTAGCTCGGCACTGGGGGAGGTCACGGCTACACAGGACAGGCACATTATTAGTGGGGGCGATTTCAACATGGTCTTTGACTCCGCTCTCGATAGATCCGCACATCGTTCGCCGCAGGCCGGGGAGTTTTCGGCAGGGTGCAAGACCCAGCTGGCAGATATGGATCTAAATGACCTCTGGCGTCACCTGCACCCTGCTGAAAGGGACTATTCTTATTATTCACACGCACACAAAACTTATGCGCGGCTGGACCACTTTCTGGTCACAGGGCCATTAAGCGCCTTAGCCACGGCGGCGGAAATAGGGGTGGTCTCCATGTCGGATCACGTCCCAGTCACGGCTACTTTTTGCTTGCCGCCAATCTCTCGCCCTCCTCGGGTCTGGCGTCTACGGGACACCTTACTATACAGGCGAGATGTAGTCAAGCAAGTAACAACCGCGATTCAGGAATACCTATCCCACAACGAGAACTCCGAAACATCCCGGGCGACTCAGTGGGCAGCTTTGAAAGCGGTGCTACGGGGGGAATTTATCGTGATCTCCTCAGCGGATAATACAAACCGGCGGCATAAGCGAGAGGAACTCACACAGCAGGTCCGTGAATTGGAGCACATGCACTGCCGGACAGGAGCTCCCCGGATCTGGCGGCAGCTCAAGGAGGCGAGAAAGCTCCTGACGGCTTTAGACATGGATCGCGCGGAATACGCAGGGTTGCGCCTCAGGCACGCCTATTACACAGGGGGGGACAAGTGCGGCCGACTGTTAGCGAGTAAGATCCGGGTGGCGCGACAGAAACACATGGTGAAGGCGATCTCCGACCCTACGGGGTCGACAGTCACGGAGGATGCCCATATAGCGGAGCTCTTTCGCAGGTACTATGCCGACCTTTACGCCGGGGATCCCCCGGATGCACTAGCAACGAAGAGGTATCTAGATTCGGTCTCTCTGCCATCCTTGACACCTTTACAGGCGGAGCTTCTGGACAAGGAAATACGGGACGAAGAAGTGATATCCGCCATTGCCAATCTTAAGCATGGTAAATCCCCAGGACCGGACGGTTATACGTCCCTCTTCTATAAGTCGTTTTGTACATCGCTAGCGCCGATCCTCATGTGCCTTTTCAACACATTCGCCGATCCGGGGGCCATACCGCCGGACCTGTTACAAGCATCCCTCGCGGTCATCCCCAAACCGGGGAAGGACAGGTCGCAGTGCAGCTCCTACAGGCCGATATCTGTTTTGAATATCGACCTCAAACTGTACACTGGGATCCTGGCGGCTCGCTGGGCCCCCCTCTTGCCGGGACTTATAGACCCGGATCAGGCGGGCTTCGTCACGGGAAGGCAAACGGTGGACAACACCAAAAGGATTACGCATCTCATAGAAAAAGCGTCGCGGATCCAGGGAGAGAGAATGTTGCTATCGGTGGACGCCGAAAAAGCGTTTGATCGAGTTCACTGGCCTTACCTAGAACAGGTGTTAGTGAAGGTAGGGATAGGGGACAAATTCCGCTGCATGATTTTCAATTGTTACAGGTCCCCGACAGCTGTGGTGAGGGTGAATGGGTACTGCTCCAAGAGTTTTAACATTGAAAGGGGCACGAGGCAGGGATGTCCGCTGTCGCCTTTACTCTTCGCTTTATACATGGAGCCTTTCGCGCAGCGGATACGTGGCAACTCGGCGGTGAGGGGGGTAAGGTTTGGCGGCTTTAGTCACGCCGTTAGCTTATACGCTGATGACGTGATACTATCCTTGGAAGATCCGCTTTATGCCCTGCCGGCCTGTATTGAGGAGTTGGCCTCCTTTGCGGAAGTAGCAGGATTCAAGATGAATATGGGAAAGTTAGTAGCCTTGGATCTCTCTCTCGCGCCAGCCACCAGAACCCTTTTACAACACCGTGTTCCGATAGTCTGGTCGACGGATCCGGTACCCTACCTGGGAATCCAGCTGGCTCCCACCCTGCCCGCTATGGTAACAGCAAACTACACCGCCTTGGGTAGAAAGATACGGGAGGAATTAGCCCGGTGGGACCGCAACACCCTTTCGCTATTGGGTAGAGTGGCGGCCATTAAAATGACGATTTTACCTCAGGTTCTATATCTGTTTAGGGCGCTTCCACTGCAGCCACCGGTTGGATGGATCCAGCGGATGCAGTCCGACCTGGCGCGCTTTATCTGGCAGGGCAAGTAGCCCAGAATGAGGAGGGCACTCTCAATGCTAGCGCCGGAAGCTGGAGGACTCGAAATTCCGGATCTCCGCAAATACTTTCAAGCGGCGCAGTTGCGCTATTTCGTGGAATGGAGCAGGTGGGAGTCCGACAAGCCCTGGCTCTTCCAAGATCAGGCAGTGGCGGGAAGGCCTCTACAGGAGGTGCCGTTCTTGCGCAGGGCTCACCGCCCTGCTAATCTATATGCCTCCTTTATCACCAGAATGCCCCTGCGGGTCTGGGACGCCACAAATCTCCGGCACGGCCTGACCACATTTCCCTCACCGCTGACGCCCCTGGTGGATAATCCAGACTTCACCCCAGGAATGGAAGGGGGAGCATTTGCTCACTGGCGTGCGGCGGGGTGCAGGGCTTTGTGCCGTATGTACAATTCGGACGGGGTCATTCCCTTCACGTGCTTCCGACAAGAATATACATTTCCGGAGACTGAGCGGTTACGTTACATGCAGGTTCGCCACTGGGGGCTGCACCCTCAGGTGCGAGAGACAGCTGATAGACGACTCCTCCCTTATGAACGGTGGCTCTTATCGCGCACGTCTGACGCTAAGCTCATAAGTGACCTTTATCAGTTTCTCCAAACGCCCTCTTCGCACTTCTATAATCCGGGAAGGGAGCGCTGGGAGAAGGAATTGGGTAGGTCCCTGAGTCATGAAGAAGGGGAACAGGTAGCTTACAGAGCCAGACACTCGGCATACCACACAGGCCTTACCGAAACCTTCACTAAAGTCTCAACATATTGGTACTATACCCCGGACCGCATACACGCTATGGACCATAGTAAAGAGGCCACCTGCTGGAGGGGATGTGGGCGGGTGGGAACGCTGACGCATATCTTATGGGACTGCCCCCTTCTTGACGCCTACTGGAAGGAGGTGATAGACAATATAGACTCCCATTTTGATACTGAACTGCCGTGCTTTCCGGCCTATATCTTACTGGGTCTCCCGAACGGGCTGATGTATCCCTTAAAATCCAGCAGAGGCAGGCAGATAGCCATAGCGCTGGGGTCGGCCATTCAGAACATTCTTGTACACTGGCGTACACCCACACTCCCCACGGTCACGGGCTGGCTCCATAGATTGTGGCATGTGCTAGGTATGGAGAAAATGTCGTTGGCAGTGGCAGGTGATGCGGAGCAGTTTAACGACATTTGGCAACCGTTCCAGTCCCTACTGGTCACGGAATTCAGAGAACTGACCTGCCTGAGATATATTCGACTCCTGCGGCTTACTACACAGAAGGACGTAACCTCTTGACTGAGCTTGAAATGGGGCACCTGGGAGAGGACAACGGGGACACGCGGGATCGAACGGATGCACGCACTGGACTGGGGGGGGAGTTAAGGGGAGGGGGGATTCGGGAGTTGGGGTGGGGGGAGGGGTTTTTTTTTGGGAAAGGAATTTGTTTCTTCTTTCTAAGTATCGAAGCAGATTGACGTCCTACTGGACGGGTCTTAGTTGCAGAGCCTTCCGCCCAGAACGGAGCCTTGGCCGCCAAGTGATGGCACCCTCTCCGGCGTGTATCCTTTGGGTTTGCTTGTACATGATATACTCAATAAAGGGATTAAACCTAAGGGATGGTTTTCCAACATTAGCCTCCAGTAGCCGGGGGGCTTCCCCGTTCCCTCCAGTTTGAGACGAGGCCGGCCCGAGGGGTTGTAGGCGGCATGCTGTGTTTAAGGATGATCTGACAACAGGGGCCTGCTGGGGCTTTGGACATGCTGATATCCATGTGCAGTAACACGCCGGCCCGCAGGGTTGTAGGCGATAGATGCTGATGCCGTTGAAGATACTCTGTTAATAATAATAAAAAAGATTTAAACATAAATTGTCATGGCCTGTGTTTTGAATTGTAATATGTCAACAGAATGTATAATGATTATTACAACTGCTCAGGCTGTTCGGTAATGACGGAAATATTTTTGCAATGTATGTTATATGTGTGTCATGACAATTAAAACCTTAATAAATATATTAAAAACAAATAAAATCATAGGGCCCGATTCACAGAACTAACTTAAGACAAAATCCTAAACTTACTACTTTTGGTATTCACAGAAGTTAGGATTTTGTCTTAAGTTTGTCTTAAGACAAACTTAAGACAAACTTAAGACAGACTTAAGACAGACTTAAGACAGACTTAAGACAGACTTAAGACAGACTTAAGACAAACTTAAGACAGACTTAAGACAGACTTAAGTTAGGATTTTGTCTTAAGTTTGTCTTAAGTTTGTCTTAAGTGTGTCTTAAGTCTGTCTTAAGTCTGTCTTAAGTTTGTCTTAAGTTTGTCTTAAGTTTGTCTTAAGTTTGTCTTAAGTCTGTCTTAAGTTTGTCTTAAGTCAAATTTAGGACAAAATCCTAACTTCTGTGAATACCAAAAGTAGTAAGTTTAGGATTTTGTCTTAAGTTAGTTCTGTGAATCGGACCCATAAAGTACAAATAAATACATTTTACCTCAGTACACTTCAAAGAAAAAATAATAATAAATTCTAACATACTTTTTCACTTTCAGCGCATTGGTATATAATTTAGTCACATTTACTTAATATTATTATATAACTCAGTAACTTAGTTAGTGTTGTACAGTACAAGTGACACTTTGATTTTCCTCATCGTATACATTCTATGTCCCATTCTTATCTTTGTTATGTAATGTAATGTAACGTGGATTGGTAGAGCGTGACTTTGTAACCCGTGTGGGTGTCCAAGCACTGAGTAGGTGCCGACTGTGCAAGATGGTTCAGTTAAAGAGCCGGGTTTCCAGTTTTTTGTGAAACTCTGTAAGAGTCGTTTCAGGATTTGGCTGCCTTCTGTCTTACTTCTATGGATATGGGTGTGTGTGAGGACGAGTGATGCCGAGTGGAGGTTCTTGGTTGGTTGGGGGAAGTGTAGTTGGACCCAGGTTATGTAGTGCCTTGTAGACATGGGTGAGCATCTTGAACTTGCGGCATTTCAGGACTGGGAGCCAGTTCATTTGTCGGAGGTGAGGTGTGATGTGGGTGAGGAGAGTAAGGTTGAGTACCAATCTGGCAGCAGCGTTTTGTATGGTTTGCAGCTTGTGCAGCAGGTTTGCGGAGATGCTATTGTAGAGGGCATTGCCGTTGTCCAGTCTGCTTGTTAGAAGAGCCTGGGTGACCGTCTTTCTGCTGTCAGAAGAGAGCCATGTGTTGCTTTTTCTGAGTATGCGGAGTATGTGAAAGCCTGCAGAGGTGATGGATCTGGTGTCCAATATGATGCCTGGGTTTCTAGCGTGGGTGTGGGGGTGGGGCCTAGTTCTCTGGCTACATCTCATGTCTTTATTTGACAGTCTAGGTTCCCAGTCGAACACCTCCCTTTGGGAGATCCCTCTGTTTATTCCATTGGCCTAGTTGAACTTCTTCTCCATTACTTTGCAATCAATGGTCATATAATCCTTATTTATCCCACCATTACGACCAACACCCCACTTATCTTGCAGAGGAGGTCATTATATATGGTGGTCCTCGCAACAACCATAGCAGGACACCATCAGACTGCAGATTAAGAAGTGTAAAAAAAAAAAAAACAATGCAGAAAGCCGTTTCCATATATGCACCCAGTATTTACTATATTCTGGTCTTTGACCAAGTACATCGCTTCCCTGCCTATTGGCTTTGATCGTGCTATAGATATACCATAAACATACATACATACATCTTTATAGTCCATATTTATACGTAGTGGCATTTGACAGGGGTGCGTCCTAGTGCCTTCCTTATTTTCTCTCTTCATTTACGGGGTTGTTGACCATCTTAACACCTGGAAAATTGACAGCCCGAAGTTGAGCGGACTCAAAATCTCTGCACTCTTCTTCCCAGACGATACTGTTCTCATTCCTAGGACCACGTCCAGCTTACAAAATCTCCTATCTAAATTTGAGGATTTCTACCTTTTATGGGGGGGCTTGAAATTAACTTTCAGAGACTAAATAATAGTTTTCAGATGCCATAAGCATCTCAAGTATAAATTCACTTTAGGCACTACCGCACTACAGACGGTACAAAAGTTCATCTATGTTGGGGTTGGAATCACTAACTTCCTCTCGTGGTCCCCCCGGATCCTCAAAGTAGTTTGATCATCCCTCATACTTCTGCTGGCATCTTGAAAATGCATAAATCCTCCAAATTTCAGACAATTTCTCCTGCCTTGAACGTTTATAGAACCAAAGCTCAATCAGCAGCTCTCTATGGAGCTGAATTATGGGGACCTGCCAACCTTAACTTGTTAAAGGTCAAGGAGATGAAGTTAAATTACTGCTCAAATGACCCAGTCTGCACCGTCCATACGCATAATAATTGATACTCTCCATAAAAGTATTGAACATCTTGCTGCCCTTAAACTGCTTCTACACTGGGTCAGGCTCTGGTCCCATTGCAAATTTAATGTATATAGAAGGGATCTTCTAGAAGTCATGAATCTCGAAAGAGGGAATAAGATGAAGGGGTTCTTGCACCTTAATGAATAGTTTGCGAAGTTTTGTCCCATTCAATTTACACCTCCCCTGAGTCTTATTAATTCAAATTCAAACGTACTTTTAGTTAAAACTGGCTGGGATTTTACAATGGCCCAGTGGCACTACTCTACTAACCTGGGATCTATTTCTTCCCAATTCCCATAAACCATTTCCAATATGTGAGGCTTTCCTTGATGAGATTACCTCTCCCCTTGCTAAAATTCTTTATATTAAATTAGATTTGGGCATCCTACCTCTAAAAGCCTTTCCCAATAAATGGCCTCTAGGCTGTCCTTCCTCGGCTGAGTGCAAACTATGCGAGTAGAAATCTGAGGACATTGACCATTTCCTCTTTTTCTGTCCTTACTATGCCGGCTCTAGACACAAATGGATTCATCCTTTGCGTCTCAGTCTGGGCCTAGACAGATTCCGGACTGCCCAGAGGATCATCACCTCTGATTCCTCTAGGATTCTAGTGTTTATTATTAGTAGATACTTGCTTGCTTCTTGATGTATATGCTCTAGACTTTCTCCAACTCGGATCTAGAACCCCTTTTGGGAACCCTGATGCAGCACGATCACATTTTATAATGCACTTAATTAAATTGTTAATTGTTGTACTCATTTAATCCACTTTCTATGTACATTTTAAGTGTATTTTGGTTGATTTAGTTAGGATAGTTTTTATTTTATTTCTGTCACTTATTATAGGAGCCGGAGATGCGGTGTGATGTGCGTTCATTATAGAAGTCTAATTCGAGCAATGAATCCCCTTTGAGATTTCCATGCATTATCACTATGCACCTTGACTGTTGACTGCCTCTGCCTATTCATTGAACTTTATATGCTCAACCTTCTCATATTTTATTGCTACTTAATTTTGTGACTTTTATGGTGTGCATTTTTATCTGCTGTGAAGAGTATGTGTTACGTTCTGTATTTGTCCTTTTATGGCCTTTGGCTCAAAATGTTTTCGACTATATACATTTTTTGTTTGTGGCTTGGTGTTCCATTCTTCATTTTTCTCTATATATATTTATTACTTCTTTATACTTTTACTGGCTCAATGCATACATTTTGTCCTACCCTTAACGTCTGAGTAGATGGGAATTTCATAGCATCTCTATTGGTCTGTTTCCAATGTATAAAAATATGAAACCTCAGCAAACTAATGGTGATACCTTAACGGAGAAGAAAGAGGAGTCCGGCGAAGAGGAAGAGGAGGAGGAGGAGGAAGAGGTGGACCTGCAGATAAAGATAATTGAATCGTTGGGTGAGAAACCACAAACTTGTCATTAGTGTTAACTATATAAATGTCCAGTAAACTTTGAATGTCTCTATTTGTCATCTCACCAATATATTTAGTTAGCAAATGTATTGTGAGATGGGGGCATATGTATCAAAGAATGGCTTGGCGATTCTCAAATAGCGATTTTTAGAGAATCGCTATTTGAGAATCGCAAATTGAGATGTAAATAAACATTAGCAAATATTTTGCGATTCCTTTGCTTTCCTTAATTGCGACTCGCAAATTGTGAGTCGCAATTAGGGAATGGCTTACCATTCACTGCTATGGGCCAAGAGGCCCAAAAGAATGAATGGGAATTGCATTAAAAAAGGACACCCTGTTGCACCCCGGAAATGTGCATGTGTGCACATGTGGCGCACATACATGCCTTACGGGCATGTATGTGCGCCACATGGCACTTTGAAAATTGCAAAAAAGTGCATTTTTCAAAGAAATCGCAATTTACCACCAACTTAAAGTTGCGATTTCTTATGTCAAAATCTCACAACTTGGGTGCTTCCTATATTGCATTTAAGGAATCGCAATTTGCGATTACTTAAATGCATTCGCAAAATAGAGAATCGCAAATTTTGCAATTCCCTAGTTTGCGAGGGCCTTTTGGGATGATACATCACAAAAGGCTTTTTCCCGTTCGCAAACGGGCCAATTCTGAAAATCGTCCCGTTTGCGAACTGGAAAAGGGCGTGATACATATGCCCCAAGGACACTTAAATGCCAAACTATGAAAGACCTTAAATGCTGATGATAACATTAATGCAGTAATTAAAGATGACGTTATAAAACATGCAGGCATTTTTAAATGTTTGTAAAATACCTGTTTATTTATCTATCCACTGTTCTGGACTTCGGAGTACCAGCATCGTAAGGAAAAGCGGCAGAGTGGGCGTGCTGTGATTTGACTTGTGGCCTTTTGAGCACAGATAGTTCAGTGACTGACTTAACTCTCTCTGCTGTCATCTTACGGCAAAACATAGTTGATTGACAGGAATCTATAATAAAAATTAATATTAGTCATACAAAGGATGCATAATTCACCTAATACCATAGTAGGGGTTTCTTGAGTAGGACTTCGGAGCTCCGCCTCCTCACATAATTTGCAACCCCATTATCGGTTTTTAGGTTTTGTGTGAGTTATATTGTATTTAATATATCTTAAAAGCGGCTTCTCTTATCAGTTGCCAAGGCCAATGTACTCATCCAAATCCGCTTTAGTGTATGAAAATGTTTTTCTTACATTAAGGCTACACAGCACAGCACGTACTATTTACAGATACTTATCTTCCCCTGGCTGCACTCATTTCTGATACTTACCTTCTACTAAAGCTATTCACACGGTTTAAGCCTCATCCACTGTCCAGACTTCAGGGACTGTTAAACCATAGGATAAGATCTCTTCCTAGGGAAAAGGCAGACAGCTTGTAACAGTATGCGTGAATGCTTGCTTTTTTATTAAGTTTTGAACATTTGTGGCATTTCCTATTCATGCATCAGTACCTTTCTTTGCACTTAGTAGGCATTATCGGATTGATTTTACTACTATACAGGCAGTCACAATTGCAGTTAAAAAGGTCTTGATCTGAATGGTGGGCCAGGTGCAGTGACACCGGAGCCAAAAGTGGTCATAACACCACTAAACACCAAATATTGCTATCTTTTACTTCTAAACAAGCAGTCATAAGTGCAGTTATCCTGCAAGCACTCGGTTCATGATTTCAATTGTGCAGCGCGTGTGAAGGCACTGGGACCAAAAGCTCAAGGCAGGCTACTAAACACCGATTATTACTATATTTTACCACTAAACAGGCAGTCACAAATGCAGTTATCTTGCAGAAGACAAGGTCATTATTTGAATGGTGCAGCAGCTTCAGTGGCACCAGGTCCAGAAGTTGTCAGAACTCCTCCAAACACCTAATATTGCCATATTATGCTACATACAGGCAGTCACAATTGCAGATACCTTCCAGTTAAAAGGACCTTGATTTGGATGGTGCAGCAGGTGCAGTGGCACCGGGGCCAAAAGTTCTAAGGACCCGACTAAACACAGAATATTGCTAAATATTACTACTAAACAGGCAGTCACAAGTGCAGTTATCTTGCAGGCTCCATGGTCATGATTTCAATGGTGCTGCAGGTGCAGTGACGCCGGGGCCCAAAGTCTCTAAGAACCCCTCAAAACACCAAATATTACAATAATTAAATAATAAATAGGCAGTCACAAGTGCAGTTACTTTACAGGCAGTAGAGTCAAGATTTGAATGGTTCAGCAGGTGCAGTGACAACAGTGCCAAAGGTTGTCATAACTCCTCTAAACCTCAAATATTGCTATATTTTACTACAAATGCAGTCTTGCAGGCACTAGGAGCATGAGTTGAATATGCAGCAGGTGCAGTGGCACAGAGCCCAAATGTTATCAGAACTCCTCTAAACACATAATACTGCTATTTCATCAATTAAGTCTATTATTTCTCTCTTTCATTTAATGTTTCAAAATATCGCTATTACTTACCTGCACTATACCACTAGTAACAGCGCAATATATTGCCTTTTTGTACATAAACAAGCCATAACCATTTAACAGACTTTTTGTAACTTATATTGTACCACGACTCAGCAAGCTGAAACGTACGACAAAAAACTGCTTATTATTAATCATATAGGCAAAATCTAATGCATTTACCAATGCTGGTTTTGTGAATGTGACTCTGACAGTCAGCATATGAAATGTAATGCTGAATGCCTTTCTGCCTGAGCCTCGCTTGTAGTAAAGGTTGAGCAGCCAGGCACACTCTTGAGGTACAGGAGTGACGCAATGACGTTGGGCTTATATTGGGCAGCCCTTCACATCAGTGGGTGGTGCAGGGGAGCAAGCAGCAATGCAGCACCTAGATGTATCCTCGGGCGTTGCAGAGAGAAGCCATGCGTGTGTGTTGGAAACGCCCACTCCCACTCCGCAGGGTGGTGGTGGACTCCCCGAACACACTGTGGTAGCTTGGCTCGAGTGGTCAGGAAACAGGCGCAGTGCTAAGCATACAATATACCCATACAATAACCATGCGTGCATCCGTTCCAAAAACGACTCTACACCGTAAAAATTATGAAAATATTCTTTCTTTATCTTTTTCTCTTAGTTGCTGATTGGAAAAATAAATAGGTCAATCACAATATACAAGTTTCAATTAGTGCAGGTCAAATAAATATTGGCTGTTTGATGAAATAAATAGGGGTGATCATAAATAACAGGGCATAAATACAAGTGCAATATATACAGACAATTAAATACTTTGAGGCAATAAATACTGTACCAATAAATATTGTACACCGACAAGTCCTGTGGACCTATAAATATAGTGCAGCAATAAATAGGTAAAAATTCAATAAATACAGTACCCCCAATAAATAATTACAAGTATACAGCACCCCTCATATAATCAGATGACACTTCACTTCTTAAGGGCTGATTTGGCCCAGGCACAGCTTGTAGGGTTGTGGAAGGCTTGAGGGGGGAGGCTACTCCCTGGCTGGGACAAGGCTGAGGCCTAAACTGAGGTAGATCAAAGGGGGGGGAAATACCAATGCCCTGGCTTTCCTTCTCCACACAACCTCTCTAGGTTAGTCCCAGTTCACCCCAGGCACAGTCAGGTGGGTTTCAGCACCTCCCTAGCCCCTTAGAGCAGTCTCTCAGGTCTCCACAGGGCCTTAGGCGCCCTCTACTCCACTTACTGCCCTTTTTCTGATGTTCCGACGCCGCTGGAGTCGGGTCGACGCCGTGAGGCGGTTCCGGTTCGGTCTCGGCGGCCTCGGCACAATGTCAGTTCTTTGACGAAGCCGGCAGGCGGTTCCGGTCCGATGTCGGTGGCCTCGGTTCGATCTCGACCTCCGATTCGACGGCGTCGGGCAGTCTCTTCACGATGTCGACTTCGGGCGGCTCCGGTCCGATGGCGCTCTCGGCTCCGATGACGTCGGCCGGCCTGGCCTCGATGTCGACTTCCGGCGACTCCGGGGTGCGATCCTCACCCCCGACCTCCGGTGCTCCTCCTCACAGGCTCCGGGCGACTCCGGAGTGCGATCCTCACTCCCGACCTCCGGTGCTCCTCCTCACAGGCTCCGGGCGACTCCGGAGTGCGATCCTCACTCCCGACCTCCGGTGCTCCTCTACCTCGGTCTCCGACGACTCCGGAGGGCGGACTTCACTCCTCCGATGACGCCGCTCGCTCGACCTCGGTTCACTTCCTCCTCGACCTCTGGTATTCCTCACGACCTCCGTCGGCGCCCTCTCACGACCTCAGGCGGCTCCGGGTACGACGTCTGCTTCTTCAGTCAGCGCCGCTTCTCCACCTCGGGCTCCAGGTCTTAGGCTACTCGACGCCGGACTCCAGGGAAACCAGTTTCCAGGTCAGGATCTTGCTGCTTTCTGCTTCTAAGGCCTGTTCCTGCTGTTCAGGTCCTTAGGATGAGTTTTTCTGTCTTCTTCCCACACAGGGCTATAGGCTGGGATCCATCAGTAGGGACAAGTATCAAGGGTGGGTTTATGGACCCCACTCCAGGCACAAGTTTCCACCCCTGCTGCTTCACTCCTTCCTCCTTCACTGTTGTGCTCCTCTCTCTTCACCAGTCAGGTGCCAACTGCCAGCTCCAACTGCCAACTGCCTCTCTTATCCTCCCAACATTCTAAACCGCCTCCAACGGTCACAGGGTTCTGGAAGCTCCTGGAATGTTCTGGAAGGTGCTGGTAGGTTCCAGTGGATGCTGGTGATGTCACAGGTGGCCACCATTTTGTGCTTCAGGCCCTCAGACAGAAGTTTCAGGGGTAGCTAAAATGGCTCCCTGAATCTGTAGCAACACGAAAAAGTCTGGTGGTTCCCAAAAAGGAAAAATTCAAACAGGGTTTGAGGCAAAAGTGGGACAAAATAAATAATGATGAGGAGGGACCACCCAAAGGGCTGACAGGTCTAACACGCGTCCCCCCCAGCTGAAAGTGGGGAGAGCTACCCAACCCCTTGGGAGTTCTCATCACTAAGGCGGAAATACCTTGAGAGACCGTCTGCATTGGCGTGGTCCACTCCAGGCCGATGTTCCACCTGAAAGTCCATCCCCTGTAGGGAAATAGACCACCTCAACAACTTGGGATTCTCCCCCTTCATTTGCATCAGCCAACGAAGGGGTCGGTGGTCGGTCTGTACTAGGAAGTGCGAGCCAAACAGGTATGGCCGCAACTTCTTCAGAGCCCATACCACTGCAAAGGCTTCACGCTCTATTGCACTCCACTTCTGTTCCCTGGGAAGTAGTCTCCTGGATAGGAAGACCACGGGTTGATCCAGACCCTCTTCGTTGAGTTGCGATAACACTGCCCCAATGCCATGTTCTGATGCATCTGTCTGGACAATGAACTTCTTGGAAAAGTCTGGGGCCCTTAAGACCGGGGCCTCGCACATGGCTTTCTTCAATTTCTCAAAGGCTTGCTGACAAGCCTCCGTCCAGACTACCCGTCGAGGTTGTTTCTTGGACGTGAGCTCCGTGAGGGGGGCTACGATGGTACCGTACCCCTTCACGAAGCGGCGGTAGTATCCCGTGAGGCCCAAAAATGCTCGGACCTCAGTCTGTGTCTTGGGAGGTTCCCAGGCCATGATGGCCTCGATCTTCGCCTGGAGGGGTTGCACCGTTCCCCTACCCACCAAGTGTCCAAGGTACACTACCGACCCCTGCCCGATCTGGCACTTGCTGGCCTTGATCGTCAATCCAGCTTGTCTCAGGGCCTGGAGAACAGCTTGCAGGTGACGCAAGTGATCCTCCCAGCTGTTACTGAAGACGGCTATGTCATCCAGATAAGCAGCAGAGAAACTCTCCATTCCGGTGAGGATCTGGTTTACCAGGCGCTGAAACGTGGCAGGTGCGTTCTTGAGCCCAAAGGGCATCACACAGAACTGGTAGTGGCCATTGGGCGTGGAGAAGGCTGACCTTTCCCTTGCTCCATCAGTCAAAGAGATCTGCCAGTACCCCGAAGTAAGGTCAAAGGTACTTAGATATTGGGAAGCTCCCAGCCGGTCAATTAATTCATCCGCCCTAGGGATCGGATGAGCATCAGTTTTTGTCACTGAATTCAGTCCCCGGTAGTCCACACAGAACCTCAGTTCTGGTTGGGCACCCGGTGGTGCAGCTTTTGGTACTAACACCACCGGACTGGACCAGGGGCTGCTAGAAGGTTCAATCACTCCTAGCTCCAGCATCTTAGTGACCTCACTATGAATGCTGGCCTTCACCTTGTCTGACATCCGGTAGATCTTGGACTTCACAGGTGGGCTGTCTCCTGTGTCCACGTCATGGACGCACAGGTGAGTCCTACCCGGGACAAGGGAGAACAACGAAGAGTACTGCCCCAGGACCTGGCGACAGTCCTCCTGCTGTTCAGGAGTTAGAGATGGGGAGAGAATCACTCCCTCCACCGACCCATCCTTTTCTTGAGACGCAAACAGATCAGGGAGAGGCTCGCTTTCCACGTCCTCTCCTCCGTCAGTCACCATCATCAAGATGACTTCGGGCCTCTCGTGGTGGGGTTTGAGGCGGTTGGCATGCAGCACCCGCAGGGGCTGACGAGGGGTCTTCAGGTCCACCAAGTAGGTAGCCTTACCCTTCTTCTCCAACACCTCAAAGGGTCCTGTCCAGCGATCCTGAAGGGCACTAAGCTCTCCTGGTTCGATCACCCACACCTTCTGGCCAGGCTCCAACTCCACCGGGTGAGCGTTGTGGTCATACCACGCCTTCATTACTGCTTGGCTGGCTTCCAAGTTGTCAGAAGCTTGCTTCCACAACTTAGCCATTTGGCTCCGGAAGGCCAGCATGTAGCTCACCACATCCTGGGGGAGCTTTCTGGGAGTTCTTTCCCATCCGTCTCTCACCAGGTTAAGAGGTCCACGTACAGGGTGCCCATACAGAAGCTCGAAGGGGCTGAAGCCCACTCCCTTCTGTGGCACTTCCCTGTATGAAAAGAGTAAACAGGGTAGGAGGACGTCCCATTTCCTCCGCAGGCTTTCAGGCAGACTTCTGATCATGCCTTTCAAGGTTTTGTTAAACCTTTCCACCAGACCATTGGTCTGGGGGTGGTAAGGAGTTGTGAACCGGTAGGTCACTCCACACTCCTTCCACATTGCCCGCATATATGCTGACATGAAGTTGGTCCCCCTGTCGGACACAACTTCCTTGGGAAAACCCACTCGGGTAAAGATTCCCATCAGGGCCCTAGCCACAACAGGTGCTGTTATGGTCCTCAGAGGTATTGCCTCTGGGTACCGTGTGGCATGATCCACCAGAACCAGGATAAACCTGTGACCAGCTGTAGTTGGTGGATCTAATGGACCCACAATGTCGATGCCCACCCTTTCAAAGGGGGTGCTAACGACAGGAAGTGGTTCCAGGGGAGCTTTCAGCTTCACCCCTGTTTTCCCACTGGCTTGGCAAGACACACATGTCCGGCAGTAGGTATCGGACGACACTTTCATCTGAGGCCAATAAAAGTGTGGGACAAGACGGGCGAAGGTCTTGTCTTGCCCCAGGTGTCCTGCCAATGGTATCTCGTGAGCCAACTCTAAAAGGAAGGCTCGATAACGTTGAGGAACTACCAAGGCTCGTGACGATCCATGTAGGGGTGCCTTGGGTTCACTGTAGAGGAGGCCATCCTCCCAGTAAACACTGTAGTTCCCTTCAACGTTCCCTGCTGCCTGGGCTTCGGCCTGTCGCCTCAGCCCCTCAAGGGTAGGGCACTCCCTCTGGCCCTGGCAGAATTCCTCCCTGGACGGGCCTCCCTCCACGTGCCACTCGGCCGGGATGGGTAAGTCCTCCAGGTTGGTAACATCCCCCTCCGCAGACTCCTGGCCCACCACCTCCGGTGGCCTATCCGTCCTACGGGGTGGAGACGCCGAGGCAGGCTCCTCCTGTCCTCGGTTCTTCCCTTGACTGGCAGCTGGCTGGGCCTTTGTTCCAGGCTCCAGCCGGAATGAACTCCCTCTTCGGGTAGTCTCGGACCTTGTGTTAACACAGGCCCAGTCAGGTGTACCCAGCATCTCGGTGTGAGTCCGGTATTCCACCTCCTTCCACGCGTTGTGCTCCATGTCATTGCCCAGCAGACAATCGACTGGCACGGCAGGGCTTACGGCAACTCGAAGTGAACCTGCAACCCCCCCCCATTCAAAGGGAACCTCGGCCACTGGATAGTGACCTGTTCTGCCGTCAGCCATCGCGGCTGGGTGGAGTACATCGGGAATTACCTGCTCTGGAGACACCAGTTGGCTACGCACCATAGTCATACTGGCTCCTGTGTCTCTCAGAGCCTCCCCTCTTTGGCTGTTGATGGTGATCCACTGCCCATACTTTGCGGTATTTGCGGGCACCTGGATCTTAGGAACCATCTCCCGTTCTCCCAGGGACACTAAAGTGACACCCGCCCACTCCCTTCCCTTAGTTAAGGGCATCTCCTCCCCGAGCACTACACTAGCTACTCCGGGGGGCTTTCCTCCAGTGGGAGGGGGTGATCGTTTCTGACACTTCGGATCTCCTTTATAGTGTCCAACGCCACCGCACTCGTAGCAATGGACAACCCTTGGCTGCTGACTCTGGCCAGGATTAGGGTTTCTGGGTGGGTTAGCCTTAGAGGTGAATCCTGTTCCCTTCCCTTGGAAGTTATTTTGGGGGCCTTTGGAGAACTCCTTTTTCTTTTCCCCTCCCTCTTTCTTCTGGGGGGCGCCCTGTCCGGCCTTTTGAGTATCCCCTCCAGTCCCCCTTGTGGACACCCGGGTACTAGCCCAAATGTCCGCCTCCTCAGCAAGCTTCCGGGGGCTGGTCAGCTTGCTATCCACCAGGTGTTGCCGCAGTTCAGGGAAACATTTCTCGAGTAGGTGTTCCTTCAGTACCAGGTCAAACAGCTCCTCGTAGTTCCTTACTTCACTGCCCTGAATCCAACCTTCCAGTGCCTTCTTTGCATAGTCCAGGAAGTCCACCCAATTCTGTGTGCCCAGCTTGTGACTACCCCTGAACTTCTGTCTGTACTTTTCAGGTGTTAGTCCAAACTTTCTGATGAGCGCCAGTTTCATGGTGGGGTAGTGGGTCTGCTCATCCTCTTCGAGGGCCAATAAAGCATCCCTACCAGCTGGAGGCATGTACCTATACAATCCTCCTCCCCAATACTTCACTGGAACCCCATGGGCCCTCAACGAGACCTCATAGGCTGCTAGCCACTTGGCGATGTCGTCACCCGCCCCATAGCTAGCTACTATGTCCTTTGGCAGGTAAGGTTTGGATTCCCTGGTGATTTCTTGGTCTTTGCTGCCACCATTAGGAACAGTTGGTGCCCCAATTCTTAAGATCTGAAGCTCTATCTCTTTCAGTCTTATCTCATGAGCCATCCTCTCTTTCTCCGTCTCATGAGCCAACCTCTGTTCCTCCTTCTCCTTCTCCAGCTTTGCTAAATCCCATGTGAGCTGTCTTTTCTCTCTCCGATCTGCTAACTCCACGCTGGATAAGCCCCCGCTAGAGACAGTGCTGCCCTTCCTAGAAAGTGTCCTGGGCCCTGCTGACAGGTTCCCCACCTCAGGTTGGTACATCTCAGCCCCCTCGGGGTTAGGCTCTCCATCCCTGTCTTCCTCCTCAGCCTTGCTTTCTCGGCGTGCCTCCCCCCAAGCCCTTAAGCTGGTTTGGAGTGCACCCTTCTTTGCTCCTGGGGGACAGTACACCCCCTCCCGCTGGCAAAACTCCCTGAGTTGGGTCACAGTGTACGTTTCTAAATCTTCCAGTACAAACTCCATCTTGCCCACTCAGGTTAGAGGTCAGGTTTTGTGCAGTAACAATGCAGGGGGGTACCTTTAGTAATACCTCCTCCCACCACCAGAGTAAATTTGGAAAAAACAAAAACCCACAATTTGGAAGGCCGCTGTGAGAAAACTCCCGGTGTAGGCCTATGGACTACCCACAGTTATTGTTGAGTATATGTAGGCACAGCTCTATCCCACCACTGAACACCAATTTATGTTGGAAACGCCCACTCCCACTCCGCAGGGTGGTGGTGGACTCCCCGAACACACTGTGGTAGCTTGGCTCGAGTGGTCAGGAAACAGGCGCAGTGCTAAGCATACAATATACCCATACAATAACCATGCGTGCATCCGTTCCAAAAACGACTCTACACCGTAAAAATTATGAAAATATTCTTTCTTTATCTTTTTCTCTTAGTTGCTGATTGGAAAAATAAATAGGTCAATCACAATATACAAGTTTCAATTAGTGCAGGTCAAATAAATATTGGCTGTTTGATGAAATAAATAGGGGTGATCATAAATAACAGGGCATAAATACAAGTGCAATATATACAGACAATTAAATACTTTGAGGCAATAAATACTGTACCAATAAATATTGTACACCGACAAGTCCTGTGGACCTATAAATATAGTGCAGCAATAAATAGGTAAAAATTCAATAAATACAGTACCCCCAATAAATAATTACAAGTATACAGCACCCCTCATATAATCAGATGACACTTCACTTCTTAAGGGCTGATTTGGCCCAGGCACAGCTTGTAGGGTTGTGGAAGGCTTGAGGGGGGAGGCTACTCCCTGGCTGGGACAAGGCTGAGGCCTAAACTGAGGTAGATCAAAGGGGGGGGAAATACCAATGCCCTGGCTTTCCTTCTCCACACAACCTCTCTAGGTTAGTCCCAGTTCACCCCAGGCACAGTCAGGTGGGTTTCAGCACCTCCCTAGCCCCTTAGAGCAGTCTCTCAGGTCTCCACAGGGCCTTAGGCGCCCTCTACTCCACTTACTGCCCTTTTTCTGATGTTCCGACGCCGCTGGAGTCGGGTCGACGCCGTGAGGCGGTTCCGGTTCGGTCTCGGCGGCCTCGGCACAATGTCAGTTCTTTGACGAAGCCGGCAGGCGGTTCCGGTCCGATGTCGGTGGCCTCGGTTCGATCTCGACCTCCGATTCGACGGCGTCGGGCAGTCTCTTCACGATGTCGACTTCGGGCGGCTCCGGTCCGATGGCGCTCTCGGCTCCGATGACGTCGGCCGGCCTGGCCTCGATGTCGACTTCCGGCGACTCCGGGGTGCGATCCTCACCCCCGACCTCCGGTGCTCCTCCTCACAGGCTCCGGGCGACTCCGGAGTGCGATCCTCACTCCCGACCTCCGGTGCTCCTCCTCACAGGCTCCGGGCGACTCCGGAGTGCGATCCTCACTCCCGACCTCCGGTGCTCCTCTACCTCGGTCTCCGACGACTCCGGAGGGCGGACTTCACTCCTCCGATGACGCCGCTCGCTCGACCTCGGTTCACTTCCTCCTCGACCTCTGGTATTCCTCACGACCTCCGTCGGCGCCCTCTCACGACCTCAGGCGGCTCCGGGTACGACGTCTGCTTCTTCAGTCAGCGCCGCTTCTCCACCTCGGGCTCCAGGTCTTAGGCTACTCGACGCCGGACTCCAGGGAAACCAGTTTCCAGGTCAGGATCTTGCTGCTTTCTGCTTCTAAGGCCTGTTCCTGCTGTTCAGGTCCTTAGGATGAGTTTTTCTGTCTTCTTCCCACACAGGGCTATAGGCTGGGATCCATCAGTAGGGACAAGTATCAAGGGTGGGTTTATGGACCCCACTCCAGGCACAAGTTTCCACCCCTGCTGCTTCACTCCTTCCTCCTTCACTGTTGTGCTCCTCTCTCTTCACCAGTCAGGTGCCAACTGCCAGCTCCAACTGCCAACTGCCTCTCTTATCCTCCCAACATTCTAAACCGCCTCCAACGGTCACAGGGTTCTGGAAGCTCCTGGAATGTTCTGGAAGGTGCTGGTAGGTTCCAGTGGATGCTGGTGATGTCACAGGTGGCCACCATTTTGTGCTTCAGGCCCTCAGACAGAAGTTTCAGGGGTAGCTAAAATGGCTCCCTGAATCTGTAGCAACACGAAAAAGTCTGGTGGTTCCCAAAAAGGAAAAATTCAAACAGGGTTTGAGGCAAAAGTGGGACAAAATAAATAATGATGAGGAGGGACCACCCAAAGGGCTGACAGGTCTAACAGTGTGGCTTTGTCACTCAGCTCAGATTGGGCTTATATTGGGCAGCCCTTCACATCAGTGGGTGGTGCAAGGGAGCAAGCAGCAATGCAGCACCTAGATGTATCCTCAGGCGTTACAGAGAGAAGCCATGCGTGTGGCTTTGTCACTCAGCTCAGATTGGGCTTATATTGGGCAGCCCTTAACATCAGTGGGTGGTGCAGGGGAGCAAGCAGCAATGCAGCACCTAGATGTATCCTCAGGCGTTACAGAGAGAAGCCATGCGTGTGGCTTTGTCACTCAGCTCAGATTGGGCTTATATTGGGCAGCCTTTCACATCAGTGGGTGGTGCAGGGGAGCAAGCAGCAATGCAGCACCTAGATGTATCCTCGGGCGTTGCAGAGAGAAGCCCTGCGTGTGGATTTATGTCACTCAGCTCAGATTGGGCTTATATTGGGCCGCCCTTCACATCAGTGGGTGGTGCAGGGAAGCAGCAATGCAGCACCTAGATGTATCCTCAGGCGTTACAGAGAGAAGCCATGCGTGTGGCTTTGTCACTCAGCTCAGATTGGGCTTATATTGGGCAGCCCTTCACATCAGTGGGTGGTGCAGGGAAGCAGCAATGCAGCACCTAGATGTATCCTCGGGAATTGCAGAGAGAAGCCCTGCGTGTGGCTTTATGTCACTCAGCTCAGATTGGGCTTATATTATGCAGCCCTTCACGTCAATGGGTGGTGCAGGGGAGCAAACAGCAATGCAGCACCTAGGTGTATCCTCAGGCGTTGCAGAGAGAAGCCATGCGTGTGGCTTTGTCACTCAGCTCAGATTGGGCTTTTATTGGGCAGCCCTTCACATCAGTGGGTGGTGCAGGGGAGCAGCAATGCAGCACCTAGATGTATACTCAGACGTTGCATAGGAAAGCCCTGCGTGTGGCTTTATGTCACTCAGCTCAGATTGGGCTTATATTGGGCGGCCCTTCACATTAGTGGGTGGTGCAGGGGAGCAAGCAGCAATGGAGCACCTAGATGTATCCTCAGGCGTTGCCGAGAGAAGCCATGCGTGTGGCTTTATGTCACTCAGCTCAGACTTTAATAACGTTTCCATCTTAGACACAGTGGGATGAATCAGAAGCCTCACTGACCCCACCGCACACTCTGATGATATGGGGATGAATCCGAAGCCTCACTGACCCCAACGCACATTGTGATGATATGGGGATGGCAGACTTCAGAAATGTCTCCATCACATTTTGTATTGCCAGGCTCCGTCTTCTTGGGAGGAGAGGGATAGTAGTGCCATTAAAGTCATAGAGGGTCGGCTGCGACCCCTGGTTTGCTCACTGCGTGGCCTTGCGTGGATAGATAAATCGAGAGTAAAGCAGCGCAAATCACTGTGTGGCGTTACTATGCCCCAGGGTGACATTCTATGGGGGGAACATAGGTGTTGCCACACATCCACCCGTATTTTGGCGCATTCCCAGATTTGTCATTACTAGTAGACCTGGTAATGTCTAAATTCTACTCCTCACCAGGTGAGGCGTAATGAGGAGAAATATCTTTATTTCTCCTCGTTACTTCCTGTATGTGTGCTGCATTATGCTGCACACATAGAAAAAAGAAAATGCCTCAGTCAATGTCCCTTCCTGCACAAAAACAATCCTGCTTACAATACAGACACCCTTGCACCATGGTGCACTCGTGCACCTGCGTTGGCTCTAGGGAGCACACTGTGCACCAGTACAGAGAGAAGACAAGAATGCGCAGGAATAATGTTAAATGCTGTGCATTCCTGCCCTTTCCCTGTCATGTAGCGCAGCAAGGTGACTTGCTGCGCTACGTGATTTTTTGTAATAAATACGCTCGTTATTTCAGCTGAGTGGTAAGTGCTGGAGGGCCCGGTACAATGTACCGTATCCTTACGGGATGTAGGTGTTCCACCATCCAGACACTTGCATATCATGCACAGCATCTCGAATGACATTCAATTGATGTGTGTGTTGTCCTCAAAACTTTACGTAAACTAGGACCAGGATAAGCCCATGTGGTGCCGCAGAAATGCGCAAGGACAAAAACGGGTATTTCAAGGGCTGCTCCATACGGCACGGCTGCCAGCCAGGGTGCCAAGGATCACCCGTGCATCGGCGTGCAAAGAATTGAAGGCACGTCACTGCCCTGGACACCGAAGAACCCTGCTAAAGTTAAACAGGCCTCTGGCTGATCAGGATCTTCCTTTCAGACTTGTCAGAGATTTATTTACATGGAGCAAAAGCCTGACAGGAATAGAGTTAGACTAGTGTATGTTTATTAATTAGTTAGGATTGGGATTTCACTAAGGGATGGGGAGCAGTAGGAGTTTGGGATTGAAGCATTGGTGAGGGTAATTGCCTTTTTTAGTGAATTAGATTTCAGAACATTTCCACATAAACTATATTTTTGTATAGTAAACCCTGTTTGTAGATCCAAATTTGTGTATTTTCCATATGTGTTTATTACTGGTTTAATTTCCTGTGTTTGTCTTGTAGAGTGGAGATGGGCCCGCCACTTTGCAGGTAACTACAGATTGTCATCCTTTGGTTTCCTCACTTCTTAATTCTCTTTCATTTCTCTGTGTTATGTGAGTGTTTTCAAGGAGTTGGATCTAAGAGTCTCTCTGTGCATTAATTTGATATCAAGCAATTATTAACAATGTGCAGCATGTCGGAGGGTCTCTGCTGTTGGTTAGATGGACTCTTCTTTCTTGTTTTGGTATTATTCATTCTTTGGCAGTAGAGCACATCTGAGCACACCGCAGCTCTTTGGGAGAGAACAGACAACGAGCACTGCTGCAGGGGCCTGTAACTCTGCTGCAGGGGCCTGTAACTCGGCTGCAGGGGCCTGTAACTCGGCTGCAGGGGCCTGTAACTCTGCTGCAGGGGCCTGTAACTCGGCTGCAGGGGCCTGTAACTCGGCTGCAGGGGCCTGTAACTCGGCTGCAGGGGCCTGCAACTCGGCTGCAGGGGCCTGTAACTCTGCTGCAGGGGCCTGTAACTCTGCTGCAGGGGCCTGTAACTCTGCTGTGGTCTGTTCCATTGCTGGGTTTTCATTGCTTCTAGGATCTGCACCACTCTTGGAATCTGCACCTCTCTTGGGATCTGCACCTCTGCTTGTATTGCACCTCTGGTGCGTCTGTATTCTGCTGTGGTCTGTGCCACTCCTTGCGTCTGCACGGCTTCTGGGGTCTGCACTGCTGCTGGAATCTGCACTGCTGGTGGGATCTAGTCAACTGCTGGGATCAGTGCTGCTGTGGTCTGTGGACTGCTAGGATCTTCAGCGCTTCTGGGATCTGCAGCACGGCTGGTATTGGGATCTGAAGTGCTGCTTGGGTCTGTGCCGCTTCTGGGGGCTTCACTGCGGTTATCTGTGCTGCTGCTGCAGTCGGTGCGCTTCTCCCTGGAGTCTGCCGTACTGCTGGGATCTGCAAAAACAACAGTTGAAGGACAGAATGCAGGACAATGTCATACATTCACCCCAGTACAGGGATCTGGGCCTAAATCCATCGTTTTTTTGCTCACCATGTCATTCCAGTTTGAACCCAGCCATATGCAAATTAGTCTTGACCCGGTGCCTCATGGGAACAGTCCAGCCCGAACTGCCAAGCCAGGTCCTCCCTGGACTGGAACCAAGCATCCTAGGACCGGTTTTGGGGTTTCACCCCTCTTCAGCCAGGATAGCTTGATTCCAGTGGCATGGAGGGCACGGGACCCACGTCTGGGCATACCCGTCCCACTCAGGGTGACAGATGCAAAAACAACAGTTGATGGACAGAATGCAGAACAATGTCATAAATTCACCCCAGTACAGCGATCTGGGCCTTAATCCATTGTTTATTTGCTCACCATGCCATTCCAGTTTGAACCCAGCCATCAGCAAATCAGTCTTGACCCTGTGCCTCATGGGAACAGTCCAGCCCGAACTGCCAAGCCAGGTCCTCCCTCCTGGAATGTTTTGATTTGTTCTGCATTCCGTCCATCAATAGTTCTTTTTGTGCTGCTGGGATCTGCACCACTGCTGGGGTCTGCAGTACTGCTGGTATCTGTGCTGCTGCTGCAGTCCGTGCCCTTCTCACTGGAGTCTGCAGTACTTCTAGGATCTACACCACTGCTGGGGTCTGCACCACTGCAGGTATCTGTGCTGCTGCTGCAGTCTGTGCGCTTCTCGCTGGAGTCTGCAGTACTGCTGGTATCTGTGCTGACTGGTGGGATCTACTCGTAGTGCTGCTGTGGTCTCTGCGCTTCTCGCTGGGGTCTGCAGTACTGCTGGTATCTGTGCTGCTGCTGCAGTCCGTGCGCTCCTTGCTGGAATCTGCACTGATGGTGGTATCTACTCGTAGTGCTGCTGTGGTCGGTGCGCTTCTCGCTGGAGTCTGCAGTACTGCTGGTATCTGTGCTGACTGGTGGATCTACTCGTAGTGCTGCTGTGGTCTGTGCGCTTCTTGCTGGGGTCTGCAGTACTGCTGGTATCTGTGCTGCTGCTGCAGTCCGTGCGCTTCTTGCTGGAATCTGCACTGATGGTGGTATCTACTCGTAGTGCTGCTGTGGTCTGTGCGCTTCTCGCTGGGGTCTGCAGTACTGCTGGGTTCTGCACCCCTGCTGGGGTCTGCAGTACTGCTGGTATCTTCGCTGCTGCTGCAGTCCGTGCGCTTCTTGCTGGAGTCTGCACTGCTGGTGGGAGCTACTTGTAGTGCTGCTGTGGTCTGTACTGCTGCTGAAGTCTGCAGTACTGCTGGTATCTGTGCTGCTGCTGCAGTCCGTGCGCTTCTTGCTGGAATCTACACTGATGGTGGTATCTACTCGTAGTGCTGCTGTGGTCTGTGCACTTCTCGCTGGGGTCTGCAGTACTGCTGGGATCTGCACCCCTGCTGGGGTCTGCAGTATTGCTGGTATCTTCGCTGCTGCTGCAGTCCGTGCGCTTCTTGCTGGAGTCTGCACTGCTGGTGGGATCTACTTGTAGTGCTGCTGTGGTATGTACTGCTGCTGAAGTCTGCAGTACTGCTGGAATCTGCACTGCTGGTGGGATCTTCTCGTAGTGCTGCTGTGGTCTGTGCGCTTCTCGCTGGGGTCTGCACCACTCTGGGTATCTGTGCTTCTGCTGCAGTCTGTGCGCTTCTTGCTGGAGTCTGCAGTACTGCTAGTATCTGCACTGATGGTGGTATCTACTTGTAGTGCTGCTGTGGTCTGTGCCGCTGCTGGAGTCTGCAGTACTGCTGGAATCTGCACTGCTGGTGGGATCTTCTCGTAGTGCTGCTGTGGTCTGTGCGCTTCTTGCTGGAGTCTGCAGTACTGCTAGTATCTGCACTGATGGTGGTATCTACTCGTAGAGCTGCTGTGGTCTGTGCCGCTGCTGGAGTCTGCAGTACTGCTGGAATCTGCACTGCTGGTGGGATCTTCTCATAGTGCTGCTGTGGTCTGTGCGCTTCTTGCTGGAGTCTGCAGTACTGCTAGTATCTGCACTGATGGTGGTATCTACTCGTAGTGCTGCTGTGGTCTGTGCGCTTCTTGCTGGAGTCTGCAGTACTGCTAGTATCTGCGCTGATGGTGGTATCTACTCGTAGTGCTGCTGTGGTCTGTGCCGCTGCTGGAGTCTGCAGTACTGCTGGTATCTGTGCTGCTGGTGGGATCTGCTCGTAGTGCTGCTGTGGTCTGTGCCACTCCTGGGGTCTGCACCACTGCTGGTGTCTGTGCTGCTGCTGCAGTCCGTGCCCTTCTCGCTGGAGTCTGCAGTACTGCTGGTGCAAATCCCTTTCTATTAAAGTTAGTAGATGTGGATTAGCGTCCATCAACCCCCCCTCATGGGACACATCCTTGGCGTAAAGTAGTGCATAGTGCTACGGTCAGGCCACCATCCAACACTATTCAGGATTTGCACTGGAAGGTAAGACCCTAAACAACACTTTGCTCCAGGTGTGCATCCCTGTTTTAACGCAAACCGGGTGGGAAAGGGTTAGTAAATCTGCCTGTAAATTCGGGATTTAAAATGTAACACAATAAGTGGGGGTGTTCTATTTATTAAATTGTATTACTACTCAAAGAAACCCTTTTAGACAACAGTAAAATAACAAAACACTGAGAGAAATAACAATAAGGTCCTAAACCTGTGCCTTTCAATTTGTAAGCAGCTCACTGTGCTATAGTAGAAGGATTGTAACTGATGAACTCCAACTAACAAAAGGATATCTGTGACAAGAGCAATAACCCAAAGAGTTATCTTTATAAAATAGTAATCTGTGGTCTGCATGTTACACGTTGAGCTTTGCAGCAGGAACATTAGCCCTGCATGCTACTTTATCACGAGTCAAAAGTAGGACTAGACAAACGGCCTCCATCAAGTGCATTAACCAACAGGACGTTGTAATTATCCTCTGAGAAAATGCCATGCACAGAAAGATCTCCGCTACTACTCTTATCTCGCTGCTGCCTGTCATGCAAAGAGCGCCCACTTGAGCTTGGTGTGTGGTGCTGCGGCACCTGTTGCACTGCCCTGAAGCCGACACTGCCTGCTGGGGTCTACAACGCTGCTGAACTCTGCACCACAGCTGGTGTCAGCACCAGTGCTGAGCTCTTTACTGCTGCTGGGGTCTGTAGTGCTGCTGGGGTCTGTACTGCTGCTGGCATGTGTAGTGCTGCTGGGATCTCTTAGTGCTGCTGGGATCTGTAGTGCTGCTGGGTTCTGTAGCACTTCTGGGTTCTGTAGCATTGCTGGCATCTGAGGTGCTGCTGGGATCTGAAGTGCTGCTGGGATCTGTACTGCTGCTGGGGTCTTTAGCACTTCTGGGTTCTGTAGCATTGCTGGCATCTGAGGTGCTGCTGGGATCTGTAGTGCTGCTGGGATCTGTACTGCTGCTGGGGTCTTTAGCACTTCTGGATTCTGTAGCATTGCTTGCATCTGAGGTGCTGCTGGGATCTGTACTACTGCTGGGATCTGTACTGCTGCTGGGGTCTGTAGCATTCTGGGTTCTGTAGCATTGCTGGCATCTGAGGTGCTGCTGGGATCTGTAGTGCTGCTGGGATCTGTACTGCTGCTGGGGTCTTTAGCACTTCTGGGTTCTGTAGCATTGCTGGCATCTGAGGTGCTGCTGGGATCTGTAGTGCTGATGGGATCTGTACTGCTGCTGGGGTCTTTAGCACTTCTGGGTTCTGTAGCATTGCTGGCATCTGAGGTGCTGCTGGGATCTGTAGTGCTGCTGGGATCTGTACTGCTGCTGGGGTCTTTAGCACTTCTGGGTTCTGTAGCATTGCTGGCATCTGAGGTGCTGCTGGGATCTGTAGTGCTGCTGGGATCTGTACTGCTGCTGGGGTCTTTAGCACTTCTGGGTTCTGTAGCATTGCTTGCATCTGAGGTGCTGCTGGTATCTGTACTGCTGCTGGGGTCTGTAGCCCTTCTGGGTTCTGTAGCATTGCTTGCATCTGAGGTGCTGCTGGGATCTGTACTACTGCTGGGATCTGTACTGCTGCTGGGGTCTGTAGCACTTCTGGGTTCTGTAGCATTGCTGGCATCTGTAGTGCTGCTGGGATCTGTACTGCTGCTGGGGTCTGTAGCCCTTCTGGGTTCTGTAGCATTGCTTGCATCTGAGGTGCTGCTGGGATCTGTACTACTGCTGGGATCTGTACTGCTGCTGGATTCTGTAGCACTTCTGGGTTCTGTAGCATTGCTGGCATCTGTAGTGCTGCTGGGATCTGTACTGCTGCTGGGGTCTTTTACACTGCTCGGGGCCTACATCGCTTGTGGTGTTTGGAGCACTACCTGTCTGTCTGCCTACCTATCTGTCTATGTATCTTTCAGTCTATCTACGTATACATCTAGCTATCCGTCCATCTATCTTTGCAACCATGTCTGTCTGTCTACCTACCAATCTATTTAGGCAACTCTCCATATGTATGCTTCCCTCTCTCTTGACCTCTCTTTCTATGCAACGGTCTATTTGTCTGTCTTGTCTCTATCTTTCTCTGCCTGCCAGTCTATCTAACAACTCTCTCTATCTACCTTTGCAAGCCTCTCGATTCTTTCTATCTTTTCATCCTGTTGTATTTAACATAGTTTTCCTGGTTGTAGTTACCATGCATCGTCATGGTGAAATGGAACACTGCGGTCCCCTAGCAACACCCATCTGATTGTAAACTGGGAAGAAGGGCAGAGGTGTTGCAGTTGGACTTGTAAGCAGATGTGTCCCAGGGGTCTGTACCATACTACTAATAAATTCCTGTTCCATCAAGAAGCGTGTGTTACCTGCTTCACAAAACTGGCGACGAGCGTGGAAACAACCCAACAAAGGATGTACTTTGGTCAGTCGACTTAAAAATTATTTGGACCGTGAGTGACCCCTGGATTATTATTTTTTTTTGTTTCTAGTGACACTAAGTGCTCTTTGACCTTGATAGAGCTAGCATCAATGACTGTTACATTATATTTTCAATGGATATATCCTGCAACTGGCACATTTTAATAAATAACGGAGCGATCCTGCGCGCATAGCAACAGACTTTTGCTGATGCATTGCCAAGCTGATACTCTATGAGGAGCTACGTGTTGTGCCTTTGAACCGAGTAAGCACGGCAATTGAATTCAGCCTTGTTGTTTTGTTCGTGCTGCGCTGACGCGCATGTCCTGATGCTGGTGTGCTATCGAAGGATTTGTGGGAGGGTTAGCAAGTGATTTTGTCGCGTTGCGCCCCACGAATCGTCAAGCGGCATTGTCTACCACCGAGGGATTCATGTGGGAGTTGCCAAATGATTTTGTTTTACATTTGCGCACACGAGTAGTCAATCGGCATGTCTGCATTATTTAAATTAAAGCAAGCGTGCATGTTCCTGGAGTTTTCGTGCAGTGACATTCTTCTCATTGTTTTCTCCTCGTTTGAAGCCACTGTTGTGTTTCTTCCTTCTTCGTAAGGCATCCTGGGTAAAAACACAAAAAAGGGACTATTGTTACTTCCTTGGTCAGTAGAACACTAACAAAGGACTAAGATTCAAAGCTATGTATCCAGTTTAAAAAGGGAAGGAAAGGAATCTGAAAGAAACCTTATTTCCACATCATTTGGAATTATTATTTTTACGCAGATGTTATAATTTATTTTTTATTATTTAACTATTATAACCAACAAAGGATTATAAATTAAAAAAAAATAATAAAAAAAAATAATAATAATAACTTTCCTCATCTTACCTGTTTCAAAACAGAAGCATTACAAGGAACGTAGCATCACTCAAATTTTATTGGAAATCCACCACAACTGCGTGTGAACTATGTCGTCACAAGTGATTCCAGCACCACCTTATTTTCTACCGAGTCCTGGTGAACCGTGCATGTTATGGGAGCACTGGAAGGAAACCTTTGAAACTTATTTAGAAGCCATTGGGGGTGACGACTACGTTTCAAAAAGAAAATTAGCGATTTTAAAACAATTTTTAGGCTTGGAGGGAAGAAATGTTCTAAAAACATTACCTTCAATGGAAGCCATTGTGACTGAAACCAGCGCCGATAGTGAAGCTTCTGGAGATAGCAACATTGACATTTTTGAAGTTGCGTTGAAAGCATTGGAGGAGAACTTTGGAAAAAAAGTCAGTGTGGTGGTGGAGAGACACAAATTTTTTTCACGTGTACAGGCAGCAGGAGAAACTATTGAACAATATGTAGCAAATTTAAGAATGTTGGCCGTTACATGTAAATTTAATGATATGAGGGATGATCTAATTAGGGACCAACTTATTAAAAGAATATCTAATTTAAAAATACAGGAAAAATTATTAGGTTTAAAGGATCCCTCTTTAGATAAAACATTGTCGGTAGCCAAACGGATGGAAAACACTTCCAGATATGTAAAAGAGTTAAATACACCTTCCCCAAAAATAGTAAAAGAAGATGATACTATACATAACATAAAAAGGAATACAAAAAAAGTGGAAGTCAAACCTATATCTTCCAACAGACTAGAAGGTGTGAGATTTAAACCTAAAGTTTGTTATAGGTGTGGAAGCCCGAAACACACAGCAGATGCTATCTATTGTCCTGCAATTAAAACAAGGTGCCATAAATGCAAAAGGTTAGGACATTTTGCAAGATGGTGTAGAAGTGCAAGTTCTTCTGCGACATCTAAGTCTGTCAATGCATTAGTTCAAGACGATATGCCTCACAAGGAGGAGTTGTTCTATAATAGTGAGGGTGAGAATGAGGATATTGAAGTTATGGTTATTGAATCAAGTCAAGTTCTCAAATGTGAAACTAACAAACAAGACAGTTATCGCCCTCCCAAATGCATCATCAAAATTAAGAACAAGGATGTACATGTATGGGCAGATTCTTGTTCCCCATTTACTATCATAGACAAGTTTATTTGGGAAGGTTTAGGTGGTAATTTGAATGAATTGCAGCCCACCGATGTTATTCCAGAGGGATATTGTGGTGAAAAGCTTCCTGTGTTAGGTTGTATAGAAACTGAGATGCGTTTCTTAGACAGGAAGATAACAGCAAAATTATTTGTAGTAAAAGAAGGAAGATCTCTTTTAGGGTGGAAGGAACAGAGAGCACTCAATATAATATTGAATCCTAATCATCCTCAACAAGTCTTGCTAACCTCACCAAGTACAACTTCCAAATGGGTTAATACATTTCCAAAATTATTCAGTGAAAAATTAGGATGTTTGAAAAAATTCAAACACAAAATTATTTTGAAAGCAGATGCTGCCCCTAAAGTACATAAAGTAAGAAATGTACCCTTGGTTTTAAGAGAAAAACTTAAAAATGAATTGGTCAGATTGTGGAATGAAGATATTATTGAACGTATTGAGGCGTCCGAATGGCTAAGTCCAATAGTTTTGGCCCGAAAACCTAATGGAAATATTAGGATGTGTATTGATTTGAGAGATGTAAATGACAATATATGGATAGATCGGTATCCGCTCCCACGAATAAACGAAATGCTAGCTACCATCAAGGGGGGAACATATTTCACCACTTTAGACCTATCTAATGCATACCACCAAATTGTATTACACGAAGACTCAAAGCACATCACTTCTTTCATTACTCCAGAAGGAGTTTTTTAGTTTAAGCGCATGCCATTTAGGTTAGCGTCCGCTTCAGCGGTTTTCCAAAGGGTTATGCAATCAATATTAACCGGTCTTAAAAATGTAGAGGTTTTTCAAGATGATGTGTTGGTATGGGGGAGTGATGTAAACAATCATGATTTAATCTTGGAAGAGGTTCTCATCAGACTTTCTGAAGCTGGTCTCACAATTGCATTAGAAAAATGCAAATTTGGTGTCAATGAAGTGGAGTATCTTGGTCATACTTTGTCCAGTGAGGGAGTAAAACCAAAACGTAGTTTGGTTGAAGCCATTGAAAATGCTCCCGCCCCAAGAGATAGAGATCAACTCAGGTCATTCTTGGGGTTAGCAGAGTACTACTCGAAATTTGTTCACCATTTTTCAGACAAGGTACAAGAGCTTAGGAACTTGATGAAGAAAGGAGTCAAATTCGAGTGGACTGAGGCTTGTCAACAAAACTTTGATTCTATCAAGAAATGCATCATAAATGCTGTGTCATTAAGGCCATTTGACCCTAATGACCAAACTATCATCACTACTGATGCCAGTAATAATGGGTTAGGTGCGGTACTAATCCAGATGCACAAGGGACAAGAAATGGTAGTGGCGTTTGCGTCCCGCACACTAAAAGGGGCTGAACACTCTTATTCTACCATCGAGAAAGAAGCTTTAGCATGTTGGTGGGGCATACAATATTTCAGGACATTTGTGTGGGGAACTAAGTTCCAATTACATACTGACCACAAACCTTTGATAGATCTATTCTCCACCAGAGGTGCAAGCAAGGCCACTACCAGAATAGCTAAATGGTTATACCGTTTGCAAGAATATGCTTTTGATGTGAAATATATTCCAGGTGCAAGGAATGTAAACGCAGATTGCATATCTAGACTACCGTTAGAAAATACATATGAGGAGGAAGATGATGAATGGATGGTTGCTGAAATAAAGCATGTGTGTACAGCCACCAGTGAAGTTGAGTGGAAGAAGGCCATGGAGGAAGATGTTGTACTAGGCATGGTTATAAAAGCCTTAAGTGGTGAACAAGGATGGAAGGTACATAAGGATCTAAATTCTTTCAAATTGATATGGTCTGAGTTGAATGTAATAGAAGGTATACTTAGGAGAGGTAATAGATTAGTGGTTCCTGAGAGATTAAGAAACAGATTACTAAACATCATGCATGAAGGGCATGGGGGTATGTCAGCTATGAAGAGAAGGATCAGAGTAGATTTTTGGTGGCCTGGTATGGATGTGCAAACTGAGCGTTTTGTTCGAGATTGCATGGCTTGTGCATGTAGCGACAAGACTCATTCTTCTCAAGAAACTTCTATAAGTGCGTCGCCCATGCCTAAAGGTGCATGGGATAAATTAGCCATTGATATATGTGGACCTTTCGATATCTTAAATGCATCAGAGAGATTTGCCATAGTTATGGTGAATTACTTTTCAAAGTGGCCAGAAGTTGCCTTTGTTAAAGAGGTCAAGGCTGCAAGTGTTATTTCATTTTGTGAAGACATTTTTAGAAGGGAAGGTTGCCCCACTGAACTAGTTACAGATAATGGACCCCAATTCATATCAGAGGAATTTGAGAGTTTTCTGAGAAAGTGGGGAATCAGGCACACTACCACGCCAGTCTATCATCCAAGGGGAAACGGGTTGGTGGAGCGTTTCAACAGAGTTCTGGTTGAATGTATTCAATTGGCATGCAAAAACAAAGAGTTATGGAGGCAGTGTATCTCTGCCCTAAAGCTTAATGGAGGTAAAACCGAGCTGATGCTCCTGGGCAACTCCAGCCCCTCCATTATTGCGAGCTGCTGGCCCCGGTCTCTTGGTGACCCACCATCCCCCAAGAAGGAGATCAAGTCCCTGGGAGTATGGTTGGAAGAAGACCTGTCCTTCAGGACTCATGCCAGGAAGACCGCAGGGGTTTGCTTTGGTTTACTGAGATCAGCCCGAAAGGTGCTACCTCTGCTTCCTGATCCAGCAAGGAAGCTGTTGATACGTGGCCTGATTCTATGGAGGCTCGATTATGGGAATGCGCTGTTTCTCGGTGCTCCTGAAGCGACCTTCAAAACCCTCCAACAGGTGCAAAACGCAGCTGCGAGAGTCCTTATGGATGTTCCCAGAAGGCAGTCTGCTGCTCCGGCCCTCAAAGCGCTTCACTGGCTCCCCGTGAAGGAGCGGGTGAAATTTAAAGCGCTATGTACAGCCCACAAAATTTCACATGGCAAAGGCCCCCCCATCCTTGCTAACATGGCCCGTCCTTACAAACCCCCACGTCTGCTGCGCTCGGACCAAAAACACCTTTTGCAGTTAGCGAGAGTAAGAAGAGCTCGTTCTGGGGGCAGGCGTTTCTCTGTGCAAGTGGCCTCTCTTTGGAACTCTCTGCCCCTCAAGATTCGCTCAGAGCCCAAGATCCTACCATTCAGGAAACTTCTTAAGACCTACTTGTTTCCATAGTAGTGATTAGCTGAGTCTCTCCTTCTGGTCTGTTGCGCCGGGATGCCCCCGGGTAAGCTGAGCGCATTATAAATTTCATATTATTATTATTATTATTAGTGTGTCAAGGACATGTTGTGGTCGTACCGCACAACTCCACATTCTGTGACTAGAGAAACGCCTTTTTCCTTACTTAAGGGAAGGATTCCTTGTTCTGTGGCTGTTCCACCTTGGATGAATAGAGCGGGAATATACAATGCAAACTTAGAGGAAATGCGGAATAGAGTAGAAAAATATCAAAAAAATTATTGTGATCGCTTTAATGAAAACATTGTGAAGCCAAAACTTTGTTTCATGCAAGGAATGTTTGTAAGAGTATTTGTTGGAGACAAGGCAAAAAAGGGTCATTCTAAATGGTCTTCTCCCAAAAAGATTATTGTTGTTAAGGGTAACAGTGTTAAGTTGGATGATGGAAATTGGTGGAACACTAGGAAGGTATCAACATGCTCTGACACTGAAATTGTTATGACTCCAAGTGCTCAACAAAATATTGTTGCATGCAGAGTTAATACTGATCTTGTTGGATTGCCAGTTGCTAAGGTCAGAACAAATGTAAGACAACGTACAATGCCTACAAGGTATAAAGATTACGTATGTACATAGTTTTATTTTTTTATTTTTTTTTAAAGAGGGGAGATGTGTTGTATTTAACATAGTTTACCTGGTTGTAGTTACCATGGATCGTCATGGTGAAATGGAACACTGCGGTCCCCTAGCAACACCCATCTGATTGTAAACTGGGAAGAAGGGCAGAGGAGTTGCAGTTGGACTTGTAAGCAGATGTGTCCCAGGGGTCTGTACCATACTACTAATAAATTCCTGTTCCATCAAGAAGCGTGTGTTACCTGCTTCACAAAACATCCCTCTTTATAAAATTGTAATGAAGATTTACAAAAACATTACAAAAAAGCACAAGCAAAGTCAAGAGTCTGACAGCCAACTTCTGACCATTTTTGTAGCTGTAGTGCTAGCCAAGACATTTTGTTTCTACTAAAACTATGTCTATAACATAGCTCAGTCAAATTAGAAATACTTGTGATGCCTTTCATCTTTTATCATACACATTGCCTCTTATTAGATCTCCGTGAAATGTGTGCAGAGACCCTATTTCTGCAGCATTACAGTTTGTACTCAGTGAGTTTAGAGATAAAAGCGCTTGTATGACACATTTGTCCCACACAGATTACAAGGTAGAGCTGCAACACAGCACACAAACATCTGCATTACATCTGCATAGGCTGGAGGTGACGTGGAGTTAGAAATGTGTGAAATTGTGTACTGTGCGAGTGTATGTCGAGCATAATTTTTGTTGATGTCTGTTAGTGGCTTTTACCTCCTGATTTAGCACTGGGCAGTAATATGGAACCTTTGAGATTCTTACCGCTTCTATTTATCCTACGTTATGTTTTTTCTATTTTTTGATGTTTCCTTCCATTTGAGACATTGCACAGCAGGTGCATTAACCCACTGAACTAGGTCTAGTCTTTACCAAGCTCACACTGGTAGGTGCTACAAAAATGAAAACACATGTCATGCCATAGTCTTTAGCAAGAATCAGGGAGTGGAGTTTACACTTTTATTATACTAAAAATAAAAACAAAACCTCAGTATGAATTGCAATCTACATAAAAGCACCGTAACCTTATATTGTACATTTATCACAGCTCGTGGGTGATCAGGGAAGGCTGAATGAGTTGGTATGTGGCTGCTGATGTCAGCACACAGGAGTCTGCCCCTGCTCCCAGCCCTGGCTCCTGCGCATTGACAGTCATTGAGCAGTGGTGCTGGTCAGCATAGGCCAGGCTCGGCGTCAGCTCTGCCCCTGCCACCAGCCCAGGCTCCTGTGCATTGACAGGGGAAACAACCTTTACAACGCAACTATTACAACGCACTACACTTACAACGCAGGCATTACAACGGAACATCCTTTACAACGCATGACACTACAACGCATACCATTACAACGCATACCATTACAACGCAGACACTACATCGCATGTCACTACAACGCAGGCATTACAACGCATACCATTACAATGTATACCATTGGAGTTAGAATAGTAATCTTTAACCCCTACACTATCCAACACTTACCCTACTGTTGTACCCCCTGGAGTTAGAATAGTCATTTTTACCCCTACACTATCCAACACTTACCCTACTGTTGTACCCCCTGGAGTTAGAATAGTCATTTTTACCCCAATACTATCCAACACTTACCCTACTGTTGCACCCCCTGGAGTTAGAATAGTAATTTTTACCCCTATACTATCCAACACTTACCCTACTGTTGCACCCCCTGGAGATAGAATAGTAATTTTTACCCCTGTTCTATCCAAAACTTACCCTACTTTTGCACCCCCTGGAGTTAGAATAGTAATTTTTACTCCTATACTATCCAACACTTACCCTACTGTTGCACCCCCTGGAGTTAGAATAGTAATTTTTACCCCTATACTATCCAACACTTACCCTACTGTTGCACCCCCTGGAGTTAGAATAGTAATATGTACCCCTATACTATCCTACACTTACCCTACTGTTGCACCCCCTGGAGTAAGAATAGTAATTTTTACCCCTATACTATCAATACTTACCGTAAATGCAATGTAACAGTATGCGTTGTAATGGTATGCGTTGTAAAGGTAGTATGCGATGTAATGGAATGCGTTGTAAAGGTCGTTTTTTAAAATGCGTTGTAGTGTCATGCGATGTAATGGAATGCGTTGTAGTGGATGTTGCGATGTAAAAATTGCGTTGTAAGTGCATGCGTTGTAAAAGTATGCGTTGTAACGTCATACATCCCATTGACAGTCATGAAGCAGTGGTGCTGTACAGCACAGGCGGGGCTCGGCATCAGCTCTGCCCCTGCTACCAGCCCTGGCTCCTGTGCATTGAAGGTCATGAAGCAGTGGTGCTGTTCAGCACAGGCCAGGCTCGGCATCAGCTCTGCCCCTGCTACCAGCCCCGGCTCCTGTGCATTGACGGTCATAAAGCAGTGGTGCTGGTCAGCATAGGCCGGGCTCGGCATCAGCTCTGCCCCTGCTACCAGCCCTGGCTCCTGTGCATTGACAGTCATTGAGCAGTGGTGCTGTTCAGCATAGGTTGGGCTCGGCATCAGCTCTGCCCCTGCTACCAGCCCTGGCTCCTGTGCATTGACAGTCATGAAGCAGTGGTGCTGGTCAGCATAGGCCGGGCTCGGCATCAGCTCTGCCCCTGCTACCAACCCTGGCTCCTGTGCATTGACAGTCATTGAGCAGTGGTGCTGTTCAGCATAGGTTGGGCTCGGCATCAGCTCTGCCCCTGCTACCAGCCCTGGCTCCTGTGCATTGACAGTCATGAAGCAGTGGTGCTGGTCAGCATAGGCCGGGCTCGGCATCAGCTCTGCCCCTGCTACCAACCCTGGCTCCTGTGCATTGACGGTCATTAAGCAGTGGTGCTGTTCAGCACAGGCCAGGCTCGGCATCAGCTCTACCCCTGCTCCCAGCCCTGGCTCCTGTGCATTGACGGTCATAAAGCAGTGGTGCTGTTCAGCATAGGCCAGGCTCGGCATCAGCTCTGCCCCTGCTCCCAGCCCTGGCTCCGGTGCATTGACAGTCGTTGAGCAGTGGTCCTGGTCAGCATAGGCCGGGCTCGGCATCAGCTCTGCCCCTGCTACCAGCCCTGGCTCCTGTGCATTGACGGTCATAAAGCACTGGTGCTGTTCAGCACAGTCCGGGCTCGGCATCAGCTCTGCCCCTGCTACCAAACCCTGGCTCCTGTGCATTGACGGTCATTGAGCAGTGGTGCTGGCCAGCATAGGCCAGACTCTGCATCAGCTCTGCCCCTGCTACTAGCCCTGGCTCCTGTGCATTGACAGTCATGAAGCAGTGGTGCTGTTCAGCACAGTCCGGGCTCGGCATCAGCTCTGCCCCTGCTACCAAACCCTGGCTCCTGTGCATTGACGGTCATTGAGCAGTGGTGCTGGTCAGCATAGGCCAGACTGCATCAGCTCTGCCCCTGCTACTAGCCCTGGCTCCTGTGCATTGACAGTCATAAAGCAGTGGTGCTGTTCAGCATAGTCCGGGCTCGGCATTAGCTCTGCCCCTGCTACCAGCCCCGGCTCCTCTGCATTGACAGTCATTGAGAAGTGGTGCTGTTCAGCAGAGGCCAGGCTTGGCATCAGCTCTGCCCCTGTAACCAGTCCTGGCTCCTGTGCATTTACAGTCATGAAGCAGTGGTGCTGGTCACCATAGGCCAGGCTCGGCATCAGCTCTGCCCCTGCTCCCAGCCCTGGCTCCTGTGCATTGACAGTCATGAAGCAGTGGTGCTGTTCAGCATAGGACGGGCTCGGCATTAGCTCTGCCCCTGCTACCAGCCCTGGCTCCTGTGCATTGACAGTCATGAAGCAGTGGTGCTGGTCAGCATAGGCCGGGCTCGGCATCAGCTCTGCCCCTGCTACCAGCCCTGGCTCCTGTGCATTGACAGTCATTGAGCAGTGGTGCTGTTCAGCATAGGCCAGGCTTGGCATCAGCTCTGCCCCTGCTACCAGCCCTGGCTCCTGTGCATTGACAGTCAAGAAGCAGTGGTGCTGGTCACCATAGGCCAGGCTCGGCACCAGCTCCGCCCCTGCTACCAGCCCTGGCTCCTGTGCATTGACGGTCATAAAGCAGTGGTGCTGTTCAGCATAGGCCGGGCTCGGCATCAGCTCTACCCCTGCTCCCAGCCCTGGCTCCTGTGCATTGACGGTCATAAAGCAATGGTGCTGTTCAGCATAGGCCGGGCTCGGCATCAGCTCTGCCCCTGCAACCAGCCCTGGCTCCGGTGCATTGACAGTCATTGAGCAGTGGTGCTGTTCAGCACAGGCCGGGCTCGGCATCAGCTCTGCCCCTGCTACCAGCCCTAGCTCCTGTGCATTGACGGTTGTTGGACAGGCCACACGAAGGGCTTGCGCCCCCCCGCATGACAGGGCCCAAGCCCCGGCCCCCCAGGCGCGACCCACGAGAATCACCCGCACCCCGTCTCCCAACGGAACTCCTGCCCTCGGACCTCCCTGTAGCACGGGCCCAAGCCACCACCGGCTCCCTCGGCCGAGTCAAGCCGCCATCTTGGGCCCTGCGCCACGAGGCCGCGTGGCCTCCCCCCGACCCTAACCCTGGGCCTGGCCGGCCCCGACATCCCGGCACCACCATCCACCCAGGAGGTGAGCGGATCCCTTGGCAGGTCAATGGGAGGACGAAGTGCCAAGGACTCTCCCCTGCCAGGTGACGATCGCCTCCAGCTCCCCCAGGCACCGGCTCCACCCCCCGCTGGGTGTCTGGACACCTTCATCCCGGACCCTCCGACCTCCAAGTGCGAGTGTCCGGACATCAAAGGGCACCTGCCCTATAACTGGAGCAGCTGCGGAGCAGGAAGGCAGTTGTATCCTGGAGTCGAGAGACACCGAGAGAACTCAGCCTTGACGGACTACTGGCGCTGCCGTAGCCCTATCTTGTGATCTATCGTCCTGCCTGCTGGCGCTGCCGCGGCCTTCTGCAACATCCATCCTCGTCGGGACCTGCTGGCGCTGCCGCGGCCCGTTGTAACGACCATCTTCACCGGGACCTGCTGGCGCTGCCGCGGACCGTACATCGACCATCTTCACTGGGACCTGCTGGCGCTGCCGCGGCCCGTGTATCGACCATCTTCACTGGGACCTGCTGGCGCTGCCGCGGCCCGTACCAGCTAGACCACCTAAGCTCGAGGATTGTGAGCTAACCATCATACCATCTCAACTACCAGCCTGGTAACCAGACTGTCCCGCTACCCCCTTTTCCCATCTTGAGAGACTTGAATCGAGGGGACCCCTGAGTCCAGACCTCCTTGTACCTTTTCATCGTACCTTAAGAAGTGCTTATAAAGAACGCTAACTCATCTCCTTGTGTGGTATCTGTCTGTGGGGGGGAAGCTATTTGTCTGTACGATCGCTGGAGACGGCTCTCCCCGGAGACCTCTCCCCTTGTCCTCGGCCGACCCTCCCGGTCCGTCTAACATTGGTGGCCAGCGGCGTGATCCGAATCAACGCGTAATCGTACAGAGAGTAGCTCACCCCACGACAAAACCACGATGTCAGCTAAAGATAGCGGTTCCACTGAAAAGTTCCAAATGGATAAGTTGGAAGAGTATAACCACCGCGAACTTAAACAATTCTGCATGGAACTAGGCATTGCTACCACCGGCCTGAGTACCAAAGAGGATTTGAAGCGCGCCCTTGAGTCGTGGGCAGAAACTGGGATCACCGGATCCTCCGACCAAAACAGTGTCGCACCAGAGGGGAACGCCACGGCTCCCGAGGAGAGGGGAACGGGCCTCTCGCAGGAGGAGATCCAGGAAAGAGAAAGGACCAGATTACACGAGTTGGAAATGGCACGACTCAAGATGGACGGTGAACTAAAGTTAGCCGAGCAGAAACGAAATCTAGAGCATCTGCGGCTCCGAGAGGAGCGAGAAGAAAAACAGAGACAGAGAGAGCTTGAGGAAAAAAGAATAACACTCGAACACGAACGCAAACTGGCGGAAATAGAACTTCGGAAACAGAATAAAGAGACGGGGGTGCCTGAGCGACCGCACACCCCAGGGGCAACCGAGAAAAAAGTCCACATCCCCAAGGATGTTGTCCGAGAGTATGTCCGAGAAGACGACATACAGCAGTGGTTCAAAGCCTACGAGATCGCCATGACCTCCCACCGGATCGACCGGAGTGATTGGGGAGCTGGACTATGGGGGAGGTTCGTCAACGAAGGTCGCGATGCCCTGTTGCAGCTCCCAGATCACCAAATGTCGTCCTACGACCACATGAAGGCTGCCCTCCTCACCCGCTACGGCCTCACACCCGAGATGTACCACCAGAGGTTCAGAGATTGCACCCGGATCCCGGGTACAACTTGGGTGGAGTACGTAAACTATTTCAGCCGAGCCTTCGAGGGGTGGATCAAGGGGAGCCATGTAACGACCTACGAACAACTCTTTAACCTCATGGTATGGGAACACCTGTCGAACAACTGCTTCGTCGAGCTCAGGCAGCACCTCCTCGACAGTAAATTGACCGACCCCCGGCAGCTCGCCGCTGAAGCTGACCGATGGGAGAGCACCCGAGTGAGCCGGAGAGGACCGCACGAGCAGAACCGAAGCAACCAAGGCCAGCACCGTCCTCGGGGAGGAGGAGGAGGCCAGGGGCGAGGGAGAGACACCCTCCCGGCAACACCCGTGGCCAGCACCCCGCCCCCGGCCGGCCGGGGAAACCCCCCGATGCGTCCAGGGTTCCGAGCCAATGTCACGTGCCACCGATGCCAGCGAGTCGGCCATTACGCCAATGACCCGAGCTGCCCGCAGAACCAAACACCCAAGCCCCGCCAGGTAGCTGCCGCCGCCCTGGGGGAAGAACGACTGTCAGAGGAACAGGAAGAGTATGAGCCGGCCCAGCAAGAGTGGGAACCGGCCGCCATGGTTCTAGCGTGCCTAGGGGGAAAAGACATAGTCCCGCGGGCTCCCCTACCCGCCAACACCAGGAAATACGGTCAGTGGGTGACCATTAATGGGCATCGGGCCGAGGCCTTACGTGACACAGGCGCCAGTGTGACGGCCGTCCGCTGTCACCTGGTGAAACCCGAGCAGATCCTGCCAAACATTCTCTGCCCCGTCCGCTCAGCTGACAATTCCGAAAGTCTGTGTCAAATGGCCTGCGTCCCCTTCGAATGGGGAGGGGTCTCCGGCCTGTTGAAAGTGACGGTCCGGGATGATGCCCCCGTGGACTGCCTCCTGGGGAATGACCTTGAGAGTTCCCAATGGGCCACCGTCGAGAGAAGAGAGCACCTGGGGATGCTGGGCCTCCCGGACTGGGCCTGCGTAACCACCCGGTCCAGGGCAGCCCGTGCCGTTCCCCGACCAGAAGAACCGGAATGGCCAGCACCTCCGCCCCCGGTCGCCCCAGTAGAAGACAACGATGAGGCCAACCCCCCGGAGCCAACGACCGAAGGGGACGCGCACCTCCAGGACGTCCCCGGCCTGGCTCAGTGGCGTCAAGAAGGGGGGCCCACCCAAGAACAGTTCCGCCAGGAGCAAAAGACCTGCCCCTCCCTCGAGGGACTCCGCCAACAAGCCAGCGCCCAGAGCGCAGGGGACTCCACCGGAACTCACTGGGTCTACTGGGAGAACGACCTACTATACAGCGAACAGAGGATCGCAGAGCTAGGGGCCGGTCGAGTACTGGTGGTACCTCTCCGCTTCAGAGACTTCCTGCTCAGTCTGGCCCACGATGTCCCCCTGGCTGGACACCTGGGCCAAGACAAAACTTACAGTCGCCTAGTGACCCACTTTTTCTGGCCGAAGATGCGGAACGACGTCCTGAACCACTGCCGGTCCTGCCCCACGTGCCAGGCCAGCGGGAAGAGTGGCCGTAAGCTGAAGGCCCCTCTACAACCCTTCCCGGTGGTCACCACCCCGTTCGAGAGGGTAGGAATAGACATCGTGGGGCCCCTGGACCCCCGCACGGCGCAAGGACATAGGTTCATCCTAGTACTGGTGGATCACGCCACCCGCTACCCCGAGGCGGTGCCTCTGCGAACGGTAACAGCTCCGGTGGTTGGCCGGGCCCTAATGGGGATCTTCTCCCGGGTGGGCTTCCCCCGAGAAGTCGTCAGCGACCGAGGCACGAACTTCATCTCCAAATACATGAAGTCCCTCTGGCAACAGTGCGGGGTCACCTACCGATTCACGACCCCCTATCACCCACAAGGGAACGGACTAGTGGAGCGATTCAACCGCACTCTCAAGGGGATGATTGGGGGATTGGAAGAGCCCCTCCGTCGCCAGTGGGATGTACTACTCCCGTGCCTCCTCTTCGCCTACCGAGAAGTTCCCCAGAAGTCCCTCGGTTTTAGCCCTTTCGAACTCCTGTACGGGCACCCTGTGCGAGGGCCCCTCAGCCTAGTCAAAGAAGGTTGGGAGATGGCCCCCCTAAAGACCCCTCCAGACGTCTTCAAGTACCTCCTGGCCCTACGTAATCAGACCCGGCGCTTCAGGGAGATGGCCAAGGCGAACCTCGAGGCCAGCCAGGAAGACATGAAGAGATGGTATGATCACAATGCCTCCTCCGTCGAGTTCGAACCTGGACAACAAGTGTGGGTGATGTCCCCCACCGAACCATGTGCCTTGCAAGATAAGTGGACGGGGCCCTTCAAGGTGGTCGAGCGCAAAAGCCCCGTCACTTACCTCATCGACATGGGGACCACCCGGAACCCCCTTCGGGTCCTCCACACCAACAGACTCAAACCACACTTTGTGCGCTCAGAACTCAGCCTCCTGATGGCTACAGACAGTGGGGCGGAAGAAGACTCCGAGCCTCTCCCTGATCTCCTGAAGACTCAGGAGAAAGACGGTTCCGTGGACGGGGTCCGGCTCTCCGATGCCCTCACCCCAGAGCAACGCCAGGGCTGCCGGGACCTCCTGCTGCGGTTCGCTTCACTGTTCTCCCTCACTCCCGGGGTCACCCCTTGGTGCTTGCACGATGTGGACACCGGGGACAGTCCCCCTGTCCGGCACCGGGCCTACCGCGTACCAGATCGGGTACGGGCCTGCATACAAGAGGAAGTGGCCAAAATGCTCACGATCGGGGTCATCGAGCCCTCGGACAGTCCCTGGGCCAGTCCAGTTGTATTGGTCCCCAAAGCCGCTGCCCCCGGCACCACACCTGAACTGAGATTCTGCGTCGACTACCGGGGCTTGAACGCTGTCACCCGAACCGACGCTCATCCTATCCCCAGAGCGGATGAATTGATCGACCGGCTGGGGGCCGCCCGCTACCTCAGTATCTTCGACCTAACAGCGGGCTACTGGCAGATCGGCCTCACACCCCGAGCTCAAGAACGATCCGCATTCTCTACCCCCGATGGCCACTACCACTTCAAGGTCATGCCCTTTGGCATGAAGAACGCCCCCGCTACATTTCAACGTCTTGTGAACCAGGTCTTGGCGGGGCTCGAAGAGTTCAGCGCTGCCTACCTGGACGATATCGCTGTATACAGCCGCCACTGGTCCGACCACCTCCTCCACCTCCAGGAGGTCCTACAGGCCCTCCAGCGGGCCGGCCTCACGATTAAGGCCGGCAAATGCCAAATTGGTCAAGGGTCCGTGACCTACCTGGGGCACCAGGTGGGGAGCGGGCTGGTGGCCCCACTGCAACTTAAGATTGCTGCCATCCAGTCCTGGCAGCCCCCCGTCACTCAGACCGAAGTCCGAGCCTTCTTGGGGCTCACCGGCTACTACCGGCGGTTCGTGAGGGACTACGGCAGCATTGTGGGGCCCCTCACGGGTCTCACGTCCAAGAACCAACCAAAGCGGATTAACTGGACCCCCGATTGTCAAGCGGCCTTCGAAAAGCTGAAGGCCGCCCTGTGCACCGCCCCTGTGCTCCAGGCCCCCGATTACAGTCGGGAATTCGTAGTACAGACAGACGCCTCCGACCACGGCATCGGAGCGGTTCTTTCCCAAGTGAACCCCGAGGGTCATGACCAGCCGGTGGCCTTCATCAGCCGACGTCTCCTGGGCCGAGAACAGCGCTGGAGCACCATCGAGAGGGAGGCCTTCGCAGTGGTGTGGGCCCTCAAAAAGCTCCGGCCCTATCTCTTCGGTACCCACTTCCGGGTACAAACCGACCATAGACCCCTGCAGTGGCTGATGCAGATGCGGGGGGAAAACCCAAAACTATTGCGCTGGTCCATCTCCCTGCAGGGAATGGACTTCACCGTGGAGCACCGACCGGGCCAAGACCACGCCAACGCAGATGGCCTGTCCCGCTTCTTCCGCCTCGACGAAGAGTCCCCAAGGAGATGGGTGACTCTCCCCGCCTTCAGCTGGGGGGGACGCATGTTGGACAGGCCACACGAAGGGCTTGCGCCCCCCCCGCATGACAGGGCCCAAGCCCCGGCCCCCCAGGCGCGACCCACGAGAATCACCCGCACCCCGTCTCCCAACGGAACTCCTGCCCTCGGACCTCCCTGTAGCACGGGCCCAAGCCACCACCGGCTCCCTCGGCCGGGTCAAGCCGCCATCTTGGGCCCTGCGCCACGAGGCCGCGTGGCCTCCCCCCGACCCTAACCCTGGGCCTGGCCGGCCCCGACATCCCGGCACCACCATCCACCCAGGAGGTGAGCGGATCACTTGGCAGGTCAATGGGAGGACGAAGTGCCAAGGACTCTCCCCTGCCAGGTGACGATCGCCTCCAGCTCCCCCAGGCACCGGCTCCACCCCCCGCTGGGTGTCTGGACACCTTCATCCCGGACCCTCCGACCTCCAAGTGCGAGGGTCCGGACATCAAAGGGCACCTGCCCTATAACTGGAGCAGCTGCGGAGCAGGAAGGCAGTTGTATCCTGGAGTCGAGAGACACCGAGAGAACTCAGCCTTGACGGACTACTGGCGCTGCCGTAGCCCTATCTTGTGATCTATCGTCCTGCCTGCTGGCGCTGCCGCGGCCTTCTGCAACATCCATCCTCGTCGGGACCTGCTGGCGCTGCCGCGGCCCGTTGTAACGACCATCTTCACCGGGACCTGCTGGCGCTGCCGCGGACCGTACATCGACCATCTTCACTGGGACCTGCTGGCGCTGCCGCGGCCCGTGTATCGACCATCTTCACTGGGACCTGCTGGCGCTGCCGCGGCCCGTACCAGCTAGACCACCTAAGCTCGAGGATTGTGAGCTAACCATCATACCATCTCAACTACCAGCCTGGTAACCAGACTGTCCCGCTACCCCCTTTTCCCATCTTGAGAGACTTGAATCGAGGGGACCCCTGAGTCCAGACCTCCTTGTACCTTTTCATCGTACCTTAAGAAGTGCTTATAAAGAACGCTAACTCATCTCCTTGTGTGGTATCTGTCTGTGGGGGGGAAGCTATTTGTCTGTACGATCGCTGGAGACGGCTCTCCCCGGAGACCTCTCCCCTTGTCCTCGGCCGACCCTCCCGGTCCGTCTAACAACGGTCATGAAGCAATGGTGCTGTTCAGCATAGGCCGGGCTCGGCATCAGCTCTGCCCCTGCAACCAGCCCTGGCTCCGGTGCATTGACAGTCATTGAGCAGTGGTGCTGTTCAGTATAGGCCAGGCTTGGCATCAGCTCTGCCCCTGCTACCAGCCCTAGCTCCTGTGCATTGACAGTCATGAAGCAGTGGTGCTGGTCACCATAGTCCAGGCTCGGCATCAGCTCTGCCCCTGCTCCCAGCCCTGGCTCCTGTGCATTGACAGTCATGAAGCAATGGTGCTGTTCAGCATAGGCCGGGCTTGGCATCAGCTCTGCCCCTGCAACCAGCCCTGGCTCCGGTGCATTGACAGTCATTGAGCAGTGGTGCTGTTCAGCATAGGCCGGGCTCGGCATCAGCTCTGCCCCTGCTACCAGCCCTGGCTCCGGTGCATTGACAGTCATTGAGCAGTGGTGCTGTTCAGCATAGGCCGGGCTTCGCATCAGCTCTGCCCCTGCTACCAGCCCTGGCTCCTGTGCATTGACAGTCATGAAGCAGTGGTGCTGGTCACCATAGGCCAGGCTCGGCATCAGCTCTGCCCCTGCTACCAGCCCCGGCTCCTGTGCATTGATGGTCATTGAGCAGTGGTGCTGGTCAGCATAGGCCAGGCTTGGCATCAGCTCTGCCCCTGCTACCAACCCTGGCTCCTGTACATTGACGGTCATTAAGCAGTGGTGCTGTTCAGCACAGGCCAGGCTCGGCATCAGCTCTGCCCCTGCTACCAAACCCTGGCTCCTGTGCATTGACAGTCATGAAGCAGTGGTGCTGGTCAGCATAGGCCAGACTCTTCATCAGCTCTGCCCCTGCTACCAGCCCTGGCTCCTCTGCATTGACAGTCATGAAGCAGTGGTGCTGTACAGCACAGGCGGGGCTCGGCATCAGCTCTGCCCTTGCTACCAGCCCTGGCTCCTGTGCATTGACAGTCATTGAGCAGTGGTGCTGGTCAGCATAGGCCGGGCTCGGCATCAGCTTTGCCCCTGCTACCAGCCCTGGCTCCTGTGCATTGACAGTCATGAAGCAGTGGTGCTGTTCAGCATAGGCCGGGCTTGGCATTAGCTCTGCCTCTGCTACCAGTCCTGGCTCCTGTGCATTGACAGTCACGAAGCAGTGGTGCTGGTCACCATAGGCCGGGCTCGGCATCCGCTCTTCCCCTGCTCCCAGCCCTGGCTCCTGTGCATTGACAGACATTGAGCAGTGGTGCTGTTCAGCACAGGCCAGGCTTGGCATCAGATCCGCCCCTGCTAACAGCCCTGGCTCCTGTGTATTGATGGTCATTAAGCAGTGGTGCTGTTCAGCACAGGCCGGGCTTGGCATCAGCTCTGCCCCTGCTACCAACCCTGGCTCCTGTGCCTTGACGGTCATTAAGCGGTGGTGCTGTTCAGCATAGGCCGGGCTCTGCATCAGCTCTGCCCCTGCTACCAGCCCTGGCTCCTGTGTATTGATGGTCATTATGCAGTGGTGCTGTTCAGCACAGGCCGGGCTTGGCATCAGCTCTGCCCCTGCTCCCAGCCCTGGCTCCTGTGCATTGACAGTCATGAAGCAGTGGTGCTGTTCAGCACAGGCCGGGCTCGGCATCAGCTCTGCCCCTGCTACCAGCCCTGGCTCCTGTGCATTGATGGTCATTGAGCAGTGGTGCTGGTCAGCATAGGCCGGGCTCGGCATCAGCTCTGCCCCTGCTACCAGCCCTGGCTCCTGTGCATTGACGGTCATTGAGCAGTGGTACTGGTCAGCATAGGCCGGACTTGGCATCAGCTCTGCCCATGGTTTGCAGTGTTAGGGTTGTCCGATCTCCCTCCATGCCCCATGTCAGGAGGGCGCCCTGTCTGTAGTCCTGGATTTACCTTTAAAAAATAGGTGCATTGTGGGAGTTGTATTTTCATTTGCTTTCAGTGACACCACGTGACTAACACACCTGACGGTTAAGTTCTGCAAAAGAGAAAAACTGGAAAGTGGTGCCTGCTTTAAAGGATCAATGTGTCAGCCTTATAAGGGGTCACTGGGGGGTCAGTTTTGAGGCCACTGCTTCTCCTGACCCAGTATTCATGCGCTGGTTCAGTGTTTCTAAATTAAACTATTTCATAAACTACACAATGGGCAGAATATAATTCTATTGGAAATACAGATGTTTTGGAGGAACCAAAAGTGATGCATCAGGGGCTTTTCTATGAAATGTCCATTATTGGATGATTTCTTGAGGTCACTCTTCTGTTTTTCCCATTATGTGGGGGTTTGGTGCCTGCTGAAGTGGGGAATGGGAATTATTACGACTCGAGCTACAGAATCATGCAGATAACTCCCTAAATCACATTGGCAATGGAATTTGATACCCCGCCCCTTCATTTTCTACACCTTCTGTGCTTTGGAGAACAGGGAATTGCAGGATTAACCCAAGTCAGAGACAAAATCAGTTCATTATCCAAAGTGTTGAGGATATTTTAGTGTTTAGGTGCAGTAATACCCAAATATGGAACACACACCTATCACAAGTGGCTCTGAGACCACCTGACGCACTTCACATGCTTCCAAGGACCAATCATTAGTGCCCTTGTTGGTGGTTTGTTGGTCAGACCACAGGACCTGTTCATGTCAGACACCAGAATCTCAAGCCTTGGCTTTAAGCCAATCACAGCCACTGAAAGTGATCAGGAACTTGCTTCTCCTGAGTCTCAACTGAGTTTCAGCCCAGTGGGTGGTTTGGGTGCTTTAGTTGCACATAAGTGTCATTTCTAAGGAGTCTGATGACATTGATATCTCTCATTACTGTACCGCACCACATTTAGTAATATATATGCGTCGGGAGATACTCTCTAAATACTCCACTGGATCCTGCACCCGGGAAGCTCTCTGTCCTACGGTGTAGTGGCGCCATTTTCTAAGCTCCCTTTGTAGGCGCCGGTTGGATTTTTCACAGACCCTGTGCCTCTATTGGGGTGACGTCTGTGGCTGGCCCCTCCACATTGAAAATTGTACCAGCACCTCTGCAACCAGTGCTTAATTTGTAAAACATGAAGTGCCAGGGTCCTTCTCGGAAGGCCACTGCAGCATGCACCACCCATGCCCTGCCAGTGCTGCCACCTAACCATCACACTCCTACAAGTGTGACAATTCAGACTATTTCAGGCCCCACACAGCTATAATAATGGCTTGAGAGGCTGGTATTATTCATGTATATTGACTTAATAAACACGGTTGTTGTGCTCATCTCAAAATTAAAAAAAGACAGTGCCACCATGTGTTGGACTGTCGCTAGAGCTGACCATTAATTGCCGGTGCCGAGCACTGGAAACCACTGGCACAAATTAAGCACTGCGCTGCAACCCTGGCTCTCTGTCAGCCTCTCTATGAAGAAAACCCCCAATCACTGCACAGCCACACTCTCCACAGCCCTCACCCCCCGTTCTGTAGACAGACACCCACACTCTGCACAGCCACACTTTCCACAGCCCTCACCCCCCCGTTCTGTAGACAGACACCCACACTCTGCACAGCCACACTCTCCACAGCCCTCACCCCCCGTTCTGTAGACAGACACCCACACTCTGCACAGCCACACTCTCCACAGCCCTCACCCCCCGTTCTGTAGACAGACACCCACACTCTGCACAGCACACTCCACAGCCCTCACTCCCCGTTCTGTAGACAGACACCCACACTCAGCACAGCCACACTCTCCACAGCCCTCACAGCCCTCACATCCCCGTTCTGTAGACAGACACCCACACTCTGCACAGCCACACTCTCCACAGCCCTCACCCCCGTTCTGTAGACAGACACCCACACTCTGCACAGCCACACTCTCCACAGCCCTCACCCCCCGTTCTGTAGACAGACACCCACACTCTGCACAGCCCCACTCTCCACAGCCCTCACCCCCGTTCTGTAGACAGACACCCACACTCTGCACAGCCACACTCTCCACAGCCCTCACACCCCCGTTCTGTAGACAGACACCCACACTCTGCACAGCCACACTCTCCACAGCGCTCACCCCCCGTTCTGTAGACAGACAGCCACACTCTCCACAGCCCTCACTCCCCGTTCTGTAGACAGACACCCACACTCTGCACAGGCATTACACTGCACAACGTTCAACACTGGAGAGGATGCCACCTAGTCGAGAGCTCCACTCAATGCACATGTACCCACCCTACTCTCTCCTCACTTTCTGCACAGCCCTCCACAGCCTTACTCTGTTGCGAATTTCGGGTCGTGAATCATGTGAAGTTTACACTTTTTCATGTCCTGTTACTCCATATACTCAGTCTCGCACTTCAACCAGACACCGCCTTCTGCTCAGCTGTGCCCCGTTTGCACCATCTTCTAGCCCTGGGCAGTGCTGTGTGCTTTGTGTGTCATCCTCCCGCCACTGCACATCCCCAGTACTAATGCTGTCCTCAGTCCTACACAGGCAGCCTCCACCCACACACACCTCCACTCTCTGTGCTGGTCTACCAGCTGCACAGCCCACCGCACTCACAACCCACCACTCCGTACACAACTTCACTCTGCACAGCCCTCCACACTCTGCACAACCTTCCACTCTCTGCACAGCCCTCCACTCTCTGCACAGCCCTCCACTCTCTGCACAGCCCTCCACTCTCTGCACAGACCTCCACTCTCTGCACAGCCCACCTCACTCACAACAACCCACCGCTCTGTACACAACTAAATCTTCACCTCCTTCACCCTCTGTAAAAGCCACACTCTTCCAAGTCCTCAAAGCTCTGCACACTTCCTTCAGAGCACAACCCCCTCGCTCTGTACAACCTTCCACACTATACAGTCTTGTCTTCTTCAAGTTTTGTGTTTTGCTTGGCAGCCTCCGCATTTCTAGATAATTCAGTAATTCTGCTCATGACGTCTGTTTAAGCTGATGTAATTGTGTAATTTGTTGCTGTTCTTCTTAACCCATGTAATGTTCTTTGGTAAACTGCTTGAATGCAGTAGCATCTGATCATATGTGAACTACTCCAGTACAAATGTGGGGCTTTTTCATGCTAGATAACATTGTGTTGGACCCGGCCTCGTAGAATGTCCCTCCGTGCCCCCGCACCACCGAAACCTGGTACCTGCAGCCCAAGCACACGGCCCACCCGACCCTCCCCACCAGGACACACGCACCGACCCGGACATCCCCGTCCATGGCCTCTCTCCTTTCGGCCACCCCGGGCCCGCGTGCCCACTTCATGCACCAAGATGGCCGCCCGGCCCCAGCGCGACCCGGGCCTAGAGGCGCCACTCCGGCTGGAGGACATCACGCTTCCAGGGGATGAGAGAGGGAGGAGCAGTTTCTATCGTACCTCTGAACTCCCCTGGGACGATGGGTTTCGATCGGCCCTCCGGCCTCCCTGAGAGCTGGCTCCGTGCCTGCTGGGTGTCTGGGACTCCTCCCGACCCGGCCCTGAAAGGATCAAAAGACAATAGCAGGAAATCCTGACAAGCGACCCCCAGGTGACAAGACCCCTGCCTGCACAGACTCTGGACATCAAAGAGGGGTCGACCTATAACAAGGGGTGCTCTGGGTCTGTCCGGCAGATTCGACGCTGGAACGAGAGCCTGCCGACGTGGTCGCGGCTCCTGGAACTTGGACCCTCCTGAGCCCTGCTGAGTGACTCGCGGCTCCCTGAAGATCGTAAGACCTCCGAACTTGTACCTGAGCCTGCTGAGTGACTCGCGGCTCCCTAAAGATCGTACGACCTCCGAACTTGTACCTGAGCCTGCTGAGTGACTCGCGGCTCCTTGAAGATCGTAAGACCTCCGACCTTGTGCCAGAGCCTGCTGAGTGACTCGCGGCTCCTCGAAACTCGTAAGACCTCCGAACCTGCACCTGAGCCCGCTGAGTGACTCGTGGCTCCCACAGACTCTCACGGTCCCGCCGGACCCAGACTACAACAACGTATCCCCCAGCTTGAGGATTGTGAGCTGTGCGCCGGATACGTCCCTGCCTTGAACCTTTACCAAAGACTGTCCCGCTACCCCCTACCCCTTCCGAGACTCATTGAGCCCGTGCTCACCTTGTACATATTTGCAGTGATAACCTACTTGATAAAGATTGATTTCTAAGAATACCCGGTGTGGTCACTCTGTGTCGTGTGGTGCCAGAAGTACGATCCTAGCTACGAGATTCCTCCCCCTGGGGAATCTCCCGCCAGTGCCCGGCTACGATACTTCGAGGGTGGGTCTCAGGGTAGTCAGGACCCCTTCCAGGCTCCTCTGAGGTCGCCGTCTAACATTGGTGGCAAGCAACGGGATTCGGGCCCATCACCTAGAGATCGTACCGTGAACAACGGAAGCGCTACCGACAAAGATGGCAGAAGGAAGCACCGTGAGCCCCGCAGAAACCAACGCCAACAGGGTGTTCCAGGTGGAGCATCTAGAAGAATATACACACAAAGAGCTAAAGCAATTTTGCAAAGAACTCAAAATCGCTACCACTGGTCTCAACACTAAAGAAGATTTGCAGAAAGCACTGAAAACTTGGGTGGAGTCCGGGGCCTCCCGGCAGGAAGGTATGGGGGAGCGCCCCGACGAAGCCGAACCCCCCCAGAGTGAAAGCAGCAGCAATCAGGTGCGAGGCATCGTACCAGACGGGGGCCTATCCCCGAAAGAGCTCGCGGACAGAGAGAGAAGTCGCAATCATGAACTCGAGTTAGCCAAACTCAAAATCGAGGGCGAATTAAAGTTAGCGGAAAAAAAGCTAGCAGTAGAGCAAATGCGTGTACAAGGCGAACTAGAAGAAAAGAAGCTCCAACGGGAGCACGAAGGAAGGAAGCTCCAACTGGAGCACGAACGCAGCTTGAAGGAACTCGAGCTCAAGGCCAGAAACGAGGAAGGGAGGCCCCCGGGAGACCGAGAGACGGCCTCCCCCGCGGAACAGAAGGTCCACATCCCCAAGGATGTGGTCAAAGAATATTATAAAAACGATGACATTCAGCAATGGTTCCGGGCCTACGAGGTCGCCATGACCTCCCATCGGATCCCGCAGAAGGATTGGGGGGCGGGGTTGTGGGGGCGGTTCCTGAGCGAAGGAAGGGACACCCTGCTCGACCTACCCCTCTCCCTGCAGACCTCCTACAGCCAAATGAAAGAGGCTATACTCACAAGATACGGCCTCACCCCAGAAATGTACCGCCAGCGATTCCGGGACTGCAGGAAGATCCCGGGCACCACCTGGGTGGAGTATGTAAACTTTTTTAGTCGGGCCTTCGATGGGTGGATCAAGGGCAGCAAAGTCACCACCCTTGCCGAACTCACTGACCTCATGTTGTGGGAACACCTGGCTGCGAACTGCTTCATAGAACTACGTCAGCATCTGCTTGACAGCAAGCTCACAGATCCCCGGAAGCTGGCTGTGGAGGCCGACCGCTGGACCAACACCCGGGTCTCCCGGGGCATGGTAGGAGAGTACCCCCGAGCCAGTCAGGGACCACCCCGCCAGAGAGGGGGAGGGAACCAGGGAGGGCCGAGAGAGTCCCAGCCTAGCCCCCCGAAGACACAACCTCCACCTTTCCCGGCGCCCCCCCCCACCAGTGACAGGGCCCCCTGGGAGACGGGGACACCGGGTGACCGTCACATGTTTCCGTTGCCAGAAACCCGGGCACTACGCCAATGACCCAGAGTGCCCCATGGCCACCCAAGTCTCCCCTACCACCCCTGCGAGACAGATAGCCAACGTAGCCCTGGGGGAGGAGGTTGAGGAAGCCGAGGAGTGGGAACCCGCAGCGATGGCCCTAGTATCCCTGGGAGATAGGGAGATGGTCCCTGGTAGCCTCCTACCCTCCAACACACAGAAATACGGGCAGCTCGTCAAGATCAATGGCCACCAAGTAGAGGCCCTGCGGGACACCGGGGCCAGTATCACCGGTGTCCTCAGGCACCTAGTCCCCGAGGAGCAAATCCTCCCCAACGTCTTTTGACCCGTAATATCCGCAGACAATAGGGAAAGTATGTGTCAGGTAGCCCTGGTGCCGTTTGAGTGGGGAGGGGTGATAGGGAAACTCAAGGTGGCCGTAAGAACCTCCCAGCCGGTCGACTGCCTCTTAGGGAACGACCTGGAGAGTTCTCCCTGGAAGCACGTCGAGCGCAAGGCACACCTAGGAATGATGGGACTCCCCGAGTGGGTGTGCGCCACCACCCGATCTATATCAAAGGAGGAACAAGGGCACCCAAAGGAATTAGACAGGGACCTTGGGTAGATACGTATTGCAGGAAACAGTGGTCCCTGAAACCAAACGATAGAGCAAAAAATGAATATAGTCAAAATTGGAACTATATTATAGCCAATGTCCGGCCGGGCATGGCAACTTTAATAAGTAGAAATTCTTGACAGTAAACAAGGAAATGTAAGTAGAAATTCGGTGGGACACAAGCCTGTATCCTCTGACTTACATACCAAGTAGACAGAAAATGACAAAACACAATCAGGCAATTACAGTGATGTTTCTTTGAGAAATAATGAATAGCGAAACATCTGATATTCAGATTGCCACCTTCACACTATATTACATACAGCAATATTTAAGGTGTAGGGTGGGCAACAGAGTCGACGGCGTTTCGATCCTTATGAGAAAGATACAGGATCATCATCAGGACTAATTTAGTTAAATTGCCCTTATTTTGAATGCCTCATGTTGCCATGGAGGCAACGGAAAAGATGCCGATTCACGAAAAGGTAACGTTGAGTTAAGGTTTACGGTAGGACAATGCCTACGCACAATTCTTCCGGGAGGAAGGACACGGATAGGTCTCAATCAACTTGCAGAAATGGGTTCCGTGGCCATGCAGTGTGTACGGACGATGCCGGATCAACTGTGAATCCGGCATCGTCCGTACACACTGCATGGCCACGGAACCCATTTCTGCAAGTTGATTGAGACCTATCCGTGTCCTTCCTCCCGGAAGAATTGTGCGTAGGCATTGTCCTACCGTAAACCTTAACTCAACGTTACCTTTTCGTGAATCGGCATCTTTTCCGTTGCCTCCATGGCAACATGAGGCATTCAAAATAAGGGCAATTTAACTAAATTAGTCCTGATGATGATCCTGTATCTTTCTCATAAGGATCGAAACGCCGTCGACTCTGTTGCCCACCCTACACCTTAAATATTGCTGTATGTAATATAGTGTGAAGGTGGCAATCTGAATATCAGATGTTTCGCTATTCATTATTTCTCAAAGAAACATCACTGTAATTGCCTGATTGTGTTTTGTCATTTTCTGTCTACTTGGTATGTAAGTCAGAGGATACAGGCTTGTGTCCCACCGAATTTCTACTTACATTTCCTTGTTTACTGTCAAGAATTTCTACTTATTAAAGTTGCCATGCCCGGCCGGACATTGGCTATAATATAGTTCCAATTTTGACTATATTCATTTTTTGCTCTATCGTTTGGTTTCAGGGACCACTGTTTCCTGCAATACGTAACCACCCGATCTATGTCAGCCCGACTCACTCCCCGGAGAGAAGTCGAAAGCACCCCGATCGAAGAGACCAGAACAGTCCCCGCCGAGGGTCCTCCCGTCCCCCCATCAGAAGGGTCCGTCGCCCGCGACGAACCCGCACCATCCGACCCCGCCCCGGTCCCCGAGTTGGGAGATCTACCCGAGTTGGCCCAGTGGCACCACGAGGGCGGGCCCACCCGGGAAGAATTTTGCCGGGAGCAAGCCACTTGTCCTTCCCTGGTCGGGCTGCGGCGCCAGGCCGAGGGCCAAGCCGCAGGTGACCAGACCGGGACGCACCGAATCTATTGGGAAAATAACATCTTGTACAGTGAGCAGAAGTCGGTGGAGCTGGGATCCGGACGGGTATTGGTGGTACCCCTCCGCTTCCGAGACTTCCTCCTGGGCTTAGCCCACGACGTCCCCCTCGCCGGCCACCTGGGTCAGGACAAGACCTACAGCCGTCTCGTGACCCATTTTTACTGGCCTAGAATGAGAGCAGCGGTAGAAGCCCAATGCAAGTCCTGCCCCACGTGCCAGGCTAGTGGGAAGAGTGGGGGGAAGCGCAAGGCTCCCCTCCAACCCTTCCCGGTCGTCAGTACCCCTTTTGAACGAGTCGGAATCGACGTCGTGGGACCACTGGACCCCCCACCTCCCAAGGTCACCGTTTCATCTTGGTCCTAGTGGACCACGCCACCCGCTATCCGGAGGCTATTCCCCTACGCACCATTACGGCCCCCGTGGTGGGCCGGGCCCTGATGGGGATCTTTTCCAGGGTAGGTTTTCCCCGCGAGGTCGTGAGTGTCAGATCTTGACTTGTGCAGGAGCAGAGATGCTTGTTCCCAATGCCCCGTCCAGGAGAACCTCTGGTGCCAATGTTGCTAGCCCCCAGGGGAATCTCCCAGTGGGGGAAGGGGGAGTGGATAAAATAATAAAGAAGACAAAGAGACTGCCTGAGGTTTTCTGCTTCCAACCTTCTGTTTCTTCTCTGCACTTGTGGTCTTTCTTGATAGTTGGTTCTAGAAACTAAACACATGCATACTTAGTTCTATATTAATTAAATCTTAAAATACTCTCTCAACTTCCTTCTCTCTGTGTACCTACCAGTATAACCTTGGCCTTTGCCTCTCCTCATGTGTGTCTTCAGTATCTTTCTGTCATTTTAAGATAAGGTCGTTCTGTAGCAAGATAATATCTATAAGTTATTCTGCAAATGGACTGTATTCTTTTCTAATCAATTATTATCTTGACTGAACTTATACATACCTAATTTCTTATTACTATATCATTCTAGTTTTTTCCTAATAAGAGTGTAGAGACGAGGCAACCGAATAACCTTCTCACGTAGCCTCCTCTCGACAACTGGGAGATGATATTTATGAGGTGTGTATCAAGTTCTTCCTCAGAGAAAATAATATATATACAGTTTTTCGGTCTTCTCAGAACTATCAGGAACACGAGCTAGGTAATTACATTCACTCAATCATTAACTCGTGGTACTTAGCTGAGGTGTAGAGAGTTCCTTACTAACTCGACGAGTTAGCTTCTAGTTCTGTACAGTCTTCGGTCGGGAACGCTGCTTCCTTGAGGAAGTCGAAATTCTGAAACTTCTGTGACAGCTCGGATTCTGACTGGAACACTGCTCCCTCGACGAGGTAGTGGTCTTGGAATTGGTTTTCAAAGATTATTGAATAGTGTCTCTGCTGGAGGCTTGCGCAAGCAATCCAACGAAGCTTCTATGACAAAAGTAGTACTTGAATATCTCGGACTCGGCAATATCTCAGGAGTTGTTTCACTATGACAAGAATTGATAACAGACTAGCACCAACGAAACCTAACTAACTAACTAACTGACTGAGATTCAAGAATGCGTGCGCTTCTGTCAAAAGTCTCGGTGAAGTGCACCAACGTTCTATTGTGAGCGCCACTAGAGAGCTCCGTCACGAAGAAAGACTAGACCATCAACTTCAACACTTCGTCGGCCATCTTGGAGTTATACAATCTCCAAGCTTCCTTCCAAGTAATGGCCTTTACCTTCTGTGTGCAAGAAATCGTGTGTTCTTGATGTGTTAAACAGACTGAATGATTCTGATCCTTTGGAGTTCTGACAGTACCCTCTCGCAAGGTAGGTCCTTCCGGTTGGGGTTTCCTTGGAAATTTTCGATGAAAGGCCCTTACCAAACGTGGAGCATGAACATCAGAATTTAGTTCCCAGGATCTCTCCTCAGGACCATAACCCTTCCAATCAACCAAATAGTAGATCTTTCCTTTACGTCTAGCAGAATCCAGTATTCTTTTAACCTCGAATTCCTCTCCAGATTCTAATTGTACAGTTTTTGGAGGTAGTGTCACTCTGAGGTTTGGTGAGGTCTTCTTTAACAGGGAGACATGAAACACTGGGTGTATCTTCATCTTCTTTGGTAATTTCAATCGATAAGTTACTGGGTTAACTAGTTTCTTGATCTGATAAGGCCCTATAAATTTGGGTTGAAATTTGCGGGTTCCTTTTAACCTAAGGTTTTTTGTGTTTAACCATACCTGATCTCCAACTTTTAGGCTTGGACCCTCTCTTCTCTTTTTATCTGCATATTTTTTATAACTTTCTTTGGCCCTGATTAAATTTCCTTTTGCTACCTGATGAACGTGTGTTAGATCCTTAATCATGTCTTGGACTGCAGGAACTGAAACTTCTCTAAAATGTGTAGAGGAATTAGGGTGTCTTCCGTAATTTAAATAAAAGGGAGTAAAACCTGTAGAGACATTTTTTGCGTTATTGTATGCAAATTCAGCTGCCCAAATATACTCTGGCCAGTCCCCTTCTTGATCAAGTAAGTATAGCCTCAAATACTGTTCCAATTCTTGGTTCACCCTCTCCGTTTGCCCATCTGTTTCTGGGTGAAAACTCGTGGAGTATCTAGCTTCGACCCCTAAACCTTCCATGAATGTCTTCCAAAAATGGGATAGGAATTGGGAACCCCTGTCTGAGACCACTACTCTTGGGATACCATGAGCTCGCACGACATGAGTGCTGAAGAGTTGGGCTAACTCCTTGGCTGTTGGAATTTTCTTTAGGGCAACAAAATGAGCCATCTTGGTGAAGGCATCAACAAACACCAATATGGTGTTGTAACCTTGGTCTGAAGGCAAATCCACTATTAGATCCATAGTGATTGTATGCCATGGATATGGGGGAGTGGGCATGGGTTGGAGCAGCCCCTTAGGGGATTGTCTCTCAGATTTTCCCCGAGCACAGACCTCACATGAACCCACATAGGAATCAATGTCCCGAGACATTTGTGGCCACCAAAAGTTTCTCTTAACCAACTCTTTTGTTTTCTGTATTCCCTTGTGTCCAGCCAATCTATGGTCATGGTTTTCTTCAAGAGCTATTTGTCGTGTGTCCTGGTTTGGTAGAAATAATTTTCCTGCGTGGAATGGTAAACCATGTCGTATTTCTCTTTCAGCTTCTTGTTCTGTCCATTCTCTCATTTCTTCAGATGTCATAGCCTTCATTATCTTTTCCTCTACTGTCTCTTGGTTCACTACAGCCACGATCTTATTATCTGGAATGATCTTTTGTTGTTCTTGATGTTTCTCCACCCCATCAGTGTCTAATCTGGACAAGGCGTCAGCTTTTCCATTCTTGTTTCCAGGCCTGTACGTGATTACGAAATCATAATCTGCGAAATACAGTGACCATCTAAGTTGGCGTGGAGTAAGAGTCTTTGCTGATTTCAAGAACTTCAGGTTTCGATGATCCGTGAACACCGTCACGACATGTCTTGCTCCCATTAAGTAGTGCCTCCATTCCTTAAAAGCGTCCTTGATGGCTAGTAGCTCCTTTTCGGTAATTGTATAATTGATTTCAGCCGAAGTTAATTTTCTAGACCTATAAGCAACTGGATGGAGTTGCCCAGTCCTTTTATTCCTTTGGGATAGAATTCCTCCGATTGCCAAATCTGAAGCATCAGTCTCCAGATAGAAAGGCTCAGTGGGATCGGCATGCAATAAAACTGGTGCGGTGGTGAATTCAAGTTTCAATTGTTGAAAGGCCTTTTCAGCTTCTTCTGTCCAATTAAAAGGAACACCCTTCTTCAGAAGTCGAGTGAGTGGAATGAGTTTATGAGAGAATTCATTTACAAATCTTCGATAGAAATTGGCAAAGCCTATGAAGCTTTGTAACTCCTTAATATTCCTTGGAGACTTCCATTCTAGAACAGCCTTCACCTTCTTTGTATCCATGGTTATTCCGGATGGTGTGAGGACGAATCCAAGGAACTCCACTTCTTTTGTATTGAACTCACATTTTTCTAATTTGACATACAGATTGTTTTCTCTCAACCTTTGCAAAATCTTCCTTACTTGATCTGGGTGTTCTTTTTCTGTCTTTGAGTAGATTAAAATGTCGTCGATATATACAATAACTGATTGGTCTATGAATTCTCTCAGCACACTGTTGATGAAGTGCTGAAAGGCAGCTGGGGCATCGCACAATCCGTAAGGCATTACTTGATATTCGTACAGTCCCAAGTTCGTCCTGAAGGCCGTCTTCCACTCATCGCCCTCCTTAACCCTAATCAAATGGTAAGCACCACGAAGATCCAGCTTAGTGTATATCTGTGCTTCCTTCACCTGGTCTAAGAGTACTGATATGAGTGGTAAAGGATATCTGTTCTTGATGGTGACTTTATTGATTGCTCGATAATCAATACACGTTCTTAGGTCTCCTTCTTTCTTTGGGACAAAAAAAAGCGGCGAAGAGACAGGAGATTGGGAGGGGCGTATGAACCCATTTGCCAGATATTTCTCTATATACTTCTTCAGATGCTCATTCTCCTTTTCTGTCAAGGCATAGACTCTGCTACACGGTAAATTCGCACCTGGCTCCAATTCTATCCGACAATCGAATGGTCGATGAGGGGGCAGTTTCTCCGCTTCAATTTCATCAAATACATCTTGAAACTCTTTGTACTCCGGTGGTATCTCACTTGTGTGGATCACACAAATTGATACATCTAGTTCACTCAAATGCGTAGCCGGCCCAGGTTCTCTAACTCTGTCTGTATTGTTAAAACAATTTTCTGTGCAAAAGTCAGAGTTCATTTTCACTGTTCTAGTTTCCCAATTTATACTCGGGTTGTGCTCTGTGAGCCATGGCAGGCCTAGTATAATCTGGAATTGAGGAGCATCAATTAAATTGAATTGTATAACTTCTCGATGACCCTCCTGAAAGTTCATTTCCACTTGTTCCGTATGACTGGTGATGGGTCCGGAAGAAAGATTGGTCCCATCCACCGCCCTCACTGGTTCACTTTTCGCCTTTTGAATTGCTCTCAAACCAATCTTCTTGGCATATTTTATATCACAGAAGTTCCCAGTCGCTCCTGAGTCCAACATGACTGAAACTTCTGTCAGGGTAATGTCTCTAAACTTCAATGTCATAGAAATCACTAGGTGAGGATTCGATGACTGTAAGGTATTTGCCAAATAATGCACTTCTGGAGTTGTTTTATTCTCTGCAACCACCAGCCCAACTCCCTTTACTGGTGGTGCTTGAAGTTTTCCTTCTCCTTGGAAAATATTTTTGGCTTTTTTGGGCACATTCTCACAAAATGTCCACTATCTCCGCAATACATACATAAATTATTCTGTCGTCTTTTCTCCTTCTCTTCCTTAGTTAAAGGCCCACGGACTGTTCCTATCTGCATTGGCTCTACCCCAGATTGACCTTCTGTATTTCTTGTTGATTCTACCTTAACTCTGTCAAATCTTGGTGTGTTGAATCTGAATTCTTTCTTCTTTTCACCTCTCCTCTCACTTTGTCTAAAGTCGATTTCCAAAACTAAGTCTATCAAGGTCGATACATCAGTGGGTCGATTTGGAATTTGGGCTAAAACGTCTTTCAACTCGTCCTTTAGCCCTCTATAAAAGACAGCAGCTCTTTTACTCTCTGGCCAGTCTGTTTCTACTACCAACTTGTTGAATTGTGCCAGATATGCCACAAGTTCCTTATTACCTTGTTTTAGTTCTAATAATTCATTATCTGTGGCCTGCGATATCTTTCGACGATCAAAAATTCGAAGAAATTCTTTTTTAAAGTTCTCAAAATCATATAGCAGAGTATCATCTCTGGAGATCAATGGCATGGACCAATTGGCGGCGTCACCACTGAGATAGGACAAAATGAAGGCCACGCGGGTCTGTGCATCCGGAAAAATCGTAGGACGACACATAAAATGCAAAGAGCATTGTGTCAAAAACACTTGGGCCTTTTGTGGATCCCCACTAAATCTTTCTGGAGGTGCTAATGGTATCACTGGGGACAGGGAGTGCACCACATGAGTTGCTAATCGGGAAGTGGAACCTAAGCTTTCTCTTTCTGTGTCTGGAAATCTAGACGTCTCAGTTAATCTAGCTGCCAACTCTACAGTTTCCCTTCTAGCGTCCATTATTTCTTGTCTCAATCCCTTATTCTCATCTCTAACTGCTGTAAGCTCTTTTTGGATTAGACTTAAAACTTCTCCCAAGTTTTTTAACTCTAAACCTTCAGCCATTTCTGCTCAGGCGCAAGTTTCAACACTTGGGCACTTCACTCTGTCAGATCTTGACTTGTGCAGGAGCAGAGATGCTTGTTCCCAATGCCCCGTCCAGGAGAACCTCTGGTGCCAATGTTGCTAGCCCCCAGGGGAATCTCCCAGTGGGGGAAGGGGGAGTGGATAAAATAATAAAGAAGACAAAGAGACTGCCTGAGGTTTTCTGCTTCCAACCTTCTGTTTCTTCTCTGCACTTGTGGTCTTTCTTGATAGTTGGTTCTAGAAACTAAACACATGCATACTTAGTTCTATATTAATTAAATCTTAAAATACTCTCTCAACTTCCTTCTCTCTGTGTACCTACCAGTATAACCTTGGCCTTTGCCTCTCCTCATGTGTGTCTTCAGTATCTTTCTGTCATTTTAAGATAAGGTCGTTCTGTAGCAAGATAATATCTATAAGTTATTCTGCAAATGGACTGTATTCTTTTCTAATCAATTATTATCTTGACTGAACTTATACATACCTAATTTCTTATTACTATATCATTCTAGTTTTTTCCTAATAAGAGTGTAGAGACGAGGCAACCGAATAACCTTCTCACGTAGCCTCCTCTCGACAACTGGGAGATGATATTTATGAGGTGTGTATCAAGTTCTTCCTCAGAGAAAATAATATATATACAGTTTTTCGGTCTTCTCAGAACTATCAGGAACACGAGCTAGGTAATTACATTCACTCAATCATTAACTCGTGGTACTTAGCTGAGGTGTAGAGAGTTCCTTACTAACTCGACGAGTTAGCTTCTAGTTCTGTACAGTCTTCGGTCGGGAACGCTGCTTCCTTGAGGAAGTCGAAATTCTGAAACTTCTGTGACAGCTCGGATTCTGACTGGAACACTGCTCCCTCGACGAGGTAGTGGTCTTGGAATTGGTTTTCAAAGATTATTGAATAGTGTCTCTGCTGGAGGCTTGCGCAAGCAATCCAACGAAGCTTCTATGACAAAAGTAGTACTTGAATATCTCGGACTCGGCAATATCTCAGGAGTTGTTTCACTATGACAAGAATTGATAACAGACTAGCACCAACGAAACCTAACTAACTAACTAACTGACTGAGATTCAAGAATGCGTGCGCTTCTGTCAAAAGTCTCGGTGAAGTGCACCAACGTTCTATTGTGAGCGCCACTAGAGAGCTCCGTCACGAAGAAAGACTAGACCATCAACTTCAACACTTCGTCGGCCATCTTGGAGTTATACAATCTCCAAGCTTCCTTCCAAGTAATGGCCTTTACCTTCTGTGTGCAAGAAATCGTGTGTTCTTGATGTGTTAAACAGACTGAATGATTCTGATCCTTTGGAGTTCTGACAGTGAGCAATCGCGGCATTAATTTTATCTCAAAATATATGACGTCCCTGTGGCAACAATGTGGGGTGTCCTACAAGTTCACCACCCCGTACCATCCCCAAGGGAACGGCCTAGTAGAAAGGTTTAATAGGACTTTGAAAGGGATGATCGCGGGCCTAGAAGAGCCCCTCCGGCGTAAGTGGGACGTCCTGCTCCCCTGCCTCTTGTTCGCTTACCGGGAGGTCCCCCAGAAGTCCTTAGGGTTCAGCCCGTTTGAATTACTCTATGGACACCCCGTCCGAGGTCCCCTCAGTTTGGTTAAGGAAGGGTGGGAGGCAGCACCCCAGACCACCCCCCGAGATGTGTTCCAATACGTCCTGGCCCTCCGGAACCAGACCAGGAAGTTCCGAGAACTGGCCGAGGCCAACCTGGAGGCAAGTCAAGAAGAGATGAAGCGCTGGTACGACCAGAATGCCACTCTGGTCGAGTTCCAGCCGGGCCAGCAGGTGTGGGTCATGGCCCCCGTGAAGCCTGGCGCCCTCCAGGACCGATGGACTGGGCCCTACAAAGTGGTTGAGAGGAAGAGTCAAGTCACATACTTGGTGGACGTCCAGTCGCCTCGGGATCCCCTCCGGGTCCTGCACGTGAACCGCCTCAAGCCTCACTTCGTGCGGACAGATCTGAGCCTCCTGCTGGCCACCGATGACGGGGCCGAAGATGAGTCGGATCCCCTCCCGGACCTCCTGTGTGTCAAGGAGCAGGATGGCTCCGTGGAAGGAGTGAACCTCTCCCCAGCCCTCACTGCACAGCAACAAGCGGACTGCCGCCAGCTCCTAAGACAATTTTCCGACCTCTTCTCCCTGACCCCCCGGGTCACCAACTGGTGTGTTCACGACGTGGACACCGGGGACAGCCCGCCGGTGAGACACCGAGCCTACCGGGTTCCTGACCGGGTACGGTCCTGCATTCAAGCGGAAGTCTCGAAGATGTTGACCCTGGGGGTGATCGAGCCCTCTGACAGTCCCTGGGCCAGCCCCGTGGTCCTGGTCCCGAAGGCAGCGGCCCCTGGTGTCGCCCCCGAGCTCCGATTCTGCGTGGACTACCGGGGGCTCAATGACGCTACCCGAGCCGATGCCCACCCCATTCCACGAGCCGACGAACTCATTGACCGACTAGGGGCAGCCCGGTTCCTCAGCACCTTCGACCTCACCTGCGGATACTGGCAGATTGCGCTCACCGAAGGGGCCAAGGAGCGGTCCGCTTTCTCCACCCCCGATGGGCACTACCGCTTCCGCGTAATGCCCTTCGGGATGAAAAATGCCCCGGCCACTTTCCAGCGACTGGTGAATAGGGTCCTGGCCGGGCTGGAGCAGTTCAGCGCGGCATATCTGGACGACATCGCTGTTTTCAGTTCAGAATGGAGTGAGCACCTCCAGCACCTCCGGAGGGTGCTAACCGCCCTGCGCCAGGCAGGCCTCACAGTAAAAGCCAGCAAGTGCCAGATCGGGCAAGGATCCGTAATCTACCTGGGGCACCAGGTCGGGAGCGGCCAGGTCGCCCCTCTACAGCCAAAGATCGACGCCATCCTGGCCTGGGAACCACCCACCACCCAAACGGAGGTCCGAGCCTTTCTGGGACTCACTGGCTACTACCGAAGATTCATTCGGGGTATGGCAGCCTTGTCGGCCCCCTCACAGAACTCACGTCTGAAAGACAGCCAAAGAAAGTGCAGTGGACGGCTGCCTGCCAGGAAGCTTTCGATGCCCTAAAAAAGGCCATGTGTACTGCCCCCGTCCTCCAGGCTCCCGACTACGCCAAGGAGTTCATAGTCCAGACCGATGCCTCCGAGCATGGCATTGGGGCCGTCCTGTCCCAAGTGAATGACCAAGGCCTAGACCAGCCCGTCGCCTTCCTCAGTCGGCGACTGTTGCCCCGAGAACAGAGATGGAGCACCATAGAGCGCGAAGCCTTTGCCGTGGTCTGGGCACTCAAAAAGCTACGACCCTTCCTGTTCGGCACCCATTTCAGAGTCCAAACTGACCATCGGCCCTTGCGATGGCTCATGAAGATGCGAGGAGAAAACCCCAAGCTACTGCGGTGGTCAATCTCCCTCCAGGGGATAGATTTCACCGTAGAACACCGCCCTGGTACGGACCACGCCAACGCTGACGGCCTCTCCCGGTTCTTCCGCCTCAGCGAAGAGAACCCCCCAAGATGATGGGCAGTTCTCTCCGGCTTTCAGCTGGGGGGACGCGTGTTGGACCCGGCCTCGTAGAATGGCCCTCCGTGCCCCCGCACCACCGAAACCTGGTACCTGCAGCCCAAGCACACGGCCCAGCCGACCCTCCCCACCAGGACACACGCACCGACCCGGACATCCCCGTCCATGGCCTCTCTCCTTTCGGCCACCCCGGGCCCGCGTGCCCACTTCATGCACCAAGATGGCCGCCCGGCCCCAGCGCGACCCGGGCCTAGAGGCGCCACTCCGGCTGGAGGACATCACGCTTCCAGGGGATGAGAGAGGGAGGAGCAGTTTCTATCGCACCTCTGAACTCCCCTGGGACGATGGGTTTCGATCGGCCCTCCGGCCTCCCTGAGAGCTGGCTCCGTGCCTGCTGGGTGTCTGGGACTCCTCCCGACCCGGCCCTGAAAGGATCAAAAGACAATAGCAGGAAATCCCGACAAGCGACCCCCAGGTGACAAGACCCCTGCCTGCACAGACTCCGGACATCAAAGAGGGGTCGACCTATAACAAGGGGTGCTCTGGGTCTGTCCGGCAGATTCGACGCTGGAACAACGAGAGCCTGCCGAAGTGGTCGCGGCTCCTGGAACTTGGACCCTCCTGAGCCCTGCTGAGTGACTCGCGGCTCCCTGAAGATCGTAAGACCTCCGAACTTGTACCTGAGCCTGCTGAGTGACTCGCGGCTCCCTAAAGATCGTAAGACCTCCGAACTTGTACCTGAGCCTGCTGAGTGACTCGCGGCTCCTTGAAGATCGTAAGACCTCCGACCTTGTGCCAGAGCCTGCTGAGTGACTCGCGGCTCCTCGAAACTCGTAAGACCTCCGAACCTGCACCTGAGCCCGCTGAGTGACTCGCGGCTCCCACAGACTCTCACGGTCCCGCCGGACCCCGACTACAACAACGTATCCCCCAGCTCGAGGATTGTGAGCTGTGCGCCGGATACGTCCCTGCCTTGAACCTTTACCAAAGACTGTCCCGCTACCCCCTACCCCTTCCGAGACTCATTGAGCCCGTGCTCACCTTGTACATATTTGCAGTGATAACCTACTTGATAAAGATTGATTTCTAAGAATACCCGGTGTGGTCACTCTGTGTCGTGTGGTGCCAGAAGTACGATCCTAGCTACGAGATTCCTCCCCCTGGGGAATCTCCCGCCAGTGCCCGGCTACGATACTTCGAGGGTGGGTCTCAGGGTAGTCAGGACCCCTTCCAGGCTCCTCTGAGGTCGCCGTCTAACACATTGTAATTAAATAAATAAATAAACAGCCCTCAAACCTCTGCACACTTCCTCAGATCATAAACCACCACACTCTGCACTGCCCTCCACACTCTGCACTGCCCTCCACACTCTGCACTGCCCTCCACACTCTGCACTGCCCTCCACACTCTGCACAGCCCTCCACACTCTGCACAGCCCTCCACACTCTGCACAGCCCTCCACACTCTGCACTGCCCTCCACACTCTGTACTGCCCTCTACACTCTGCACTGCCCTCTACACTCTGCACTGCCCTCCACACTGCCCTCCACACTCTGCACTGCCCTCCACACTCTGCACTGCCCTCCACACTCTGCACTGCCCTCCACACTCTGCACTGCCCGCCACACTCTGCACTGCCCTCCACACTCTGCACTGCCCTCAACAATCTGCACATCCCTAATCTGCACAGCCCTCCACACTCTGCACTGCCCTCCACACTCTGCACTGCCCTCCACACTCTGCACTGCACTCCACACCCTGCACTGCCCTTCACACCCTGCACTGCCCTCCACTCTCTGCACAGCCCTCCACTCTCTGCCCAGCCCTCCACTCTCTGCACAGACCTCCACTCTCTGCACAGCCCTCCACTCTCTGCACAGCCCTCCACACTCTGCACAGCCCTCCACACTCTGCACGGCCCTCCACACTCTGCACGGCCCTCCACACTCTGCACGGCCCGCCACACTCTGCACAGCCCTCCACACTCTGCACTGCCCTCCACACTGCCCTCCACACTCTGCACTGCCCTCCACACTGCCCTCACACTCTGCACTGCCCTCCACACTCTGCACAGCCCTCCACACTCTGCAGAGCCCTCAACACTCTGCACAGCCCACAACACTCTGCACAGCCCTCAACACTCTGCACAGCCCTCCACACTCTGCACTGCCCTCCACACTCTGCACTGCCCTCCACACTCTGCACTGCCCTCTACACTCTGCACTGCCCTCTACACTCTGCACTGCCCTCCACACTGCCCTCCACACTCTGCACTGCCCTCCACACTCTGCACTGCCCTCCACACTCTGCACTGCCCTCCACACTCTGCACTGCCCTCCACACTCTGCACTGCTCTCCACACTCTGCACTGCCCTCAACAATCTGCACAGCCCTCTACAATCTGCACAGCCCTCCACACTCTGCACTGCCCTCCACACTCTGCACTGCCCTCCACACTCTGCACTGCCCTCCCCACCCTGCACTGCCCTCCACACCCTGCACTGCCCTCCACACCCTGCACTGCCCTCCACTCTCTGCACAGCCCTCCACTCTCTGCCCAGCCCTCCACTCTCTGCACAGCCCTCCACTCTCTGCACAGCCCTCCACTCTCTGCACAGCCCTCCACACTCTGCACGGCCCTCCACACTCTGCACGGCCCTCCACACTCTGCACGGCCCTCCACACTCTGCACAGCCCTCCACAGTCTGCACTGCCCTCCACACTCTGCACTGCCCTCCACACTGCCCTCCACACTCTGCACTGCCCTCCACACTCTGCACAGCCCTCCACACTCTGCACAGCCCTCAACACTCTGCACGGCCCTCCACACTCTGCACGGCCCTATACACTATGCACGGCCCTCCACACTCTGCACGGCCCTCCACACTCTGCACAGCCCTCCACACTCTGCACTGCCCTCCACACTGCCCTCCACACTCTGCACTGCCCTCAACACTCTGCACAGCCCTCAACACTCTGCACTGCCCTCTAAACTCTGCACTGCCCTCCACACTGCCCTCCACACTCTGCACTGCCCTCCAAATTCTGCACTGCCCTCCACACCCTGCACTGCCCTCCACACTCCGCACTGCCCTCCACACTCTGCACTGCCCTCAACAATCTGCACAGCCCTCTACAATCTGCACAGCCCTCCACACTCTGCACTGCCCTCCACACTCTGCACTGCCCTCCACACTCTGCACTGCCCTCCACACCCTGCACTGCCCTCCACACCCTGCACTGCCCTCCACTCTCTGCACAGCCCTCCACTCTCTGCCCAGCCCTCCACTCTCTGCACAGCCCTCCACTCTCTGCACAGCCCTCCACTCTCTGCACAGCCCTCCACTCTCTGCACGGCCCTCCACACTCTGCACGGCCCTCCACACTCTGCACGGCCCTCCACACTCTGCACAGCCCTCCACACTCTGCACAGCCCTCCACACTCTGCACTGCCCTCCACACTCTGCACTGCCCTCCACACCCTGCACTGCCCTCCACTCTCTGCACAGCCCTCCACTCTCTGCACAGCCCTCCACTCTCTGCACAGCCCTCCACACTCTGCACGGCCCTCCACACTCTGCACGGCCCTCCACACTCTGCACGGCCCTCCACACTCTGCACGGCCCTCCACACTCTGCATAGCCCTCCACACTCTGCACAGCCCTCAACACTCTGCACGGCCCTCCACATTCTGCACGGGCCTCCACACTCTGCACGGCCCTCCACACTCTGCACAGCCCTCCACACTCTGCACTGCCCTCCACACTGCCCTCCACACTCTGCACTGCCCTCCACACTCTGCACAGCCCTCCACACTCTGCACAGCCCTAAACACTCTGCACAGCCCACAACACTCTGCACAGCCCTCAACACTCTGCACAGCCCTCAACACTCAGCAGTGTCCTCAACAATCTGCACAGCCCTCTACAATCTGCACAGCCCTCTACAATCTGCACAGCCCTCTACACTCTGCACTGCCCTCTACACTCTGCACGGCCCTCTACACTCTGCACGGCCCTCCACTCTGCACGGCCCTCCACACTCTGCACGGCCCTCCACACTCTGCACGTCCCTCCACACTCTGCACGGGCCTCCACACTGCACGGCCCTCCACACGCTGCACGGCGCTCCACACTCTGCACGGCCCTCCACACGCTGCACGGCCCTCCACACTCTGCACGGCCCTCCACACTCTGCACGGCCGTCCACACTCTGCACAGCCTCAGGAAACGAGGGGATGATGGGTAGAATGTTGGAATAGTGGTGTGAAGACGAGAGGTCGAGGCGCTGAGGGGTCCCCATTCTTCTTGAACTCTTTATAAATAACTTTCATATATCCATATAATTAGTGGCATACACTTACATTAATTAAAATTTGTTACTTATGCTGATTATATTGAGAACCTGTTTACTTACATTTTGTATAGAGTTGTTCTTGTGGTATGTAACGTTTTCCAGCAATGCTAGAGCCTAGAACTGGCAGTCTAGAACCAGGCACTGTCTGCTTCAGAGCCCGGCAGTCCAGAACCAGGCACAGGGTGCTTCAGAGACTGGCAGTCTAGAACCAGGCACAGGCTGCTTCAGAGCCTGGCAGTCTAGAACCAGGCACTCTCTGCTTCAGAGACCGGCAGTCTAGAAGCAGGCACTGGCTGCTTCAGGACCCGGCAGTCTAGAACCAGGCACTGGGTGCTTCAGAACCCGGCAGTCTAGAACCAGGCATTGGGTGCTTCAGAGCCCGGCAGTCTAGAACCAGCCCTGCAGTCTAGAACAAGGCACTGGGTGCTTCAGAGCCCGGCAGCCTAGAACCAGGCACTGGCTGCTTCAGAGCCCGGCAGTCTAGATCCAGGCATTGGGTGCTTCAGAGCCCGGCAGTGCAGAGCCACTTCTATTCGAACTCCTCTCCAGAGCTGGCTTGTTGTGTCTTTTCTGTTTTCAGTATTAGAGCTATTTCTTTCTGGTAAAGAGGCCAGCCGGATAGTGCAAGGCCTGTCTGATTTATTGGTGGAGTGCTTAATTTGAGCGTGTGGTTTCCGGTGCTCGGCACCGGCACACCGGCACCTGTGACAGTTTGCACATGCTGTCTGGCTAATTTCGAGATGACCACCACAGCAATCAATTATTCATTCAATATACTTTAAAAATGACTATCACCTGCCGCCCTAGCACTCTTAAGCCTGGAATAATGCGGTTTGTCACACTTGTAGGCGTGTGATGGCTGTAGTGGTGTTTGTAGGTGTGTGATGGTTGTAGTGGTGTCTCTAGGCGTGTGATGGGTGTAGTGGTGTTTGTAGGCGTGTGATGGGTGTAGTGGTGTTTGTAGGCGTGTGATGGTTGTAGTGGTGTTTGTAGGCGTGTGATGGTTGTAGTGGTGTCTCTAGGCGTGTGATGGGTGTAGTGGTGTTTGTAGGCGTGTGATGGGTGTAGTGGTGTTTGTAGGCGTGTGATGGTTGTAGTGGTGTTTGTAGGCGTGTGATGGTTGTAGTGGTGTCTCTAGGCGTGTGATGGGTGTAGTGGTGTTTGTAGGCGTGTGATGGTTGTAGTTGTGTTTGTAGGCGTGTGATGGTTGTAGTTGTGTTTGTAGGCGTGTGATGGTTGTAGTTGTGTTTGTAGGCGTGTGATGGTTGTAGTGGTGCTTGTAGGCGTGTGATGGTTGTAGTTGTGTTTGTAGGCGTGTGATGGTTGTAGTGGTGTTTGTAGGCGTGTGATGGTTGTAGTGGTGTTTGTAGGCGTGTGATGGTTGTAGTTGTGTTGCCAGGGGCCGTGTGTGGCGCCAGCTGCAGTGGCCACCTGGTGACAATCCTGGCACTTAGCACTGGTTGTGAGTACCTGCCTGTGGGTCCTCCGTGGTTGGGTGAGATGTTGTTACTACTAGGAGTGGTTGATGACCTCTGACCTCTGTTTGTCTCTTGCAGCTGCAGTGACCCTGGATCCGGACACTGCTCATAGGAGGCTCGTCCTGTCCGAGGACGGAAGGAGCACGCGGCTGGGAGACAGAGACCAGGGTCGGCCCGACACGGACCAGAGATTCGATCGAGTCGTCGCTTTCCTGGGGAGGGAGAGGCTGAGCTCCGGGAGGCATTACTGGGAGGTGGAGGTGAGGGACAAGCCCCGCTGGACCCTGGACCCTGGGGGTGTGTGACGAGGCTGCGAGCAGGAAGGAGAAGATCATATTTACACCCAAGAATGGATTTTGGACAGTGTGGCTCAGAGATGGTGAATACGAGGCTCTCGCTGGACCCTCCACCCCCTGGCCCCCCGTGTGCCCCCCCCGGGGCTGTGGGTCTCTTCCTGGACTATGAGGCGCGCAGGCTCTATTATTATTATTATTATTATTATGTGTTCTTATATAGCGCTCAACTTACCCTTGGGCATCTTGGCGCTTGCATTGGGAACCCGTCCTGGTTTTTCCCTGTGAGATAACCCGTACTGGGCATCCCCAAGGTGAAAGCCAGGCATCCCGCCGCGGGGGGCCGGTGTGGAGATTAAGCAAGCTTGCTGCCCAGAGCTGCATAGTGTGAACTCGTGCTTAGAGTGGGCACCGAAGCGAGAATTATCGAGTCCGTGGACAATTGGGCTCCGGACCCTGCCGCGTCGGGAATTGAACCCTGGTCCCGGGTCTGACCTCTGCTTCAGGGTATGCCTCCTCTAACCAGTGAGCTACACTTCTCCACAAGCCTGCTCTCGGTGTACAATGTGACTGACCGGTCTCTGCTCTTCCCCTTCTCTGGGGGCTCCTTCCCCCCAACCCTGCGGCCCTTCTTCTGTCCAGGACTGAACCAGGGGGGGAGGAATGCGGGGGCGCTGCGGGTCCTGCCAGGGACAGGGCCGGAGTGATAGGGGGGAGACCTCCACAGATGAGGGAAGATCACTGGGGGGAGGGGGTACAGTCCTCTCTTTAGGTGGTCGGGGTCTACTTCAGTCCAGGTCTCAATGATGGAGGGAGGAATGCAGGGGCGCTGCAGGTCCTGCCGGGGACAGGGGGGAGTGAAGAGAGTGTCTGCAGCGCAGGTGACAGAGCGCTGTAACCAGGGAAATGCCGCCGACCGCGGCCCCCGCAGGGGGCCACTACAGCGGTCGGCGCCCTAGTGCCACTGGGGCACCGGTCCCCCCTCCCCGCCCCCTCCCAAGGGGAGGGGGCGGGGACGCCGACCGGTGTCCCCCTCCTCGTGCTGGCCGGAAGTGACGCACAAGCGCGTCACTTCCTGGCCCCTGTGGGGAAGGGGAGGCTATTTAGCCTTCCCCCACCCTCCTGGTGACCTCTTTGTCGCCCACCACGCCACATCGCAGCGGTCGTCGCTGTGTCCCCGGATCCACGCCACATCGGTCGTCGTCTCGTTCGGATCTACGGTGAGTCTTGCTGCTCCCACTCCGCCCCGGCCCTGTCCCTGGGCAGTACCAGGTCGACGGGGCCCTGTGGTTCGGATGGCCACGGGCGGAGGGGGCGCAAGATTGAGGCATGATCGGCGACTTAAGTGGGCGGCTTAGAGCAGTGCAGGGCGGAAGTGTGGCGGGACCAATGCCCGCAATACCCCACTTTTAATTGTAATCATAGCGGGATCAATGCCCACACCCCCCCTAGTTTTAATTGTTATTCGCGGGCGCGAGCTCCTAATCATTTACCCACCCCGCGCTTCGCGCTGGCAATCCCGGGCTAATCATCACCCACCTCGCGCATCGAGCTGGGGTCCGTGGGGGGGGTTCGATTCATTCACCCTCCCCGTGCCTCGAGCTAGGCCCTGAGGGGGGGTTCGTAGCAGCGCAGCCCGCACTCGCAGAGTCATTGTGGCCTACTGTTAAGGTCTGAGGCTTTTATGCTCAAGCCTGCAGGTTCAATTCCCATTGTCTGTGTTCCGGTAGGTCTGAGACTCTTACTCTCAGGGCTGCAGGTTCAATTCCCATCGACTGTGTGTTCAGGTTGATCTATTGTACAATGGTCCCTACTATCCTCGATAAGGGGGTGGTTTCTCCGGCTGAGCTGCCGCCACGGGGCGGGGAAGCAGCTTCGAGCAGTGAGGTAGGGTCCTCGCGGTGATGCAGGCCGAGCGGGGTGTCAAGTGGGGGCCGGTTGCTGCACGGCCTTCCTGGGGCGCCAAGGTGATTTCCGAGCTCTGTGGTCGCCTCCACATACTTGATTTATGGCCCCCTGCGGGGGGGGCAGGCAGCAGGCCTCGTGGTCCGGGGCAAATGGTGCGCTGCCGCCGAGGGTGCGGTGGGGGAAGGCTGCGGGCCTCGTGGTGGCGGCGCCTTCCTGTGATCCTGGGCAAATGAATTAATTGGGTCCCCCCTGTGCATGGTTGTCCGGGTGGGGCCTTGAGGAGGTGGGCCGTCTGCCGCGCTAACGCTGCATGTGTTTGTTTCGAGCTACTGGTTGTGTCACATACAACCGTAGCGCTGCGGGTCATTTTACCTGTATGTGTATTATAGCACTCCTCCGTATAACGACAATTCTTAAGTCGTTCGAGACAGCCCAAAGTGCTTCGCTGGAGCTGGTCAGACTGGCACCTGTTCGCAATGAGGGGAGAAGACGTGGTCCGTCGGCTGCGCTGCCGCTTCTGGTGCAGGAAATCAGGGCCGGATTGTGTAATGTAAATACGGTGCCATGCAAAGCGCTCCAATACCTCCGGGGCGAGCTCGCGCTATATAAAATATGCAAAATAATAACCCTTCTCTTTATCGTGTCAAAGAAAAGGGCAGGAGGTTGGAGCTAGGTGGGAACACTAGGCACGCTCTCCCTCTTTTGCCTGTGATATATATGTGTTATATTCCCGGTTTGAACTGGCTGCATGCTCTGCTGCTGCTGTCGTAGTGCATGGCTTCCTGATTTAGTAGTGGTCAGTACTACGGCAAGCCACCCACCAATACCACAAAGGTAATGCGGTATAGGTACCATACAGTGTACGACGTGTCTATTGGTGCCACGCTTAATGGCCCGTGCATGGGTATCATGGAAAATGGAACCCTGTCAGTCATGCCAAATCACCCCAAAAAGTTTTGAGTGGCTTTTGATAGACAAAAGACTCGAAGAGGTGCATGGTGCAAATCATACCAGTGTAAATAAATGCCACGTGACGTATTGTTTAAACGGCCATTTCATATCTTAATTTTGCGCATATTGCACCTGTCACACCGTCCCCGAGTGTGTCCACGCAGCTAATCTCTTGGGGCGTGCGATTTATGCAACATAGTAGCAATTAGGTACGCGTATCGAGGTGGAGGTATAGACCAGGCAGCTGAGTAGCGGTCAGCAGGGAGGCGAAACAGTGTGGGGGGAGAAGGGTAAACCCCCCCCGGGCATGTTTGTTCCTGGGCATGTGTGTTCCTTGTCTCACAATGGTTTGGACGCAACTAACTGAGGGACCAGTGAACGACATCGGACGTACATTGCAATTCCCATCGTTTTAGGGAGTAAGTACGGGCTAGTCGGGGGGGTCTGAGCTGCATCCGCTGTCCAAGGAGCAAGGCGTTGAGTGCCTCAGAGGAGGAGCATAGCGCTAAATGATGTCTTTCCCCCCCTACAGACCGGAGAGTGCCGCCGCAAATAAGATGGACAGTCAAGGATCCCCATCGCTGTTTACAACTGGGCCCCAGGTCTAGGAGACCTTGGCAGGCGCCTCGGAGGACGCCCGTATTGCCGCTTTTTTAGATTTGGCCAGGACCAAGGGTTTGGCTTGGGCCACGGAACTGTTGAAAGCCAACAACCCCTCTGACTCTGGTATCACTAGTGAAGTCCCGCCCGTCGACCGGGACCTCGGCGACGACGCGGGCCCCTCGCGGTCAAAGAGGATTCGCCGCCCCACAATTAAGGATTTTCCGGCTCAACAACCGCCGGCGAGGAGCAGAGCCGCTGCTCCCCCCAGGGCCGCACTTGCCCTCCAGGCGCCCCTCCCCTTGGGCATGGGGCCGTCTCCCACACCTCCCAGCTGCCCAAACCAGGTGGCATTTGCAACATCTGATGACCTTGGTAAGCTCTCGGACACCTTGAGAAGCTTTATGGCAGAGGTCAGAACGGGCTTAATGCTGGGCAGGTCGCCCATAGGGGCCGGGCCTGCCGCCCCTGCCCCACCTAGCATTGCCCCGGGGCTGGGGGCGTTCACACAAGTTTGAGGGGAAGGGGGCAGCCAGTCCAGCCCCACTAGGTCGACCGGGGTGGGGGGTCTGGCGGCTACCGGCTTTTCGCCTACGGGTGGGCAGCCCGCTGCAGCGGTGGCCCCCCCTCCGCCGTCCACCCCCGCAACGAATGTAGTGTCTGACGCAGGGCCAACTCTGGCTGTGGTGCCCAAGCCGCTGGTCACCACCGCTCCACTAGTATCCGGACGCTGTTCTCTAGCTTGCCAGGTTCCATTAGGGGCCAAGGAAGGTATATGGCGTAGGGAGTTCATCGATATATTCACCCTTCTCATGCATGGGGCAGAGGGGGTAGATACTAGAAGGATGGGCACCAAGGAGGAGGACAGGAAGGTGCACTTTCAATCCTGGCCTGAGAAAAACATTGTCACCTGGGGCCAGGCCTTCGCCATAATGGCAGCTGTTATAATGGAGAAATTCCCTGATGAAGGGCCAGGGCTTTTCTATTACGCGAGCGTCATCACAGAGATGAGGCTGCCAAGGGTGGGGGCATGGGGTGGTACCGATACGACTGTGACTTCCGAAAGAAGAGGGCTATTTGTCCAGAACTAGAGTGGGATCAACTGGAGGTCAGGCTATGGGTGATGCATATGGGCAAGCACATGGTAGAAGCGGCAACAAAAATTAGCACCCCGCACAGCGACAAGAACAAGGAGACCAAGCAGGAAGGGAAAGCACAGAATAGGAAGCCCTTTCGAGGCAGCCGAGGGGGGGGGCGCAAGCCGGGCTTTAGAGCACAGTCCACCGGCACCTGCAGGCTGTTCAACGCAGAGTCATGCTCCTGGGGCAAGGCGTGCCGGTTTGCCCACAATTGCAGCAAGTGTGGGGCCCCCCATGCCGCGACCTCATGCTCCAAGCGCGACAGCCCGGGCCAGCCCACTTCCAGCAAGTAGTCGGTGGCGGGCACAGGCCCCACCATCGCCCCGCCCCCCTGCCCGCTGGCCCTCGGCAGACGTAACACACAGCGCGCTTGTCCTTGCCCCGCACAACCGCACAAAAGCCCCACCATCGCCCCGCCCCCCTGCCAGCTGGCCCTCGGCGGACGTAACACACAGCGTGCTTGTCCTTGCCCCGCACGACCGCACGAAAGGCCCCTCTCCCATCAGCATAACTAACCTCCTTACCGTCCTCCACGGTTACCCCAATAGCAGAGAGGGGACCCTCATTGCAGAAGGCTTTGTAGAAGGTTTCCGCATCCCATACTAGGGCCCTCTCGTGAGCAGGGATGCGGAGAACCTTAAATCTGCTAGGGACTACCCGGAGATAGTTCAGTCCAAAATAGCAAAGGAGGTTGCCTTGGGCAGGGTGGCGGGCCTGTTTGCCAGCCACCCCGCCGCATTTTGCGATCTCCCCTCTGGGGGTGGTGCCGAAAAAGGAACCTGGAGCGTTTCGACTGATACACAATGTGTCACACCCAGAGGGGGACTCTGTGAACTTTTGGCTTGATGAGGGGAGGTGCTCGGTGTCCTACTGTTCCTTAGACCTAGCTGTAGAGATGATCAGGAGGGCGGGTGAGGGAGCTTGGCTGGCAAAGTCAGACATAGAGTCGGCATTCAGACTGCTGCCGGTACACCCAGATAGCCAACACCTTTTGGGCTTCAGGTGGGAGGACAAGGTTTTTTACGACAAATGTATGCCCATGGGTTGCTCAGTGTCATGCGCGTACTTTGAGGCGTTCAGCTCTTTTCTCCAGTGGGCCTTAACAAGCAGGTATGGAGTAGAGGGAGTGACCCACTACCTGGACGATTTCCTGTTTATCGAGGGAGCTGACACACAGGAGTGCGCAAGGGCACTGCAGTGTTTCCAGGAATTGGCAAGTCACTTGGGTGTGCCTTTAGCTCCGGGTAAGACTGAGGGTCCAGCGCAGGTTTTGGTATTCTTGGGCATCGAGTTGGACACCGTAAAGGGCGAGTCCAGACCCTGCGGATAAGGTACAGGCCCTGCGTCAGGATATTCACGGTCTACTTGGTAGGGACAAGGCTACGCTGGGTGACATCCAATGCTTGTTAGGGAAACTGAACTTCGCGGTAAGGGTCATACCCATGGGGAGGGTTTTCGCCCGCAGACTAGCGTGGGCCACCGCAGGGATAAGAAAGAAGCATCACTGGGTCAAGCTAGGTTCAGGGTTGAAACAGGACCTGGCTGTTTGGGACAATTTCCTCTCCCATTTCAATGGAGCAGTAATATGGAAGCAACCGTGGGTGGACAGTCAGGAGCTGTGTTTATTCACGGATGCCTCTGGTAGGGAGGGCTTCGGGGCCATCCTGGGCGAGGACTGGTGTGCTCAGGAATGGCCCAACGTCTGGCGCAAGCGCATGATCACAAAAAACATTACGGTACTTGAGCTCGTCCCCATCGTTGTTGCCCTGCACCTCTGGCCCATGGCGTTGTCGGACAGAAAGGTCATATTCTGGTCTGACAACATGGCGGTCGTTCAGGCGATCAACGGTCAGACAGCCAGGTGCCGGCTAGTTCTATGCTTGCTGAGGGAATTGGTTAGGGCCTGCCTGCGCATCAATGTCGAGTTCAAGGCCAGGCACATGGAAGGCGTGAAAAATGTGGCAGCTGATGCTCTTTCTCATTTTCAGTGGCTCCGCTTCAGGGAGGCCTGGCCGCGGGCGAGAGCACAGATGACCCCATTCCCAGAACATCTATGGAGGATCCTGCAGTGGGACAGCGGCTGAAAGCGATGGGAGAGAGAGCCTTGGCCCCAGGTACCAGGAAACGTTATGGTACACACATGGCAACCTTTAGGGCAGTTTCCCTGGTGCTGGGCACTTCTGGGGCAACAATGGAGATCAAAGTCCGAGCATTTATCGTATGGGCAAGGGAGCAGGGGAAAAGCCACTCTTGGGTGGGTAGCCATTTAGCGGCCGTGAGCCACGATACCAGGTTATCCGGTGGGGTGGACCCCACTAATTCCTTTGCCATCCGGGCCGCCATGAAGGGTTGGGCTAGGGATGAACCCAGGGAGCCAGACAACCGAGCACCCATTGACTTTGACATCCTGAAGGGCATGCTGGGCGCACTCGATGCGGTCACCTACTCACCGTATGAGGCCACGCTGTTCTCTGCTGCCTTTTGCCTAGCATTTTTCGGCGCATTCCGAATTAGCGAGCTAGTGACCAGGTCAAAGTATGACAGCTCGGGGGATGCCCTAGCGATCTCAGATGTGTCCGTCACTGACTCCCTGTCCACCCACCTACGAAAGTCTACGACTGATCAGGCAGGGCGGGGGATTGATGTGGTTCTCCAGCCCCTCGGCGACCCCAGGTTCTGCCCAGTACATTGGGTAAAGGTGTTTATAGGGTGCAGCCCCCCCCCCGCCCCAGGGTACCTACTGTTGCACAAGGACCAAGCCCCGGTGACCAGATACCAGTTTGATCATATGATCAGGGCCAGCTTGTCCAGAGCGGGGCTGGACCAGCCTGAGAAGAGGTATTCCAGCCACTCTTTTAGGATTGGCGCCGCCACGGCGGCCCACCTAGCTGGTTTAGCGCCTGCCAAGGTGAAGAAAGTAGGGCATTGGGAGTCGGACTGTTGCAAACGATATGTTCGCCCTTGATGTGGTTTTGCAGTGAGTTATTGTGAATTTGTTATTAGATGAATAATCTACTGTGATTAAATAAAACTGAGTGTACACCATGTCTCCTGTTTTATTAGGGCGCGAGGTGTGGGTGATCGGGCATTCATTTGTCGCCAGGGCGGCCCAATGGGCGTCGCACCGAAATTGGATGCGGCACTTCCCACAGACACAGGTGGAGTGGATGGGTTTCCCTGGCATGAGATGGTTTGAGCTAAGGAACAAGCTGGAGCAGAGACTAATATCGCAAGGCTCCTCCCTCCCTCACACGTTGGTGATTCACTTGGAGGGGGAATGACTTCATCACCCTAGGAAGGAGACTGCTGCTGCTAGCCATGAAGACAGACCTGGGGGAGATTTGCAAGCGCTTAGGCCAGTGCGAGGTTGTCTGGTCAGAGATTATCCCACGTAGGTCTTGGCGGGGGGCTAAATCGGTGGAGGCAGTGGAGCATTCTAGGAGGCGTATTAACGGGGCAATGCGGAAGTTTACTGCGCAGAGAGGCTTAGGTTTTATACGCCATGAGATGATTAGGGGGAGCGTGAAGGGATATTTCGACTTGGATGGGGTACACCTGTCCCAGGTAGGCATGGACCTCTTTTTGTTAGATTTAAGCGAGGCTTTAGAGATGAGAGGGTGCAGGTAAGAGCAAGGTGTGGTGGGGGGCCCTGGCTGCGACGGTGAGCCGCCTCCAGGGCTGTGGCAGAGTTACAGGGCGATCTGGAAGCAGGCCAGTACAAAGGGTACCTCTGTGCGGCACCATAGTGGGTGCCTGAGCCAAAACCGAGGAGCCTCATGGGAGGGTCCCGGAAGCCGTGTTGGCGCCCCACTAGTCCTGCGGGCGGTTGTGAGCCTGAACAACCGGGGGTTTGCTAAGCAACGCTCCGCCTTGAGAGGGGGGGCGTGAGTAGAAGTTACCAACGGCACGTGATCGTAGAAAGAATCACATGGAGGGCAGCATCGGCGGGTACCGCTCCCGCGCTGCCCGGCTCATCAGGCGGGCAGGCGGCCCAGTTGGTTGCCTGCCCTTGGATCGCCCGTAAAATAACCCACCCATTACATATTCTGGATTATGTAATAAACCTGCAGCAATTTTTACCCAACTCAACAGTCTGTGTGTGTGTTATTTGGGTAACCATTTTGGGGGAGGGTGACAGAGGGGTGCCTCTGGGGGTACTAGGAGCGCTGCGTAATGGAACTTCTGCTCATTTGTGTTCGCGCCATATAGAACTGCAAACACAAACTCAGTGTATGTGCCCTGCAGGGAGCAGCTGAGGAAGAAAAAACAAACCTGCTCCTACAGAGACTGACTTCTGTCGCCCAAGGGTCTCCTTCCCTCATAAACACTGAGGGAAGGAGTGAGTCAGTCACCGCATGACACAAAACGATTGGCGCTGTGACGTAATGTTTCTTATTTAGGAAGGAGGGGCGAAGAGCCAGCAAACGTGCATGACTGAAACAAGAACACAGCTGCAAAAAGGCTGGTCTAACATTGCTGGGAAGTCTTTGGTTTTATTCAGAACCTCCCAGAAAATTGCATTATGGGACATGTAGTTTCCATTTACAGGCTCAAAGAAAAGAGCACACAAAGTGATATTGGGTAATACATCAGCATTGGCTGAAGGTGTCACATATGACACGGTGTCACTTACCAGCTATGGAAAAACAAGCATAGGCAAAGCCAATAGTTCTTACATTATTTTTTTTTAAGGAGTTTTATATAGCAATAGCCAGACCCGAAGGTATCTGAGCGCTTTACAACATGTGTCACGTTAGAGTGATACAGTCTGGCAAACAGCATATATGCTGGCTCAGGGCGTTTTGACAGTCTCAGCGCGAGGTAGATCCTGAATGCATGGACGTCTGGTAGTATTCCCGTTGTGCGCCTGTTGACTTAGACTCGGCCTCCTGCGGTGAGGCGGGATAAAGTCGGGGGTGGTGGAGGCGTAGGAGGTAGAAGACTTAATGTCCCCCTGCACTGTTGTGTGCTTTGGCTTGAGGACGGTAGCTATCGGTACGGGAGAGAGCGATTGAGGAAGAGGTCTTTGAGTTGTCTTTGGAATCTTACAAAGAAGGGGGTAGTCCTGATATGGACAGTGTGGTAAATAAAATATTACGCTCTCAGAATTTTTAAAATATAAATAAGATCATGCATAAAGCAAGAGGCTGAGTCTGTGGTATCAGGTTCATAAAGGGCTTTATTCCAATAACTCGAGTCAAAGGGAGAATATTACCATCACCAAAAAAGGATCTGGAAAGGGACTCAAAAGTATTCTCAATATTCTCAAAACATTATTCACAGAGTACAGTATATATACATTTCTCAATTGTACGTAAGCAAAAGAGCAAGAGAGAATGAGATAAGAGCATGTGGGCGTGTAAGTAGGCGTGAAGGTGGGCGTCCATGTGGGCGTCCACTTGATGATAATGGGTAATTTGTCATGTGTGGGTGGATACCTGGAGGGGGTTGCGTGATCTGCTGGAATTGTACTGGAACTTTGCCTTACTTGTGCTCAACTCGAGCATGACGTGTAACTGACGTGGGGAGGGTTGCTATGCAACCGGACAAGTCTGGAAGTGAGGCCTTCAGTGAGTGAGGCCTTCAGTGTCAGGACGACCAGCACATCTTGTATTATCTGATATCCGATGTCTGGAGCAGGGACTGATTTGTGACATAGGTTGCTCATCACCAAGAGCCGATGTGGCATCTATTTCTTCATTTACTTCATTTACTGCAGAGGCCTTACATGGGGGCTATGGGCTTTTTACTGACGTGAGCTTTGCAATCTCACAAAGAGAGACAGTAGGGCTGGGCTCCCTCCTTGCAGATGGGTCGCGTTCATTCCTCCTTCACCAGGCAAGAATGTGGTTTCAGTAAGAGTAAGCAGATAACCGTGCTCAATACTGTCTCGGCACCTCGGTCGGGGCCCCTTTGGCTGAGGCCCAAGTGTTCAAGGCCAAGGATACGTAGCTGTAGCTTTCAGAGCGTTCTGAGGCATGAAACCTCTTTTTGGCTCTGGCTGAGCCATAAACATGGGCTTCATGAAAATGCAGGAAAACATGATGAAAAACGTGTAGGCCTCAATACAGATTTGTCGTTTCTCTCATGGGAGACTGGATGATGGCAGGCCACGTTATAGCATAAGCATCATGATAGAAAGGCCATGGAGGGGAAATACATAGGTTACATGTATGTGCACATAAGCGTTCGGGGGGGGGCACATGGGGACACATAGGCCTCATAGATTTTTATTTTCCTCATTCCCTCCTTGTACCTTAGTGAACCCCCTATGTAACGTCTATTTTCATGAGACAGTCGATCTGTTCTTGCAGCATTATTTTTCCATTTTCAATGCTTTGTAAATAGGGATGTGGAACACATGCAGTAGCACACAGGCCACAAATGGCCGGGCCACACTGCAGACATAGGCAACAACTGAATATCATTAATAGTATCAACCCACAGACGGTCAACACTTTCCATCCCCAGATATTAATCCCCAGAGCCAACCGGACCATGTCCACGTGCCTGGGTCTTGATGTATGTTTTGGGCAATCTTGTGGAGCCTTGTTATTGCTTTGTATTCTTTGGCATCACCGTTGATGGATGTCATTAAGGCAAACCATGCTCCGCAAGAACCATTATGGGAGAATGGAAAAGGAAAAAGAGGCAACACTCCCTTTACCTTCTGATACGGGGGAAATCGGCCACAGACCCAGCAGTCTGTAGCATTGTTAGTCTGATGTGAATGGTGCAGCATCTGAATAAAGGTATTGTTGCGTAAGGCAAGTCGATATGATAGCTCATGGGATGGCAGATCACTAAATGTGTGCTTTATGGTATCATTAGTGGAGGAGTATAAAAGTGAGGCAATAGGAGGAAAAATAGCATGTAGTATTAAGCTGATACATATTATCGTGATGCACATCTTGCTCTTTTTATCAATGTTATTGTCCAAGATCTTATGCAAGCCAGAATACATGTTCAACCGCTTCACCACCTAGTGGACTTAATTGATCAAACGGGTTCTGACTTTTTAGATCTAAGTTTAGCTTTGTGGAAACTGCTGGGGAGTCTCCTCTAGAAAATGGTGTTCAAAGTCTTTCCTTTGTAAAAGAGTGGTGAAGGTGCAACCATCCTTTCCGCCCTTTGACTTTAACGGCCGTCCCCGTGGTCCAGAGCACTGACTTTGGCGCCTTCCATCCAGGAGCGATGGAGTATTCTTTGACCTGGGTGTTGTCAGGGAAGGCGGCAGCAACCTGCGAACAACAAGAGAGTAGTGCAGACATCAAGGAAGCCAGGTAATCTGTCAGCATCAGTAATCTTTTAGGCATTGGAGTGCCCCACATATTTGGTGGTCTACCAAAGACCACTTCATAGGGAGATAAGCCTGTTCTAGAATGAGCTACCATTCGCATGTAAAAGAGAACCATATATTCTGTAAGCTGTCTAGCATTGCTTTCTCTCCTAAGTGTGCAGGACTATGTGCGGTATTTATGATTATTTGTACCATTGAATCAGGAAGAAACCATGTGGATTTGCCCTTTGTCATCCAACCCTGATCAGTCAGTACCCCTCCTTGTTCCGATCATTTCTTTAATTCGTCTACAGTAGCATGTGTCTGTATGTCTTGTACATCCTTGGAAGGATCCCTAACTGTCATGGCTTTGGACAGTGATAGTATCTGTGATTTTGTCATGTCTAGTGGGGTCTGAGCTGTCTGTTTAGCTGTTCGGTCTGCCAGATCATTGCCTTGGGAAATGGTATCTGTGGCTCTAGTATGTGCTTTACATTTTAGGATAGCTATGGCTGTTGGTAAATGTATTGCTTCCAGTAGGGCTTGAATAAGGGGGCCATGCTGTATCTTGACCCCATGAGAGGTCAAGAAACCTCTTTCTCGCCACAGAATCGGTGTAAATGTTTACTCTCAGGTGCTTAGCTCTTATGCACGCTTGTGTCAGGGCGATGAGCTCTGCTGCTTGTGCTGACAATATGTCTATTCTTTTAGTCTCTATTATTACAGTATCAGTAGTCACTGCATATGCTGCCACTAATTCTCCCGCCCCTGTCCTCATGCATGAGCTGTCAACTTATAGTGTTAGGTCGGGGTCTGGGAGTGCAACGTCTGTCAAGTCTTGTCTTGGTTTAGTCACGGTATGTATTACTTCAACACAGTCGTGTGGTGAAACGCTTTCTGTACTGGAGGGCAAAAGGGTAGCAGGATTCAGTATGTTGCATCGTCTGATCTCTATGTGTGGTTGAAATAACGTTGGCTCATAGCCTGTCAGTCTAGCTACAGTCAGGTGTTGTGTTTGTGTCCGGTTCAAGAGAACCTCTACTGCGTGTGGTACTTGTACTGTCAGAGGGTGGCCCAGCACTATCGAGTCACTTTGTCTTATGGCTAAGGCCGTTGCTGCAACTGATTTTAGGCACGCAGGCAAAGCCTGTGCTACTGGGTCTAATGTACTAGAAAAATAAGCACAGGGCTCGTGTTTTCCTGCATGATCTTGTGTTAGGACAGATAGTGCTGTTCCATCCCGCTCTGTCACAAAAAGCATAAACGATTTGTTGTAATCAGGGTTTGCTAAAACTGGTGCTTGACATAAAGCTCTCTTTAATTCTTCAAATGCCACAGTGTGTTCTTGTGTCCAAGGGAGGACTTTAGTAGAAGCTGTATTAGGGGCTTGGACTAATTCCCCTGAAAGATCACAATAAAACATGAGAAAAAGGGGAAAACACCATACCTATTTCCTCGGCTTAATTTCTAAGGGGGCTAATTTCTAAGGGGCTTAATTTCTTAAGGGGCTAGCGGGAAGCGAACATCCTCAGGGGCCAGCAGAAAGCCAATATTCTCCTCCTTCCCCCCCTTTTTGACAGGAGGAAATCTGAAACAGATTTCACTGCTGTCAAACACTATCAAACCCTGTGTCTTGTCAACACTATTAATCCCTGTGTGTAGCTACTGGGCGTAAGCAAAATTATAGGAGATACACAGCCTAATAGGAATGCTAAATTACCTAAATATTCGGAAAATCAAGTTTAAGAACAGTTGTTAATGTTGATAATTAATAATTCATCTGCTAAAGAAATCAGTAATTCTGCAATAATTTCCACCTATACAATAAACAGCCTAATTTAAAAACAAGTCAACTTTTGGGGCCACCACTTACAAGAATGAGCTTACTAAAGCAAACTTTAAAAAGGAAATCCTGTCAGATATTTTCTCATTACCCTAAATACAGAGCCTCATTTGTCACTCTGGGCTGGCTGTCCTTATTTAAAACAGGCCTTTCAAGAGGTAAGATGCGAGTGCACAGATCATAATGGTTCCTTAATGTCCAATCTGGAAACCTATGACCGAGGCTGCCTGTCTATAAGAGAAAGGCAGTCATGTGATACATATTTAAGTCTTGCATAACTATTTTCTTCTTTTATTCATCACCAATACCAATTAGACATACACTGATAACGTGTTGTCCGCTATTTTGACAGCATGATAAAGGTAATATCATGTCTGTGAAATTTAGTAATTGTGAACAAGTTCCAGCCAAGCGCTGCGCAAAGATTTACGTCGTCACGTCCATCTCCGTAACGCCCAGGAGAACTTGTATTAATGCCAAACATACTGGTCAATACAACACAAAAACAAAACATATATAAAATACATATGCCAAGCCATCAGTATACCAAGCACAGAAAGCATAGACAATTACACTAACATATATAAATGAGCAGCGATGCGCAATTACAGTACCTACAGCTCAGAGGCGAACATTCTGGCCTGCTTAATTTGTCAGGCTTATAATCAATAACTGATTTACCTGCCCTATACACCCCCATCTGAAATCACCGTGTCAAGTCTGACACACAGAATCAGCAAGAATAATAAAAAACGAAGAACACACGAACCTGTTTGTTTTTTCATAAAAATGAGCTATGCATCTTCGTCAACACAATGTACCCTAATGTCCCAGACGAAGACGCACCTCTCATCTCTCCTCACAGACTTTTAACCACTGGATCATTTATCCAATGCAACTGGTGGCAGCTTGTGGCCACAATAAAAAATGTCTGAATTTGAAAATCGTTTTTATATAGGCATATAGCCCTTAAAATTCCAAGCAAGAGCAACATTTTACTTTCTGGCCAGAAGCAATATAACAATTGCTAAAAAATAAAACAAATCTTCTCCATAGACATTTCCTCGGGGCACTCGTTTTGCACAGAATAGAACAAGGGAATCTTTCTCGACTTACATTTCTCAGCTGCCCTGTCTTATCAGAGAAGTTAAAAATAGCCCCTCAGCGCGGCCTGAGCCTGGGCTGCCAGCCATCTTTTTTGTTTTTCCTACTCCTGGCCCCCAAGGCTCTCCGGCTGCAGGCATTACACAGATGCGATGTCAGAGAAGCTTTCTAAGCAGTGCCTCTGTTCCGCTCCTCTCACCGGCCCCCACCTACACTGGCTACAAGGTCAGAATCTGTCTCCGATTTCTGTATCACATTCTGCTCTACACAGCCCCCACCTTCTCCTCACTCTGAAGCTGTCAAAGACAAAAAGACTACTCAATTCCATAAAAACTGCAATAATTCGCCCAATTGAAAAATTATTTTTACATACAATTTGCTCTCAGGGGGTCATAATCTTACCGACTTGACCCAGCACATTGGCTCACTGGACCACCAAGAACACAAACCTGTATTCTTGAACAATTTGCAAATTCGAAATACCCACAATTCTTTTTTCAAGCTAAACTTTTCACTAATTATTTTTTCGTTAACACTTTGTACATTAGGGGTGTCATCAAATCACAGGTGTTGCTATTACCCTAGCTACACCCCTCTCAAGTCCCTTTTAACAACGTAATCAAATGTTGGACCATGAAAACACCAGCTATGCGCTGTTCGTTTGGTGGGAGGTTCAAGAACCTTTGGGCTACTATGTCATTATTATATGTATCGTGGTACTTGCGGTGGCACTCTAACTGGACCTTCTACTGGGGCCACTCTTGCTAGGTCCTCTGAAAGGACGGGATAAATACCAGCAACGTCAGTATTTCTTTCTCTGTCAGCCTGCGCTCATTTTACCTGCTCCACTTCCTCCTGTAACATCTTTTCCTTGGCTTTTCCAGACTCCAGTCTACTTCTCTCTGCTTCGTGAAACACTTACTCTGTCCTCCTATGTGACTCCTTGCGCCAAAACTCAATGGCATCCTTCCGAGCTGGTCTACATTTTCTCTTTCATAAGAGTGTTTCGTTGTCTGTCTACTTGTTCTGCTTTTACTCGGATACCTTCCTCAACTAATACGTTTTCTCGGACTTTGTCTGAATCCTCCCTACTTTTCTCTTCTTTTCTGAGCGCTTTCTCTGTGCGTCTATGCAATTCTTTACGCCATAATTCAATGGCATTTTTCTGTGACTGTCTGGCTGTCTTTTTCCATAACTCTTCTTCTACTCTCATGATGCAATCTGCATCCCATGTCCCAACTGCGGGCCACCTCTGACTTTCGGCTAGATCCTTGGTGTAGTCCACCCATAAATCAAGAAATAATACGGCATCTAGGCCATGCTTATGGTACATAAAGTACCCTGGGGTGTCCCTAGGTGGAATGGGAACAGCTTCCTCGAGTACCCCTTTTCTAGTTTTGATCTGTCTTAATTTTGAAAAGAACGGCATCTTTAAACTTTGCTACTTGATTTTGAACACAATAAATTACAATAAACACAATAATGAACACTCATTCATACCACAATTTTTAAAACATATTAAAACATTTAACATTTAACATTTAACGAACGATGATAACTTATAGGAAACTAGTTACTGACATAATACTAACACTAGAGAATACTGAATTATATGCAAGACATACTAGATATACTGCTAAACAGTACAGATACACTGCTGAAACAGTGCAGACCGGATTTGTGTACCCAAACCCGTCTTGACCGGCACAACCTAATGTGCACGTCTAACTGCCTCCCCAGCAACGGTACTCACCGGGTAGCACGGAACGGAAGGCCTCGGAACTGAACTGGACTAGACCAAACTGGACTGGACTGGACTCGACTCGTGACTTGGATACTTCGGAACTTCGGAATCTGGTGGGCCTCTGCATACCTCGGACACAGCTCTCTCGCAGGTGGGCTCTGGGTAGGACAATCTGCGTTCCTCACCGCCTCGTATGGATGCCTGGTCGCAGTCTGTCCCCTTCGTTGGCCTGAGGGAGTTGGCGGGAAGACCCGCGACGTGCACGCTTGAAGTCCGTCACGGCTATGGAAGGGGGCAAAACTGGACCTTCATCTCCGGCGTGTGGGGAAAGAGATGTCCCTGTTCGGGCGCCATTATGTGGTAAATAAAATATTACGCTCTCAGAATTTTTAAAATATAAATAAGATCATGCATAAAGCAAGAGGCTGAGTCTGTGGTATCAGGTTCATAAAGGGCTTTATTCCAATAACTCGAGTCAAAGGGAGAATATTACCATCACCAAAAAAGGATCTGGAAAGGGACTCAAAAGTATTCTCAATATTCTCAAAACATTATTCACAGAGTACAGTATATATACATTTCTCAATTGTACGTAAGCAAAAGAGCAAGAGAGAATGAGATAAGAGCATGTGGGCGTGTAAGTAGGCGTGAAGGTGGGCGTCCATGTGGGCGTCCACTTGATGATAATGGGTAATTTGTCATGTGTGGGTGGATACCTGGAGGGGGTTGCGTGATCTGCTGGAATTGTACTGGAACTTTGCCTTACTTGTGCTCAACTCGAGCATGACGTGTAACTGACGTGGGGAGGGTTGCTATGCAACCGGACAAGTCTGGAAGTGAGGCCTTCAGTGAGTGAGGCCTTCAGTGTCAGGACGACCAGCACATCTTGTATTATCTGATATCCGATGTCTGGAGCAGGGACTGATTTGTGACATAGGTTGCTCATCACCAAGAGCCGATGTGGCATCTATTTCTTCATTTACTTCATTTACTGCAGAGGCCTTACATGGGGGCTATGGGCTTTTTACTGACGTGAGCTTTGCAATCTCACAAAGAGAGACAGTAGGGCTGGGCTCCCTCCTTGCAGATGGGTCGCGTTCATTCCTCCTTCAACAGGCAAGAATGTGGTTTCAGTAAGAGTAAGCAGATAACCGTGCTCAATACTGTCTCGGCACCTCGGTCGGGGCCCCTTTGGCTGAGGCCCAAGTGTGCAAGGCCAAGGATACGTAGCTGTAGCTTTCAGAGCGTTCTGAGGCATGAAACCTCTTTTTGGCTCTGGCTGAGCCATAAACATGGGCTTCATGAAAATGCAGGAAAACATGATGAAAAACGTGTAGGCCTCAATACAGATTTGTCGTTTCTCTCATGGGAGACTGGATGATGGCAGGCCACGTTATAGCATAAGCATCATGATAGAAAGGCCATGGAGGGGAAATACATAGGTTACATGTATGTGCACATAAGCGTTCGGGGGGGGGCACATGGGGACACATAGGCCTCATAGATTTTTATTTTCCTCAACAGGAATGGAGTTCCGGATTTTGGGTGCATTTCCAGCGAAGGACCGGGCTGCGTTTTTTTGTTTGCGTGATTTCAGAGGGATGAGAAGTAGCGTGCTGGTGCTCCTGAGGTTCCTTGTCTGGCCGGCTTTTTTGAGTTTGGAGGCCAGGTAGTCTGGTTTCCCTGTGTGCAGGGCTTTGTGCGTGAGGCAGGCAGTTCTGAAGCTGGCCCGCATTTCAACTGGGAGCCATTTTAGCTCTCGGAGTGCGGGGGAGATGTGATCATATTTCTTAATTCCGGTGACCATTCTGGCTGCTGCGTTGAGGGTTGTTCTGAGGGAGCGAAGTGGGTTTTTGCTGTGCCTGTGAGGACTGCGTTCCCGTAGTCGAGTCTAGACACCACCAGTGATTGAGTCGCTTGCTTGAGGTCCTTGGGTGGGATGAAGGGTTTTATTTTGTACAGTACTTAGTTTCAAGTTGAGGAAGACGCTCTTTGCGGAGTTCTTGATGTGCTTTGCCATGTAAAGGTTTGATAAACGCATGTGTTTTTATCTTTTGTTTCTTATTTTTGTGGCATTTGCTGGCAATAAAAAAAGTAACATAAAAAAAAACATGCAGCCTCCTAACCATGACGCCCGAATTATAGCAATAAAAGTTTCATTTTCAAAGGAACAACCACAATAGAACCGTGTGAATGCTTCATATGAGGCCGTTGAGAGGCTGAAGTGGGCCGACCGATTCCACTATGTTCTATGCTGTAGCAGAAGCAAAATAGGAATGAGAGAAAAATAGACCAATGGATGAAGCTTTTCACCATCTGTATGTATTCTTTACTTGTATATTCCTTGAATACAAGAGGCTGCAAGACAGGTACAGCCATCTCTGTGCAAGACTTAAAATCATGCACGAAGGCCAGTTAAGAGGTGACTACAGAAACAATAGAGAACAAGCATTGAGAAAGCCAATAGGTACAATGCTGGCTGCCAGCCTTTTGGCTTTGTGAATGTTTGTTTAGTTTTGTCATGTTTATTGCAAACATGTTACTGTTGGGGTTGCTGCTGTTTCCTGGTGTTAGACCTGGCACCTTGGCGTGAGTCTCCCTCCCTCTTTTTTGTCGCTGTGCCTCATGTGATTTTATGGTGTTGGCCGCTCAGCGCGCTGTGCCACTGCCAACCAGTGTCGCGGTGCGAGTGCTCCCTTTGTAAATGGTATATGTTGGTTGGATTCCATGATTGGATTGTTTGATTTACTATCAGACCCCAGTAAAGTGCGCCAGGAGCGCCAGGGCATGTAAAGGCAAACACCGCTGGTGGGCTTGCAGCACGGGTTGTGCCACCCACAGAAGCGGCCGGTAAATTACGTCTAAGGTCTGCCATCGCAGAACCTGCGTGCAGTCTGGTACTGACACGCTGACTGACAAGTGCCCACACTTGCCGGTCCCTGAAACCTTCCCTTAGCTGCATGTTAGTCACCCCTCTGGTAGGCCCACGGGCAGGGTGCGTTGTGAGCCTGAGGTAGGACAAGCCTAGATGCATGGCATGTCCTGATAGTGAATGACCGCCATTTTGTTGTTCACTGCTGTAAGGCTACCCTGTTCTCATAGGCCAGTATGGGCGGCCTGGATTATTACACCCTATGATCCTAACCGACCCAGGGAACATGGTAGAAGATCGAGTTTAGTATGCCTGAACTCGGAATAATAAGGTACATCTTTTCGCAAGGTTTATTTTAATATTCCGGGTTTGCAAATGTCGCTTTTAGAAAGCTGGCCTTTGCATGCCTAAACGTTTCAGCCGCCTCTGCGTGATGTGTATCTGTTGTCTGGCTGGTATGAGTGACAGGGCTGGGGGAACCCAGATGGGCAGGGCTAGGTAGCCTGGTGGTGAATAGGACGGTCGACAGGTAGATGGGTGGGAGGAGTGCTCCTAGGCTCTGAATAGGACAGTGCTCTGCTACCTCAATGCCGGCTCCGCCCCCTGTGGAGCGTCTGATGACTCTGCCCTGCGCTCTGAAAGAAGAAGCCTGCATCACGTAAACAAAGTGCTCAGAAACCGGACTGAACTAGGCAAGGGCCCCCCTGGCCTGGGAGAACAAAAGATTGGTGGTATAAATGGAGGAGCCCTGCTCCTAAGAAACTAGATCCGCTTTTGACCAAGAAGAATCTCTGCCTGAGGAGGAGGCACCGGGAAAGCTGTAGGAGGAAGACTGTCCCTATCCTGGGGGATTGGCCTGCAGTGGTGACCTTGCTGCCAAAGGGGAGAAGAGAAACTGTTGCTGAAGACTTTGCTTTATTTTTACTTTCAAGACTTGTGCTTTTCCAAAACGATCTCCAAGGGCTTGGAACTGAGCTTGCCCCCTGAACTGAGCCCCGGGACCATTGGGCTCTACCTGATCTTCACTCGCCTGCTGCTGGACTGTGGTGTCCTTTCCCTCGCCGGAGCTGTGACCCTCGTGCCGCAGTCCCTCCCTGAGCCGTGACCAGGACTGCTTAGCCGCCCCCGCCTTGGGAAGAGCCTCGCTCGATCGGAGCCGCTCCCCCTACGCTGTGCTGGGCTGCCCCTGTCACCTCGCTCGCTGGAGGCTCGCTGTGCACCTTCACCCTCCCGCCGGAATCGGTGTTTGTGAGCATCTCCAAGCCTCGTGTGGTAAATAAAAATACCGGACTGAATTTCATACGGAATCTTAAAATAAATAGCTCAAAATAACAAGAGGCAGAATCCGTGGTATAAGAGGTTTTCTAATGGGCTTTATTCCATTCAAAATGGCCGACTCGAGTCGCGGCCTTCAGGTTCCGTCACCACGAGGGTTCAGGAAGTGAAGTACAATAATTTATTAACAGACATGTATTTTTATAATAAGTGCATTACAATGAAACGAATGTAGAAGGCGTAACATTTGATAAGAAAAGTGACAAAACAGTGACATAATCGAAACTAGGCGTAATAAGGAATAAAAGAAACATGATTGGTTAGAATTATCAGACATAGGTGGATCTATAAGATAATACTTGGCATAGATGCGCGCGCGGCAGCATGACGTGTAATTGACGTGCAACTAGGGGGTGAAGGGGACTTGACATTTAGCTCTACATGTGGAGACGAGAAGTCTGGGGTCAAGTCAACCTAATCCCAAATCATATCTAACATCCTATGTTTAAAGAACTATGTTATCCACAAGGAAGAGACTCTCGGACAGAATCTATTCTATACTGACTGTGTACGTGTACAAGCGTCTAAATGTCTATATGAGATGCGAGGGGCAGAAAACTTTCCATGGCAACAGGGCTATGAATCACTTGCAGGAGGACGGAAAGCTGAGTTCCTTGCTTGTGAGCTAAAGGAAATGTTTACCTAAATCACTGGACAGGAATGCATCGGCTGGAGAGCAAAATAGATAATTCGAAGGTGAAATACAACTTCTTGGCAGACAGGCGAAAACTGGCCGAGGCAGGCACCGTTAGCTGCACAGGGAGTAGGACAAAGTTCATGGATACAGATGCGAGCTCAAGCTGAAGCTGTCAGAGACAGAGAGCAGGGAAAAGCTTGAGGACAGAATCGGGCCTACTTGCCTGAACTGTAAAAATGAAGTAACTTAGCCATATAAAGTCGGTGGCCTTTCATACTTAGGAATCGAATATCCAGCCCTGTGATGGCGGATCTGACAGAGAACATGTCGACGGTAGACACACATATGTTTGCGTCTTAGAAACTGGAACTGGAGGGAACATACATGTACTTGTAACATGCATATAGAACCGTTGGGGTCCAAGATAGGGGACATAACTGATCAGGAAAATCCACATTTCCACATTCCCTCCTTGTCCCCTTCTTGCCCTTCACGAGACATCAATCTTCATCATTCCATTGATTTGCTCATGGAGCATCATTTCTTCTTCCTTCCGGCATTCTGAACGGGACCTGTGATGTGGAATGCATGATGTGGCACACAGACCACAAATCGCTGGTCCACCTTGCAGGCATAAACAACAACTGAAGAGCATAAGAAGGCCAATACCTAGGAAGGATAGAACTCTCCATCCCCAGGCTGATATCACACTCCAAAACCACCCGGACCACGTCCAAGTGCCTGGATTCTCGTGTATCTGGCTTACAATCTTATGAAGGCGTGTTATAGCTTTATATACAGATGGCGAATTTTCTGGTATGAATATGCAGCAGCTGGATCCGATGACCCTGCAAGCTCCGCCCCTATCGGCCAGGATGACGTCAAGGACAAGACGATTCTGGAGAACAACAATTCTCATCACTGATTGTTCCTCTGTCAGATTGCCTAGGGCGGCTATAGTCTCGTTTACTACAGCTTCAAGAGTCTTGGTGAGTCTGCGTATCAGCTTACTATTTGATATTGTACCTATATAGGGAAAGATACCTTTATTGAAATCTACATACTTGTCCCATGCCGTCTCAGTATAATCGACAACTGGGAGATCTCTTCGCTCTCTATTGTGTACTAAATGAACATTTCGATAATAATCAGGGGGAGCTAGGAAAACAGGTGGCAAAAGGAATGCTATGTAACAGGTACCATCCCAATCTAGAGGCAGACGCATATATGCCGTCTGACCACATATGAAGTAAGAATGGCGAGAAGCTCTAAATGAAGATTTACCTTGATCACTATATTCTACTGTAGTAACGCATTGGCTATGGCCCATATGTATGGAACCAACTTTTCTTACACATAATTCACCCTTAACTGGAAATACTGACATAGTGGGCAGAATTAGTTCAACTTCGGATTTGACATTCAGAATCATAAGATTAGGCGTAAAATTACCTAATTTATACACTTCATTTTCTAAATCAGTTCCTGTTCTACTGGGGTGACCCTCCTTATTAGGGTGACAGACTTTGAATAAAACTAGATTCAGATTTCCCCATATCCAATGTTGTTGATAAACTGCTGTGTCTGGGTCTATGGAATTTAATAAACTAAACCATGCTCCACAGGAGCCATTGTGTGTGAATGGATGTGGAAAGAAAGGCAGAACTCCTTTGTTATTCTGATAGGGAGGAAGTCGGCCACACACCCAACAATTGGTCGCATTACTAGTCTGATGGGAATGATGTAACATACTAATGAAGGTGTTATTGCGCAGCGCAAGTCTATAAGATAATTCATGTGGCGGTAGGTCACTAAAAGAATGTTCTGCAGCAACATTATAAACATGTCTAGAGATAGGATGATATATGTGCAAAATCACACTCGTAATAATTACTAAAATACTCGATAAAAACAAAATTAATAATGTCCTCATACAGTAGCTACGCAGTGATTTACAATACGCCTGTCGTTTCAACATTTCTCGGGTATTGTCTCTACTCAGGTCCAAGGGATACATGTCGGAGACAATTCAACCGCTTCACCTTGGAGAGGACTTAAACAATCAAATTGCTCGACTGTTTGGGCCTGAGCTTTAATTTATAGCACTGAGAGTCATTCTGTTCAACAAAAGGAAGTTTTGAATCAGTCTGTGAGGGAGTGCAGGGCACAGTGTCTATATCTGAAGGTAGTCCATGAAATTTTTTGACGTGACTTGAATGAATCCACCCTTTTCGTCCCTCGATCTTCACGGCTGTTCTTGTGGTCAACAGGACCAACTTGGGTGCTTTCCACCTGGGCTCCAATTGACTTTTCCTGTCGAAGTTTCTCACAAAGACAAGATTACCCGGAACAACGTCATGGGGTTTCGCCTCAGTGTTGTCGGGAAAGGCTGCAGCTACCTGTGAACGAGAAGATTGTAGTGCAGACATCAAGGAAGCCAGGTAATCTGTCAGCATATTACAGTCGACATCAGTTATTTTACGTGGTATAGGCGTCCCCCACATATTCGGTGGTCTACCAAAGATCACCTCATACGGGGATAGCCCTGTTCTAGAGTGTGCTACCATTCTCATGTAAAAGAGTGCAACTGGTAATGCTACTATCCAGTCGACACCTTTCTCTCTACATATTTTGGACAGTCTGATTTTCAGTGTCTGGTTATGTCTTTCTACGAGACCTGCTGCCTCGGGGTGTCGGACACAGTGGAATTTCCACTGATATCCCAACAAGAGTGAGACATGTTTCATTAATTCGGATGAGAAAGGCTGGCCGTTATCTGAATATACAACACGTGGTAAACCGTACCGTGGGAAGAATTCTCGAACTAGCTGCTTGGCAGTAGTCGGGGCAGTGTAATCTGATACGGGATACGCCTCTGTCCAACGGGAGAGAGCGCAGACAACTACGAGGACATATTTGAATCCTCGACAACGTTCCATCTGAATATAATCCATCTGGAGGACTTCAAAAGGATGGTCAGGAGGCTGAAATCCACCCTGCTCTACGGGAACACTCTTTCCTGGATTAAACTGACAACATATCATACAGGTACGAACTTTTTGTTTAGCTGCTGCTCGTAAATGTTTGTTGAACCAAATGTGCTGAATGCTGTCTAGCATAGCCTTCTCTCCTAAATGTGCTGGACTGTGAACTGTAGCTATAATGGCTTGAACCATGGAATCAGGGAGAAACCATACAGATTTCTCCTTTGTCATCCATCCTTGATCTGTCTGGATCCCTCCTAGTTCAGTCCACTTCTTTATTTCTTCTGCTGTGGCATGTGTCTGTATGTCAATTACGTCAAGTGCGGGATCCTTAATTGTCATACACTGTGTTGGTGTCTGAACTATTGGCTTTGTCATGTCTAATGTGCGATTCTGAGCAGTCTGTTTAGCTGTTCTGTCAGCTAAATCATTGCCTTGAGAAATGGTATCAGTAACCTTCGTGTGTGCTTTACATTTCATAATCGATATAGCAGTGGGTAGATGTATTGCGTCTAACAAAGCATGAATGAGGGGCCCGTGCTGAATGTGGGCACCATGGGACGTTAGATAACCTCTCTCTCGCCACAGCACGCCGAAGTCGTGTACAACTCCGAATGCATAACGTGAGTCAGTGTATACATTAACTTTCTTATTTGTGGCTTGAATACAGGCTTGCGTTAGAGCAATAAGTTCTGCTGCTTGGGCTGACAGAGTATCTATACAATGTGTCTCAATAACTTCAGTGTCTGTTGTGACTGCATACGCGGCCACTAAATCTCCTGTACTTGCTCTCATGCATGATCCGTCTACATACAACGTCAGGTCTGGATCTAACAATGGAACGTCTGTCAAGTCTTGTCTAGGTTTCGTCTTTATTTCAATGATTTCAACACAATCATGAGCTAGTGGGTCTGTTCCAATTACAGGTAATAGTGTAGCAGGATTCAATGTATTACACCGTCGGATCTCTATGTGTGGTTGAAACAATGTCAGTTCATAACCGGTAAGTCTTGCTATGGTCAAGTGTTGTGTTTGTGTTCGGTTCACAAGAACCTCTACTGCATGTGGTACTTGAACTGTCAATGGGTGTCCTAATACTATGGCATCGCTTTGTCTGATTGCTAAAGCTGTCGCTGCCACTGATTTCAGGCATGCAGGCAAAGCCTGAGCTACGGGATCTAATGTACTGGAAAAATAAGCACATGGCTTGCATGATCCTGCTTGATCCTGAGTGAGTACTGACAAGGCAGTACCTTCGCGTTCTGTAACAAAGAGTGTAAAAGGTTTGCTATAACATGGTGTTGCTAAAACAGGTGCTTGACATAAAGCTTCCTTTAGGCTTTCAAAAGCTTGTGTATGTTCCTGAGTCCAAGGGAGAACAGTCGATGTGGCTGCCTCCTGTGTGGTTAACTGAATGAGTGGTTTTGCTAGAAATGCGTACTGAGGGATCCACTGCCTACAATATGAAGTGAGGCCTATGAAAGCTCGCACTTCCTTTTGTGTCTGGGGTATTGACATGTTAGCAATTAACTGGATGCGATCTGGTGTAAGCTGCCTTCCCTCCTTGGACAGCGAGTGACCAAGATAAATAACTCGCTGAACACAGAATTGCAGCTTAGAAGGGGACACCTTGTGCCCCTTGTCGGCTAGGAAATGTAAAACTGTCAGAGAAGCTTTTTCACATTCTGGCTCGCTTCTCGCGGTGATCAGCAGATCATCGACATATTGAAGCAGTGCAGTATTGACTGGCATGTGGATACTGTCAAGTTCTCGTTTCAATGCTTGGCTGTAGATGCTGGGGCTTTCTGTAAATCCTTGAGGAGCGCGTGAGAATTTAAAGCTGCGCCCATTTAAACTGAATCCGAACAAGTATTGGCTTTCCGGATCTATTGGGACGCTGAAAAAGGCATTCTTGAGATCAATTACAGTAAAAAATGTTGCTTCGGAATCAATTGCTGTCAACAATGATGATATATCAGGGACCACAGGGAATTGTGGTACAATACACTTGTTTAGTTCACGCAAATCAATAACCAATCGGTACACTGGTGGAGCAGTAGGATCAGTTCGTTTAAGAATCGGAATTATCGGTGAATTACATACATTGGAGTCTGTTTCTACAACTACTCCCTGGGCAATTAGCTCATCAATGATTTTCAACAAAGCCACTACAGCATCATGCGGTAACTTGTATTGTCGCATTCGTGGTAGTACCACTCCTGCTTTCAATGTAACTCGATAGGGTGTAATGTTCATGCAGCCAACATCCGTAGGGCCTTGTGCCCATAGATGTACTGGTAAAGTCTGTAGTCGGGGATCCATGTCTCTAGACACATAGTGACCTTTAAAATCACGCAAAAACAACCTTACTCCTTCCGGAGAACAACATATTATGGCTCCTAGTGCTTTCAGAGTCTTAATTCCTAACAGATTTTCTGGGCATGATTTAGTAAGCAATAAATCTGTAGTTCGTGTCAAAGGTCCTATCGTAAGTGGTAGAGGCTGTGATACTTCATTAACAATAGGTTTTCCTGAAAAACCAAGGGAAACATTTTGAGAGCCTGAGAGGGGTGCCCCTGGAACTTCACTACGTTTTATGGTTGTTCGACTTGCCCCTGTATCGAGTAAGAATTTTCTATCTTGACCTAATAATTCACTATGTACATAAGGTCCTTCTTGATCTACCGGAATCTCGATAAGCGGTAAGTCAACTTCCCTCTCTAGGCTGGTTCATGCGTAACGCTGATACTCAGGGTATTCATACTGTGCAGTCTGATACATTTGTCGTGTTGTGGTTTGTGTGGCAGTAGCAGGCAACGGTGGTGCAGCTGGCACAAACTGTATGGGTTGCTGTGAGGCTGGCATGGACTGTTGCTGAACTGGCATGGACTGTCCATGCTGCATAGCTCCTTGTTCATTCTGATCTTGTCTAACTAATCGTGGTCTCTCCTTTGCAATACCTGTAGCTATATTACGTTTCAGGACTTGACAATCATGTACATAATGGCCTAGTTGTTTACAGTAATTGCAGGTTCCTTTTACAGGAACTGCAGAATCACCAGAATGTGTCACACCCTTTTTGTGACCATCTGCTGGTACTGTCTGAGAAACTAGCATTTTCATTTTTGTATCCTTCATGCGTCTATGCTCGTGTTCTTGTTCATCCCTAATTCTATTGTGATGATACTGTAACATTTGTAGCATTTGCGACGGAGTGTTACTTTGCCAGGTACTCTCGAATTTCAATATTCTATTCTTCACTGGAGGCAATGCATTTTCCACTAATTTTGTCACAAATAAATGTGGATATGAGTCACTACTTGCTTTTATACCACTATTTATACCAAAACATTTTTCAAATCGAGCATAATAATCGCTTGTGTCTTCATCTTGCTTTTGTTTACAGGCTGTGATTGCACCCCAATCTTCCTTTTTTGTAGTTAATAAACGTGGTAGTACCTGTACTAGTAAACCTGGTAATAGTTTAACTTTATCCCCGAGCCCTGAACCTGCAGCTCGGCCCCTTTCTTCCTCTGCTAATGCTGTCCAGTCTATCTTTTGGTCTCCCACTTCCCACTCTTTTTCTTTCAGTTTTTCATAAATGCCAGCAGGCAAAAGCACCTTTAATATCGTCATAATATCAGGAAAGGTGTACTCTCCCATCAGTAACATGTCTTTAATTTCTCGGTGGAAACCCGCTGGGTCTTTGTCATGACTAGGTACTACTTTTTTCATTTCTAATAATTCCATTTTTGATATGGGTGTGTAAACAAATACACGGTGAAACTCATTGTCTTCGCCTTTTATTGGGTGCACTTCTCGTAGGGGATTTTGTCTATCCATATAGTACGGCACTCTTTCTCTGTGGGGCAGCGAGAGAGAATCCGGACTTACAAAAAGGACATACTGCTTACGTGACACTAATATCTCTTTAATTAGCTTGTTACTAGAACCTCTCCATCTGTTCGTGAGTAGTTCCGTTAATATATCAGGTAAAGGACCAGGGTCAGCATGTTGGCTCTTATATAATATGAGGAGTTGCTGAATCATATATATTCCAGCTAAACGTTGTTCATCTGTACTGAGGTTAAAAAACGTGTGTGCTACGGTCTCATCACCGTATTTTCCAGGACTGTCAATCCAGTGAACGGCTGATCTGGCTAATTCTTGCTCATCCATGGAATCGAGGAGGTGATAACCTTTTCGTTCTCGTAGTATTTTATCTGCGGCTTGAAACAAATGTTCAGGAGATTTCAGATTTATTACAGGCGTCGGATACGTTCTGCTATTATTTGGACATACAGAGTGTATGGGATCAGAAAAACATCTAGTATTTTCACAAGATCTTCCTCTGCCTACATAGGCTATGGTCTCTGATTGTCTTGCGGAATTCCCTGATTCGGACACTTCATCTTGCTCAAACTCGTCTGTTCCCAATCTTTCTTCATGAATACGCTCTATTTCTTTACGGATTTTTCGGCACATGGCTATTATACAATTTTGCTTATCGTGTCTCCCTTCTGATATATTCTGACTCCATCTTGTAAGAATAAGCATTGCATTCGGGTCTACCCCCGGACGATCTTGATTTCTGATTACACAGTTTATGAGGAAACGTAACAGTTCCCCTTGTATCTCTACTTTCTGGAATTCCATAGCTCTGTTAATACATCCTGAATCTCGTCCTGTTTGAACAAAATGATATATGTTATCTAGATGCGTAGTCATCCCTGGTAACCTTGCTAAATACTCTGCGGCTCGCCTGATACGTAATGATGCCAGGACCATTTCGTCCTCTTTACCGACCACGGGGTCATATCTACAATTTACAAGGAGTTCCTTAAGCGTACGTTCACTTACGAATTTAGGTGTACGTGAATGCGCTGACTCTTGAAAAACAAGTTTATTTATTCTAGGTGGTGTAAAAGTACTGCTAGCACTTCCCGTGGCCCCATCTGGGGCGTCGGGTGTGAATGGATTCGTTGAACGTGACACAGCAACTATGGGTGTTGATACCCCTGTAGAGTCGACTGCGGAGACAGATGCGGAAACAGATGTGCTTGCCGAAGCTTGTATCGGGACTTGCTGTTGCACGGGGACAGATACCTGATCCTGACGTTGAACCCCTCCGCCAGACGGTCTATGTGGTGTGGCGTTAGCATACTCGGGAGCTGCATCGTCTAGATATGAGGAAAGAAAAACATCTTCTGCGGTTCTGGGATGCCCCTTTGGATGTACCTTAATTGGAAATAATGGGGGTGGCAAGTCTTTTGGTATCTCTGGAGCAGCCTTAGGTAGTCCTTCGGCTAGAAGGGGATACATACCATTCATAAGAGCATTTCTTTGTCTATTCACTTGTTCTGATTTCACTCGGATACCTTCCTCAATTAATAGATTTTCTTGAACTTTATTTGAACTTTCTTTACTCCTCTCTTCTTGTCTACGTGCTTTTTCTGTTCGTCTATGAGATTCTTTACGCCATAACTCAACAGCGTCTTTCTGTGACTGTCTGACCTTTCTTTTCCATAACTCTTCCTCCACTTTCATGATGCACTCTGCATCCCAGGTTCCCGCTATGGGCCACCTTTGACTTTCCGGTAATCCTTTGGTATAATCTACCCATAGATCAAGAAACAATATGGCATCTAAGCCATGTTTATGGTACATGAAATGTCCTGGAGTGTCTCTAGGAGGAATAGGAACTGCTTCTTCAAGCACCCCTTTTCTGGTAGTAATCTGTCTTAACTTCGAGAAGAGCGGCATATTGACAACTGATCTGATACTTACTCTTGAATTTTCTTAATACGAAAAACACCATAAATGAACAGTGAACAATGAACAGTCATTCATACCACAATATGCAAGACATTTCTGAATACTTTAAACATTAAACATTAAACATTATAACAATGATCGACAATGATGACAGTCTGCCTAACTAATCACCACGCTGAATTCTTGACAATAACTGAATACTTCGGAATACTTGATATACTGCTAAACAGTACATATACACTGCTAAACAGTGCAGACCGGATTTGTGACCCAAATCCGTCTTGACCGGCACAACCCATGTGCGCGTCAACACGCCTCCCCGGCGATGGTACTCACCGAGTAGCTCCTTGAAACGGAAGGCCTCAGAGAATGGACAGGACTCGATAACTGCGGACATCGGACCCTCTGGACGTCGGGATTTCGGAAAACCTGGTGGGCCTCTGTATACCTCGGATCTTGCTCTCTCAGCTAGGCTCTGGTCGGGATACTTCGCACTTCTCACCGCCTCGTCTGGGTTGATCGCAGCCTCAGTCGCCCCCGCTTGACCGGAGGGAGCTTACAGGAAATCCTGCTGGTACGCGTTTATGGTCCGTCCAGCTGTGGCAGGAGACCGGGCCTGCAACGCACCGCCGGCGCGTGAGATGAGAAAGTGTCCCTGTTCGGGCGCCATTATGTGGTAAATAAAAATACCGGACTGAATTTCATACGGAATCTTAAAATAAATAGCTCAAAATAACAAGAGGCAGAATCCGTGGTATAAGAGGTTTTCTAATGGGCTTTATTCCATTCAAAATGGCCGACTCGAGTCGCGGCCTTCAGGTTCCGTCACCACGAGGGTTCAGGAAGTGAAGTACAATAATTTATTAACAGACATGTATTTTTATAATAAGTGCATTACAATGAAACGAATGTAGAAGGCGTAACATTTGATAAGAAAAGTGACAAAACAGTGACATAATCGAAACTAGGCGTAATAAGGAATAAAAGAAACATGATTGGTTAGAATTATCAGACATAGGTGGATCTATAAGATAATACTTGGCATAGATGCGCGCGCGGCAGCATGACGTGTAATTGACGTGCAACTAGGGGGTGAAGGGGACTTGACATTTAGCTCTACATGTGGAGACGAGAAGTCTGGGGTCAAGTCAACCTAATCCCAAATCATATCTAACATCCTATGTTTAAAGAACTATGTTATCCACAAGGAAGAGACTCTCGGACAGAATCTATTCTATACTGACTGTGTACGTGTACAAGCGTCTAAATGTCTATATGAGATGCGAGGGGCAGAAAACTTTCCATGGCAACAGGGCTATGAATCACTTGCAGGAGGACGGAAAGCTGAGTTCCTTGCTTGTGAGCTAAAGGAAATGTTTACCTAAATCACTGGACAGGAATGCATCGGCTGGAGAGCAAAATAGATAATTCGAAGGTGAAATACAACTTCTTGGCAGACAGGCGAAAACTGGCCGAGGCAGGCACCGTTAGCTGCACAGGGAGTAGGACAAAGTTCATGGATACAGATGCGAGCTCAAGCTGAAGCTGTCAGAGACAGAGAGCAGGGAAAAGCTTGAGGACAGAATCGGGCCTACTTGCCTGAACTGTAAAAATGAAGTAACTTAGCCATATAAAGTCGGTGGCCTTTCATACTTAGGAATCGAATATCCAGCCCTGTGATGGCGGATCTGACAGAGAACATGTCGACGGTAGACACACATATGTTTGCGTCTTAGAAACTGGAACTGGAGGGAACATACATGTACTTGTAACATGCATATAGAACCGTTGGGGTCCAAGATAGGGGACATAACTGATCAGGAAAATCCACATTTCCACACTCGGACGGCCCGGACGTATCTGCGTGCCCAGCTGCCCCGCTTTGTTCACCCGCCACCTGCAACACCCCGCTCTTGCCGTGAGCCTGAAGACCAGACACCCCTCGTGAAGTGTGGGAGCCCCGGACGCCGCCTCGCTCTTCTGTCGAAGAGCCGCTGAAATCCCGCACCCACCTTCGCGTCAAGAAACAAGGTACTGTACTCACAACCTCGACCACGAGCTCGCATCGGATCCAGGGTCCGCAACGTTCTGATTTCCCTGTCATCTGCCGTGTGCTTCCCGGTCGCCGCTTCAGCACGGAGTGCGCTGAGGCCTACAGTTACCTTGTGCCCGCCTAAAGAACTTTCCACAACAAAGAGAACTTTACCGTATTCCTGAGAATTGTGGCCCCATCAGTTCAACGTTACTGGGCCTTGTATTTAACTCTGCTGAAACTACATAAAAGCTTATTTTTATATACTACCGGATTGGTGTCCATTTGTGGTGCATGCAAGGGGTTTACTGTATGTGTAATTGCATTTGCCTAACCGTGTACGCCTCAGACTTAGCCTAGACTGCTCGCGCCACGCACCTAGAGGGTGAGCAGGGGTTATTCTTGGGAGTCATCCTTCGCCCTGACAAGAAGTAAAGGGTCCCTGCTTGTTGTGGGTTCGCACCTGCGTCAACCAGAGCCCCCATTGGTGGCAGCGGTGAGGATTTACGGATTTGCATTTGTGGTTTGCGTATAGTGAATCACTGATCACCACGTAGTGAGAGCAGACCAGTAACACAGCCACAAGGCTAGCATTTGTTTTTGTTTTGCCAAGAATCTCCGTTGTTAGAGCCATGCCTGGTTCACTTTCCGCCAGGAGGGCGGCTTCCATAATCTCTGGATTTGAAGACGTAGATTGGGAGGAAGACGCACTTCAGAATCGTACCAATGAAGAATTGAAAGGTTTGTGCTCCAAGTTCAGGATTGCCCAAACTGGATTAAAAAACAAGGCCCAATTCGTGAAGGCGCTGAGGGCCTGGTATGAGTCAAAGGCACCAGAGAATCAGGTGGAAGTGGTTCCACCAGAAAGTGTCCATGAGTTTGGCAGAGGCCTGTCGCCAGAAGAATTGGCAGACAGGGCAGCAACCCGGGCACACGAGGTGGAAATGGCAAAACTTCATGGGCAGATGGATATGGAAAAACAAAGATTAGCCATGGAAGAAAAGAAACTACAATTAGAGCATGACATGAAGCTGAGGGAGCTGGAGCTGAAAGCAAAAAGTTTGGAGCTTAATCCCTCTGGTGGCAGCACACCGCCAGTACCGGCGGAACCAAGAGTTTATATTCCCAAGGATGTAGTGAAGGAGTTCTTCAAGAATGACGACATCGGGCAGTGGTTCAGAGCCTACGAGGTAGCCATGTCTTCCCACCGAGTACCTGAGAAAGATTGGGGAGCGGGGTTGTGGGGAAGGTTCCTGAGTGAAGGGCGGGACACACTGTTAGATTTACCTGCTGATGTTCGTAATTCTTATGCCCATATGAAGGAAGCATTGATGGCTAGGTATGGGTTGACCCCCGAGTTATATAGACAGAGGTTCAGGGGTTGCACTAAGATTCCCAATAGTACGTATGTGGAGTATGTGACTTTCTTTTGCAGAGCGCTGGATGGTTGGGTAAAGGGTAGTAAGGTGAATGATTATCAAGGGCTTCTTGATCTAATGGCATGGGAGCACTTGTCCAGTAATTGTTTTCCTGAGCTACGCCAGCACCTGATAGATAGTAGGCTGACTAACCCGAGGAAGCTTGCTGAGGAGGCGGACCGCTGGGTCAGTACCAGGGTCCACAAGGGTACCGTGGGAGATTCCGCCAAAGGTGGGCAGGGTCCCCAGCAGAAGAGTGGGGGGGACAGGGGTAAACAGAAGCAGTTCCAAAAAGGGCCCCAAAATAATCCCCAAGGGAACCAAGGGAAGGGTTCTCAGCCTCCCCCACCCCAGAAACCGACCGGGGCCCCGACAGGTCCTCCTGTTCAGAAGGGGCCCGTAAGATGTTACAGGTGTAACAATTTGGGGCATTTTGCCTCTGATGTAAAGTGTCCATTGTTTGGTAAGGCAGCACCCACTGGTGCTCCACCCCGGCAGGTGACTAGTGTAGCCTTGGGGGAGGAGAGGGATGTCCAAGGTGGGTGGGGTCCCGCAGAGATGTCCCTGGTCTCGCTAGGAGACCGTGAAGTGGTCTCTCCAACCCAGCTGCCTGAGAACACTAAGAAGTACAGGCAGTGGGTGACCATAAATGGCCATAGGGCGGAAGCTCTTAGAGATACAGGAGCCAGTGTGACAGCTGTCAGGTGTCACCTGGTGTCTCAGGAGCAGGTGGTCCCCAATGCATTCTATCCCGTTGTTGCCGCTGACAACACAGAGAGGCATGCAAGGTGGCTCAGGTTCCCTTCGAGTGGGGGGGGGGGGTCTCTGGTACTCTTCAGGTAGCTGTGAGGCCCGCCATGCCTGTAGACTGTTTTTTAGGGAACGATTTGGAGAGCTCACCTTGGGCTAAGGTGGAGCGGAGTGCTCACCTGGAGATGTTGGGTATGCCAGATTGGGCGTGTGTCACCACACGGTCCATGGCAGCCAGTAGAGGTACTCAAGAGGTCCTGGAGCCTGAGAGGGAGGCCCAGGAACCGGCCTCAGAGAGAAGGAGCAAGGGGCGCGGGAAGCCGGCCCCTGAAGTTCCCACGGTCCAGGAGGAAGCAGACCTTGAGGGGGATGCCCTGGAGCCTACAGGGGAACAAATAGCTGAACTGGGAGACCTGCCGGAGCTGACCCATTGGCAGCAGGAAGGGGGTCCCACCAGGGAGGACTTTTGTAAGGCACAGAAGGAGTGCCCTTCTCTCGTGGGTATGCGGCAGCAGGCTGCAGACCAGGCCGCAGGTGATCAGTCAGGATCACATTTCATTTACTGGGAGAACGACCTCCTATATACAGAGCCTAAGGTTGCTGAGCCTGGGTCAGCCCGTGCGCTGGTGGTACCCCAGGACTTCAGAGCCTTCCTACTGGGGCTGGCTCACGATGTGCCATTGGCAGGGCATTTGGGGCAGGACAAGACCTTTGAAAGGCTTGTCACCCACTTTTATTGGCCTCAAATGCGCAGGAGTTCGGATACTCACTGCAGGACATGCCAGACTTGCCAGGCAAGTGGAAAGAGTGGGAGGAAGCAGAAGGCTCCACTCCAGCCATTCCCTGTGGTCGGTACTCCATTCCAGCGAGTGGGGATTGACATTGTAGGGCCACTGGACCCCAGGACAGCGATGGGCAATAGGTTCATCCTGGTCCTGGTGGACCATGCCACCCGGTACCCGGAAGCCATTCCCCTGAGGACAGTGACGGCCCCCGTGGTGGGACGTGCACTGATGGGAATTTTCTCCCGAGTGGGATTCCCTCTAGAGGTGGTATCTGACCGAGGTACCAATTTCATGTCCAAGTACATGAAATCTCTTTGGCAAGAGTGTGGTGTAACCTACAAGTTCACCACACCTTACCACCCCCAAGGAAACGAGTTGGTTGAGAGATTCAACCGAACCCTCAAAGGCATGATAATGGGCCTCGAAGGACCCATGAGGCGCAAGTGGGACGTCCTCTTACCATGCCTTCTCTTCGCTTACCGTGAGGTGCCACAGAAGTCTCTGGGGTTCAGTCCCTTTGAGCTTCTGTATGGTCACCCCGTCAGAGGACCTCTAAGTCTGGTCAAGGAAGGCTGGGAGCAATCTCCCAGGAAACCTCCCCAGAATGTATATAGCTACATGCTGGCCTTCAGGAATCAGACTAGGCGTTTCAGGCAACTTGCTGAGGCAAATCTGGAAGCCAGCCAGGAGGAGATGAAGCGGTGGTACGACCAGAATGCCACTCTGGTAGAGCTTCAGCCTGGGCAGAAAGTATGGGTCTTGGCCCCCGTGGAGCCATGTGCGCTCCAGGATAAGTGGACCGGTCCCTTTGAGGTGGTGGAGCGCAAGAGTCCTGTTACCTACGTGGTGGACCTGAAGTCTCCTAGGAACCCCTTACGGGTCCTACATGTCAACCGCCTCAAGCCCCACTTGGAGAGGTCCCAAGTGGGCATGCTCTTGGCAACAGATGCGGGGATGGAAGAGGAGACAGAACCTCTTCCTGACCTCCTGTCAGCCAAGGAGCAAGATGGGTCAGTGGATGGTGTCATCCTCTCTTCCACCCTGACCCCTGAGCAACAGAATGATTGTCGCCAGTTGCTGGGTGTAACGCCCTGAACGTCTCAGGATCGTTTAACAGACACGACAATGAGGACGCAACCACTAGTGAAGGGTTAGTTGTTTTAATGAAGGCAAATATAATACAAAGAATAAACAAAAGTTATAGTCACTGGAATCCTCCAGGCTAAGTACGTTACCAGCCCACAGCACGGATGGTCCTAACCGTCCTCTGCATATACGCCGGTCCCGGCGTATGCCAACAGAGGGCAGAAATGAAATGGCCGACAATGCCAATCGGTAGGCTGTGAGGGGCACGAAGAGTGTTGGGGAGAATCGAGGAGTCAGGGAAACACCCAGCCGGGGTCTCTACCTGAAGGGAGCAGCCGCTCAACCTCTTCCTCAGACTGCACCGGGACGCGGAGTCACCTCCTGGTGATGCGTCACCGATACCCCAATCACAAGCAAGAAGACTGAACCGAGAGCAGCCGCTCGATCGATCCTGTGGACTTCCGAGTCTGTAACGCGGCAAACACCTCCTGGTGTGCGTTACGGCTGGCAGTCCCTGTGTCTCTGGTCGGGCTGGGAGTTACGACTCCAACCAGCAAAAGCGCCACTGCGCTTGGACTCAGCCGAGTCAAAAAGCGAAGCTCAATGGTTGACCGGTAGAGCTTCCGGGTCCTTCACAGGTGACGATGGGGCAAGACACGGCCCAGGGAGTAACGACTCGACCTACCTCCGTTCTTGCCTTACTAGAGCACCACTCCGGAACACTGCTCTTCACGAAGCAGGTACGTCGGTGTGAACACAATATCCGACAGCCTTGTACCTCCCGGTTCCTCCCTTTATAGGGCGTGTTTTCCTTGAGTTATGTAACAGCTCTCCTGTTTACATAAGGGCGTGTTTCCTTGAGTTATGTAACAGCTCTCCTGTTTACATAAGGGCGTGTTTCCCTTGAGTTATGTAACAGCTCTCCTGTTTACATAAGGGCGTGTTTTCCTTGAGTTATGTAACATCTCTCCTGTTTACATAAGGGTGTGTTTCCCTTGAGTTATGTAACAGCTCTCCTGTTTACATAAGGGCGTGTTTTCCTTCCCTCGTATGACAGGAATTCTTGACAGTACATCCTCCCTCTCAGCGGCTCCCCACGGGTCCAGCGCTGGCAGGAAAACGCCGATGGAACAAGGAGACCAAGCGCGGAGCATGAACCCCTTCAGCCGGTTCCCATGAATGCTCCTCCGGGCCATAGCCTTTCCATGCAACCAGGTACCACAGCTTCCCCCTGCGCCATTAGGACGCCCGTATGCCCGACACTTCATACTCCACCTCCGACTCCACGCATACCGGCTGAGGTGTCCCAGACGGCTTGGAGGGTGCTGGTTTGAGCAATGATACATGAAAGACAGGGTGTATCCGCAATGACTGGGGCAAGCACACCTTCACGTTCACGGGACCCATACACTTGGTAATTCGATAGGGGCCCATGTACTTGGGATGGAACACACTGTTCTTTCGAAACCTCATGTTTCTTGTGGATATCCAGACGTAGTCTCCAGTGCGGTACAGTGGCCCGGGCCTTCTCTTCCTATCTGCCGCAGCCTTGTATCTTCTCTTGGCCTCTATTAGGACAGCCCTTGAGCGCATCAATGTGTCTTTTATGTGTGCCACCCTGTCCGCTGTGGCGGGAATCCTGTCCTCTCTGAACGGATGTAGAAATGGCAAGAACCTGGGATGTTGGCCATAGTTGCTATAGAACGGAGATGACTGTGTGGAGCTGTGAGTGGCGTTGTTATAGGCTATCTCTGCAACCCATAGCAAGTCGACCCATTCTTCCCTGCCCTGGTCCACAAAACATCGCAGATACTGTTTGAGCGTTTGGTTCAGGCGCTCGGTTTGGCCGTCCGTTTGAGGGTGGTAGCTGGTGGACAGGGCGGTCTTAACATGCAGCGCAGTGCACCGAGTCTTCCAGAATTGCGCAGTAAACTGCGACCCCCGGTCCGACACGATCACCCCAGGTAATCCATGCAGTCGTACCACATTCTTTAGGAGTAGTGACGCCAATTCCCCGGCCGTAGGGACTCTCTTGCAGGGGATGAAGTGCCCCATTTTCGTCAAGTAATCCACCACCACCAGTATTGCCGTCATCCCCTGGTCTACCGGTAGGCCCACCACGAAGTCCAGTGATATGCTATCCCATGGTCTATCCGGGGTTGGAAGTGGATGTAAGAGCCCTTGGGTTCGGCCATGGTCGGCCTTCATGGTAGCACACGTAGGACACTCCTGTCCCCACCTCCTGACATCCACTCTCATGGTTGGCCACCAGAAATGCCGTCCCATGCTAGCCACCGTTTTTTCAAAGCCCAAATGACCTGCGCATGGAGAGTCATGGCACCAGATGAATGCTTGTTTCCTTAGCCTAGGCGTGGGTATCAATAGGCACCTGCCCTTCAGGGGTATCCCGTCCTTCAGCTGCCATTCTCTGTGACTGAGGAGCCACCTCCGCCATGCGAATGACCTGATCCCTCTCTTTATTCCCCTCAGGAAAGTATCCGGTTGGATAACCCCCAATACCATCCTCGGGGAAATGATGGAACGCTCGGTCGCAGGCAATGGTTCCTTAACTGCAGATTGACGGGACATGGCGTCCGCCTTTCGGTTTTCCGTCCCCGGCTGATATGTGATGCGGAAGTTGAACCCCGCAAAGAAGATCATCCACCGCAGCTGCCTGGGAGAAAGGTGTCTAGTGGCCGTCATGAACTGTAGGTTCCGATGGTCCGTGTACACCGATACCACATGTCTTGCCCCCATCAACCAATGCCTCCATTCGGTGAAGGCGTCCTTGATTGCGAGAAGCTCCTTCTCCGCAATATGGTAGTTGCGTTCGGCGTCGTTGAGTTTGCGGGACATGTACGCAACGGGATGAAGCACCCCTGTGTCGTGGTTGCGTTGGGACAAGATAGCCCCCAGCGCCACATCCGACGCGTCCGCTTCCACCACGTAGGGGAGATCCGGATCGGGGTGAGCCAACACCGGCGCCTTACCAAAGGCGCTTTTCAGGGCCTCAAAGGCTTTGTTCGCTTCAGGGGACCAGACAAACTCCTTGGACTTCCTCAGTAGCTGTGTGATTGGGGCCACCACTCCTGAAAATCCATCTATGAACCGCCTGTAAAAGTTGGCGAAGCCAATGAAACTTTGGACGTCCTTCACGCTTTGGGGCACCGGCCATTCTTTCACCGCCTTGATCTTTCGTTCTGCCATCTCCTGTCCCTCTGGACTCAGCATCACTCCGAGGAATTCCACGGATGTGACGTGGAAGTCACACTTGCTGAGTTTACAAAACAGCATGTTTTCCCTCAGCTTTTGGAGCACAGCTTTGACGTGGTGTACGTGCTCCTCCACACTGGACGAATAGATGAGGATGTCGTCGATATATACGACCACGTAGATATCCAACTCCTCTCTGAATACCTCATTCAAAAAGTACTGAAAGGCTGCCGGGGCGTTGCATAGACCGAACGGCATGACGAGGTACTCAAAAAGGCCGAACCTGGTCTTAAAGGCGGTCTTCCACTCGTCTCCGTCCCTCATGCGCACCAGATGGTATGCCCCTTTCAAATCCAACTTGGTGTAGATACGAGCTTTCTTGACCTGTTCCAGAAGTACACTGATGAGAGGCAAGGGGTACCGATTTTTTATGGTTATCGCATTCAATGCCCTAAAGTCCACACAGGCTCTCAGCTCCCCATTAGCCTTCGGGATGAAGAAGAGTGGCGAGGCGGCCGGAGACTTGGACGGGCGGATGAATCCTAGCTTGAGGAGTTTATCCAGGTACCCCCGGAGATGCACGTTTTCAGGCTCCGTCAGGGCATACAGCCTGCCGCTGGGAACGCTGGCCCCTGGCACCAGGTCGATCTGGCAGTCAAACTGTCTATGTGGTGGTAGCACTTCCGCCTTCACCTCATCAAATACATCCTCAAAACTGTGATAAGCCTGGGGGAGAGCCACATCTTTTTCTGCCGCTGTAGCCACCGTCTGACTCCCGCTCTCATCTGCGTCAAGGGATTCCGTTCTTATTCCACAATGCAGGATGCAATACGGTGACGTCATTTCGATGCGATGTGTTGGCCAATCCACAAAGGGGTTGTGTTTCTGTAGCCACGGCAATCCCAATATGACGCCATATTGGGGCGCTCGGATGATGTTAAAATCGATTTGTTCCAAATGGTTCCACCCATATCTCATCGGAAGGACCCCCGTGTGCTGCCCGATGGGCCCCGTCACCAATCGCCTTCCGTCTACAGCATAGACGTCTTCGGGTACAGCTTTGGGAAGAAGCACTAGCCCTAGCCTGCATGCCTCGTTGTGGTCCATAAACATGCCAGTGGCCCCTGAATCCACCATGGCCACAACGGGTATCCACTGGTCATGCACTCCCACGTGCACCGTGATAAACAGGTGTTGTTGTCCCTTAGTGACCGAGTTGGAAAGTGAAGGGATGGATGAGTGACTCCGAGATGCCCCTTCTCTGGTCTTGGAGTCCTCTAGTTTTCCGCCGGTATGTCCACCACGGCTGTTACCGACCGGTTGGCCCGATAACGTGACGTCTTCGGTTTGGCAGGGCATTCACGTACGTAGTGGCCTTTTTTGCCACAATATAGGCACAATCCTTGTTTACGGCGTGACTCTTTCTCCGTGGCTGTGAGGCTCGCTCGTATTGCGCCGATGTCCATGGGTTCTCCCTTGGATGCGGTGGAAGTTTCAGGACTTCCCACCGTCACATAGGATGGAAGGGATTTTCCTTTTCTCCCATGATCCCCCTTTCTTTCACTTAGCCTATGTTCCAGCCGTAATACCAGGTTGATAAGGCCCTCACATGTCTTGGGTTGAGGGTCAATATGAGCCACGGCGTCCTTGAGCTCATCGCACAGCCCTTGATGGAAGAGCGCCGTCTGTTTAGCAACAGGCCACTTGGTTTCCGCAACCAGCCTTCGGAACGCGTTGAGATACTGCACCAGGTCGTTGGATCCCTGTCTCAACTCAAGCATTTCACGGTCCGCCGTGTACGAGTCAGCCCTTCTGTCGAATACCTTCATGAATTCCTCGCGAAAAGCACCCCAATCACATAAGAGGGGGTCGTCCCTGCTCACCAGAGGTACCGCCCATTGTGCCGCGTTTCCAGCCAAATAGGATATAAGGAAAGCCACACGAGCCTGACTCGTGGGGAACGCCTTTGGTTTGCACGATAAATGTAGCGTCACTTGTGTGAGGAATACCTGCACTGTGTTAGGATCCCCACTGTACCTCTCTGGTGTCGCCAAGGGGATGGCTACCGGCATTTCCACTACTACCGCAGGGGTCTGATTCGTGAGGGAGGTGCTGGGCGTGAGCGGGTCCAATTGGATAGCATCCAGTCTGGCTTTTACATCGGCTGTTTCTTGCCTAGAGGCAGCCACTTCAACTTGCATGGCCGCTAAAGCAGCCAGCACATCATCAAGTGTTGCCATGTCTGTTATCGACCGGGAGACAGTTAGTGTTATTAAGGTCGGATATTTTGTAACGCCCTGAACGTCTCAGGATCGTTTAACAGACACGACAATGAGGACGCAACCACTAGTGAAGGGTTAGTTGTTTTAATGAAGGCAAATATAATACAAAGAATAAACAAAAGTTATAGTCACTGGAATCCTCCAGGCTAAGTACGTTACCAGCCCACAGCACGGATGGTCCTAACCGTCCTCTGCATATACGCCGGTCCCGGCGTATGCCAACAGAGGGCAGAAATGAAATGGCCGACAATGCCAATCGGTAGGCTGTGAGGGGCACGAAGAGTGTTGGGGAGAATCGAGGAGTCAGGGAAACACCCAGCCGGGGTCTCTACCTGAAGGGAGCAGCCGCTCAACCTCTTCCTCAGACTGCACCGGGACGCGGAGTCACCTCCTGGTGATGCGTCACCGATACCCCAATCACAAGCAAGAAGACTGAACCGAGAGCAGCCGCTCGATCGATCCTGTGGACTTCCGAGTCTGTAACGCGGCAAACACCTCCTGGTGTGCGTTACGGCTGGCAGTCCCTGTGTCTCTGGTCGGGCTGGGAGTTACGACTCCAACCAGCAAAAGCGCCACTGCGCTTGGACTCAGCCGAGTCAAAAAGCGAAGCTCAATGGTTGACCGGTAGAGCTTCCGGGTCCTTCACAGGTGACGATGGGGCAAGACACGGCCCAGGGAGTAACGACTCGACCTACCTCCGTTCTTGCCTTACTAGAGCACCACTCCGGAACACTGCTCTTCACGAAGCAGGTACGTCGGTGTGAACACAATATCCGACAGCCTTGTACCTCCCGGTTCCTCCCTTTATAGGGCGTGTTTTCCTTGAGTTATGTAACAGCTCTCCTGTTTACATAAGGGCGTGTTTCCTTGAGTTATGTAACAGCTCTCCTGTTTACATAAGGGCGTGTTTCCCTTGAGTTATGTAACAGCTCTCCTGTTTACATAAGGGCGTGTTTTCCCTGAGTTATGTAACATCTCTCCTGTTTACATAAGGGTGTGTTTCCCTTGAGTTATGTAACAGCTCTCCTGTTTACATAAGGGCGTGTTTTCCTTCCCTCGTATGACAGGAATTCTTGACACTGGGACAATTTTCTGATCTGTTTTCCCTGGTCCCTGGTGTCACTGATTGGTGCGTCCATGATGTGGACACTGGGGATAGCCCACCTGTGCGGCACAAGGCCTACAGGGTGACTGACAGGGTGAGGACATGCATCAAGGAGGAGGTCTCCAAGATGTTTGCACTCGGGGTCATTGAGTCTTCTAGCAGTCCTTGGGCCAGCCCCGTGGTCTTGGTCCCAAAGGCTTCAGCGCCGGGAGCCACACCCGAACTCCGGTTCTGTGTGGACTACAGAGGACTCAATTCAGTCACTAGGACTGACGCACACCCCATCCCCAGAGCTGATGAGCTCATCGATCGGCTAGGGGCTGCCAACTACCTCAGCACGTTTGATCTAACGTCTGGGTATTGGCAGATCGCCTTGACCGAGGGGGCCAAAGAGAGGTCAGCATTTTCCACCCCAGATGGGCACTACCAGTTCCGGGTTATGCCCTTTGGGATGAAGAATGCCCCTGCCACCTTCCAGAGATTGGTCAACCAGGTGTTGGCTGGGCTGGATTCGTTCAGTGCAGCCTACCTGGATGACATCGCCGTGTTCAGCTCCACGTGGGAGGAACACTTGCGTCACCTCTGGGAAGTGTTGATGGCGCTGCGGAAGGCAGGCCTCACGATCAAGGCGAGTAAGTGCCAGATCGGGCAGGGTTCCGTGGTGTACTTGGGACACCAAGTTGGGGGGTGGCCAGGTGGCACCCCTTCAGCCCAAGATAGAAACCATCCTGAATTGGGAGGCGCCCAAAACCCAGACAGAGGTGAGAGCCTTCCTAGGTCTCACCGGGTACTACAGGAGGTTTGTCAAGGGGTATGGCAACATGGTTGCCCCCTTGACAGCACTGACTTCGAAGAAGCAGCCCAGGAAGGTGATCTGGACTGACACCTGTCAGAGAGCTTTTGAGGCCTTGAAAACTGCTATGTGCACGGCGCCCGTGCTCTTGGCTCACAACTTCTCCAAAGAGTTTATCGTTCAGACAGACGCTTCAGAGCATGGTGTGGGGGCTGTTCTTTCACAGATTAATGAGGAGGGCCTAGATCAACCCGTAGCCTTTCTTAGCAGGAGGTTACTTCCACGGGAACAGAGGTGGAGTGCTATTGAGCGTGAGGCATTTGCTGTGGTCTGGGCGCTGAAGAAGCTAAGACCCTACTTGTTTGGGTCTCACTTCCGGGTTCAGACGGACCACAGGCCCCTCAGATGGTTGATGCATATGAGGGGTGAGAATCCAAAGCTGTTGAGGTGGTCCATTTCCCTACAGGGGATGGATTTCACGGTGGAACATCGCCCTGGTACGGATCACGCCAATGCTGACGGTCTGTCCAGATTTTTCCGCCTTAGTGATGAGGAACTCCCTGGAGTAGGGTAGTTCTCCCCACTTTTCAGCTGGAGGGGACACGTGTTAGACCTGGCACCTTGGCGTGAGTCTCCCTCCCTCTTTTTTGTCGCTGTGCCTCATGTGATTTTATGGTGTTGGCCGCTCAGCGCGCTGTGCCACTGCCAACCAGTGTCGCGGTGCGAGTGCTCCCTTTGTAAATGGTATATGTTGGTTGGATTCCATGATTGGATTGTTTGATTTACTTTCAGACCCCAGTAAAGTGCGCCAGGAGCGCCAGGGCATGTAAAGGCAAACACCGCTGGTGGGCTTGCAGCACGGGTTGTGCCACCCACAGAAGCGGCCGGTAAAATACGTCTAAGGTCTGCCATCGCAGAACCTGCGTGCAGTCTGGTACTGACACGCTGACTGACAAGTGCCCACACTTGCCGGTCCCTGAAACCTTCCCTTAGCTGCATGTTAGTCACCCCTCTGGTAGGCCCACGGGCAGGGTGCGTTGTGAGCCTGAGGTAGGACAAGCCTAGATGCATGGCATGTCCTGGTAGTGAATGACCGCCATTTTGTTGTTCACTGCTGTAAGGCTACCCTGTTCTCATAGGCCAGTATGGGCGGCCTGGATTATTACACCCTATGATCCTAACCGACCCAGGGAACATGGTAGAAGATCGAGTTTAGTATGCCTGAACTCGGAATAATAAGGTACATCTTTTCGCACAGTTTATTTTAATATTCCGGGTTTGCAAATGTCGCTTTTAGAAAGCTGGCCTTTGCTTGCCTAAACGTTTCAGCCGCCTCTGCGTGATGTGTATCTGTTGTCTGGCTGGTATGAGTGACAGGGCTGGGGGAACCCAGATGGGCAGGGCTAGGTAGCCTGGTGGTGAATAGGACGGTCGACAGGTAGATGGGTGGGAGGAGTGCTCCTAGGCTCTGAATAGGACAGTGCTCTGCTACCTCAATGCCGGCTCCGGCCCCTGTGGAGCGTCTGATGACTCTGCCCTGCGCTCTGAAAGAAGAAGCCTGCATCACGTAAACAAAGTGCTCAGAAACCGGACTGAACTAGGCAAGGGCCCCCCTGGCCTGGGAGAACAAAAGATTGGTGGTATAAATGGAGGAGCCCTGCTCCTAAGAAACTAGATCCGCTTTTGACCAAGAAGAATCTCTGCCTGAGGAGGAGGCACCGGGAAAGCTGTAGGAGGAAGACTGTCCCTATCCTGGGGGATTGGCCTGCAGTGGTGACCTTGCTGCCAAAGGGGAGAAGAGAAACTGTTGCTGAAGACTTTGCTTTATTTTTACTTTCAAGACTTGTGCTTTTCCAAAACGATCTCCAAGGGCTTGGAACTGAGCTTGCCCCCTGAACTGAGCCCCAGGACCATTGGGCTCTACCTGATCTTCACTCGCCTGCTGCTGGACTGTGGTGTCCTTTCCCTCGCCGGAGCTGTGACCCTCGTGCCGCAGTCCCTCCCTGAGCCGTGACCAGGACTGCTTAGCCGCCCCCCCCTTGGGAAGAACCTCGCTCGATCGGAGCCGCTCCCCCTACGCTGTGCTGGGCTGCCCCTGTCACCTCGCTCGCTGGAGGCTCGCTGTGCACCTTCACCCTCCCGCCGGAATCGGCGTTTGTGAGCATCTCCAAGCCTCGGACGGCCCGGACGTATCTGCGTGCCCGGCTGCCCCGCTTTGTTCACCCGCCACCTGCAACACCCCGCTCTTGCCGTGAGCCTGAAGACCAGACACCCCTCGTGAAGTGTGGGAGCCCCGGACGCCGCCTCGCTCTTCTGTCGAAGAGCCGCTGAAATCCCGCACCCACCTTCGCGTCAAGAAACAAGGTACTGTACTCACAACCTCGACCACGAGCTCGCATCGGATCCAGGGTCCGCAACGTTCTGATTTCCCTGTCATCTGCCGTGTGCTTCCCGGTCGCCGCTTCAGCACGGAGTGCGCTGAGGCCTACAGTTACCTTGTGCCCGCCTAAAGAACTTTCCACAACAAAGAGAACTTTACCGTATTCCTGAGAATTGTGGCCCCATCAGTTCAACGTTACTGGGCCTTGTATTTAACTCTGCTGAAACTACATAAAAGCTTATTTTTATATACTACCGGATTGGTGTCCATTTGTGGTGCATGCAAGGGGTTTACTGTATGTGTAATTGCATTTGCCTAACCGTGTACGCCTGAGACTTAGCCTAGACTGCTCGCGCCACGCACCTAGAGGGTGAGCAGGGGTTATTCTTGGGAGTCATCCTTCGCCCTGACAAGAAGTAAAAGGGTCCCTGCTTGTTGTGGGTTCGCACCTGCGTCAACCAGAGCCCCCTCATTTCTAACACCTGGTCATTAATAAAAACACTGGCTAAAAGTCAAAATATTTCTCAGTCTCAAAATGCACGCAATGCCATAGTAGTGACGGCAGCGACTGTGTGGGACCAATAAAGATACAGACATGAGGCGGCTATCGAAACAGTTAAGTACAGTGGAGAAGGTGCTGTGAGCATAGTACAGAGCTGCATTAAGGCAAAGTAGCTGTTGTTGAGAAGCCATTCTAAGCACAATGGATAACTTATTGAGACAACCATTAAAAACACTTCTACAGACCCAGTAGCAGGAGCGCTCTTACCATGTATGTCGGATCAAAAGAGACAAATAGAAAACGATAATGGTCTGATAGACACCAAACCTTCCAGGCCTTCAAGCACACACACTTCTCGTGTAGTAATGTGAATTATTAATGTTAGCCAAATATTCTCATGTGATTAGGAATTCCACAAATGTCACTGAGATGTTTCAAACAACCTTGCGTGTAATCTAAGACGTTGTCTTCACATAAAGGCTAGTTTAGCGACTCAGCGACTTTAATGGTATTAGTGATGGTGTGAAGCTCCTGGACCTGTTTATCCTGATCACAGATTGGTCAATTCAGTTACTGATTTCAAGCCAATGGATGGGACAGAATTCGGAGGGATTCAGTCCGCAGCCGGCTCTTCAGCCCAAGGCTGTGTCATGAAATGGAAGGTGGATTTGTAGAGCGCTGCTTATCACCCATGAGGGTATCCAGGCACCAAGAGGCATCATAGACAGCAGTGTCTGTAGGCCTAAGGATTATTCGATTAAATTAACAAATGCATAGTGTGCTTGCTCCATGAATATGTACTCCTGTCATACTAATTTGACCTGTAATATGTAAGCGTAAAATCTCAGAATTTAGAAAAAGACTAAAAGTTAAGTTCATGTACAGCCAGGATTTCTGAGCATTGGATACAGTGTTTTCTCTCAATCCCAAAAATTATTCCATTCCTAACTAAATGTTCAGAGTGAAGAAATGTCTCTTTTATTTCCTTGCTGAAGATCAAGGCACAAGACTGCATTCCAAAGCAGCAGCAGCCATTACCAGTTGTGACGGATGGTCTATGTTTATCCTGTTTTCTTTATTTTATGATTTAAATTGGTCTTTTGAAAAAAAGAAACTTCAGAACCTATTTCTATCTTCGGGTGGGACTGCATGCAAGAAAGACCGAAGAGTAAAAGGCCACTTTATTGGGACAGGCGTGCAGTGATCTCAAAACATCACAAAAATAATATGAATCCCACATCACTAATACATATTCATCCTCCTCAAGATCTTTATTCGGATAATTATTTATCCATAGAAGCAATTTTAAAATACTTAGCATATAAAACTCCACATAAATACATTTGTCTGTGCTAAATATATAAGTGAAAATCCTAAAATAACAATAAAATCCATTATATAAAAGTCCATTTCTTAAGAACAGTTGTACCAAAGTATCCTCGGGTTCAAGGTACTATAAACTCTAATCTTCAAATTCCAAATCATCCGGTTCTGTTAATTGTTGTCTTCTGGCAAGAACACGTGTAATATATGTTGAGACCGTGTAACAGAATATTTCATTCTCAAGGGGGCATGGCCTGGCGCCGATGGAGTGAGCAGCACAGCCTGAGAGCTCCGATTGGCTGGTTGCCATCCACCTCCATCCTGATGGATCCCGACTGACATTCTGCCCCGGAGAGCGATCCCCAAGCTCCCCCCTCCCCCCCAGGTACGACGGAGCTTCTGACGAGGGTTGCACAGAGGAACTGCAACAGGGGAGCAGGCACATCCACGGAGACATGACAGGTGTCCCAGCAGCCACGTTCCTGAGCTGAGGTAGGCCTGTCCTGCACAGAACGGATAGCGTGAGCGACGGCAGGCGAGGCCCAGGCTAGTCCAGAACCCATGGACCCAGACAGAGGACTGACCATAATCTAGATATCTGACCTGAGCACTGCGAGGCCTGAGAAGTGGGAAACGCAACAAGAAGAGGAGCCCCAATGCAGAGGGACAGAGCAGCGGTGAGTCCAGCAGAGAAGAGGGTGCTGCTGACGGGGCAGACTGTGAGTGCGACCCCCTGAACAGAATGAGACTCTGGGAGGGGCCCCAACCACCGGAATTAGAGCATGAGGCCCCCTCCCCCCGACTGGTGCCGCCATAAAGGTGAGGCCGAGAGGGGCATAGATTGGAGAAGCGAGACCGGTGCAAGAGAGAAGCGAGGCGCTGTGCTGACGCAACCCCAGGAGATGAGACAGACTGGCTGGGGTGAAGAAAGAGCATCAGCGGAGCAGGCCTGAGACGATGTAGCCCACAAGATAGGGAACCGCGCCAAAGAGAAGGGATACCTCTGAGATATTTGACGATAGGCCCCCAAAACCAGAGCAGTCGGGTGGCGCCGTAGGACTGTGCTGCACACAGAGTAAAGCGCTGGCAGGCCCAGGAGCCTTGAGATGCACTCCCCATACAGATTAAGCCGTGAACTGCGCAAATAGCGACATACCTCACCCAGGCACGACACAGCAAACTTCTGAGCAGGCAAGTAGGGCTGGCAGGGTGCAATAGTTAATAGCGCATATCCTTCGAAGAGTGGAGAACCCTGGTCAAAAGGCACAAACTAACAGGGGCATAAAGAATAATACATGTTCGAGGCATATGAGCTGCAGATTACACACTTGTGCATAGATCGCCATCTGGTGTTGGGGCCCGGATGTTTGCAGTTGTTTTTCCTCTAGGAAAGTCTTTGGAAGTCACAAGGTCGGTGACTACTCCTTTGGATCTTATTGTGCATGGGCTTCGGCTCCATCCTCAGATTGTTTTTTTCCGCCATCGAACAGGTTTCCAGTTCAATCGACGCGCAATCCTCACCACAATTTGCGGTATTGTTTCGATCGCGATCCCCACACTCGACGCGGCTCTCATCGCTCAAGAACCTTCGATTCCAGTCATCGACGCCGGCCTTCGGGCCTACCCAAGCTCCGGTCCTGGCTCTTGGAAAGGACTCCCTTCAAGAAGTGCCCTCGATGTGGGTCCAAATTCCCCCACACTGATCGCCATGAAGTATGTTATCTCTGCCTCTCCCCTGAACACGAGGCTCAAGACTGTCCGGCGTGCAAGTCCTTCCGGTCCAAGAAAACTCTTCGGGACCGAAAGGCAAGAAGAACCATGGCACACTCGTCGACGGCGATTGCAGATGACTTCTTCGGAGAGGGCGTCGAGGCTCCAGAAGAACACCACACCGACGAGGGCCTCGTCAGTGCCTCCGAAGCCGACGATTCAGATGTGGAGGACATCACTCCAGCACAGAGGGTCGTGAGTACCAATTTGCCCCCCCCACACCCTCACCGGCACCGAAAAAGGCTTCGGTCACGCCTTCGCCTCCGGGCCTAGGTAAGACCAAAGACAATACTTCCCACACCGCACCTTCGGGACCGGTAAAGAAGCCGATTAAGCCTTCAGGCGGCTCGGGCTTGAGCCAGCCCACCGTCGGTGCCGACAAACATTCCTCCGCACTGACACCAAAAAAGAAAAATGGCCTCCACTTCGGCACCGAGCCCCATACCGAAACACTCAGTGCCGAAACACAGTTCCAGCTCCTCTGTACCGACTCCATCTTCGGAACCGATGAAAGCACACAAGGCCACCGGCACCAAGATCTCGAAGTCGAAACCCATCTTGACACCGACCAAACACAAAGACCTTTCCAAGCCCCATACTTCTAAACAAGACACTAAAGTCAAAAAACCAACGGCCCCGGCGCCTTCGGCGCCGAAGGATAAGCCACCTTCGGAGGAACTGTTTACACCGGATCCCTTGCAAAAGACATTGACCAAGGATCCCAAAACCGGACATTTGATGCTCAGCATCAAAAAGAGACAGCTGGAAAACCTGCCCCAGCTCCACCTCCAAAAAGGAAGGACTCTGCTACCTCACTTTTCAAAATACCTTCCCCACCTCGTCCACCCCCTCCACCGTCCCCCCTCCACCTTCTCCCTCTCCACCCCCACCTCCTCATCACCCAACGCCCCCTCCGGATGATGATGATCATGATAACATATATGATGACATGGGGGAAACACCCATGACTCACCCATAGGGGACCCCACTCCCACAGGCTCCCCAGACCCATGGGACGACTATAACATCCCCGACATCCCTAACGTCCCACAAGATGATCTTTATCCTTCGAGACCATCCCCTCCAGAAGACTCATTGGGGTTCAACCATTTACTCCAGAGGGCTGCACACTATCGCGGGGTAGATCTCCATACCGACCCCGTGGAGGAGGATTTCCTCCTCGATACTTTCGATACCACGCATAGGGCCACCTCCATACTGCCCATGCTCAAAGGGGTTATAAAACATGCGCCAGAGGTCTTTAAAGACCCAGTTAGAGCCAGGGTCATTAACCCGGGTATCGAGAAGAAATATAAAGCCGCCACTACAGGTCCCTCCTACATTAGAGGGCCAGCCCCACTAGATTCCCTGGTAGTGTCCACAGCACGAAAGAGGGCCAACTCCCAGGCGTCAGGCGAAGCACCACCACCTGACAAAGAGTCAAAACTCTTGGACGCATCCGGCAAACGCACTGCATCACAAGCCGCCAATATATGGCGTATCGCCAATATACAAGCGTTACTGGCTAGATATGACAGGGCCCATTATGACGAACTAGAAGCCATAATGCAGCACCTCCCTGATAAATACAAAAATAGGGCAAACGAGTTAATTCAGGAGGGCAAAACCATCACAAATACCTCCATCCGTTGTGCCCTAGATGCAGCAGACACCGCCTCCACGGCCATCAATACTAGCGTCCTCCTCCGTCGCCATGCCTGGCACAGGATCTCAGGATTTAAACCAGAAGTGCAAGCTTCCATCCTGAGCCATCCCTTTGACCAGGAACATCTGTTCGACCCAAAAGTTGATGAGGCCCTAGAAAAAATGAAAAAAGATACCGACACGGCGAAATCTATGGGAGTCTTACAACCACATCCTCCCAGGCGTTCCTTTCGCCGTTCCTCCTTTCGGAGCACATCCAGAGGCTACTCCTCTGATACCGCTTCCACGTCATATAAAGCTCCTACCCAATCCACCTACACAAGGGGTTACCAAGGAGGCGGCTACAGGGGCAACAATAATAAAGGCAGAGGCAAGACAAACGCTGCCCGCTCTGCCTCCACACCTACCCAATAATTTCCCTCCACTCCCCCCAGACCATCCCACTCCGGTCGGGGGCAGACTCCAAAATGTCCTTCATGTCTGGGCTACCATCACCTCAGACAAATGGGTGACACAAATAATTCGATCAGGCTACTGCCTAGAACTAATCTCTATCCCCCCAAACAGTCCACCCAGGCAACACCCAATGTCACAGGAACATCTAGCATTACTAAAGCAGGAGGTAATTTCCCTCCTACAAAAAGGGGCGATAGAACACGTGCCTACCAAACAACGCAATCTGGGGGTTCACTCCCTATATTTTCTCATACCAAAAAGGGATGAGACTCTACGGCCCATCCTAGACCTCCGGCCCCTAAACACATACATACACTCAGACCATTTTCACATGGTAACACTTCAGCAGGTACTTCCCCTGTTCTCCCAAAACGACTTCCTGACCACTTTAGACCTAAAAGACGCTTATTTCCACATTCCTGTACACCACGCTCAAAGGAAGTTCCTCAGATTTGTAGTGGACAACCAACACTACCAATTCAAAGTCCTCCCATTCGGAGTCACAACAGCACCACGGGTATTCACCAAGTGCCTAGCAGTCGTGGCAGCACACCTCAGGAGACAACACATCCATGACTTCCCATACCTAGACGACTGGCTAATAAAAGCCAGTTCATACAACCAGTGTGTACAACACACGCATGCCACTATCCAGCTACTTCACCACCTGGGCTTCACGGTAAACCACGCAAAGTTCCATCTGCAACAGTCCCACGTAAAACAATACCTCAGTGCTACCATAGACACCTCAAAAGCGCTAGCCTACCCCAGTTTGGCCAGGATCACAAGCATTCAGGCTCTACGTGAAAAATTTACAGCACAACACTCTCTTCCAGCTCGAGTGTTTATGCAATTAATCGGGATGATGGTCTCTTGCATATTCATAGTACCTCACGCAAGACTCCAGATGCGTCCTCTCCAAGAGTGCTTAGCGCGCCAATGGAACCAGGCCCAAGATCAATTAATGGATCTGGTGTTGGTAGACGGTCGTACCCATCGCTCTCTGCAGTGGTGGACCACCAAAAACCTTTCCAAAGGGTGACTGTTCCTGGACCCGGTTCCTCAGATAATACTAACAACGGACGCATCGCTCTACGGCTGGGAAGCCCACCTATTGCATCACACCATGCAGGGCAGATGGACACCTCAACAAAAGTTACTCCACATCAACCATCTAGAGTTACTAGCGATATTCTTAGCCCTGAAATCCTTCCAAACACAGATCTCAGGCAAGGCAGTCCTAGTCCGCACAGACAGCATGACAGCCATGTACTACATACAAAAACAAGGCGGCACACACTCTCCACAGCTCTCTCAACTAGCACAGAGCATATGGAGATGGTCCATACCCCAGAAAATCTTTCTCCTGGACCAACATGTCCCAGGAGTCCAAAACACTATAGCCGATCTACTCAGCAGACAGACACAACTGATCCACGAGTGGGAACTACACCCACAAGTTCTTCACCCGTACTTTCAACTATGAGGGCATCCACAGATAGACCTCTTCGCCACCCACGAAAACGCCAAAGGCCCAAGCCTCGCTGCCAGATATCCACACCCATTGTCCAAAGGGAATGCGATATGGATGAACTGGTCAGGCAGATTTGCGTATGCTTTTCCGCCTCTCCCACTCATTCCATTAGTGGTGCGCAAACTACAACAACACTCCCTCACTCTCATACTAGTAGCCCCAACTTGGGCCAGACAACCGTGGTACACCACACTGCTGGAATTATCTGTAGTACCGGACCACAAGTTACACCTCTCTCCACACCTCTTAACCCAGAACCATGGAGAGATCAGATACCCGGACCCAGCTCAGCTCAACCTAGCGATCTGGCTCCTGAAATCCTAGAATTCGGTTACCTTAATCTTCCCCCTGACTGTATGAATGTCAACAAAGAAGCTAGGCGACCCACCACTAGAGCGTGCTACGCCGCCAAGTGGAAACGTTTTGTTGTCTATTGTCACAACAATACCATCAATCCCCTAGATGTGTCCATTCAACACATCATAGGCTATTTACTACACCTGCAAAGATGCAATCTAGCCTATACGTCTATTAGACTGCACCTTGCAGCTTTAGCAGCTTACCTGCAAAACAGGCAAAATCTATCACTTTTTAGAGTACCTGCCATTAAAGCCATTAAAGCCTTCATGGAAGTCCTTAAAAGAATAATTCCACCCAGACTGCCACCCTCACCTGTGTAGAACCTAAATATCGTTCTCACCAGACTAATGGGGCCTCCCTTCGAACCTCTGCACAAATGTGAACTCTAGTTCCTAACATGGAAAAACCCTTTTCTGGTAGCCATCACTTCCCTCAGAAGGGTCAGTGAGATACAAGCACTTACCATTCAAGAACCTTTTCTACAAATGCACCATAACAAGGTTGTTCCCCGTACCAACCCAAAATTCCTCTCTAAAGTCATTTCTCCCTTTCACATAAACCAAGCGGTAGAACTACCAGTTTTCTTCTCGCAACCACAAACCGTTGCAGAAAGAGCTCTTCACACACTAGATGTCAAAAGAGCCTTACTCTACTACATCGAGAGAACACAACCTTTTCGTAAGACCAAACAACTGTTTGTCTCTTTCTCTCCACCACACAAGGGCAACCCCATCTCCAATTCGGGAATAGCTAGGTGGATTGTCAAATGCATTCAGATTTGCTACCACAAAGCAAAACAAACGCTATCCGTTCCCCCTAAAGCCCACTCTACACGTAAAATAGGGGCCTCAATGGCATTTTTAGGGAACATCCCATTAGATGATATCTGCAGAGCAGCTACATGGTCAACACCGCACACTTCACTAAACACTATTGTGTAGATATGTGCAAGCTAAGCAGCAGGCTAGTGTGGGCCAGGCTGTACTCAAAACATTATTTCAAACCACTGCAACAGATACGGGTGGTCGCCGCTAAGGGTGGGTACTTCTATGTAATCTATGCACAAGTGTGTAATCTGCAGCTCATATGCCTCGAACTGAATATGCTACTTACCAGTATGCATCTGTTCTTGGCATGTAGAGCTGCAGATCTACACACGCCCACCCGCCTCCCCGGCTACCTTTATCTGTTCCAGTTCATCTTATTTAGATACAACACACATGGGCATCTTTACTGTTATTACTACGCTCCATCTTTCCCTGTTGGCAAAAAACAATCTGAGGATGGAGCCGAAGCCCATGCGCAATACGATCCAAAGGAGGAGTCACCGACCTCGTGAGGTCCAAAGACTTTCCACCACCAGATGGTGATCTATGCACAAGTGTGTAGATCTGCAGCTCTACATGCAAAGAACAGATGCATACTGGTAAGTAGCATATTCCATCTGGAGGGTAAGATGGGGAAATCCCAAAGAAGCGGGACAAAGATGGAGCCTCCGCTGAAATAACGATAGAGGAGAACGAGGATCCTACTACAAGCCATAACTTCCTCCAGTGACCGATTAGAGGCCAAGATAGACTCCATAGGTGTGTATCTGGGCATACTCACAGAAGATCACAGACTGACAGAAAGAGTGTCATCGAACGAGCGCCAGCTGGTGCAAGGCTCTCCAGAAATAGCAGCTATGAAAAAACAGTTGGCTACCCTCGAAACAAAAGTGCACACACTTGAATTGCGAGCGCAGGGGCACCGAAAACAGGTCTCGCAGAAATAACATTAGAATAGGAGACTACCTGAGGAAGTAGATGGTGCCAACATGGTAGACTACCTGGATAACTGAATACGCACATAGATAGCACCGGAAGACTATCAGAGTTCTTTTTTATTAGAGAGAGCCCAGTGAGTACCGGCGAGACCGCCTATACCTGGAGCCCCTCCATGAGTAGTGAGAGCAAAGCTGCTGCACTACAAAGACAGGGACCATATATTAGCCTATGCGCAGCAAAAGGGGTATATCTAGGTGAATAATGCATCAGTAAGACTCTTTCTGGATTTCTCGAGAGAAGTACAGAGGCAACGAGGCTCCTTTCAGAGCGCAAAGCAAAAACCCCGCCAGCTGAACTATAAATATATAATGCTCTATCTGGCCCAATTGCGAGTGACCCTGCCAGATGGAGCTAAGTGCTTCCGAACCCCGCAAGAGACCTGGGAATGGCTGGAGGCACGAGAGCGAACAGTACTGGCCCACGAGGCACCCTAGTCAAGTAGACAAACAAACAGATCCCGCCCATGCAGAACTAAGAGAGATGCATTGGCCCCACGCAGGAAGAGGCGCGAATAGAAAGAAAAAAGGTGAAGGAGGTGGTAGCATTGATAAGCGGGAAGGAGAGGGGGAAAGCGCAATCCGAAGACGGCGATGCAATGATGGAGATGGACTCCGAACAGAGCTCCTGCAAGTCTGAGGCCCGGAGCACAGTACTCCCAGAGGCGACACCGCAGACTGCTGATGACATTATTTGAGGGATAAACGGATGCGGTAGCTGAGAAGAGACTCTGGGGGACATTTGATGCAGTTGGCCCAGAGACAAGGTACTGGGGTTCCTATGGGGGCAGCTTGGCGAGGACTTTCTGATGTGAGCTCAAGACCTGGCTGTTCGACCAGTAGTAATAGCACCATCCCTCTCCCTTCCCTCAGCACCTTGAAACCCTTGTAGGTATGTAGTGCGCTTTACAAATTATTTGATTGATTGATTGAGCGAGCTGGGTAGCAGCCATAAGAGCCGACGGAGCAATAGACCACCCCCCTCGGACTACACAATCTTCAACTAACCACTTGCTAGACTAAGTTAGCAGTTTTGATGGGAGGCGTTTACCTACTTGTCCTGGGGAGTGGGAGTTGGGGGAATTGTTTACAGTTTATACAAAGTGAAGGACTTGAGTTGCACCGTTTGCAGAACAGACAGCCCAAGCTGGTTTAGGTGACAGAGGTGGGGGGGAATGACAGGGATGCCTACCCTCCATTTTTAATATGACACCTAATGACAGGCATACAACCATACAAATGCATGACTTGGAAAATTAGAGGGATGCATACAATGGCCAAGAGATATAAGATATTTTCCTACCTCCGAAGATGGGGCGTCAAAATATCCCTGCTTCAAGAAACGCACGTCACGCAAAAAGAGGGGATAGCGAGGCAAAGGCGCTGGCGGGGACAAGACTAACTTACCAAATACTCTGCTTATGAGTGCGGGGCTATGATATCGATCCAGGCATGGGTCCCCTTCCAACTCATAGACTCCCTAGTAGACCCAGACGGCTGCTTCGTGGCCATACGAGGACGGCTGGAGGGTCGCGAAGAGCATAGTGAGTGTATATGCCCCCAACACTGACCAACCTGCTTTCTTTAACCAACAAAACCATCTCCTGGCTCCATACCTGACTGGCACAACGATCGTGGTGGGAGACTTTTAACAGCGTGGGTGACATCCTTCTGCATAGGTCCCATCTCTCACTATGGGATTCCCTGACAGTGCACGCATCACAGGCATTTTTTAACTTGCGACATCGATGGGGACTGCTGGACTACTGGAGAACCCTTTACCCTAGGGACAGGGATTACTCTTACTACTCGGCAGTACACGAGCTACACACGAGATTAGACACACTGCTATGCATGGCAGATGTACAGAGCTTAGTACACACTGCATAATATTTGTCACGTACAATCTCAGACCACAATCCAGAGCTAATAAGCTTTAATTGGGCGTGCTCTAGACCTGCGATTCCAACCTGGAGACCCCGCCCAGACACCGTAGAAAAACAAGTATTTTGAGAAGGCATTGGGGACAGAATAACCCAATACTTCACTGAGAATGAAGGGACAGCCTCTTCCCCACAGGTAGCGTGGGACGCCTTTAAGGTGATATTGAGAGGTCATTGTATAGCAGAAGCTACAGGGGTCAGGCGTACACTCATCAAGGAAGTTGAGGAGGCAGACGAGACTCTCAGAGGGTTGGAGCACAGACACCTAGGACACTCGGAGCTCCAGGAAATGGAGCTGGAGGCTAAAGAGGAGGTGGCGAGGCAGACGGAAAGGCTCAGGTGCTATGACTATCAGCGCTACCTAAAGCGACCACAGGCAGAGGGATACATTGGGGTGCCTGCTAGTGTGGCTCACAAACCCTAAAGACAAGGGTTCACCAATAGGAGACCTGGACGATGGGGAGAGCAACAGACAATACGCGCAGGAGAAGATTAATTATATCTTCGCTGGGTACTATGCTGGGCTATATAAGTTTGGCGCAGTGCAATAGAGTGGAGACCTGAGAATATTTGGACGGATTGTGAATGAGACGCTTAGCCCCTGAAGAGACCAAAGAGTTGGGAGGAAACATTACACTACAGAAGGTGCGAGCGGCCATCAAACATATGGCATGCAATAAAACGCCAGGCACAGACTGGTTGCCGGAAGAATTGTACGCCACATATGTGGAAGTATTGGCCCCTGGCTTGGTTAAGTTGTATGCTGAAGCCCAGGACACAGGGATACTGCTGAAAAGCACTAGAGAAGCCCTCATACTTCCAGTGCTGAAGCCGGGGAAACCGGCATATGGTCACATGGCGTACAGGCCATTATCCATGCTAAACATGGATTACAAGATCTTAAGTTAAATACTGGCAACCCGGCTATTGCCGCACATGTCGACGTTGGTCCACTCCGAGCAGGCCGGATTTATACCAGGGCGGAACCCAGCCATAAACATACTAAGACTCCTCACTATTATGGACGCAGAGGACTATAATAAGCCTGAAGCAGTGGTCCATGCTGTAAACATTGAGAAGGCGTTTGATAGTCTTGAATGGCACTTCCTATACAAAGTGATGACTGTGATGGTCCTAGGGGGGGTTCGTGACATGGGTAACTGCTCTACACAAATTCAACAGCCAGAGTGCGTATGGGGAAGACTATTTCTTCCAAACAGACGGTGGAACAAGGGACGAGGCAGTGATGCCCACTGTCCTTGCTGCTATTTGCTCTTGCTATCAATCAATCAATCAATCATGGGACTTATATCGCGCACTACTCACCCGTAAGGGTCTCAAGGCGCTTGGGGAAGGGGGTCTGCTACTGCTCGAACAGCCAGGTCTTGAGCTGTTTCCTGAAGGCCAGGTGGTCCTGGGTCATCCGCAGGTGGACGGGTAGGGAGTTCCAAGTCTTAGCTGCCAGGTAGGAGAATGACCTTCCTCCAGCGGTGGCTCTCTGGATGCGAGGGACGACGGCGAGGGCGAGGTTAGCGGAACGTAGCCGGCGGGTGGGCGTGTAGAAGGTGAGGCGGCTGTTGAGGTACCCTGGGCCTAGGTCGTGGAGGGACTTGTGTGCGTGGGTGAGGAGTCTGAACGTGATCCTCTTGTTGACCGGGAGCCAGTGCAGGTCTCTCAGGTGGCACGAGATGTGGCTGCGTCGGGGGACGTCCAGGATGAGTCGGGCGGAGGCGTTCTGAATACGCTGAAGTCTTTTCTGAAGCTTGGCCGTAGTACCGGCGTAGAGGGTGTTTCCGTAGTCTAGTCTGCTGGTGACGAGAGCGTGGGTGACCGTCTTCCTGGTCTCGGTTGGGATCCATCGGAAGATCTTTCGGAGCATGCGGAGGTTGTGGAAGCAAGCTGAGGAGACGGCGTTGACTTGTCTGGTCATCGATAGGGAGGAGTCCAGTATGACGCCCAAGTTGCGTGCGTGGTCCGTCGGTTCAGGTGCGGTGCCTAGTGCCGGGGGCCACCAGGAGTCGTCCCATGCGGAGGGTGATGGTCCCAGGATGAGGACTTCTGTCTTGTCCGTGTTCAGTTTCAGGCGGCTGATGTTCATCCATTCAGCGACGTCTGTCATCCCTTCGTGCAGGCTGGCTTTGGCGGTGTCGGGGTCTCTGGTGAGGGAGAGAATTAGCTGGGTGTCATCGGCGTAGGAAATGATGTTGAGGTTGTGTTGGCGTGCGATGGCAGCGAGGGGTTTCATGTAGATGTTGAAGAGAGTGGGGCTGAGCGACGATCCTTGCGGGACGCCGCAGATGACTTCGGTGGCCTCGGAGCGGAACGGAGGGAGGCGTACTCTCTGTGTTCTGCCGGAGAGGTATGAGATGATCCATTCCAGAGCCTTCCCTTGGATGCCGGTGTCGTTGAGGCGTTGGACTAGTGTGCGGTGGCAGACAGTGTCAAATGCTGCGGAGAGGTCTAGGAGGATGAGTGCCGCTGTTTCGCCGTTGTCGAGCAGGGCTCGGATGTCGTCGGTGGCTGCGATGAGGGCGGTCTCGGTGCTGTGGTTGGCTCTGAATCCGGACTGTGATGGGTCGAGGGATCCGTTCGTCTCGAGGAAGGCTGCCAGTTGCTTGTTGACGACCTTCTCGATGACTTTGGCGGGGAAAGGAAGGAGCGAGATGGGGCGGAAGTTCTTGAGGTCGGTCGGGTCCGCTGTTGGTTTCTTCAGCAGAGCGCTGAGTTCGGCGTGCTTCCAGCTCTCCGGGAAAGTTGCTGTGTTGAAGGAGGTGTTGATGATGTCTCGGAGGTGGGGTGCGATGGTAGAGGCTGCCTTGTTGAAAACATGATGGGGGCACGGGTCGGTCGGAGATCCGGAGTGGATGGTGTTCATCATGCGTGACGTGTCTTCGGGGGTCACCTCGGTCCATGTCTGGAGGGTGGCGGCGGGGTGCGAAGGTACGACCGATGGGTGCGGGGGTGAAATGTCGAAGCTGTTGTGGATGTTGGCGATCTTGCGGTGGAAGTACGAGGCGAGGGAGTCGCAGAGGTCCTGTGAGGGAGTGATGTCGTTGTTGCCGGTGCTGGGGTTGGAGAACTCCTTGACGATGTTGAAGAGCTCCTTGCTGTCATGGGCGTTCTTGTCCAGTCGTTCCCGCAGAGATTTCTTCTTGGTGGTGCGGATGAGCTGGTGATGTCTGCGAGTGGCGAGTTTCAGTGCTGTTCTGTTGTCGGCGGTCTTGTTGAGGAGCCAGGCCTTCTCGAGGGTGCGGCAGGCCTTCTTGGAGTCCTTAAGTTCGTCGGTGAACCAGGGGGCCTTCTTGCTTCTGGGCCTGGTGAGGGGGTTCTTCAGTGGCGCGAGGTCATCGGCGCAGGAGGTCAGCCACTGCGTGAGGTCGAGGGCAGCTGTGTTAGGGTCCGTGGTCCTGACAGGTGGGCTCTGGCTGAGGGAAGTGGCGAGCTGGTCGGCGGTGATCTTGCTCCAGTTTCTGTGGGGAGCCTGCTTCGGGTGATGGTGGACCGTGTTCTTTCTGAAGCTGAAATGGACGCAGCTGTGGTCGGTCCAGTGAAGTCCGGTGGAGTGGCTGAAGGTGATGTGCTTGCTGGACGAGAAGAGTGGGTCGAGCGTGTGGCCGGCGAAGTGGGTGGGGGTGTTGACCAGTTGCTGAAGTCCGAGGTTGGCGAGGTTATCCAGCAGGGCGGTGGTGTTGCGGTCATTGTTGCTCTCCAGGTGGAAGTTGAGGTCCCCGAGGAGGATGTAGTCGGCGGAGGGGAGGGCGTGAGGGCTGATGAAGTCGGCGATGTCTTCGCAGAACTGTGCGCGTGGTCCCGGGGGTCTGTAGATGAGGGTGCCTCTGATGGTAGTCTTGGGGTCGGTGTGGATCTGGAAGTGCAGGTATTCGGCGGCGTTGAATACGTCGATGGAGTCAGTCGAGATGCGAATGGTGCTCTTGTGTACGATGGCGATGCCTCCTCCGGTCTGGTTGACGCGATCCTTCCTGATGATCTTGTAGCCGTCCGGGAGGGCAATGGCGATGTCGGGGGCTGAAGAGTCGTTCACCCAGGTTTCCGTGAGGAAGGCGACGTCTGGAGATGCAGTGTCGAGGAGGTTCCAGAGTTCCACGGCATGTCTGTGGACGGAGCGGGTGTTGAGCAGGATGCACTTGAGGTGGTTGCTGTTGTCCGTCTTGGTGGGCGTGGTGCTTGTTTGGAGGCAAGAGAAGTTGCAGGATCGGCAGGCGAAGGGTCCATGGGTGCGTCGCGGGGACGCTCGGTAGCAACCGGGGGCTCGGGCGGTTTTGAGTGCGATGAGCGTAGCGAAGTCGTAGGTCCTGCGGGGGGGGCTGGCGGGCGCGGGGACCAGGGGGTCTGGCGCTGGGCGCGGTCCAGGCGCGGACGGGCGCAGACGGGCTTACCTTTGGCGCACCTTCGGCGCTCAGTCGGCGCTCCCTATGGCTATGGAGCCACTAACTTGCCGAGCGAGAAAGAGGCAGGATTACAGATGCAAGGTGATCAGAGAGACACATCATCGCAAAGCCCTATATGCGGATGACCTACTACTATTCCTCTGAGATACGACTGTGTATCTGGAAGGGGCGCAGGCCATGTTGGAGCAATTTGATAGGTTATCTGGCCTCAAGGTCAACAGACAGAAATCGAAGTTATTCCCTTTGGAGCCTAATAGACCCCCACCAATAGGCGAGATGCTGGGCAAGGTACCGGAGGCGAGTGGGTAGCAGAGTGCCCTATTCTCCGGGCCTGCTTTGACACTTTCCAAGCGGGGGCACCGTGCGGGACTCGAAACTTGGGAGGAGGCAGGACTGAGAGTGGTGGGAGATCTCTACTAGGACTCCGAGAAGCTCCCTTTCGAAGAGTTACAGGCTGAATATGACCTGCAGGAGGTCATGTAGTGTAGTTCCTATAGTACCCCTGCAGGACCTGTGCTTTTGGATAACATACACTGTGGGTCGGGTGGTAGACTGACTCTGAGCACCCCCACACGTATGTTAGCCTTGTTTGCATTAGCTAGCTCACAGTGCCACTAGAATAACCTTTTATCAGAGAGATTAGTTTTTGGCAACCTCAAAACATAAAAAACCCTGATTCCTCAGACTCGTGGAAACAATATACTACTTTTCACCCAGTCACTCGTGGTTGCTCATTTGGCCTCAGAGAGATACACAGAAGAAACAGTCGAGCGTGTTTACAATAAGAATTTATTGCACTGTTGTTCTTCTTGTGTAAAATATATGTGCTGCGACATCTGTTACACAGTAGCAGAGATATAGGATCAGCAGTACAGTGAATAAAAATCAATAGTACAGTTCTCCCATTTTGCAATAGTCATGAACATATACATGAATATAAAATGCATTTATAAAATAAACCGCATACTCCTACGATGGCTGTCCAGATGTACCTAAGTGTACTTAGCATGTGAATAGGTGTGGAAGAGCTAATAAGCCAAGAATCCCGCTTCGATTTAGTCGAACCCTATTACCTGAATAATGAGAGTGTGGGACCTCGTCCTAGTCTCGAGTTAGACACCCCGCAAGGGATGGTTAGACCACTGACAGCTGGAGCGACTGCATGCAGGAGCCTCGGCGTCTCTGGTCAGTGGGTAAGCCTTGAAGTCTCGGTTCCCTCCTAACTACTGATAGGAAGAGGTGCTGTATTTATACAGAGTCCCGTTGCCCCTTGTGCATGCGTTAGCCATTGTTTAGTATGAGGATGATGAATGGGATTAAACCTTGTGCGTAGGTAGAGGAAGGTGAAGCACACCCCCTGGGTAGCGTTCTCATAAATTATTCATATGTGCTAAGGATGACATCTTGCAAAAACAACGGTTGATGGACAGAATGCAGAACAATGTCATATATTCACCCCAGTACAGGGATCTGGGCCTAAATCCATAATTTTTTGCTCACCATGCCATTCCAGTTTGAACCCAGCCATATGCAAATCAGTCTTGACCCTGTGCCTCATGGGAACAGTCCAGCCAGAACTGCCAAGCCACGTCCTCCCTGGACTGGAACCAAGCATCCTAGGACCGGTTTCGGGGTTTCACCCCTCTTCAGCCAGGATAGCTTGATTCTAGTGGCATGGAGAGCACGGGACTCACGACTGAGCATACCCGTCCTACTCGGGGTGACAAATGCAAAAACAACAGTTGATGGCCAGAATTCAGAACAATGTCATACATTCACCCCAGTACAGAGATCTGGGCCTAAATCCATCATTTTTTTGCTCACCATGCCATTCCAGTTTGAACCCAGCCATATGCAAATCAGTCTTGACCCTGTGCCTCATGGGAACAGTCCAGCCCGAACTGCCAAGCCAGGTCCAAACTGGAATGGCATGGTGAGCAATAAAAACGATGGATTTAAGCCCAGATCTCTGTACTGGGGTGAATGTTTGACATTGTTCTGCATTCTGTCCATCAACTGTTGTTTTTGCAAGGATGACATCTTAGCAGTATTGATTGGGAAAAACCCTTCCTCTGCATGGAACTAGGTGAAAGGTTTAGTCCAAAAAAGGCGTTCAATCCTTATAAGGCGTTCTGTCCCTATAAGGCGTTCTGTCTTTATTAGGTGGTCTGTCCTTTCAAGGCGATATGCCCCTAATAGGCTCGTTCATGTGAAATGAAGGGGAGATGATGTAGGAAAAAGGGTACGATGTTCCCTGGACCTAGATTAGAGTACCGGTATGAAACCTAACACCCACTCCTCCCAATACTCAACAATAATTATACACAATTGAGATACACATTTATAACTAGGTGACAGTGCATAAAACTATCAGTGAGTAATTTAAAATATTTCTAAAAACGTTAAAAATCATTTAAAAACAGTTTTAAAAAACGTGGACAGAAAAAATGTTCTCTTGAAATATAACTTTTGTTTTAAAGTTCCGCAAATCACAGTCCTAAATGAGTTCGATCATACACGTTGAATTACTACAAGCATACTTAGAAAGCCATGCTTTGTTATTGAAAGTGTCAATTTTAGGAATTTTGTTGAAATGAAAAGGGAAAAATACGAATTCGTTCCCAGCACACGATGAGCCAGATTTAGATTAAATGTCCTGGCTTGGAGACGCAACATTATCGCTGACTGCTGCCGCAGGGGAGAAACATTGTAATACCACGCATAGCACATCCAGGGTGCATAGATGGAATTCAGCGCTGCCAACAGCTGGTGGAGAGGCAGCCGGTGCTGTAGTCGATACCTCAGTGCTGACGGTGGAGCTGAAATTCAACCCAGTTGTAAAAGGCACCAGCGGATCCTCGAGGATTGCATGTGTCAAGATGGGAATACGCTGAGGACAGAGTCGAGCATGGGACCACAGTAGTTCCAGCCTGGAGTTTAAGTCTGCTGGCGTCTCAGTTTGAGGTGTCAGACAGATGTGCAACTCTCATTCTCCTCCTCAAAACAGGCATCGGAAAAGAAGTATGATGCAGTCTTCAAAGACTGGTCTGAACGATAGGAACTAAGAAGCACTTAGTTCCCGGAGGCGAGGTGCACCCAGATGTTGCACTATGCGCTCACAGTAATATCTCTCCAAGAGAGCTTTTGTCATCTTGCTGGTGGTTGGTCCGTCCATTGCATAGCAGGTAAACGACAATCAGGATTCCAGCTATTGCGAGCAGGATCAGAGGTAGACCCCTGAAAATGCTTCCAAATACGGAGTGTATAAAGTTAAGGAGTAACTCCGAGGATTGTCTGGAAGGGGCTAAGAAATCCTGACCCAATGGTCTTAAATAGGTGAACAATACCACTCGTATCTGACATATTAAAGATACGACCCACCATTTCTTCGAAATGTAGGGGGCAGTTTGTATGAGTAAGCGCCTGTATCTCTGTCGAGGTCCTTGCGATTTGAAATCCAAAGGTTTCTCAAGCAGAGGTTAAGGGTACGGTCTGCTCAAAGCATCAAACTGTATAATAGAAACATTCAGTGAAGGCCATAGCGGCGCCTCCCTGACTGTATTTGTCGGAGGAAACAATACTTGCATACAGCAAGTAACCATGGTGTTCACGGTGACCAGATAGGCGATGCCTGGAAGCATACCACAGCAACCTTGATAATTTAGCATCAAGTAACTCCCATTCGAAAGTATCTCGAACACTGGCGTAATCACGGCAGCTGGAGTTCCTTTCATGTGGCAAGACAAATTTGCTATTGAACGATTACATGCTCCGTGCAAAACAATATCTCGGCACATGAGAGAACCGAATAAAGCTTTCTTGCAGTTTGTACCACTAAGAAACACTTCTCGATCCCCAATCCGGCATCGAAATCTATATGGTAAATCCCAGGATTTCTTAATGTATTTCTTACCCAATTTTTCATATCTGCCTGCCTGCCTTTGCTCAAGGCAATAGTGAAACTGAAAGGCCGTGACCAGGAGAGTGATTTGGCCATGAAGTAGCCATTCTGTTGATGGTAATTCAGCCACTGTGAATGGTAGCTTATCCAGTTTTTCAATTTGCAGCACTGTATATCTAGCTCCCCTTTGTGCCATTTCTATCTGTGAATCAGTTAGATTGTATTTTGAAAACAGAGACATACTGTTTATAAAACGCCAAGACACAAAGCTTGCGCGCAAAGATTGCAGCGTCCAGCTTAATAACATAATAGAACGTAACTGAGATTGGCCGTGTTGTAATATGGCTAAATCCTGTTCCAGTATGTTAATAGCAGAAGATACAATGTTGCCCAATGAATAGATCCTGGAGGTCAAAGTTGTTAACCCATTATCCACCACAGCTAAAGCTTTTTCTAAGTTTATACGGTCTAATTCCTGTATTCTCTCTGCAGCTGCCGGTTGGAAAATCTTCCAGTTTTCATTATAGGCAGCATAAATGCCTGCATATATGAAACGTTTTTGACGTTGTTTCCTGGGTCCTTGTAAGAAGTCCCTAAGATCCATGTCATGTGAGAGTAAAGACAAGTGTTGTTTCACTACTGCAAGTGTTGAGGTTTCTAGCCAATTGAGGTACAACTTCCCAACCCTATAGGATGTCACTACCCCTGGATGTTCTCTCTGCACATAACGTGGGTCTGGCCTATGGATACTGAGTCCCTCTGTGATGTTCAGGAATCTCTTATGACATATGTTCGTGTCTAAGGGCCAAACCACCCACTCCTTCCAATTTGGGTCTGTTCTATTGTACCTTAGTATGTCATCCACTGTTGCCCCCTCAATTGTAGTTGAATTCTGCCACCCCTGTGTTGGTGTTGGAAACCTAGGAGTGTTCAGGTCCTTCTTCTTGGCTAGTCCAAGACAGGATGTCTGTTCCACAGTATCATTTAAAAAGATCATCTGCTGTAGAATGAGGCATGCTCTAAATAGTGCCTTTGTACCCTGGACTTGCCAGACCCTCACACCCCAAATTGATTTTGAGTCAATTTTGTCTTTCCATAGGTTGTACCCCTGTTCAGACAATTGGGTCAAAAATGATGCAGAGTAAATCTGTTTAGTGTTTGTCAACATAATTTTCAGTGCTGATGTTTGTGCAACCTTATAGTAATATGAGGCTGGATCTGTGGTGTTAAACCCTGAAAAGTATGAAAATTTCTGTGCAAACGCTTGTGAACTACTTTTTGGTGGTGTTTGGCAATGTTCCCATTGATGGTACTCAAAAACATTCCTAGGTGAAATGGATTTGTGCAGGAAATGATGACCACAATGTTGGTAACAGTACAATGGGTCATAGTCTGAAAAACCCTCTTACATTTCATTATTAGAAAGTACAGTAGTTTTCTCTAAATCAGACAACATGATTTTGATCGTCTGTGTCCCAATCATCAGAAAATGTACTTGAGTTAATGATATCATTTAATGATATTTTAAATACATTATTAATTCTTAAAAGTTCGATCGGTCCAAATATGTTAAAATCAACCTTGTCCCATACTATACTATCCGGTATAGGAACTGCTGTAATGTTCACTGATGACAAGTCTCTTTGTTCATGATGTGATGATGGATGTGGCTTCAGTAGGATGTTGACCTTTTGGGCTGTGGAACTTTGTTAAAGATAGTGTCCATTAATAAGCATACTAAAAGTTAGTACTAAGCCTAGCCAGAAAAGAAAAATTAATATCCCAGAAATTAACCCAGAGTTCAATCCAAGGTGATACCAGGTATGTCTTTTGAAGAAAGTGAAAAAGGTTCTTTAATTGTTGCTTGAATGGTGTTTTGGCTGGCATCGATTCCAGCTCGCTTTGATCCAGAGAAAACGTATCGAAGTTAATGAAATAGCCAGAAGCAGTTCGATCAATTGTAGGAATTGCATCGGAATTAATTGAAATTATATTTTCCTCTCGACAAGGCAAGTTGATGAAGACTTCTGTATTAGGTCTAATTGAAAAATGTGAATTATTCTGATGTTCATTTTGAATTTGAATGTCTGGTTCAAGTGGAACAAGTTCCATAGCATTGTTGCTTAGTCCTTCATTCCTTACAGGTGGCTCTTCAAAACGTGATGAGTCTTTCTGTTCGAACTTCTTGGATTGTAGCTAGTGGAGGGTGTCTGCTACAGCGTAGTCCACGAGGCCTACTGTTTAGTATCGGCCACATAGTGTGGTTTGATTAAGTTGATTGAGACAAATCTTTTCTCCTTTTTTCCGGCAAGAGGCGGGAGCAGCACAATTCTTGTTCCATGTACTGCAAGGACTGGTACAGGTTTTCTGTATGAAGGTCCAAATTCCTTTTTGTCCGCAATTGTTTACCTGAACAGATCCCCGACTTTTGGGATCCAAACAGGTCTTGCCGTGACTGCCTTGACTTCCCCAGTGGCGGTCTGCTTTAGATGGACAGTACTTTGTTTTGTCCTGGATTAATTTAGATCCTGTAAAACAGCCAAACAATCATGGATATCAAATGGTATTTCATCCGCCACTGCACCTTCTCAATCAAATTCAGGTACCCACATTCGTGTCCCAAAGAGGACCTCATATGGAGTGACACCGCCTAGAGAGTTTCTTGGCTGGTTGTTTAATGCTCGCTGTACCCCATAAAGGTGTGTGACCAAACTACCACCCTTGCCTAATACCCTAGCTGTTAAAGATTGCTTTAAGTCCCGGTTTTTCCTCTCCACAACAGAATATCCCTCAGGATGGTACAGAGAGAAGTACCGCAATGCTACGCCCATTCCTTCCATGGCCTCTTTGTAAGCCAGAGAGCTAAACGCAGGACCGCGGTCAGTATGTAACGTGCTAACTGCGTATGTGCCGATAAAGACTCGCAAATGTTTGATAACAGTTCGAGCGTCAGCTAAGCGCTGAGGCCATACCCATAGGAATCTCGAGCAGGAGTCCACTGAAACCATGATATATTTGTAAGTCCCGTCCATCTGTAGGGGTCCATGTACACACATGCGAGAGGTTTGTCTGATTTTAATAATGGCGTTTGCTTTTGTTTTTCTTCCGTGGAGCCTTTCATCTGCTGGCAGATGTCGCAATTGAAGACATAGTCCTTAGTTTGCCTAATTAACCCTGGCCACCAATAGCACTGTTTCAGTAAAGAAATAGTCGCTGTAACACCTGTGTGCGCAGAGCCCAAACCCTTGTGTGCAGCTAGTATTAAACCTTGCCTACGATCCATATTTGGTATTACTCTATCCTCCACTCCAGGAATCTGAGCATATGGAATGTTTTGTGCATCTAACTTGTAGGAGTATTTGAGTGGAAATATTTTAGGTACTGCTGTGCTGCCTTTGCGTGAAGCATTGGCAGCTACCATAATATCTCCGTCTATTCTCATTTTTGAACGAGTGAGTGCAGCTACGGAAGCCGTACGAACAGCCCCCTTTGCGGCTTCATCAGCCAATGAATTCCCTGCAACATGAACGCCATCACGTTGATGACTCAGTGTTTGGATCACGTGTGTCCTTGGTAGCTGTTTTTTTTAACTCTGCTACCTCTTCCCATAGCATTTTTTGCTCAATTGTGCCACCTTTCGCATCCTTAACCCCGTTTTGTTCCCAATGTTGTAAGTACTCATTGTACGACTGTGCACAGTAGAAGTTATCACACACGATAAGTGTGGGGAATTCGTGATCCGTATTTACAAGTGCCAGTATTAGTGCTTTTAATTCTGCCAACTGAGCCTTGCAGTCTCCTAGAGATTGCGTCATTGTGCAGCTAGGATGGAACTTGCCATCACGCATGTGACCTCGAACGATAGCACATGCTGAACTGTATTGCTGCTTACTTCCTATGGCCGGTTGTGCAGATCCGTCAGTGTAAATAATGTATTCATACTGATCTAGAGGCAAGATTTAATTTAGTGGAGGATATTCTTGTTCGTATTGCAGAAATGCTTGTGTTTTTAAACTTGGATTAAATCTGTGTTCAACGTCTGTTGCATTAAGAGAATTAGCCCATTGTATCCATCTTGGATGTAAGGCTTTCGCATTTGGAATGCTGTCCTTTGTAACAGTTTCTAAAGCCGGTACTGGGGTTATGACACTAATGGGTTTCCCCAGAGCCAGTGCTCTTTCTCTTGCTACCGCAGTCTGAACAGCTGTCAGAATTTTTTCTGTTGAAGTGAAAGGCATCTCTGCGTTTGTGTACAGGTGTGATTTGAATGCTATTGGTACTGTTTCTCCTTCATTGAAGGTTAAATAAGTGTACCCGTATTGACCCGCAATTATACGGATCACCAAGTGGCGTATGTTTACGCTTGTTTGGAAGTGTTTGGAAGCTATCATGTCTTTCTGGAGTGAACAAAGAATTTTTTGTATGTTCTTGTGTCCAATTCCTGGCTGAAAAGTCAGGTTTTATTAAGTCGTAGAAAGGTTTTACCCTTTGTGCGTAATCTAAAATGTATGTTCTGCCAAAATTTAGGAATCCTAGTATCGATTGTAAAAAAAATTATGATTTTGGAGACTGGAGCAGCGCACACTTTTCTGAAAAGTTTGCTGCCAGACTTTTGCCTTCACTTGACAGCTCATATCCCAAAAATAGGACATTGAGGTGGGCTATCTTTTGATTTTTTAAAGTTAAATTTGTAGCCCTCAGTGGCAAATCCCATAATAATGGTGCTTACCCTGGTCAAGTGCCTCTCCAAGTCATCGTCTGTCAGATAAATATCATCCACATAGGACAACGCTTTTTCATCAAATTTTTGAAGTAACTCTGCTATTCTTGCTGAAAATACCCCGGGGCTATTCTTATAGCCTTGGGTTAGTCATCAAAATTGTCGCTGGGTCCCTAACGCACTGAATGAAGTTAGATACCTGCTATCAGGCGCTATACTTTGGCAGAAAAATCCATTTGAGATATCAAGTGTTGTTTTGTATTTTTTGCTCAAAATGTTATTCATTAATGCAGCACTATATGCATTTTGGACAGCAAATGTCTTGTGCATGAGTTTAAATGTCAGTAATCTAAAACTAGACGATATGTATTGTCGGGTTTAAAGACGGGAAACAAAGGATTGTTCATTGGAGAGGTACATTTTTCAATGACCCCCTGGTATTCAAGTTGATCTAAGATCTCCCTGACCTGTTTTTTAGTTTCTTGCTTTATTGGATATTGCTTCTGAGCAGTAGGTGAAACTTTTAACAGGATCACGTGGCAGCTTGAGTTCTCATCCTACCCAGCGTGATTTTTGTACAATGCTGGAGCTTGGGCTACTGCCCACTACTGTGCATATGTATGTTTAAGGTGAATGGGAACATGATCGGGAAATGCAGGAAAAATTATACTTTCTCCCCTGGGGCACTCCATCACGAATGCTGGCGGCCAATTTTGTTCTGCTAACAGGATGTCCTAACCAGATGGTAAGTTCTTCCAAAAAAGAGCTTTTACTTTCCTGGGCTTGTCCCCCTCCAGTGTTATCTCATGTAACTTATGTGGGACGCTCACCCTGGTGTCTGGTGTTTCCGCCGTGATATATTCATTCAAGTCCGCTGTCACCAGAAATTCCTTCAGGTTTTGGTGAGCTATTGTTACTTCTGCTGTACTGTCTAGCATCGTCTGATCACATTCCCCGTTCAGAAGTTGTGTCCTCAGAATTCTGGGCATGTCTGATTTTCAGACCAGCAACTTTCTTTTTCTTATATTGAGGTTTTGAGTTTTGCTTATCTTCTTTCTTAGAAGTAAAGTCTTGAGCGCGCTGCTTGCCTCTGGACTGTGTGCGCTCTTCTCTATGTTCTGACCGTACTTCTCTTTCAGAGCTTTTCTTTGAGCCCCGAAAGGAACGAGAGGAACGTGTATCAGTCTCCTAATACCTGTCAGGTTTCCTAATATTATCCCTCTTCCTAAGGTTGTACCTCTTTTCAGAGGGCTCCTGTCGAGGAGACCTACCTCGGGACTGAGATCTCTTGTCTTTAGAGTTTTGTTTTTTATTATCCCACTTCTTTTTAGAAGAAGTAGGTGTCTGCTTAGAAGAGTCCTTTTCGGGACTGCCCATTAGTTGAAGTAAGTTTTAAAGCCTTTACCCCCAAACTATCCCTGCCTAATTCTGCATATGCAGTTTCAATTATTTTGGGTAGTTCATTCACCTGTTCTAATAGAGAGAACTCCTGTGGGCGTTGGCGGATTGCCACTGATGCTGCTTCCCCTTTAATAATAGCTAGTATTATAGCTGATACCTGGTCGTAGTTACTTAATAACTTCATCCCTAAGTTTAGGGCAGGCTCTGCTCCGTACTCATTTTGTATTAGTCTTAATACATCTGGCATCACTGCTAATGAAGGAATACCATGAGTTCTGGTATATATGGCAGCAAAGACTGTACCAGAGGTACAATCCTCTAACTGTGGTGTAATCCCCATGGGCAAGCAGATTGTTAACATTCTGTGTTTTTCAAATGGTGTTGTATTTAGGAATACTGTTTCTAACTGGATTATTTTCTGAGCTACCCAGAAAGGAATTTGTTCACGTTTTGTGGGCAATTTACCCATTACCGCATGTAAGGTTTGTGGAGTAATTTTAGTAGCTGTGCTCTGTGTAGGAGCTGCATTTGGTCTAATTACTGTTGGTTGAACCGCTAGTGTCCTCAGGACGAATTGTGTCATGTTTCTGTTAAGTTTTATCAACTATTTGTGTTGAACAAGCAGTTCATCACATGTCCGCGTGTCAATGTCAGGATGTGGTGCATAGGTCGCTAATATCGGCCATGTTGCTCCTGGTCTTCCTAAAGGACCAAGCCTTGCTCTTGTTCATGTGTGGGGTAGGGCGCCATTAAACCAGAAAATATTTTCCTGGTAGGTAAGTCGAATTTCAATCTCCTCAAACAGAGTGTAGACCGCTGGGATCTCTTCATGTGTGTAACAATGAAAAGTGTTTGTTATAGCATTTGCTGCTGGGAATGTAACCCAGGAATAGAATACCTCTGTTTGGAAATCTTTGTGTGCCTCTATCATGAATATTACTACACCTCCTCTGGGTGGTAACCCATGTTAGACGAGTTTAACTGTCAATTTGGTTCTTACATTGGGTGCAATCTGTATTGCATCAGCATCGTCCTTACCTTCTGATTCGGGAAGCGCTTGTGTCAGTGGGTCTAAATCTCCGTTTACGGTGGTCATTGTGTTTAAGACACTGAATAACTATCCAAGGAAATTAGGATAAGGTGTTTATGCACAATTTTGGGAAAAATGCCCTTTCAAGCTTGATTAACCAACAGCCAATAAAGAGGGTATTTCGCCTACTCAGCTGTGGGGGAGTTTTTGGAGGTGGAGGGGGTAGATGGAGGAGGGAGTGGAGGTGGGAGTGGCAGGGGAGGGAGGGGGAGAGGAAGTGTATAGAAGGAGGAGGGAGTGGAGGTGGAAGTAAAGGTGCATGGAGGGAGGGGGAGTGGAGGTGGTGGTGGGAGCAGAGGTGGAGAGGGCCGAGTGGAGGTGGAGGGAAAGGGGAGTGAAGGTGGAGCTTGTAGAGGTGGAGGGTGGGAGTGGGAGTGGAGGGAGAGGGGAGTAGAGGTGTCGAGAGGCAGGAGTAGAGGTGCAGGGAGGGGGGTGGAGGTGGAAGGAGGGGGGAGTGGAGGTGGAGGGTGAGAGGGGGTAGGTGGAGGGAGGGGGGAATGGAGGTGGAGGGAGGGGGGAGGGGAGGTGGAGGGTGAGAAGGGGTGGAGGGAGAGTGGAGGGAGTGGAGGTGGAGGGAAGGGAAAGGGGAGAGGAGGGGGTAGAGGGTGGGAGTGGAGGGAGAGGGGAGTAGAAATGCAGAGAGATGGGAGTAGAGGTGCAGGGAGGGGGAGTTGAGGTGGAGGGAGGGGGGAGTGGAGGTGAAGGGAGGGGGGAGTGGAGGTGGAGGGCGAGGGGAGTGGAGGTACAGGTAGGGGGGAATGGAGGTGGAGGGAGGTGGAGAGGTTGTTTGAGGGAGAGAGGAGGGAGTGGAGATGGAGGGAGGGGGAGTGGAGGTGGAGGGAGGGGGTAGTGGAGGTGGAGGGAGGGGTTAGTGGAGAAGCAGGGAGGGGGGAGTGGAGGTGGAGGGAGGGGAGAGAGGGGGTTAGAGGGAGAGAGGGGGGAATGGAGATGGAGATGGAGGGGGAGTGGTGGTGGAGAGAGATGGGATTGGTTGTGGACGGAGAGCAGGGGAGTGGCGGAGAGAGGGGGAGTGGGGCTAGGGAGGTGGGAGTGGAGGTGGAGGGAGGGGCGGAGATGAGGTGGAGGGAGAGAGGGGCAGAGTGGAGGTGGAGGGAGAGAGGGACGGAGTGGAGGTGGAGGGAGAGAGGGGGAGTGGCGGGAGAGAGGTGGGAATGGAGGTGGAGGAATCAAGGGGGAGTGGAGGAGCAGGGTGAGGGGGGGCAGGCGGAATGGAATTTAGTATCACCAAGCATGCTGGGTTAAACCATGTTTATAATGGAGAAAAAGTAGTTGTACAAGTCACAGCATGCTTACTGCGGGGTGGTTGGTCGAAAAAGACAAGACTGCATGAAAGTCACTTTGCAAGGGGTTAATCTGTGAGTAGCTAAACCAGTCCGTTGTTGTCCTCTGCATTCTGGGCCTCGTAGTCTTTGTTCAATAATGAGCGAAACATGGCCAAAATGTCAATAATAATAGTCAGACTGAATGAGGAGTTCGTTGGAAATAGCTGCGAAACGTGAGAGCTCGGCGCTAGTTATTTTCAAATGCGGAAGGGGCATTTAATCCCTTTAAAGCTGATAAAATTGACAACCTGGGTGGATAAAAGCAAGGGGCCGCCAGTGTCCCAGCAGGGGCTCTGACTGAGCTCTATGAACGTGCCAGGCCATTCCTTGAATGCCCCCAGTTGAGACCAGGCTTCACGGGACCCCCCTCTCCCGCCCCCCGCTGCATTACAATGGCTTCCTGTGCAGCTCTTAACAAGCCAAATGTCTGCATTTTAAACACTTCAATTGCAAACGTTTTAATTGGAGATAGCTGGGGTGGTGTTTATTTGGTGGCAAAATAGCAGTAAAATTAGTGGCCCAGTCTGGCGACTGCACAAGGCCAATTTGCCATCGGTTGGTAGTACACAGTTTTGAAAGAGATAAGAGTCCAGCAAGTACACTGCCTGTTGTGTACTTTGGAGAGCTGGCTTTTATAACGAGTGTCTCCTCACTTTCCCGCACGGTGTTATCCTCTGTAAATAAATTCAAGACCATTTGTTACACTCAAACTGATCAATGGGTGTTGGGGGTGCAGCTGCACAGGCTGCCCACACAGTATTTAAGAATTGTTGCAGCCACCGGTCAATATTTTGCAGTTTATATTACTCGTGATTTTAAGCAGTGACATGCCCTGTAATGGCTGCACGCGTACTGCTTGCGCGCATCGATCTCCATGTCTGCAGAGCAAAGCTGTGTACAAACTAAAAGGAAGGGCTATAAATTAAAAAATCTTTAAAATTCTAGAAGCTACATCTGCTTATTGTCCGACATTCTAATAGCTAGGGTCATGAAGTAGCTTGTGGGCGCATGTCAGCACTGTAAAGCAAACAGTCCTGAATACCGTGAGGCGTGTACACACACTTGAAAAGAGTGGGAGGCAGGGCAAACATAGAGCGCAGGCTGGTAATTAAAAACAGCAGCTCAAGACAAATGGTGTAGAGAGCTGGCTTTTATAACCAGTGTCTCCTCACTTGCCCGCACAGTGTTATCCTCTGCAAATACATTTGTAACCATTTGCTACACTCAAACTAAACAATGGGTGTTGGGGGTGCAGCTGTGCACGCCGCCCACACAGTATTTAAGGATTGTTGCAGCCTCCGGACAATATTTTGCAGTTTACATAACTCGTGATTTTAAGCAGTGACATGCCCTGTAATGGCTGCACGCGTGCTGCTTCAACGTATCGATCTCCATGTCTGCAGAGCAAAGCTGTGTACAAACTAAAAGGAAGGGCTATAAATTAAAAAAACTTAAAAGTTATGGAAGCTACATCTGCTTATTGTCTGACATTCTAATTGCTAGCATCATGAAGTAGCTTGTGGGCGCATGTCAGCGCTGTAATGCAAACAGTCCTGAATTCTGCGAGGCGTGTACACACACTTGAGAAGAGTGGGAGGGGGCAAACATAGTGCGCAGGCTGCTAATCAAAAACAGCAGCTCAAGACAAATGGTGAGGGCGGGCACAGGAATGCAGAAGGCTCCCTGCGCGCGCTGCTGCTCGCTCCCGAGACCCCTAGGCCATGGCAGTGAAAGTTTAGATGGAAGGTTGGACATGCACCTGTCTTTGGCTATTTGCGTGCTTTCATTATTGAAAGCCACGCGCAAAGGCCAATGGAATGTGTGGGAGGAGACCGACCCACATGGAGAAATCTCTTGGAAGTCTGAAGTGATTCCAAGAGGGCCTCACCTAGATCAGCGCATGCGCGCTACGCTAGGCGAGACCTAAAAATTAATTGGATCTTTATTTAAATTGTTTAGCATTATTGAAGTAATGCTGCCATCTAGGGGCTACAGGAGGAATCACTTGTTTTGCACATTTTGATCACTGACTTTGAGAGGCTAAAGTACCAACACTATGTATCAGTGCTTAATTTGTAAAAAATTGTAAGTGTAGGTCCCATTGTGTTCCTCCGGTGTCTGTCACTAATGCAGCCAAATGCAGGTGTTGCCGACTACATAGGCTGCACAGCAGTGGTGTCAGGACCCTAAGGAAAGCAAGAACAAGCATTGGAAAAAGCCAATAGGTCTAGTCTATGCAAGATCTACTGGCTTTCTCAATGTTTCTTTTTAGCCCTGCTATACAGCAGCACAGCAGCTGTGCAGCATAGCTGAAAGGAAAAAAAAGAACTGCTATGATGTGGTCAAAGATGGCCACATCATATCCATTTTCGTTTTTGAAACTTTTAACCATGCTGCACAGCAGCCACATTGCTGTACAATATTGTGAGAAAAAAACACATTGATATAGCCAAATGGCTCTCACATATGCAAGAGGTATTTGTTTTTGTCCTAAAAAAAATTTGTGGTGGGATGTGGGTTTGTTGGATGGGGGAAGCGACAACAGGTGGGAGGGTAAGAGATGAAAGGAGGAGGGTGGTGTCGAAGGGCAAGCAATGATGGAGCACGCAACAATACAGGATGGGGAATAGGGCCTAGGGTAAGGAAAACCAAAGGGCAAGCAACAACACTGGAAGGGACAGGGAAGCAACAATGACAGGCACGCAATGATACGAGAGGGGGTAAAGGACAAGCAATGACGCTGGAAGGAGGACAGGGAAACAAGCAACCATGATGATGGGAAGGGAAAAAAAGCATCTCAATTCCAGCATGAGCAGTGGATGGAGACTAATTAAAAAAGAAGCAATCAGTCCTTGATTCATGCTCCATGGAAGCGGGAAATAAACAAAGAGAAACTGAAACCGGCACACATTGACTAATCAGGAGTCAGCAAATAGGACCGATATTGAAGCCAATGAATAGTAAGCAATGGACAGGCTCCAACCTTCTTTTGCTGAACAAAATGTCTCACAAGCGACAGTGCATGCCCAGTCTCAGACAAGACCTAAATTGGGCCTGTTCAGTATTAATGTACAGCCTTAACTGGGGTGCAGTGTGCCCATACAATGCTGCGCACTAGTGTCACTTCACCTGCTGCACTCCTGCCTACGATTCTCCAAGTTCCCCGCTCTGCCTGTCTTTTGTTCTGTCCTATCTCTATCTTTTTCCCCCTTTTATGCTCTCTTTCCAAACCCCTTCCTCTGTCTCTCTTTGCCTCTTCGATTTCTGCAAAATCCTTAGTTGGTTCCTCTCTTCTCTAACTAACATCCTTAGTTCTGGACCCCTTTTCTTCTTCTTCCCTCGTCCCTTTTGCTCATCCTTATCTCCTTTCTGTCATCCTTATTACCTTTTCCTTTCTGTTACTCTTTCCTCTCCCCCTTTCCTTTCTGTCTCTCACCCTCTTATCTTCTTTTAACCCTTTCATCTCTCTTCTCCTCTAGCTCTACTTCTACTCCCTTGCAGCCCTCCTACTCATCCTCCCTGAAGAGCCAGTTCTCAGGCATTGCTTGGGGCTCGACTCACAAAGAGTATCCACAGTCGTGGCAGAGGCTCTGCAGTCATGGTGAAGTCTCCACACTCCAGTTTCTCATTGCGGAGATTCCACTATGAGTGCAGATACTCTGCACAACTTGGAGCGTCTCCCGTGACTGCAGAGACTCCGTCATGCCTCAGAGCCTTTGCCATGCCTGTGGAGACTCCGCCACGACTCAGATCCTTTACCACGACTGTGAAGACTCCACCACGACTGCTGAGACTCCGCCATGACTCGGAGTCTCTGCCACGCCTACGGAGACTCCACCACGACTTGGAGCTTCTGACATGATTGCAGAGACTCTGCCATGACTCGGAACCTCTGCCAAGCCTACAGAGACTCTGCCACGACTGCGGAGACTCCGCCATGACTCAGAGCCTCTGCAATGATTGTAGAGACTCCACCATGACTTGGATCCTCTGCTTTGCCTACAGAGACTCTACCCATGACTTAGAGCATTTGCCACGACTGCTGAGACAAAGCCATGACTCTGAGCTTCTGCCACGCCTAGAAAGACGCCACCACAACCTGGACCCTCTGCCACGACTGCAGAGACTCCACTATGACACAGAGCCTCTGCACACCTACGAAGACTCCACCACAACTTCGAGCCTATGCCCCGAATGCAGAGACTCCACCATGACTTGGAGCCTCTGCCGCGACTGCAGAGACTCTGCCATGACTCGGAGCCTCTGCCACGACTGTGGAGACTCCGCCATGACTCGGATCCTTTGCCAAGCCTGCGAAGGCTCCACCACAACTTGAAGCCTCTGCCACGACTGGAGAGACTCTGCCATGACTCGGAGCCTCCGCCACGATGGCAGAAACTCAGCCATGACTCGGAACCTCTGCCATGCCTATGGAGAGTCCACCATGACTTGGAGCCTCTGGCATGATTGCAGAGACTCTGCCATGACTCGGAGCCTCTGGCATGCCTACTGAGACTCCACCAAGACTTGGACCTTATGCCATGACTGCAGAGACTCCGCCATGACTTGGATCCTCTGCTATGCGTACAGAGACTCCCCTAAAACTCGGAACATCCGCCAGGACTGCCGAGACTCCGCCATGACACGGAGCCTCTGACCTCCTACAAAGACTCCACCACGACTTGCAGCCTATGCCCTGACTGCAGAGACTCCACCACGACTTGGAGCCTCTGCCACAACTGCAGAGACTCTGCCCTGACTCGGAGCCTCAGCCACGACTGAGGAGACTCCGCCATGACTCGATCCTCTGCCACACCTACGAAGGCTCCACCACGACTTGGAGCCTCTGCCACGACTGCAGAGACTCTGCCATGACTCGGAGCCCCTGCCAAGACTGCAGAAACTCCGCCATGTGTCGGAGCCTCTGCCTCGCCTACTGATACTCCACCATGACTTGGACCCTATGCCATGACTTCAGAGATTCCGCCATGACTTGGATCCTCTGCTATGCCTACAGAGACTCCCCTATAACTCGGAACATCCGCCACTACTGACAAGACTCTGCCATGACGTGGAGCCTCTGACCGCCTACGAAGACTGCACCATGACTTGGAGCCTATGCCCCGACTGCAGAGTCTCCACCACGACTTGGAGCCTCTGCCATGACTTGGAGCCTCTGCCATGACTCGGAGCCTTTGCCAAACCTACAGAGACTCTGCCATGTCTCTGAGCCTCTGCCATGACTGCGGAGACTCCGCCATGACTCGGTGCCTCTGCCATGCCTACGAAAACTCCATCACGACTTGGAGCCTCTGACACGATTGTAGAGACTTCACCATGACTCTGAGCCTCTGCCACGTCTACGAAGGCTCCACCATGACTTGGAGCCTCTGCCATGACTGTAGAGACTCCGCCATTACTTGAATCCTCTGCTATGCCTACAGAGACTCCCCCATGACTTAGAGCATCTGCCACAACTGCTGAGACTAAGCCATGACTCAGAGCCTCTGCCATGCCTAGAGAGACTATACCACAACCTGGACCCTCTGCCATGACTGCAAAGACTGCACCATGACTTGGAGCCTATGCCCCGGCTGCAGAGACTCCACCATGACTTGGAGCCTCTGGCACGATTGCAGAGATGCCACCATGACTCTGAGCCTCTGCCACACCTACGGAGACTCCACCAAGACTTGGATCCTTTTCTATGCCTGCAGAGACGCCCCCCATAACTCGGAGCATCTGCCATGACTGCGGAAATTCCACCATGACTCGGAGCCTCTGCCATGCCTACGAAGGCTGCACCACGACTTGGAGCCACTGCCATGACTGCAGAGACTCCTCCATGACTCGGTGCCCCTGGCACAACTGTGGAGACGCCACCATGACATGGATCCTCTGCCATGACTGCAGAGACTCCGCCATGAGTCGGTGCCCCTGGCACAACTGTGGAGATCAATTATAAATCCGCTGATTCTTCATGTTTTTCATTGATTAAATTCGGTGTATAGTCGTTCACAAAGTTCACATTATTAAAATTTCATAATGGGCAATATATAAGAACATTATGAAATTTTAATAATGTGAACTTTGTGAACGACTATACACCGAATTTAATCAATGAAAAACATGAAGAATCAGCGGATTTATAATTGATTTCTATTCATGACCTGAATAAAGGATTGAAGTTATTGAAAGCATTTATACAGTCACAACGTTTTTTTTCCTGAGTGTAAAAGGGAGACATTCTTTAAGCCTTAAGGAGTGCTATTACTTCACATTTCATCCTCATTCTCAGGAGGATTCACCCAATTGCACCGCCTACCAAATTACCTGCAAGAATACCGCATTATTACCCGGAGTGCGTCACTCTGTCGTATTACTGTTTACAACTGTGGAGATGCCACCATGACATGGATCGTCTGCCACGACTGCAGAGACTACACCATGAGTTGGTGCCCCTAGCACAACTGTGGAGACTCCCCCATGACATGGATCCTCTGCCACGAATGCAGAGACTCCGCCATGACTTGAAGCCTCTGCCATGACTGCAGACGCTCTGCCATGACTCAGAGCCTCTGCCAAGCCTACGGAGACTCCGCCATGAGTCTGAACGTCTGCCACGACTGCGGAGACTTCGCCATGACTCTGAGCCTCTGACACAATTCTAGAGACTTCACTATGACTCTGAGCCTCTGCCACGTCTACGAAGGCTCCAACATGACTTGGAGCCTCTGCCATGACTGTAGAGACTCCTCCATGACTTGGATCCTCTGCTATGCCTACAGAGACTCCCCCATGACTTAGAGCATCTGCCACAACTGCTGAAACTAAGCCATGACTCAGAGCCTCTGCCACGCCTAGAAAGACTCCACAACAACCTGGACCCTCTGCCATGACTGCAGAGACTCCGCCATCACTTGGATCCTCTGCTATGTCTACAGAGACTCCCCTATAACTCAGAACACCTGCCATGACTGCGGAGACTCCACTAAGACACGGAGCATCTGCACGCCTTAGAAGACTCCAACATGACTTCAAGCCTATACCCCGAATGCAGAGACTCCACCGCGACTTGGAGCCTCTGCCACGACTGCAGAGACTCTGCCATGACTCGGAGCCTCTGCCACGACTGTGGAGACTCTGCCATGACTCGGATACTCTGCCAAGCCTACAAAGGCTCCACCATGACTTGGAGCCTCTGACACGATTGCAGAGACTTCGCCATGACTCGGAACCTCGGCCACGCCTACTAAGACTCCACCATGACTCGGAGCCTCTGCCATGACTGCAGAGACTCCGCCATGACTTGGATCCTCTGCTGTGCCTACAGAGACTCCCCTATAGCTCGGAACATCCGCCACAACTGGCAAGACTCCAGCATGACGCGGAGCCTCTGACGGCCTACGAAGACTGCACCATGACTTGGAGCCTATGCTCCGACTGCAGAGACTCCACCACGACTTGGAGTCTCTGCCATGACAGCAGAGACTCTGCCATGACTCGGAGCCTCTGCCCTGACTGCAGAGACTCTGACATGACTCGGATCCTCTGCCATGCCTACGAAGGCTCCACCACAACTTGGAGCCTCTGCACGACTGCAGAGACTCTGCCATGACTCAAAGCCCCTCCCACGACTGCAGAAACTCTGCCATGACTTGGAGCCTCTGCCACACCTATGGAGACTCCACCACAACTTGGAGCCTCTGGCACGATTTCAGAGATGCCTCCATGACTCTGAGCCTCTGCCACGCCTACGGAGACACCAAGACTTGGATCCTTTTCTATGCCTGCAGAGACTCCCCCATAACTCTGAGCATCTGCCATGACTGCAGAGACTCCGCCATGACTCGGAGCCTCTGATACGCCTACGGAGACTCCATCAAAATTTGGATCTTTTGCTATGCCTTCAGAGATTCCCCCATAACTCGGAGCATCTGCCATGACTGCGGAATTTCCGCCATGACTCGGAGCCTCTGCCATGCCTACGAAGACTGCACCATGACTTGGAGCCTCTGCCATGACTGCAGAGACTCTACCATGACTGGGTGCCCCTGGCACAACTGTGGAGACACCACCATGACATGGATCCTCTGCCACAACAGCAGCGACTCCGCCATGACTCGGTGCCCCTGGCACAACTGTGGAGACGCCACCATGACATGGATCCTCTGCCAAAACTGCAGAGACTCCGCCATGAATCGGTGCCCCTGGCACAACTGTGGAGACGTCACCATGACATGGATCCTCTGCCACGACTGCAGAGACTCTGCCATGACTCGGTGCCCCTGGCACAACTGTGGAGACGCCATCATGACATGGATCCTCTGCCACAAACGCAGAGACTCCGCCATGAGTCGGTGCCCCTGGCAAAACTGTGGAGATGCCACCATGACATGGATCCTCTGCCACGACTGCAGAGACTCCGCCATGACTCGGAGCCTCTGCCATGACTGCGGAGGCTCTTTGTGAATCAGGCCCTCTGTGTTTAAAGAAATTATGAAAGGGCGGTCTCTAAAATGCCTGTAGCTGAGTCAGGACAGATTGGGCCCCCTCCCACATCATGGCCCTGGTGCCACTGCACCAGCTCCCCCACTAATAGCTGCACCCATGCTGCCTAGCCTTAATTCCATCTTCTTCTACCAGTGGGGTAACATGGGTGTAATGGACCATAAGGTAAGCAAAGAAGACTGCCCTTGTCAAACCTCTCCCTGACCCCTCAGACGGGCAACATTAAAATGCATACCTCACTGGAGTACAATGGGTCCCTCCAAGGACTATACCTGGGTGTCTACACCTGCTGCACTAATGATAACTGGAGCCCTACTAATGGGTCTTTCCTCCCTGCTATCTTCTCTTTCTCCTCTCAGCTTCTTCCTTTCAGTCTTTCCACCCCCCATCGTCTCGCTCTATCTCTCTGTTTCCATTCTCTATGTCTCACTCATCCTAATTTACTTCCTCACTTCTCTTTGTAACATCCGTATTTCTTTCTCCTGTCTTTCCTTGCCCGTTATGCTCTTTCTTATCTCCTTTTTTCTTCTTCACTACCCCTTCTCCCATGCTGCCATTTTCCTCTCATTTCTATGCTTTCTCTCTCTCTCTCTCTCTCTCTCTCTCTCTCTCTCTCTCTCTCTCTCTATATATATATATATATATATATATATATATATATATATATATATATTATCTACTGGCGGTCGCCAGTAGATAGTTATAGTTACAACCTAGTTTCCATAGGAAATCTCAAAATTCTATTTTTAATAACTTTGGCGCTGGTTGACGAATTCTCGCGAAATTTTCAAAACAAATGGGGCGCTCCGTTCGGCTCCTACCCTGAAAGTCTCGGGGTGATTCGTCAAGCGGGGGCCGAGAAAAAGGGGGAGTCCCAAAACGCGTTTTCCCCATGCATTTTTCCATAGGACCTTTAGTCGAAGGTACAGCCCGAACGGCTGAACAGAATTACGTGAAATTTGGCAAAGAGGTAGCCATAAGGTCAAGGAAGTGCCTTTTGAAGGTCTCGTGTAAATCTGTTCAGTATTTCCTGAGAAAATAGCATTTAAAACCATATCAAAATGTATACGCGCGCACCGTGCGCGCACTGTGTGCGCACCCTGCTGTGCGCGAGTGCAATTCTGATTGGTTGTTAGATGTCGGTAAACATTCGAATCGGTCGAAACCAGGAAGTGTCGGGCGACATTTTGTCTCTCGCAGTCTGAGGGGGTGAAAACCAAAGGTGGAGAACGTGAAAAGGGGGCAGGGTGGACAGTTCCTGACCCCCTAGCCTTTGTCAGGGGGTCCCAGAAGGACCCCCAAGGGCCAAAAAAAGATTTATTTTTTTTAAATCGCGGAGTGCGCGCACTGTGCGCGCACGCTGAAAAAACACACGTAAAAATTTTTTTACAAATTTTTCACGGAAAAAAACGCAAGGTTCGCGCACCGTGCGCGCACGCTAAAAATCCCATAAAAAAATAAAAAATACATACATAAATTAGCATTTAAAAAACCTTTCAAATTCACTGAAAAAACCATAGGTTTCAGACATGTTATAGTTAGCTGGACATTTCACTCGTAAAAAACCAATGAAATTCCCCCGTTATAGTTAGTGCAGGCATCTATAACTCACGCGACCGCAATCCTCTGCTGATGACGTCAGATATTACATCACTGATGACATATGTGTCTTTCTGAAAAATAAATATTTGTAATATATGTATAGCTAAAGATTAATGGAAGAAGACATGGGTAAATAAGTGTCTAAATACAGTGATGTAATATCTGACGTCATCAGCAGAGGATTGCAGTCGCGTGAGTTATAGTTGCCTGCACTAACTATAACGGGGGAATTTCATTGTTTTTTTACGAGTGAAATGTCCAGCTAACTAGAACATGTGTGAAACCTATGGTTTTTAAGTGAATTTGCAAGGTTTTTTAAATGCTAATTCGTAACTATAACGTGTGTGAAACCTATGGTTTTTTCAGTGAATATATATATATATATATATATATATATATATATATATTACCTACTGGCGGTCGCCAGTATGTAGTTATAGTTAGGACCTATTTTCCATAGGAAATCCGCAACATTCTATTCCCAATAAGTCTGGCGCCAGTTGATGAATCCTCGTGAAATTTTCCAAACTTTTGGCCAGCTCCGCTCCGCTCCTACCCTGAAAGTTTTGTGGTGATTCGTCACGCGGGGACCGAGAAAAAGGGGGGTCCCAAAACGTGTTTTCCCCATGCAATTTTCCATAGGATATGTTGTCGCAGCTACAGCTCGAACCGCTGAACGGAATGACACCAAATTTGACAAAGAGGTAGTCCTCAGTTCGGACTCGTGCCTTTTGCATATATGGTGTGAATCCGTTCAGTAGTTCCTGAGAAAATTAGAGTTAAAAGTACATAAATATCTATGGGCGCGGAGGATCCGCGGACCGTACATCCACCGTAAGCGCACCCTCCCCGAACTGAGCGCGCACCCTCCCGATCGCGCGCTGAATGCTAATTGGCTGTCGAGTGTCTCTCTAAATTCGAAACCAGGAACTGTTGGCGGCCATTTTCTGCCTCGGTAGAAGCGAGGCTGAAGAAGCAAGGGGAATAAGTGTGTAAAACATATAAAGGGGGCCGAGTGGAAATACTCTGACCCTCTAGAGGTGCTTAGGGGGTCCCAGAAGGAACCCTAGGTCCCCCTTTTTTTTTTTTTTTTTTAAACGGCAAAATATGCGCACGGTGCGCGCATCCTACCGCGTTGGGTGCACGGATTCTCACGCGTTGGGTGCGCGGATCCATGGCAATGTTTTTTGAAAAAAGAGAAGAAATCATTGGTTATATGACTACTTTCTACACTGAAAGGTAGGGTGTATATTTCTGTTTTTTAAAGGTATGATTCTTATTGGTTAACAAAAACAGATTGTAAGGAACATTATATATGATAAGCTGATATGTTGAAAAGTCAAGCACACTTCCTGTCTTGTTTAGTAACATTGTGTGCTGAACTTGTGACCTGTGAGCTCAGTGCAGTGTTCCATGACCTGTTTCTATGGTAACAGGCAGAAGGCAGATTGGAGGAAGGGTTGAAATGTATTTCAGTTGGAAAGGGTTGAAATGTTTAACCAATAGAAATGTGTGTTTGCTTTTGAGTTTATGTGTGAAGGATTGTGATTTGATGTTTACATGTATATGTGTGGAAAATGAAAGGGAAACTTTTCCATTCTTTGTTTTTGCTGAGAGGTGCACAGTGCAGAGATTCTGTAAAAGAAAATATGGTGAATGACTGATATACTTCTTAATCTACAAAATAACTTGAAAGATGAGTTATTTAATTGTGAGGGGATGTATGTAGACTATTTTGATTTTAATCAGACTAATGTATTTCTCCTGCTAAAGTGTAGGGAGTACTTTTTTCCTCTACAATCTTATTGACAGTGTGTGTGCATGTAGAAACCATTCTGTGAAAAGCATTTGTATTTTTCATATATTTGCAGACAGATAACTGTGCTGTTTTTATATTTTGGTAGAATTAGAAACCAGTCATTGTTTATGAATTTGTGAAATGAGTTATGTTATGTTTCTATACTAAAATGTAGTACTACCTCCACTTCATGATCCACAGCGACCCCAAAACCACCCTCAGAGGCACCCTCATGTACAGACCACCAGGACCTCGCACCAAGTTCAGCGAAGACATCGCAGACTTCGTCAACCCTCACGCACTCTCATCCACCGACTACATCCTCCTAGGAGACCTCAACTTTCACCTGGAGAACCTCACCGACAACAACACCACCGCCTTACTGGACAACCTCGCCAACCTGGGACTGAATCAGCTAGTCAACACCCCCACCCACGACGCCGGACACACGCTCGACCCCATCTTCTCCTCCAGCAAACACATCACCTTCAGCCACACCACCGAACTCACCTGGTCGGACCACAGCTGCGTCCACTTCATCTTCAAGAAGACCACCGTGCCCCACCACACCCAGCAACCACCAAGAAGACACTGGAATCGTATCACCACGGAACAGCTCGCATCAACCCTCTCCCAGAACCAACACACCAGCACCACCGACCCCAACGTAGCCGCCAACAACCTCACAAACTGGATCTCCGACTGCGCCAACCTCCTGGCCCCCCTGAAGACTCAAGCCAGCACCAATAACCACAAGAAAAACTCCTGGTTCACCCCCGACCTCAAGAACTCCAAGAAAGAATGCCGCGCCCGCGAGAAGACGTGGCGCCTTAACCAGACCGAAGAGAACATGTCAGCTCTCAAGGACGCCACCCGCCAACACCACCAACACCTCCGCGCCGCACGAAAAACAGCCTACCGGAACAGACTTGACAACAACGCCCACAACAGCAAGGAACTATTTGGCATCGTCAAAGAGCTCTCCAACCCGGAAGCAGAAAACAACTCCATCCCTCCCTCACAGGACCTCTGCGACTCCCTCGCAACCTTCTTCCACCACAACATCACCGACATATACAACAGCTTCCCGACCGCCGACACAAGCCCCCCTCCGGAACCCGCCACCTACACCACCACCATCCTCACCTGGAACCCTACCTCCACCGAGGAGACCACCCGCATAATGAACTCGATCCACTCCGGATCCCCATCGGACCCCTGCCCGCACCACATCTACAACAAGGCCGACGACATCATCGCACCGCACCTCCGAGACGTCATCAACGCCTCCCTCACCGCCGCCACCTTCCCGGAGAGCTGGAAACACGCAGAGCTCAACGCCCTCTTAAAGAAACCTACAGCAGACCCCACCGAACTCAAAAACTTCCGGCCCATCTCTCTCCTGCCGTTCCCCGCCAAAGTGATTGAGAAAATCGTCAACGCTCAACTCACCAACGCCCTGGAAACCAACGACTCCCTCGACCCCACACAGTTCGGTGTCAGGGCCAACCACAGCACCGAAACCGCCCTGATCGCAGCAACGGACGACATCAGAGCCCTGACCGACAAGGGAGAGACCGTGGCCCTCATACTCCTGGACCTCTCTGCAGCCTTCGACACGGTCTGCCACCGCACCCTGATACGCCGCCTCAGCAATGCCGGCATCAGAAGCAAGGCCCTGGAATGGATCGTCTCCTTCCTCTCCGGAAGGACTCAGAGAGTCCGCCTTCCCCCCTTCAGATCCACAGCCACGGAGATCATCTGCGGCGTACCTCAAGGATCCTCCCTCAGCCCCACTCTCTTCAACGTCTACATGACCCCCCTGGCGAACATCGCACGCAAACACGGACTCGACCTTATATCATACGCCGACGACACCCAGCTCATCTTATCTCTCACTAACAACCCCACATCAGCTAGGACCAGACTACATGAAGGAATGAAGGAAGTGGCGAACTGGATGACAGACAGCCGTCTGAAACTGAACACAGACAAAACGGAGGTCCTCATCCTCGGCCCCACTCCCACCGCATGGGATGACTCCTGGTGGCCCCCCGCCCTAGGCAGCACTCCCCAACCCACCGACCACGCGCGCAACCTCGGCTTCATCCTGGACTCTTCCCTCACCATGACCAGACAGGTGAACTCGGTGACCTCGGCATGTTTCAACACCCTCCGCATGCTCCGCAAGATCTTCCGCTGGATCCCCACCGACACCAGGAAGACCGTCACCCACGCCCTCGTCACCAGCCGCTTGGACTACGGGAACACCCTGTACGCCGGCATCACCACCAAGCTGCAGAGGAAACTCCAACGGATCCAGAACGCTGCCGCAAGACTCATCCTGGACATCCCTCGCCACCACCACATCTCCGGACACCTGAAAAAACTCCACTGGCTACCCGTCAACAAGCGGATCACCTTCCGACTACTCACCCACGCACACAAAGCCCTTCACAACCTCGGACCCAAACTCATCAACAACCGCGTCTCCTTCTACACTCCCCCGCGCACTCTGCGCTCCACCGGACAGGCCCTGGCAGCCGTACCCCGCATCCGCAAAGCCACCGCCGGAGGAAGATCCTTCTCTTTTCTAGCAGCGAAGACCTGGAACTCTCTGCCCAGCCACCTTCACGCCATACCTGACCACCCCTCCTTCAGAAGGCAGCTCAAGACCTGGCTCTTCGAGCACTGACACCCCCCCCCCCCCCCCCTCCCAGCGCCTTGAGACCCTTGATGGGTGAGTAGCGCGCTTTATAAATGCGATTGATTGATTTATTGATACTTCTAGATGAAGAAATGTGTTTTGGTATAGTGCAAGGGATAGTGTTGTTTGTCTAGAATCACACAGTGAGTCTGTGTGCATTTGGGAACCACTGTGAGAGAAGCATTTGGTAACATCGTGTATTTGCTGACAGATAACTGTTTTAAAACTGGTCATGTTGTCAAGTTTTAGTAGCATTAGAAGCCAGTCTTTGCTTATGCTTTGAAAATGAGTCAGGCTTTGATACAAAAGTGCCGTCCTGAAATATGAAGATTGTGTGCAGTTCCCTTACCACTTCCACAGCAGTGAATGATTTTTGGTAAACTCCTAGGTATAGTGGTTGTTGTCTAGAATCACACTGTGAGTCTGTGTGCATTTGGGAACCACTGTGAGAGAAGCATTTGGTAACATCGTGTATTTGCTGACAGATAACTATTTTAAAACCTGTCATGTTGTCAAGTTTTAGAAGCCAGTCATTGCTTATGCGTTGATTAAATGAGTCAGGCATTGACACTAAAGTGCAATCGTGAAATATGTAGATTGTGTGCAGTTCCCTTACCACTTCCACTGTAGTGAATGAGTTTTGGTAAGCTGCTAGGAATAGTGTTGTTTGTCTAGAATCACAATGTGAGTCTGTGTGCATTTGGGAACCACTGTGAGAGAAGCATTTGGTAACATCATGTATTTGCTGACAGATAACTGTTTTAAAACCTGTCATGTTGTGAAGTTTTAGTAGCATTAGAATCCAGTCTTTGCTTATGCGTTGATTAAATGAGTCATGCTTTGACACTGATGTGCTGTACTTAAATATGTAGATTGTGTGCAGTACCATTAACTCTTTCAGACTAGTGAATGAGTTTTGGTAAACTCCTAGGATAGTGTTGCTTGTCTAAAATCACACTGTGAGTCTGTGTGCATTTGGGTAAGAAGCATTTGGTAACATCGTGTATTTGCTGACCGATAACTGTTTTAAAACCGGTCATGTTGTCAAGTTTTAGTAGCATTAGAAGCCAGTCTTTGCTTATGCTTTGATTAAATGAGTCAGGCTTTGACACAAAAGTGCAGTCCTGAAATATGAAGATTGTGTGCAGTTCACTTACCACTTCCACAGTAGTGAATGATTTTTGGTAAACTCCTAGGTATATTGGTTGTTGTCTAGAATCACACTGTGAGTCTGTGTGCATTTGGGAACCACTGTGAGAGAAGTGTTTGGTAACACCGTGTATTTGCTGACAGATAACTGTTTTAAAACATGTCATGTTGTCAAGTTTTAGTAGCATTAGAAGCTAGTCATTGCTTATGCGTTGATTAAATGAGTCAGGCAGTGACACTAAAGTGCAGTCCTGAAATATGAAGATTATGTGCAGTTCCCTTACCACTTCCACAGTAGTGAATGATTTTTGGTAAACTCCTTGGTATAGTGGTTGTTGTCAAGAATCACACTGTGAGTCTGTGTGCATTTGGGAAGCACTGTGAGAGAAGCATTTGGTAACATCGTGTATTTTTTAGCAGATAACTCTTTTAAAACCTGTCATGTTGTCAAGTTTTAGTAGCATTAGAAGCTAGTCTTTGCTTATGCATTGATAAAATGAGTCAGGGTTTGACACTAATGTGCAGTACCGTGTACTATTCTGTTCACTGTGGCAGAACTGAAAATGTAAACGTTTTACATAAGCACTGTCCTAGAAGTAGTCTGATTATTTAGTCAGTTTCTAAGTCCCAAATAGATTGCTTCAAATGTCTATGCAGTATGCATGTAGTATTCTAACATACTATACACTTGTCTTTTACACCTTCAATTCCCTAGTCAGTATCCATACACTTCCAGGAAACACCCTGTCACTTCCTTTGCAGTCCTCTAGAGACCCATTCAACAGCATGTACTAATCCATTCACTGTGCCAAAACCCAAACACTTATAAATTCACCAAGACACTCTCTTTCCAGTACTAAAATGATTCAGTCACTGCCTAAGTATTCATGCACTGAGCCAGGTCCTAGCACATGGACTTCTTCAAACCCCTATCCACTATGCATGCAGTCCTCTAACCACCTACACACTTGTCTTTCACACCTTCAATTCCCCAGTCAGTATCCATTCACTTCCAGCAAACACCCTGTCACTCCCGTTGCACTCCTCTAGTGACCCATTCAGCATCATATACCAATCTATTCACTGCGCCAAACCCTAATAAATTCACCCAGGCACTCTCCTTGCAGTACTCTAATCATTCAGTCAGTACCCAAGTACTCATCGAGTGACCCAGGCCTTAGTATATGGACTGCTTCAAACCCCTATCCACTATGCATGCAGTCCTCTAACCACCTACACAATTGTCTTGCACACCTTCAATTCCCTAGTCAGTATCCATACACTTCCAGGAAGCACCCTGTCACTCCCTTTGCAGTCTTCTAGTGACCTATTCAGCATCATGTACTAATCCATTCACTGTGCCAAAACCCAAACACTCATAAATTCACCAAGACACTCTCTTTGCAGTACTCTAATCATTCAGTCAGTGCCTAAGTATTCATGCACTCAGCCAGGCCTTAGCACATGGACTGCTTCAAACCCCTATCCACTATGCATGCAGTCTTCTAACCACCTAGACACTTGTCTTTCACACTTTCAATTTCCTAGTCAGTATCCATACAGTCCAGCAAACATCTTGTCACTGCCTTTGCACTCCTCTAGTGACCCATTCAGTACCAAGTACTAATCCATTCCCTGTGCGAAAAGCCTAGCACATATAAATTCACCTAGGCACTCTCCTTGCTGTACTCTAATCATTCAGTCAGTACCCAAGTAGCCATGCAGCGAGCCAGGCCTTAGCACATGGACTGCTTTAAATGCCTATGCAGTATGGATGCAGTCCTCTAATCACCTACACAGTTGTGTTTCACACCTTCAATTCCCTAGTTAGTATTCATACTCTTCTATCAAACACCCTGTCACTCACCCATTGTGTCTCCTTATAGTACTGTAATCATTTAGTCAGTTAGCATGTAGAGTTTTAGTGAGGTAGGCTTTAGGGCATGAACTGCTTCAAAGTAGTATGCACAATGCATGTAGTGTTTTAACTATTGTCACACTTGTGGTTCAGGGACATAGTTTCTTAGTCAGTATTTATATAAAATGTGTTTGTACAGTAATGGAATAGTATAATTTTGAAAGTTATTAATATACATTTATTTGTGATTCTTTTTTACTGATACAGAATAGGAGTGTTTCTCATCTGTTTGCACTCTTCTCGTGCAAGATTGTTTGGATGAAGGGTCCTTGGGTGTTTCATCATACTTGCTGTGCTGTACGAGTATTTCTTGTTAGGATCCCCTCGTGACAGAAGTCTTTTGCAAATCTTGCACTTGATCAAGGTGGCATTGGTCTTTGTTTGCCCCTTGGGAAAAGTAAAACATTTCCTCACCACTGAAGAAAAACGTTGTGGGCGTGGTGCCTTCTGCAAAAAAATTTCCTCAGATTCGGTAAATATTTTAAAGCGGCAACATTTACAGTTTTTGTAAGTTAAACTTATAAAATGTTGTTAGCTGTATGCATTTATATATCTGTGATTTGTTTCTTGTGGTATTTTGTTGTCATCAGTGATGTCATGAGTGATGTCACTGACCATGTCATGAGTGATGTAATACGTGACGTCATCAGCAGTGCATTGCGGGGGCGCGAGTTATAGTTAGCTGAACTAACTATAACAGGGGAATTTCTAGGGTTTTGTACGAGGGAAATGTCCAGCTAACTATAACGCCACTGAAACCTATGGTTTTTTCAGTGAATTTCTAAGGTTTTTTAAATGCTAATTCCTAACTATAACGTGCCTGAAACCTATGGTTTTTTCAGTGAATTTCAACGGTTTTTTAAATGCCAATTCCTAACTATAACGTGCATGAAACCTATGGTTTTTTCAGTGAATTTCAAAGGTTTTTTAAATGCTAATTCTTATCTATAGCTTATCTCCAAAGATATCATGAAAAGTATTCTTTTTTAAAAGTAGGGTGCACATTAGTTTTGTGGAAAAGCATCTTTGCGATTGGTTAAGAAAAAGCAGTTTCAACGTGGAGTACATATCATAGGATAAAATTTGCTCAGCTCAACCACACCTGCTAATTGCATTTGGAAGGCACTGTTCGAACTTAAAACAATCATGAACTTTTAACCTGCACGTGTCGTTAAAAATGTTCAAGAAAATGTTGCAAAAAAATATCGTTAAGTTTTTAAAAATTGATGAACTTTTAACCAGCACGTGTTGTAGAATGTTCTAGAAAGTGTGTTGATAGAATACGTTGCACTTCTGACTTCTATGTGTTGTTGAATATTAAAAAAAAGGTTCATATGGAAAATTAAAAAGAAACCAATAGAGAAGTTTTGAAACCTAAAAGAATCAAGGAACTATTCTAATTTATTCTTTACATGTATTTATGTGTGGAGCAACAAAATTATAGACACAACAGCACTAGGAAGAGGAAGAAGCTGGGAGTAGGGGGAGGGTGGGAGATGGGCAGAATGGCACACATGCACAATTAAGTACAACACACATATAGACTAACAAAGGCCAAAATAAAACACACCAACAAGGAGCACAAGTCACACAACCCGCCAACATCACACCACTGAACGAGCATAGAAGTGAAAACCACGCTGAACTAACTATAACAGGGGAATTTCTCGGGTTTTGTATGAGGGAAATGTCCAGCTAACTATAACGCCCCTGAAACCTATGGTTTATATATATATATATATATATGTCACTATAATGCCATCCCTGGACAGGTGTTTCGAGGTAATTGCCTCTCGTCAGCAGGGAGCAGGTAGGTATGTGGGGTGCCAAGTAGACTGCCAAAATATTAAAGGTAAAGTACCTCTTACGGCGCGTAGGTGCGGAACCAAGGCTCGTCAGTCCAAATCGCCCGAGGGAGCTTAAATACATAAACATAGTAGGTCGCACACTGCTCGTCATACCAGCAAATAGCCCCATAGAACTCTGGATAATGTAGTAGCAACGGTGAGTACGCCTATGCCACGAGTATGTCACTATAATGCCATCCCTGGACACGTGTTTCGAGGTAATTGCCTCTCGTCAGCAGGGAGCAGGTAGGTATGTGGGGTGCCAAGTAGACTGCCAAAATATTAAAGGTAAAGTACCTCTTACGGCGCGCAGGTGCGGAACCAAGGCTCGTCAGCCCAAATCGCTCGAGGGAGCTTAAATACATAAACATAGTAGGTCGCACACTGCTCGTCATACCAGCAAATAGCCCCATAGAACTCTGGATAATATAGCAACGGTGAGTACGCCTATGCCACTAGTATGTCACTATAATGCCATCCCTGGACACGTGTTTCGAGGTAATTGCCTCTCGTCAGCAGGGAGCAGGTAGGTATGTGGGGTGCCAAGTAGACTGCCAAAATATTAAAGGTAAAGTACCTCTTACGGCGCGCAGATGCGGAACCAAGGCTCGTCATCCCAAATCGCTATATATATATATATCTTTTATCCTTTTCGGTCACAGTTGTTTCTCCATTTCCCACTTTACTTTAGGTCTTCTCTATGCGAGCAAACCTATTCAAATTGGAAACAAAGAGCTAGAGCTCAGGCAGGCTCTGTGCTTTTAAAAACAAATCTGAAATAACTCCAGCTGATGCAGGACAGTCTCTCCCCCCCCCCCACCCCTCGAGCCTGGTGCTACTGAACCGGCTGCACCATTGATAACTTTGCCCCTGTCTTCAACAGACCTATATTTACTGTCTCTTTATTTCTCTCTTGCAGGTCTATTTCATCCCTGTTTCCTCCCTTTGGCACTGTTTTCCTGTCTTTTGATTGCTCCTTCTTTCATTCCTCCATTACTCTGAGTCAGTCTGATGGTGAAATCTCAGCCCCAGTGCCCACCACCTGCAACCACCCATGCAATCTAAGAGCTGGTGTCCCTAGTTAGAATAAAACATTTCATTGTGAAGTTGATGGCACCTTTTACTGGATCAAGGCAAATAATGTAATGCTGCTGCAGCCAGTTGTGTGAGCTCAGAGCAGGCTTCTCCAGATGTGCATTATCTGAGTTAGCAAATGATGCACTTTAAGATGGGGGCAGGGTTTCTAGAGAAAGGAGCATCATTCATTTCAAGAGGTATTCCTACATGAGTATAATAACACACCTGTGCACATCCCTGGAGAAGGGAGGCATCCTGAGAAAACTTCAGAGGTGTTTTAGACTTTATACCGATAAGGAAGGACTGGGGCATTTTGTCAGACTTTGCGATGAATGTTCATTTTAAAAATAAAAGCATAATAATACATGCTTGTAGTTTTTCCTTGTTTCTCTCACTGTGTCTCATTTTTATTGCTTTCTCTAGCAGAACCTCTCTCTCTCTTCGTGCCTCTTCCTCTCACTCTGTCCCTCTCCCAACCCAGTGTAGTTTTAAGTATTTTTTGGCACCGAGCAATACATATTTCAGCTCTTTTTGTGTGAATGTTTAAGTAGACTATTGTTTGGCATCATGCAGGCTTGAATTATAAAAAGAAATGGGTCATAAAAATACAACTTGTTCTGAAGAGGGGACCGCAAAATATCTCTTGACGGGGGCCTCAAGAATCCTTAAGATGAAACTGCTGCATCCTTGTATTGTATTTTAGTGTAATTGCATTTATATAACGCTTCCTACCCCCTATGAGGCGTCAAAGCGCTTTTTTGGCGAGTAGCACGCTACTCCGGGACCCATAGAGGATTAGTGTTGAATTAGTATAGTGAAACATGCAAGTAAATTTTAAATGGTGGATAGGTTAGTCAGTTATTCGGAAGGATAGTAGAGGGATAGAAGAGGATAAAAGGTTTGTATGTATATAGCGCTTGTTACCCCTGATGGGGTGTTGAAGCACGCTACTCCGGAAACCCATAAAGGATTAGTGCTGAATTAGTATGGTGAAATATGAAAGTAATTTGAGTGGTGGATATTAGTCTGTTATTTGGAGTGAGAAGGGTAGCGGAGGGATAAAAGGGAGGAAAGGTTTGCATTCATGTAGCACCTGTTACCCCTGATGGGTGTTGAAGCACTTTTCTGGCGAGTAGAAAGCTACCCATAAGGATTAGTGTTGAAAATTAGTATAGTGAAGTATGAAGTAATTTGAGTGGTGGATATGTTATTCAGTTATTTGGATAGAGAAGGGCAGGTTGCGGGATAGAAGAGGGAAAGAGGTTTGTATTTATATAGCGCTTGCTACCCCTTGATGGGGTTTTGAAGCTCTTTATTGGCGAGTAGCACGCTACTCTGGAACCCATAAGGATTACTGTTGAATTAGTATGGTGAAACATGAAAGTAATTTGAGTGGTGGATATGTTAGTGAGTTATTTGGATTGAGGAGGGTTGGGGAGGGGTACAAAAGGGAAAAAGGTTTGAGTTTATATAGCGCTGGTAACCCTGATGGGGTGTTGAAACGCTTCATTGGCGAGTAGCACGCTACTCTTGAACCCATAAAAGATTAGTGGTGAATTAGTATAGCGGAATATGGATATTGAGAAGTGAACTTGTTAGTCTGTTATTTTGATTGAAAAGGATAGTGGAGGGACAGAAGAGTGAGTTTTTTTTTTTTTTTTTTAGGTCAAAGCAGTAGGAGGAGGCTATTGGATGAGTAATAAGGGGGTTTTGAGGGGAAGAGTCAGAGGGGAGAGTTTATAAAGGTTTGTTTTGGGATATCGGTATAGTAAAAAGAGGTGCCAGATGATGCAAGGAGGGGTAGAGTAGGAGAGAGTCTAGAAAGGGTTATTTTGGGGATCATAGTAGTGGTATGGGGTTTGGTATAAATGATTGAGTGGATGTAGAGGATATATTGATAGATGTATAGGCTGAGAGATAGGGTAGTACATTGGAAAAAGTACTAGAAAGAAGTTTGAGATGAGTCAGAAGGTTGGGTCAGAGGATATATTGAGAGAAGTATAGGCTGAGAAATATGGTAGTGCATTTGAAAGGCTAAATTAGAAGAAAGTGATAAATATATAGATTCATAAATACATTGAAAGTATATAGATGCATAAAGGAGGTAAGTATATATAGATTAAAGATATTGATAGAGGTATGCTTTTTCAGGAGAAAGGTAACCGACACAGATCCAAGTACATGGAAGGTACATAGATGCACAATGGAAGTAAGTACATGTAGACTAAAGATGATTTTTATTTATTTATTTATTTATTTACAACAACATAATTATTCTACATGTTTATACAAAGCAATACACAAAGATAGCTACACATCTATAGTGAAAATAAATGCTTATATACAGAGGAGTATGCTGTAATTTTCTGTTTGAGTATGGTGCTTATGTGGGGAAGAGTCAATTCTTGAGTAGTTTTCTGAAGATAAGGTGGTTGTCGGTGGATCTTATGTTGGGGGGTAAAGGGTTCCATAGTTTGGCTGCTTGAACAGTGACAGATGTACCACCCATGGTTTTTTCCTTGTACCTTGGGATTTTGAGGCGAGGTGCCCCTTTAGACCGTAGGTTCCTTTGTTGAATGTGTTTGGTGATTTTATTCCTGATGAGCGGTCCCATTCCGTGAATTGCTTTGTGGGTGATACAAAGTAGCTTGAACGTGGATCTTCTGGCAACCGGTAATCAATGCAGGGCTTTCAAGGCAGGTGAGATGTGGTCTCGCGTTTTGATATGCAAGAATAGTCTGGCAGCCGAGTTCTGAATCCGTTGTAGTCTTTTCATGGTCGTTAAAGGTGATCCGTGGTAGAGGCTATTGGTGTAATCGAGTTTGGACAGAACAAGGGAGATTGTAGCTCTGACCTTTTGTGGAAATCCCAAATGATCTAAAATTTGTTGAAGCGTTTTTATAGTGACAAAGCTTGATCTTGCTAGTTTGTCCACTTGCACATTCATCGACAGCTTGGAGTCCATGGTCATTCCGAGGTTTCTTACTTCCTTCGATACTTTAGGTGGTGATCCCAGTTCATCAGGCGAGGTGGCAAGCGGGTCGTAATGTTTCCAATCGCCACACGTGTGTATTTCTGTTTTTGAAGCATTCAATTTGAGATGGCTCCAAGTCATCAACTGCTCTGAGACAACTGAAAATTGGGGATTTTTCAATGTCTTTGGAGCATTCTAGTTGAAGGAGTATTTGCGTGTCATCTGCATAGTTATAGCACGTGAGGTGAAATTGATTGATCAGTACCGGTAATGACATCATGTAGATGTTGAAAAGCATGGGCAAGATGATAGAACCTTGTCGGACCCCTGATTTTGTAGAGTATGGTTTGGACGAGAAAGGTGGGGTATGGATGATATTAGTTCTGTTTCGAAGGTAGGACGCGATCCAGTCTAGAGCAGTTCCCTCTATGCCGGCTTCATAGAGTCTTTGTTTCAGAGTGTCATGGTCAACTGTGTCAAAGGCAGCCGAGAGGTCCAAGAGGAGTAGCGCAGCAACCCCGCTGCGGTCAACTGTATTCTTCAGGTCATCCCAGATGGCAAGGATGGCAGACTCAGTGCCTCTTCCCGGACGGAATTCTGTTTGGAAGCCTGAGAGTATGTCATTCTCTTCAATGAATTGTGACATCTGGGCGAACGCTGCTCTTTCTATCAGTTTGCCCAGGAAAGGTCCATTTGTAATGGGTCTGTAGTTGCCAGGGTTCAGCGGGTCCAAGTTTGTTTTGTTCAGTAAAGGGTGTAAGTGTGACTTTTTGAGTTCTTCTGTAAATATTCCGGTAGTTTAGGAATTGTTGATGATTCTTCTTACTGGATTTGCGGCAGAGGTTGTTAAAAGAATTGTCTTGAAAGTTTGTGGCGGACAGGGGTAATAAGGGCTGTCGGCAGACCTGCTTGCTTTGACCAGGTCCATAAATTCATTGTGTGAGATGTGTTGGAAGGAACGGAGAGGCTGGGTTAGAGTATTCTTGGATTGTTGTTTTGTAAAGGGGTTAGTGCTGGTGCTTTGTTTCTGTATTAAGTACGAGTCCAATGTGTCTGCTTTTTCTGTGTAATGATTTGCCAGTTTGTCTGTGAAATCTTGAGTAACAGGATGAGTTCATTCTTGGCAATTTGGTTTGCGAAAATCATTGAGTATTTTATAGAATTCTATATTTGCGCATTTAGCATTTTGAATTCTGTCTGAATAGTACCTTTTCTTAGCTTTTTTGATAGCGGACTTGTATAATCTGTTCATTTTTTGTAGGCGAAGTTTGTCTTGTTTGGCGTTTGTTTTGAGCCAGGTACGTTGCAGCTTTCTAATTTGTTGTTTTATGTCTTTTATTTCTAAGTTTCTCCAAGGCGCTTTTTTCTTTTGTCCTGTTGTGTGGTTTTGAGTGGTATCAGGATGTCAAAAGCTTCCTGTAGCCACTCATATTGATTTTGAACCAAAGTTATTGTTTCCAGATTTGTACTTGATGTTAGTTGTGTTTCTAATTATTCCAAATTGAATTTGTTCCACGGCCGATAAGTGGATTGATGTAAGCTAGTTTTAGGTGAATCCCTTAGTGTTGTTTTACATTGGAAAGCAAGCAAGTGGTGGTCTGACCATGTGACTGGAGTTATAGTTTGAAAGGTAACTAGTTCAGCATTAGCAAAAATGACATCTAGGATCTGTCCAGCAATGTGTGTGGGTTTGTGGACATTCTGATGCAGGTTCAGTGCCTCTAGGCCAGTGGTTATTGCTTTTGGATGGGTCATATTGGGTTTGTCAAACCAAATGTTGAGGTCACCCAGAATGCATAAGTTTGAGTGTATTGTTATCAGGTTTGAAACTGTGTCTAGAATTGTGTCTGGAAATGTCACCTTGCTAGGTGGAGGTCTGTAAAGGAGCAGGAAGTTAAAGGAGGAAGACGGTGTACGATTGCATCTTGTGAGAAGAGCCTCACAATTCTTTATGGCGATGTCGTCAACTTTAGTGATATGTTATGTTTGCCTGAACACAACAGCTAGACCACCTCCATTTTTGCCTGTATGATTTTGGGTGATCGTTTGATATCCTAGAGGAATTGCTTAATTGAGGACTGGAGCCATATCATCTCCCAACCATGATTCAGTTATGAATAGTATGTCTGGTTTTGCATCAGTGAGAAGGTCGTAGATGTGATGTTTGTTTTTAGAGAGGGATCGAGAATTTATTAGTAGACAGTTTAAAGAATGGCCTTTGGTGATTGTGAGACTTTGTTCTGTAGTAGAGTGAACAGTATTGTATGTGTTTGTAGCCGGTGTGTTTTTAGTGCTGGCATTAGCTGTATTAGGATAGCAATCGTGTAACTGTTCTGTATCATGTTCCTCATCCAGCATGCTAAGAAGGCATTTTGATGGGTCTGCATGTGTATGTGGTGGAGATGGGGTTTGAGAGTGAGTTGGTGTACTGTGTTGTTTTCGTGGTGTAACATTGTTGTGCAGTAGACATGGGGAAGCAAAGTTGTGAGGTGTGCCACGTCGCTTATTTTGTTTGCGTGTGTTTTTGGCGGAAGGTCAGGGATGGTGGTGCAGCATGCGGGTCATGTAGTAAGGTTCTAAATTGTCCAATGGATGAGAGGCGGTTAGAAGAGAGTTGCTGCGTGGATGTATCTGTGTTAGGTGTGGTGGAAGAGAGAAAGCTTGGCATTGGAGTTTGTTCCTTTGTGTGGTTTGAAAGGTGGGTGTATGTTTGTATTTTGTGAAGGTAAGTATTTTGACGTGTTGCACTTAGAAGATCTTGTTGTGCTGGTGTGTGTAATATGTTTTGTTTTTGAGGAGTAGTAAAAAGGGGTGCTGGTGTATTTGTTTCATGCAATGTATTTGGTTGTATAGCATAGTTTGTGAGAGGAGGTTGTAAGGTAGAGGGGGTGGTGATGTGTTTATGAGTAGAGTGTATGTTGTGTGTAGGAGGGAATGAAGTAGAGGTAAGAGTGTTTGTCTTAGGCTGGTTTGTTGCATAAGTTCAAAAGTGTGGTGGTGTGCAGTGTGTGTGTTGTGCGTTTAGTCTTATTATGGTAGAAGGGAGAGGAGGGGGTTGGTTGGACAAATGATGGATATATGTTTGTTACTGATATAAGGTTGTCTGTTAGGTGTAATTAGAGCAGGGAGCGTGTCTGGATGGGATGTAGTTATGTATGGTGTTGAATGGCATTGTGTTAGTGATGAGTGGATTAGTTAGTGGTATAGGATAGAGTTGTGTACTGTTTGTAGGTGATGGTGGATATGTGTGGTAGTTGGGATAGAAGGGTGTATAGATGTGGTTTGGTTGGGTTTGTAGTGCATGCTGGTACATTGGTCCATGCATAGGGTTGTGTGTGGTGTACAGTTGTTGTGAATGTGTTAGTATGTTTATGGATGGTGTGTGGTAGCTGTTACTGAATGTGAACATGGGTAGCATCTCTGGCACTAGTCCAGACCAGTCTCAAACAGGCTCAAACAGGTAATTGCCCCTGTCCTCTCCGCCCTTAGCCTCGACACCCGGGTTGAGACGCCCTAAGCCTGGCTTTTTATAGCCCTAGTAATCAGGTGACCCCTTCAGCCAATGGGAACCCTAGCCCTAACACTATCCAATCACAACACTAGCCCTAAAATCTAGAACCAATAGGAGACGAGAACCTTACAGCCAATCTCAGCCCTAGTCCAAGCACCCAATAACTTTCAAAAACCCTGATCTGTACGCCCAATAGAGGCCCAAGCCCTACCAGTAGTCCCAAGCCAGGTCCAAGCAACCAATGGCACAGGAAGCTCTAGTTCCTACTTCCAATAGAAAGCCTAACCCTACTCATAGGACCAAACCTAGTCCAGCGAACAATCACACCAGAAGCCCTAATCGCTACTTCCAAACAAAGGCCTAACCCTAGCCCTAGTCCCACCCTAGTCCCAACAACCAATAACACAGGAAGCCCTAGTCCCTATAGAAATCCTAACCCTAGCCCTGGTCTCAACCCTACATTGATTGAGTCACAGACCCTGAAACCAATCAGAATCCTCAAATACCCAACCAATGAGGACACTAACCCTAATCCAATAGAAACATCAGATACAAACAACAATCAGTGTATACATGTACCAACCACTGGCAGACTATATAAGGTCCCAGCGACCTCAGACAAGGTTTGCTGGCCAGGGAGTTGGGAGCTGCTTCTCTTGTTCAGAATCTCCTAGGAGACAGACTGTAGTGAGGGCTGCAATTTATATACATACATTGCTAAGTTAGCATAACCGCGTTAGATGTTAGAAAGCCATCTTGCCACTTTTGCTGCTTTTGCACACGACACTGCAGTTACATATTATTATTTGAAAACTGCTTGCTCGCCTTGTCTTCACATGAGAACTGTCTGTTGTTCACATCCCTAGCCGTGAGCTGCGACCTTGGTCTGAACATTGTGTAAAGAAACAGTCTGGGTCGCCAGACAATGCATGTTTTTGAGTTCAGGTTGATCGGCCCACTATTTAGCCATAGCATGCACACAGCTGCAAATACCTGAGAGTAGAGAGCTTTTAATATTACAGTCTGCGTGCTTTTAACACATTCTGAAGAAGAGCTTTCCCAGGAGCAGAGAACACCTGATCCTGTGATGTGATTCAACTAAGCTGATCTTTACGGTATGGGGTTCCCCATTCAAGCCTAGAGACCTTTTATTAGTATAATAATATTAGTTTACTAGCGAAAGGAAGGTGGTTGCATTCCACTATCATTTGTATTATGATCTCCTTTAATTTTTTATGGTATTTTAACAATGCTGATGGTTTTGATTTTAATCATTTGTCTGCTTATGTTAGCCAAAGTACTGCATCTTAGGACACGAGGTTTATAAAATAAACTCCTTAAACTTTACCGTGTCTCTGATTCCTCTTGTTGTGGACTGATATGAGAATAATTGCGAACAGGTATTTCTGATTCCCACCATTCCTGAGAGTACTCTATGGTGCCAATTACGATCCGGTAAAAACCGGGTACGAACCGTCGGACGGAGCATATTCTCCGTCCGACGCGTACCCGGTCGTAAAAAAATACAAACATGGAATTACGATTCGCACGGGAACACCATTTCCGTACGATTCGTAAAAAACCCCCACCGAACAAAATAATCCTACAAATGCGATCCGGGAAAGCGCCGACCTGACGTCGGGACGCTCGCAGCCTGCCATTCACGAACCAGGAATTACGATTCGCACCGACGTCATCCCGCACGGTGAATATTTTCCGGCAGCCAAAAACTGCCGGGAAATCAGGACGACGCGAACAAGGACCACCAGTACGCGACGGACAGACAGGACGACGCGAACAAGGAGGACCAGTACGCGACGGACACACAGGACGACGCGAACAAGGAGGACCAGTACGCGACGGACACACAGGACGACGCGAACAAGGAGGACCCGTACGCGACGGACAGACATGGACCCAAACCTACGTGTCATCCCGGCCCTCATAGCAGTCGACCTCCTCTACAGGTTCCGACGCAGACGCCGCAGAAGGTCAGAACAACTAAGGGAGGGGGAGAAAGGGGGGGGGGGCAGGACCAGGGGCAGGCCACAAAACCACCACCAAAGTCACACAGCACACATGCCCTGGACATACCTGACCCCCATGCCCTGGTCACTACGAGGGGGTGGGGGCGTGTCCAGCAAAGCCAGCGTCCGCCACAACGGAAGTGCCTGACGACGCGAACCGGCAACACAACTATACAGGTACGTCCCGTACCCACGCCTTAAGAGCGTGGGTACGAGTCGTACCACGCCCACACCTACGTCACCCCAACAATGGCGGGACGGCTCGTACCCACGTGGCAAAGGCCTGGGTACGGGCCGCACAAGCATCACATAGCGTGGGGACGGATATGTACGGACCCTACCCCCACCCCCGTATGCATGGAGCATACCCCCAACCCCAACAGTGTAAGTACGACCCGTACCCCCACCCGCGTACGTATGGAGCGTACCCCCCACCCCAACAGTGTAAGTACGACCCGTACCCTCACCCGCGTATGCATGGAGCGTACCCCCCACCCCAACAGTGTAAGTACGTACCGTACCACCACCCCAACAGTGTAAGTACGACCCGTACCCTCACCCGCGTATGCATGGAGCGTACCCCCCACCCCAACAGTGTAAGTACGTACCGTACCACCACCCCAACAGTGTAAGTACGACCCGTACCCCACCCGCGTACGTATAGAGCGTACCCCCCACCCCAACAGTGTAAGTACGACCCGTACCCTCACCCGCGTATGCATGGAGCGTACCCCCCACCCCAACAGTGTAAGTACGTACCGTACCCTCACCCGCGTATGCATGGAGCGTACCCCCCACCCCAACAGTGTAAGTACGTACCGTACCACCACCCCAACAGTGTAAGTACGACCCTTACCCCACCCGCGTACGTATGGAGCATACCCCCCACCCCAACAGTGTAAGTACGACCCGTACCCTCACACGCGTACGTATGGAGCGTACCCCCACCCCAACAGTGTAAGTACGACCCGTACCCTCACCCGCGTATGCATGGAGCGTACCCCCCAACCCAACAGTGTAAGTACGACCCGTACCCCCACACCAACCGTGTATGTATGACCCTTACCCTCACCCGCGTACGTATGGAGCGTACCCCCACCCCAACAGTGTAAGTACGACCCCTACCCCCACCCCGTATGCATGGAGCGTACCCCCACCCCAACAGTGTAAGTATGACACGTACCCCCACCTCGAATGCATGGAGCGTACCCACATCCGTGCATGTCATGAGCGTACATATTGTGAAATTGGAGAGGTGGGTGCAGAGTCCTCCCAGCAGTGCCCTGAGACAGGAGGGGTGGGGGCCTATCACTCCCAGCAGTGCCCTGAGACAGGAGGGGTGTGTGCAGAGTCCTCCCAGCAGTGCCCAGAGACAGGAGGTGTGGGTGCAGAGACCTCCCAGCAGTGCCCTGAGACAGGAGGGGTGGGGGCCTATCACTCCCCGCAGTGCCCTGAGACAGGAGGGGTGTGTGCAGAGTCCTCCCAGCAGTGCCCAGAGACAGGAGGGGTGGGGGCCTATCACTCCCAGCAGTGCCCTGAGACAGGAGGGGTGTGTGCAGAGACCTCCCAGCAGTGCCCAGAGACAGGAGGGGTGTGTGCAGAGACCTCCCAGCAGTGCCCAGAGACAGGAGGGGTGGGGGCCTATCACTCCCAGCAGTGCCCTGAGACAGGAGGGGTGTGTGCAGAGACCTCCCAGCAGTGCCCAGAGACAGGAGGTGTGGGTGCAGAGACCTCCCAGCAGTGCCCTGAGACAGGAGGGGTGGGTGCAGAGACCTCCCAGCAGTGCCCTGAGACAGGAGGGGTGTGTGCAGAGTCCTCCCAGCAGTGCCCAGAGACAGGAGGTGTGGGTACAGAAACCTCCCAGCAGTGCCCTGAGACAGGAGGGGTGGGTGCAGAGTCCTCCCAGCAGTGCCCAGAGACAGGAGGGGTGGGTGCAGAGACCTCCCAGCAGTGCCCTGAGACAGGAGGGGTGTGTGCAGAGTCCTCCCAGCAGTGCCCAGAGACAGGAGGGGTGGGTGCAGAGACCTCCCAGCAGTGCCCTGAGACAGGAGGGGTGTGTGCAGAGTCCTCCCAGCAGTGCCCAGAGACAGGAGGTGTGGGTGCAGAGACCTCCCAGCAGTGCCCAGAGACAGGAGGGGTGGGTGCAGAGACCTCCCAGCAGTGCCCTGAGACAGGAGGGGTGTGTGCAGAGTCCTCCCATCAGTGCCCAGAGACAGGAGGTGTGGGTGCAGAGACCTCCCAGCAGTGCCCTGAGACAGGAGGGGTGTGTGCAGAGTCCTCCCAGCAGTGCCCAGAGACAGGAGGTGTGGGTGCAGAGACCTCCCAGCAGTGCCCTGAGACAGGAGGGGTGGGTGCAAATTCTTACCAGCAGTGCCCAGAGACAGGAGGGGTGGGGGCCTATCACTCCCAGCAGTGCCCTGAGACAGGAGGGGTGGGTGCAGAGACCTCCCAGCAGTGCCCTGAGACAGGAGGGGTGGGTGTGGAGTCCTCCCAGCAGTGCCCTGAGACAGGAGGGCTGTGTGCAGAGTCCTCCCAGCAGTGCCCAGAGACAGGAGGGGTGGGTGCAGAGACCTCCCAGCAGTGCCCTGAGACAGGAGGGGTGTGTGCAGAGTCCTCCCAGCAGTGCCCAGAGACAGGAGGGGTGGGGGCCTATCACTCCCAGCAGTGCCCTGAGACAGGAGGGGTGTGTGCAGAGACCTCCCAGCAGTGCCCAGAGACAGGAGGGGTGTGTGCAGAGACCTCCCAGCAGTGCCCAGAGACAGGAGGGGTGGGGGCCTATCACTCCCAGCAGTGCCCTGAGACAGGAGGGGTGGGGGCCTATCACTCCCAGCAGTGCCCATGGAACGCAAAGGGTGGAGTAGTCACATATACCATGCCCACAAATGTCAGTCAGGTGTACAAAGACCCTGCAGTACATGTACCACATGTGTGCGAGGCTGGGAGTATACGCATGCATAGCGCAGAAAAGAAAACATGTACACATGAAGTCATGTCAATAGGCCACATACACAAGTACAATGACTACCAAGGATGCCACGAATGATGCAGGTGGAGACATCGCTCAGCATGCATGTGCAAAGGTGAAGGACTAGCTCACACACCCAGCTAATGGACACACAGCTCTGTGCTAAAGTCAGGGGACACCCTGCAGGGAAAAAGTCAGGGTACACAGAGGAAGTAATACACCTTGGGACAATTGCAACATGCAGCAACTGCATACATGAATGGAGAAAGGTAGCTAACACCGTGTGAGGCACACAGATCCCAGGGTCCCCCCTATGAGCAGCACACTACTACATTTCCCACACACCTAACACATGACCAACATCCACAACCATGTAGCAGCCCCACCAACAGCAATGCCAGCAATGCAGGAGTGTTCCAAGGGAAAAAAATAAATAGCTTTATTCAGCATGAGCAAAAAACTAGTATGACGTAAGTCCAATATTAACAAAGCCCATAGGGCAGTCCAGGAGTCCCAGCTGGATGGGGGACACAGTGGGATGCGTGTCCCCTAGCTTGCCTGCACAGTTACAATCCGTTGTCTTCCACAGGGGTGAGGGCATCATGTGGGGGTGAGGAAACAGGCACCGCAGGGACAGGAGGGTGAAGGGTAGGCATCGTGGGTGCAGGGATGGAGGACTCCACCGCAGGGGGTGGGGCAGGGCCAAAGGCGGAGGCCAGGATGTCACTGCACACCTTCGCAAGGTCCTCCAGGGACTCCCCTGCACCCGAAGGAACCACAGGCTCCAAGGAGGGGGGGGGTCAGAGGGATGGGTCGCAGCGCCACTGGGGGAGGATGTGGACAGGGGGGGGGACTCAAGCACCCTGACTGGGGACCTCCTTGACCGCTTGCGGGGTGGTGTCAATGTGGGGCTCAGGGACAGAGCGGCCATGAAGGAGTCCTTGGGGGAGATGTGGCCAGGAGAGCTGAGGGGAGGGGATTTGGAGGGAGTGGATTGGGTGAAATGCGGACTCCCACTCTGGCTGCGTGTCACACGTTTGCCCCCCGACCCAGTGGGTGTGCCTACTGCACCCTGTGTGTGCGTGTCAGGAGGTGTGCGGCGGACCTTCCCTGCTGGTGTGGTGCCTGTGTCTGTTGTGGTGGGTGCATGCTTACGTCTGGGTGTATGTGGGACAGGCATGGGAGTGGGAATTGTGGAAGGAGCAGGGGTAGGGGGTGGGACGTAGCGCTGCAGGAGACCCACTGCTGCAGTCAGTGTGGAGTCTATGGACCTCAGCAAGTTGCGTTGGTCAGCCTGCGAAGAATGAATGCCCTCCAAGTATGCCTCCATGTTGTTGAGGACCTGGCTGTGGCCATGGAGGACATTAAGGATCGCAGTCTGACCAATCTGCAACTGCCGCTGGATGTCCACAGACTCAGCATTGGCGGCAGCAGTGGAGACAGGGGCAGGGGGTGCGGTGCCTGGCAGGAAGGAGACATGTGGGGACCGGGCGCGCTGGGAAGGGACACAAGCACGTGGGAGGCGGCTGATGCCAATGGAGGGGGCGGTGCCAGATGTAGGGCTGCTGTCAGATGGTGGTGCAGCCACCGCCCACTCAGAGTGATCATCCTCGGACCCGTCAGCTTCATACTCTGTTGTGCCAGTCGACAGGTCCCCGGGTTCACTCTCCACCGCCTCAGTCCCACTCGAAGTGCCAGCCCCGATGTCACCGCTGGCACTGGTGCTCGGTCCCTCCGCGCCGTCTGTGTCCATGTCTCCCTCCGTGTCCCCCGACGATGCTGTGGGCAGGGTGAAGAGACAGAAATAAATCATACACCTGTATACATATGTCACATGAGTCAAATCTACTTAGGTCACAGTGCATACCCTGAAACAAAGGAAGAGTTACAACTACAAAACAAGGTACATATGTAGGCCCTGCAAGACACAGTTGTGTGACCCACCATGCCATGGAAAAACTATGGAGAGCATGACACAATAGCAAATGAGATGACATGGAATTTTGACTGAGGAGCAAGGCCCTGGGGACAATCCAGCACTGCATCTGCACCACACAGCGTGGCAGGCAATAGGGATGAGCAGGGACCATAGGCAGGAACTAGAGGCACATGCAGCATAGGTAATACTGAGAACATGCCCACCCTGACTGGCACAATGCACCTTGAGTGTATGTCCAGACAAACATCACACACTGGCCAGTCCTAGCAAGGAGATGACAGGTCTTGACATGTAGGCCATGCCCGCACCACCCACCCCCTACATGAGACAAATCTGTGGAGACACAGGAAGCACTTACATCTCTTAGTCAGGGTGAAATACACATGGGATGCAAAACTTCAATATTGCACAAAAACTACCCAAGGTGCGGCTGTCCAAATTATCATGTACAAATGGCCATCATCAGATGATTGCAACAAGACACAAAGGCAATGGCCACCGTGAGTATGTAATAGGAAAATCAGGTCAGGCTGTACAGTGGACACTTGCAATACATCTCACGTCAACATACATGGTGCCAGGGGACAATGGCACAGAACACAACCTATGCTGTAGACACAGAGATTGTCGACATTCTCGGCTTACACACATGATACCTAGGAAAAGATGCCCCTGGGGACAGTAGTGGCCACACAACTCCATGCACCTGAATGGAAATGACTGCAACACACGCTAACATCCCTGCACTATGCGTAACGCACAATCATGCACATCATGTCACAGGCCACCACATGGGACATGCCTGCTGGAAGGCCTTGCACTCGAGAGATTAACTCCCATGTCTGGAATCAGCATTAGTGCCAACTGACATGGAACCCACAAGTCCAGAACTGGACAGGGCACAGGCAAGGTCACTAAACCTGTTACACACCACCCCCACACATGATGCTGCAGGCATTGGACACTTGGAGAATGTGTCAGGCTACATAACCTTGTGATGGAGTGACTACACAGAGACCAGGGAACACATTGCAAGGAGGGGAAGGCAGGCAGGAGAGCACTGCAATACTGTGGGGAATAGGATCTGCACAGCACCATAAACCCTGGAAGTGTATCCATGGAACATTGCACTTACAAATGCTGGTGAAACACAACAAACACACACATGTACCTACCCCCTTCCAGCTGCTGCATCTCCTGTAGACGCCTGTCCAAGTCAGGAAAGACCACCGCCAGCACACGTTTCTGGATGTGGGAGAGACGGCGGCGCCCGCGGTTCTTGTGGCTCTCAGGTGAGTCCCCCAGCAGGACCCGTGCGATCCTCCGCGTCCAGCACCGGATATCCTGCCAGCGTTTCCTCACCTGGGTCAGGCGCCGATTCCGACCTTCCGCCCTCCTCACGGCGCTGACGGCGTCCAGCCATATCTGCTCCTTGGCAGAGGCGTCTACCTGTGAGGATGGACAAGTGACACTACATCAATACACCTGGCACATGTCACAGGGACACAGATTAGAACACATTCGCTGTTTACAACAAGGCCTAGTATGCATCCAACGCATTGCACCTTTGTCATAGGGACATGATCCTCTGGGGAAGGGCAAAAGCAGTACGTGCCATTGAAAGTACACAGGTGGAATGAGGGCAACGACACAATCAATGATCCAGGCTCACACTGTGCATCACACCCACCCCTCCTGTCTCAGGGCACTGCTTGGAGTGATAGGCCCCCACCCCTCCTGTCTCAGGGCACTGCTGGGAGTGATAGGCCCCCACCCCTCCTGTTTCAGGGCACTGCTTGGAGTGATAGGCCCCCACCCCTCCTGTCTCAGGGCACTGCTGGGAGTGATAGGCCCCCACCCCTCCTGTCTCAGGGCACTGCTTGGAGTGATAGGCCCCCACCCCTCCTGTCTCAGGGCACTGCTGGGAGTGATAGGCCCCCACCCCTCCTGTCTCAGGGCACTGCTGGGAGTGATAGGCCCCCACCCCTCCTGTCTCTGGGCACTGCTGGGAGTGATAGGCCCCCACCCCTCCTGTCTCAGGGCACTGCTTGGAGTGATAGGCCCCCACCCCTCCTGTCTCAGGGCACTGCTGGGAGTGATAGGCCCCCACCCCTCCTGTCTCAGGGCACTGCTGGGAGTGATAGGCCCCCACCCCTCCTGTCTCAGGGCACTGCTGGGAGTGATAGGCCCCCACCCCTCCTGTCTCAGGGCACTGCTGGGAGTGATAGGCCCCCACCCCTCCTGTCTCAGGGCACTGCTTGGAGTGATAGGCCCCCACCCCTCCTGTCTCAGGGCACTGCTGGGAGTGATAGGCCCCCACCCCTCCTGTCTCAGGGCACTGCTGGGAGACATCAGGCATTCCCCCCCCTTGGGACCCCCCCTACAGTACATAGCATGTGTGTCACACCTGGACACAATGGCAGAAGTCACAGTCACAAAAAGGGACACAGTCTGTGGCAGTGGACACTGCACTCACCTGATAACCTGGTCGCCCATACAGCATGGGGTACCGTGGGAGGATCACATCCACCAAAGCCATGTTCTCCTCCAGGGTGAATGGCTGTGACCTCTCCACAGCCCTTGACATGGTTCCAGGGAATCAGTAGCAGCAGCTGGGTCGTGGAATACAGAGATGTGCAGGCAAGTGCTCCCTCATGGGACCTGGCTGCCTTATATCTGCCTTGCTGGCCCATCTCATGCACAGGAGTACCGAGTGATTGGTCACCAACATTTGCATCCTATGTTTCCTCCAATCCCTTCAAACCTAGCAGTCTGTGGGTTCTCTATCGGTTTCATTTTCCTGCATGATGTCAGCCCCACAATCACATTGCAACAAAGTAGAAGAATTCCAACTGACTTCTGCTGTGCACCTTCCAGAACAAATTCGAAATTTGAACTTGGTCTCCATGACAACCAGCATGCATGTAGGCCTTAATACTTGTCCCTCATGTGTCCCCTATGTAATTTGGAGCGTCACACACAGGTACGGTGCGTTTCGGGGCCCTAGGGCACCCCAAATGCATTGCAACGGCCCGTACACGCGTGCCTACGTTCACAATCACTATGGGTCTCCTCGCGTATGCGTACTCGTAGTGGTACGGGCCGTACACACGCATGTACGCTCACTATCACTATGGGTCTCCTCGCGTATGCGTACTCGTAGTGGTACGGGCCGTACACACGCCTGTACGCTCCCTATCACTATGGGTGTCCTCGCGAATGCGTACTCGTAGTGGTACGGGCCGTACACACGCATGTACGCTCACTATCACTATGGGTCTCCTCGCGTATGCGTACTCGTAGTGGTACGGGCCGTACACACGCATGTACGCTCACTATCACTATGGGTCTCCTCGCGTATGCGTACTCATAGTGGTACGGGCCGTACACACGCATGTACGCTCACTATCACTATGGGTCTCCTCGCGTATGCGTACTCGTAGTGGTACGGGCCGTACACACGCATGTACGCTCACTATCACTACGTGTACGCATACGCGAGGAGACCCATAGTGATAGTGAGCGTACATGCGTGTGTACGGCCCGTACCACTACGTGTACGCATACGCGAGGAGACCCATAGTGATAGTGAGCGTACATGCGTGTGTACGGCCCGTACCACTACGAGTACGCTTACGCGAGGAGACCCATAGTGATAGTGAGCGTTCATGCGTGCGTAAGGCCCGTACCACTACGAGTACGCATACGCGAGGAGACCCATAGTGATAGTGAGCGTACATGCGTGTGTGCGGCCCTACCACTATGGGTGTTCTTGCGTATGCGTACTCGTAGTGGTACGGACCGTACAAATGCCTGTACGGTCGCCATCACGATGGGTACACATACGGCAGCACTCCCATAGTGATTTGGGAACGTACACAGGCCCTCTTAGCAGCAGTGCGGCAGTTTTCACACATCACAGTGGTGATAGGCGGCACACAGGTAGGAATAGGGCGGACATACTTGTCCATGGATGGACATACTTGTCCATCGATGGACATACTTGTCCAGGAATGGACATCAAGGCATCGTCTGTGCATTACTACATGTGTGGGGCACAGGTGTGACAGGCTGTGATGTGGAACATTACTCCTGAGTGGAGAAGGGACCAGATGTATGATGAGATGTGTACAGGTGTACTGTGTGACGGTGCAATGTGTGCCAGGCATGCCCTTGACTCCTTTGACATGTGTGCATGTCGTACTGCACACTTGGGGTGAGCGTCACTGGCATGGCACGGACACCAACACACGGAAGTGTCCCCTGATGCCCGGTACAGGGGTTACCACACCTGCCTTGACACTACCCACGGTGCACAATGTGACTATGTCATGTATGTGTGGGGGCTTCCCATCAGGTTGATGTTGGTGCACCCTCAAAAGCTGCAGCTGTTGCAGCAACCACCATGTGTCTGTGTGTAGATGGACATCGCACACTGTTCCGCACACCATGCCACATGTGGTATCGGATGTGAGGTGCACATGTATGCATGGGACACGGAGTAGCGTGACATGGACATGTCTGCATCCTCACAATGATTGTGTTGTGAGTCATGACATGTGCACCTTCATGGCAAGGTGTGTGGGCTGTCCTAGTGTAATGTCATGTGACCTGTGTCTCTAGTGTTCCGCTACCAGTCTCTGCAATCGGCATCCTACTTCTGCAGATGTGTGGGCGTATGTCACTCCTGTCTTGCGTCTGGCTGTTCACTTGCACTGGGACACAGCTATTCCCATGCCATGGCATGTGGAGGTTCAGAATCTCCGTGTGTAGCTGGGTCTTGGTAGGAGTGTCACCTGGCAGCCATACGTGTCCTGGGCATGTAGCACATACCTGACTCCCTATGTAGCATATGTGTTTTGACAGATTTACATGTGCTCAGTACATATGACTTGTTGTCGTAGTGCACTCACTCCTCCTTGTCACTTCCTAATTACTGCAGAGCGCCGCCTCTTGCCCGACCAATTCCGGACTTGGCTGACATGCGGGAGAATGACAGCATCCGTTGCTACCGCTTCCCCCAACCGTTGATTCTGGAGTTGACGGCGAGACTGGCACCACACCTGCAACCGCAGCACAGGTATCCTACGGCACTGACACCCCAGCTGAAGGTAATGGCTGCCCTACATTTTCTTGCCACGGGTACCTTTCAATATACCATAGCTCATGTTGGTGGCATGTCCCAGAGCATGTTCTGCCGTGTGCTGCATGATTTCTTAGAGGCCATGTTGATTCACCTGGATGACTTCATCAAGTTCCCAACCCCTGAACAGTTGACTGCGGTCAAGCGTGGATTCTATGCCCTGGGAGGGATGCCCCATGTCATTGGGTCCATAGATGGGACACATGTAGCTTTGGTACCACCACACGCACGGGAGGTAGCGTACCGCAATCGGAAGCACTACCACTCCATCAATGCCCTTGTGGTGTGTCAGACCAACATGTTGATTTCACATGTCTGTGCTCGTTTTCCAGGATCAGCACACAATGCCTACATCATGAGGTGTAGCAGGATGCCTGAAATGAGGATGCAGCTGCGCAACGAAAGAGCATGTGTTGTTGGTGGGTACAGTCTGTCTGTCCTGTATTTTGCATAGCCTACCTGCACGACCGCTTCACCAGTTCTAACGATGTCCATGTGCTTCCCATGTAGGGGACGCTGGCTATCCCAACATGCCTTGGCTGCTCACACCTCTCTGCAACCCCATCACGCCGGCCCAGCTCCGCTACAACACCGCCCATGGCCGGACAAGGCGAGTGATAGAGAGGACGTTTGGCCTGCTGAAGAGCCGCTTTCGGTGCCTCCACAAGACCGGCGGCGCCCTCCCATATGCCCCTGCGAAGGTCTGCAAAATCTTCATGGTCTGCTGTATGCTGCACAACATGGCAGTTGAGAAAGCTGTGCCACTCATCCTGGATCAACATGACGAGGACCATCCACCCGTGGAGGACGAAGGGCTTGGCAATGGGGCTAGTGATGTGGAGGATGTGGAGCCGCAGGAGGACATCCGGACTCGGCTCATACGCGACTTCTTTGCTTAGTGGTGAGTACCAGTGTCTGAGTGTGCACGCATTGGTCCCCGTGTGGCATGTGTTGTGATGTGTGTCTCCACCTGCATGTATGGCACGTGAGTCAGAGGTGTGTGTGGGTGTGTCACTGGAGTGATGGTGGCAGTGATGGTTGTATTTCCCCAGTCATAATTGTGACCTAGCATGTTGTCATCCATACATGTGTCGAGTAAATGCACATGCAAGTGGCTGTGCTTTTTGTGGCTGACTTCTTGTGTGTCTCTCTTCCCCAGGTACTTGCGCATGCCGTCTGCTGGTTGCATTGTTGTGGCACTGCTATTCCTCATGGACACGTAATCGTGGGCTGACTCAGCGTTACAGGCACGGACACGTTTGGAAGTCTCCATAGGGTAAGGGATGCATCAGGGGTGTATTGGGTGTGGCAGTTGTTCACGATGTATGCACACTGCCCCTGTCGATGTTTGGTTCCTCTGCAGCCATGTAGCATCACCATGGGACACGACATGCAGCTGTGTACACCTGAATAGATGGTCTGACTGGTTGACAGTCATCAGTGATGGGATAGTGGATTGTGATGATGGCATCAATGTGTGTGACACTGCCCTCGGACACATACGGTTAGCATTGGCTTGACATGGTGTGGGACTTCCACATCAGCGGATCAATGGTGTATGGCAGGCTCTCCGTGAGCAGCTGTGGGTGTTTAGCTGTTAGCCGACAATTGTGTGCCAGTTCCATGGCTAACACGCATTTGTGCTGCAGAAGGGGGGTGCCAGTGTTGGACCCACATGTTACTCCACAAGATGTGTTCATGTGTACTTCAAGTTGCCTCTGCAATCCCGAAAACATGACTAATAAAGGTGTCCCTATGCCTCCAAGGTGCCTCTTCTCAGTCAATGCTGGTGTGTTGCCACGGTGCATCTAGCATGTCTGGCATGGTTTTCCCTGATTGTGGCTATGTGTCAATGTGTCGAGTAGCAAGATGCGAGCTGTGTGTGTGGGCTGAGACTGTGTAGTGGGCATGATGTCCATGACTGTGTGGGTATTGTGACATGTGCCATCCCCATGCATCCAACGTTGGCCAGGCCCCCATTCTCTGCATCCACCGGACTCAAGCTTGCAGGACATGGTTCTGCCACCTGTCTACACATACCTGGGTGCCCCCCAGGACACTCCACATGATCCCTGACCTCTGCGCATGACAGTTGCTGTACTCAATGTGTCTGTCAGCACGGTTGTGCTGCCACCCCCTCAGCTGGTTGGGCCCATCACGGGTGTGTATGGTGCTCCATGTCTGTCTTGCCTAATACACTGTGACCCGTGTGTCCTGTGCCAGACTCAGGCCCCAGGGTGTGGATGGTTGAAGTCAAAAGAGAACTCTGGCATGTTTAGACTTTACAACACACATGTAAGGTAATAATGCAACCAGCAGGCATCTTCTCTTCATAGTGTGATTTATTATTTGGGTGGGGGGGGGATAAAGTGAGGGGCTTTCCGGGAGTTTGGAATCCAAAGTTCAGTAGGGGAGTTGGTGTCCTTGCCATTGGAAATCCTCAGAGTCCATGCCACAGTCTTTGTCAACATTGGTCAGACAGTGACCAGCAGGGCCATGTGGCAGAGAATGTCTCTTGATGCTGTGATGCTGTTGCTCCAGTGGGCCAGGTGCCAGGCCAGGTGTCCTGGGAGATGGTGATGTTGCGCCGACCCTCACGGTCTTTTCCGTGGACGACCCGCCCTCCTGCGGGGACCCTCAGAAGCAGGCCGTGACGACGTCTGGGATGCTCCATCGGATGTTTCCTCCTCCTCCTCCTGCTCCCTCCCTGTGGGTGGTGATGTTCTCCGCCTTCTGGCACAGGGAGGGTCGGCCATTTTGTCGGCCATCCGACGGAGTGTATCGTGAATTCCCGTGTACGCCGTCACGAGCTCAGCCTGTCCGTCCTCCATCCTCCGTTGGTGTTGCAGTAGACAGGCATGTAGCTCCGCATGTTGCTGGGCCTGCTGGGTCTTGATCCCCTCGAGGATGGACACAACCTGGGCCAGGCCCGTGGTGTCCTGCCGGTATGTGTCCAGGATGTTACGGACATGGGAAAATACCGGTTCCCCAGCCAACTGGTCAGGCTCGCGCCTCCGCCGTCCTCCACTCCCACCACCCCTGCCCACTTGCACCTGGCCTGCCCTTGTGGGTACATCGGGTCTCCGGGACCCCTGAGGGGTGGCATTGGCGTTGTCGCCTGCCTCCTCCTGGGTGCCCGGGACACCGTGTCCCTCCTGGCCAGCCTGGCTGCATTGTGGTGGTGGGGCAGGGATCCTGGGTGTCTCCTGGGATGTGGCAGGAGTGGGGGTGGTGGTTGGCACAGTTGTACCTGACGCAGGTGCTGCAGGTGGTTGGACACCAGAGGGGCCAGGTCGGTCGGGGTCGTCCAAAGAGTGGTGAGAGTGGTCGCTGCCGGTGGGATCGGGCTCCTGCAGATCCGGGTCCTGTGAGTCTTCCCCCCCAGTGTTGGGGGGTGAACCACGACATTGACCTGTGTGTGAGAGAGACAATGTTAATTTTGGTCCATGCTACATCCATGTTTCATCAGTTTCAAAGTTGGCACTTTTCCTCTTGGAATTAGGATCTGTCTTGCATTCCACTCACAGTGCACTTGTGCATGGGTGTGTCCCTTGGGCACCACTTTGGCCCCTTTAACTATGTGTGGCACAGTCTTACTTGCTGCGTCAAGTGTGACTGCAGTCAGCAGTGGAGTGGGCAGGTGTGGCGAGCCATGCATTGGCGCCTTCCGTGTAGCACTGTACATGTGCACATGGAGTGGATCCACACACTTATATGATGCAGGTAGCTGTCGTTTTGCTCGTGAACAGGTTGTGACATGGCCCTGTGTTTTGCCATGGAGAAGAGGGGGGGTTCTGGCACTGGCCACCCTTGTCTACATGCACGCAGTCTACCTGCTGACGAGCAGACATTCGCACACGCCACACGGCTGATTTGCTCTCCCTGTGTCTCGCTCCCTCTCTGTCCCCCTCTCCCTCCCTCCGGTGTCAGCCTCCTCCCTCTGTCCGTGTCCCTGTGTCTCCCTCCCTCTCTGTCCCCCTCTCCCTCCCTCTCTGTCCCCCTCTCCCTCCCTCTCTGTCCCCCTCTCCCTCCCTCTCTGTCCCCCTCTCCCTCCCTCCGTGTGTCAGCCTCCTCCCTCTGTCCGTGTCCCTGTGTCTCCCTCCCTCTCTGTCCCCCTCTCCCTCCCTCTCTGTCCCCCTCTCCCTCCCTCCGTGTGTCAGCCTCCTCCCTCTGTCCGTGTCCCTGTGTCTCCCTCCCTCTCTGTCCCCCTCTCCCTCCCTCTCTGTCCCCCTCTCCCTCCCTCTGTGTGTCACCCTCTGTCACCTCAGGCCAGCTTCCTGGGCACACACTGTTAGCAGATCTTTGAATGTCCCTTGGCTTGTTGATGTGAGTTTGTTTATGATCTCCAGGCACCCATTGGGTGTAGTGTGTGTCTGTGCGCTGCTGCTGTGGTGGTGTGTGCTGCCACTCTTTCACAATGTTGGCTGTTCATTAGCTGCTGTCATGTGCAAGAACGTGCCGTCACCCCCATGTGTTGATGCAAGGCGTCCGCCATTTGCTGGCGAGTCTTTCCTGTGTGGGGACACACTGTTTGTCTGGCTGTGACCTAGGCCATATGGGCAGAGGGCATTGTTGTCTGCTTCTGAGTTGCACTATGTGAATTTTGTGGCCCACCCTCCCACCATCCGGGTTACCGTGTCAGGTGTTGGTGTCTTCTGTGGCCTGTGACTTGACATTGTCCAGCTGGGTGCATGGGGCATGGTGGCGGCAGTGGCATGTGCGTGTTCATGGAGTGTGGTTGAGTCATGCGATAGGTTGGGGTGGTTGCGTGCCTGTTAGTGATTTTGGTTGTGGATGACGTTTCCCCCATGTGAGGTGCGTTGTTTGTGTACTCACCCGGGTCTCGGAGTCCTTCTAATCCGTCCACTGCCTCCACCGGCAGTATGGCCATCACCCTCTCCTCCCAGGGCTGGTAGTGTACGGGTCTGCGGGAGGGCCCTCCTCCAGTGGCGTTGGCCTGGTTGTGTTCCTCCTGCATCTTGGCTCGGACCCTCCTCCGCAGATCGTACCACCTGGATTGGCATTCCTGCCTGGTCCTTCTGGTGTCCCCAACAGCATTCACAGCATCGATGATGGTCTGCCACATGGCTGTTTTAGCTGCCATGCTGGTGTTTCTGACCAATGTTCCAAAGAGCTGTGGCTCTCGGTTACTGAACTTTGGATTCTTGGTAGTGGGCATGGTGAGGGGTGTGGGTGTGGATGGTGGGGGGGGTGTGTGGATGGTGGGGGGGGTGTGGATGGTGGGGGGGGTGTGGATGGTTGTGGGTGTGTGGGTGTGGTTGTGCAGGTGTGTGTGTGTGAATGTGATGAGGGGGTGTTTGTGAAGGTGGTTGTGTGAAGGTGTGCAAGTGTAAGGTGTGGTGAAGCTTGTAGTATGGTGCTGTAGGTTGTCTGTGGTGTCTGGCAGCAGTGAGTCTGTTGCAAAGGCTCATGGTTTGTGTGTGTGGGCCCTTTTTATTGGTCCATTGGTGGGTGTGGCTGTGTTTGAAGTTTGGGTGGGTGTGTTATAAGGAGTGGTGGTGTATTGGGCCTCTGTTTGTTTTTGGCAGTAGCAGGTCAGTGAATGTGTTATTTTAGTGGTTGTTGGACATGTTTAGTGGCTTAGTGCCATTCGAATGGTGTATTCTTGTGTTGTTTTGGTTTGTCCTGGTTGTGTACGTGCGTTTTTAGCGTGTGTACGGTGTGTACATGGGCCATTTGGTTGTACGGTGCTGTCCTTGTGTGTGGCTTGGTACGACTCGTACATGCGGTTGTGATGTTGGGGCATGGGGTGCGCTCCGTACTTAGGAGGTTGTGGTGGGGGTGCGACTCTGACGTACAGCGGTGTACATAGACGGTGGTACGACACGTACAGGGGTGGGGGTACGACTGGAACGTACTGGGGTGTAGGTACAGGGTGGTACGACACGTACAGGGGTGGGGGTACGACTGGAACGTACAGGGGTGTAGGTACACGGGGGTACGACACGTACAGGGGTGGGGGTTGGACTCGAACGTACAGGGGTGTAGGTACACGGGGGTACGACACGTACAGGGGTGGGGGTACGACTGGAACGTACTGGGGTATACATAGACGGGGGTACGACACGTACAGGGGTGGGGGTATGACTGGAACGTACTGGGGTGTACATAGACGGTGGTACGACACGTACAGGGGTGGGGGTAGGACTCAAACGTACAGGGGTGTAGGTACATGGGGGTACGACATGTACAGGGGTGGGGGTAGGACTCGAACGTACAGGGGTGTACATAGACGGTGGTACGACACGTACAGGGGTGGGGGTACGACTGGAACGTACTGGGGTGTAGGTACCAGGGTGGTACGACACGTACAGGGGTGGGGGTACGACTGGAACGTACAGGGGTGTAGGTACACGGGGGTACGACACGTACAGGGGTGGGGGTTGGACTCGAACGTACAGGGGTGTAGGTACACGGGGGTACGACACGTACAGGGGTGGGGGTAGGACTCCAACGTACAGGGGTGTAGGTACACGGGGGTACGACACATACAGGGGTGGGGGTAGGACTCGAACGTACAGGGGTGTAGGTACACGGGGGTACGACACGTACAGGGGTGGGGGTACGACTGGAACGTACTGGGGTGTACATAGACGGGGTACGACACGTACAGGGGTGGGGGTTGGACTGGAACGTACAGGGGTGTAGGTACACGGTGGTACGACACGTACAGGGGTGGGGGTTGGACTCGAACGTACTGGGGTGTAGGTACAGGGTGGTACGACACGTACAGGGGTGGGGGTACGACTGGAACGTACTGGGGTGTAGGTACACGGTTGTACGACACGTACAGGGGTGGGGGTTGGACTCGAACGTACTGGGGTGTAGGTACAGGGTGGTACGACACGTACAGGGGTGGGGGTACGACTGGAACGTACTGGGGTGTAGGTACACGGGGGTACAACACGTACAGGGGTGGGGGTTGGACTCAAACGTACAGGGGTGTAGGTACACGGGGGTACGACACGTACAGGGGTGGTGGTACGACTGGAACGTACAGGGGTGTAGGTACACGGGGGTACGACACGTACAGGGGTGGGGGTTGGACTCGAACGTACAGGGGTGTAGGTACACGGGGGTACGACACGTACAGGGGTGGGGGTACGACTGGAACGTACTGGGGTGTAGGTACACGGGGGTACGACACGTACAGGGGTGGGGGTTGGACTCGAACGTACAGGGGTGTAGGTACACGGGGGTACGACACGTACAGGGGTGGGGGTACGACTGGAACGTACAGGGGTGTAGGTACACGGGGGTACGACACGTACAGGGGTGGGGGTTGGACTCGAACGTACAGGGGTGTAGGTACACGGGGGTACGACACGTACAGGGGTGGGGGTACGACTGGAACGTACTGGGGTGTACATAGATGGGGGTACGACACGTACAGGGGTGGGGGTAGGACTGGAACGTACAGGGGTGTAGGTACACGGGGGTACGACACGTACAGGGGTGGGGGTACGACTGGAACGTACTGGGGTGTAGGTACAGGGTGGTACGACACGTACAGGGGTGGGGGTACAACTGGAACGTACTGAGGTGTACATAGACGGGGGTATGACACGTACAGGGGTGGGGGTTGGACTCGAACGTACAGGGGTGTAGGTACACGGTGGTACGACACGTAAAGGGGTGGGGGTACGACTGGAACGTACTGGGGTGTACATAGACGGTGGTACGACACGTACAGGGGTGGGGGTAGGACTCGAACGTACAGGGGTGTAGGTACACGGGGGTACGACACGTACAGGGGTGGGGGTAGGACTCGAACGTACAGGGGTGTAGGTACACGGGGGTACGACACGTACAGGGGTGGGGGTTGAACTCGAACGTACAGGGGTGTACATACACGGGTGGGGGTGTACATACACGGGGGTACGTGTCGGACGTACGGGGGCGGGGGGGAGTGTTGGGCGCGTATGCGGGCACATGTCTCCATGGTTGCTATGGGAGTTCGGTGCGGACGGTGTTTTTTCCATACGGTTGTGAGATCGGACGCACGGGATGGATCGTGATTCCTCGGTCGGACTTCACCTTTCACATTTGTACGGTAAATCGTCCCAGGACGTGTCGGACACATTTTCCGACCCGAGGACGTGTGGGGAATGATTCCGGATGCGGTTCGTATGGACTTTTTCCCATGCGAATCGTGATTGCCAGTTCGTACGGCACTTGTACGATTCGTACGGTAAAAAGACCGGATACGAGTCGCATGGGGAATTTTTTACCGGATCGTAATTGGCACCAAAGTCGCTTGTTCTGGGTTGTCTATACATTGGGACCTCCGAGATAATACGGATAACGAATGGGACACTGATGCTGGTCGGATAGGGGTTCTGGGTTCTGAGGTGAGTTTTTGGTACACCACAATTCACTGAGGTCCTGGTTTCCTGCGCATAGTTCTGTGCATGAGCAGAATCCCTGCAAGAAGACAGGCTCAATTCACACTTTGGACTTCTGAAGGTAAGGGCCCAACTTGTCCTTTGACAATAGTGTTTGTATAAAACTTTACTCCCTCTCCTGGCCAAAAAACGAAGTGCACGGTTCCAATTAAACACAGTTTAAACAGAACACAGAAGGTCACTGCTGCCTCAGAGCACCCTCTGATGTAGAATATCCCTGTTGCTGGGTGGGGGAGGAGGGGCTGGTTTCACTGACTTGTTAACACAATGGTGGCTGGGGGTGCACTGTTTAACATACAGGTCTTAGCAAAAAGACAAGGGGAAATTTGGAGGGAAAATTGATAGTCACCGGGAATGAGAGGGAAAAACGACAGAGATTTAGGACTGCAAGTCCCATAATTCAACACGTTAAATGGAAGCAATCATGGGCAGGCAAAACCACAAGTTTGAACACAAAACAAGTAATTAAATATGCACGGGCAGGTTAAAACTACAATTTTAGACTGTAACAACCACAGGCACAGACAGTAATCACAGATAGGGAAAATCGTTTTTTTAACTTTTGTAGGAAAGAGACAGCACTAGTCTGCCTCCTTACCACGTGTGCTGCTCACTTCTAGTAATGACTTGTTACTAGGCCATAACTGCCAGATGCATTAACTTTGCCAATTCTGGTGGGATTTGCAGCCAAGGAAAGTCTTTAGATGTGCTTTTTAAGTGCCAAAACAACTGCTTGGTATGTAGGTTTAGTATTTCTTACAGTCACTGTGGGTGGTCCTTCCACTAGGCCTGGGCGTGAAATTTCGCTTTTGTTCACTGAGTTTTTCCCACTCTGTAATCTGTGTAGCATACCGAGTTCCAAAAAAAATCTGCGTAGCAGAGCAGAGTTTTTCTTAGCTCACGCTTGCGGACATTATGTTGGCGAGTGCGAGTGAGGAAAATCTTACTCCAGACCACCTCCCAGTAAGATTTCTTAATGCGGGCAGTCGGGGATGGCCGCTACCACTCACGTTGAGCAACCTTCAGTTCACGTTGAGGAAGCTGCCGCTGAGTAGAATATCTATTGTAGTTTCAGAAGAAGCGGCGCTCTCTTGCACTGAAGGGGCTCTTTGCACTGATTTTCCAGCATGGAACAAACTCCCATCACTAAAAATCGGCGCAAACTGCACGACTCAACGCACTCTGCTGCTCGCAGAACTCTGCGTAGTGCGGTGGAGTTTTTGGGTCAGATAACTCCATGAACACCTCCAAGGCCAGTCCTACTTTCCACACTATTGGCAGCTATGAGACATGGGCAGCTGACACATACGTGTCTCTGTGTAATGTGCTCAGCCTGAAAGAAGAATACATGAAGGCATGGAGGCGAGTTTACAAACCTCCGAAATAAATGGATCCTTCCGCTTGGAGGGCTGCACTGGCACCCACTCATTCTTTTGTACAGAATAGCGAACAGAAAGTGTGATGATGGTGAGGAGCAGGAAATATGCAAGTGTCGTGCAAGTCGAAATAAACAAAACAGCCCCTCCACGCCTGTCCCCTTCCGCTTCATGACCACATCCTGTTCCTGCCCTACTCTACGCCCCACAGAGGTGTGAGTCAGGCAAAGTCCCCCGTGGGATGCAGCTCTCCCCCGCCTTTTTCGCACAGCCTTTGTGGTGAAAGGAACAAGAAGAAAGTGTGCCACTAGTTATACCACTAGATTCTAGCCAGTTCAGCGGGTGAAGCATGCCCTGCTCAAATTTGGGTAATGCAGTCAGAGGTTTGCATCTTGGTGAATCCAACACAGATAGACAGTTGTCCCAGGATGACAAATGAGGAATTACTGAAGTAAGCAGTATTTGATATGTGCAGTGCTGCTAAAAACACAAATCTGTAGCAAGGCCTGCATAAAACATGCCTTATTATTATCGTTAATGCGAGTAAAAGCCACGTCCAGGACAGAAACCGAGATATTCCAGGTGTTATGAAACCATCCAGTGACCCTACATGTTACTTTCACTGAACCCAGCTGTGTGTGGAGGGATCGCATCCTAAGTTGCCCATAAGTCTTTCAGCCACGTGACCGCAGACCGCTCACAGATCTCTGCAGCAGGTGCATTGCCTACTGAGTAACGGTGTGAACATGCAGAGACTCATGGCCTATAGAATTCCACAGGCTCATCAGGGGCCAGATGTACATAGGTAATCGTTTGCGATTACCAAACAGTGAATATTTGTGATTCGCGTTCAGCGGCGGCAGAGGAGCGTCGCCCCACTGAGTTCAAAGAAAAAATAAAATGAAAACGCCTGTTAATAACGTTACGTTATTATAATTTTGATTTTTGTCCAGAGCCAGGATAGGGCAGGGCATGGCTGGGCTCGCTTGACATCAGAGGGAGGAGAAGTGTATGCTTCGGCCGGTCAAACCGCCATGCGCACTTCGCATGCTCTCCACCCAGCTGTATTGCAAAGCTGGGTGGAGAACATGCACAGCCTCCCACTCCCTGTCTGAGTGCCTAACCAGGGAACTCAGACCAATCACAACGCCGCTGTCATGCTGGTGACAGCAGCGTCATGATTGGCTAGGGAAGCCTGTGTGCTTCCTGGAGACCACAGAAGAGGATGGAGGAGAGGTGGCGGCCGGCAGGTAAGTGAGCTTTTCTTTTCTTTATTTTTTTGTAATTCCTCCTGTCGTGTAACTCCTACCAATCCGTAGGACGTACGCATTGTTTGGACAACATAAACTAAGGGCTTGGTGTCAAGACCGATTCTGGGCACCCCCGCAGGACATGCTGGCCTATAGACCAGCTAGCTCACTGTGCCACCGTAAGCCCCCCCCAAACCTACCAGGGAGCGAATAGATTCTGGCAACCACTGAACATGACAACCCTGTCCCCTCAGGAATCGTGGAAACAGTACAGAACCTTTCGCTCAGTCAGGCGTGCTCACTTATTTTCAGAGTAATATACAGAGAATACACAGTGGGACGTTTTCAATAATATTTATTGAACCAAGTTATTCTTGCATAAAATACGAGTCCTGCAATGATTAGTAGACAGAAGCAGATAAAAATGATTACAAGGACAAGAAGCGTAAATAGTAGATATAGTTCCACCATGGTCCTAAACAATTGTATATATGTAGGCATATAAACAAGGCAGTAATCTAGCGTACTCCTTCTATGCAAACCCTACTGTAAGTGTACCTAGAGTGGGTGTAGGTATAGAGCCAAGAATCCTCCAAGGGATGATCCAACCCCGTTATCTGATGGGATAGAGTGAAGGACCCCGTCTTGGTCACAAACTGGACACCTCACGAGATGTCAGGTTGCTGCGTGGTGATTTCTCAGCATGCACCGACCCTCTGTGTCAGCGGGAGTACCGCCTCTACTAATCTATCAGGATGCTCATCTTTTACAATAGAAAGCAGCCTTGCGATGTACGCATAGATTAGTGATGTTATGGATATGTAGATAGCCCTGTCACCCCGTGGATGAAGGTAGTGATGACATTTGTACGTACTGTGAAACGAGACCTTGTACATGATGTTGAGGGCGTTGTGATAATGTCCTGCAAAGCTAGATGTAAAAACAAGTTTTGTTTCTGAGAAACTAATCCAAAATTGTTGTGCATGCAAATGTGTGCCAAAGCTCGCAGATGGAAATGTTATTTGTAATGACAATGTAAGAAAATGAGCTGCTTTGAAACATGGGCCTAACTCGGGAATATAAAACTCTCTGCCCCACCACTACATTTCCCCAGTGACCGCTCCTGTTCACTATTTGGTCATCACAAACACCAATGTAAAAATGTGTCTTTAACACATTCTACAATTCCCAGTGGGTCGCAAATAGACTTACATCATGAATATTAATGAGGTATGTCTTGGTTTGCGACCCATTGGGAATCGCAAAAATCACTGGGATGGTGGCCTGCTGAGGTCAGCAGTCCACCATGTCTGTGATTGCTTTTAAATGAAGCAATCTCTATTGTTAAATGCAGCTCGTTTTCCTTAAAGGAAAACGTAATGCGTTTAATAAAAGAAAGTTGTCTTTTAATTTTTTAAGAGAAGGCAGTGGTCTGTGGAACCACTGCCTGCTCTTAAAAAATGTTTTACAAACATTCACAAAGGGGAAGGGGTCCTATGGGGACCCCTCCCTTTTGTGAATGGGTAATGGTGGTAAATTGTGAATGTTTAGCAACCGCATTTTGACCAAAAAACATTCCTGCATACCACTGTGATTCATTACCAAACACCCCCCTTCCCGATACTGAATCTCAAACTCAAATTGCGATTTGGTAGCAGGTTACCGATTCGCAGTTTGGCCTTCGTGCATTTCAAAATGCCTTTGTGCGTTTGCATATGGCCCAATTCTGTAAATCGGGCCGCTTGCGACTGGACAAAGGCTTTGTACATCTGGCCCCTAAATCAGCAAACTATTCTGTTCTGAGCGCAAGTCTATACCACTGGCACATTTATGCACTGAGTTATCTTATGAAAATTCAAACATAACTTTGAGGCTGTGCACTTGCTAATGCTGCTGACTTATTAACTCACTGAGCCATTTTATCATGATTTTGACCAGTGTGATGAGGGAGTATACATAGAATCGCATACACACAAACACACACATACATGCATTAGATGCAGGAACCTTCTGAGTCACTGTATCCAGATTCAAACCCATCACTGAGGAGTGCACAGAGAATGCTGAAGCAGGCGCATTAACTCACTGAGACACCCTATCATGACTGTGACTGGCAGGCCACTGCTCTATCTTACCATGACTCTGACCGACTGTATGGCCCAAGGACACTGCTGCTGGTGGGTCTGAAGTTTCCTGTGCAGAGGACATGTTTCACAAGTCCCCTGAGAGTTGTCCCACATGTTATGGATGCTGCTCACCAACAGAGCTCGAGGCCCGTTCAGGCGGCAGAGGCACACCCAGTGTGGCACTCCATTTACCACGATGCTTGGTGTTACATCTGGTGCTCACTAGACTAGTTCATCCACTACAGGTATCTGTGGGTGACCTCTAGGTCACAAGTTAAAATGCATCGGGCCAACTCCGCTATTCATCCTTCCCAGGTCAACAGTATGAGTGCCTTTGAGTTGGATAATAATAAACATCTGTTTTTTGTGATTAGCGCCCTCGAGGGGTAAATATGTGCTCTTCAAATATGCTTTTTACAACACCATCCATGCCTGGTTGTAGATGGTTCACAATTGTAAGGTACAGGCTTTTCTACCTGCACCCCAGAAGTGAGACTGGTTCTCACTATAAATCCATGTAGGCCCCATAATTCCCCCTGAGTGTAAGCAGTGGGTAAGGTAGTGCTTGGACACAGGAGGTGTAGCGCTACAACATTTTCTTGCCCCTCTGTATGTATGTAGCTTAAAGGCAGTGATCGAAGTGGGCACGATTGGTAGGGCATGGCATGCCCCTACTATTTCAATTTGATAGAATCCGTTCCCCTAATATTTTATTTTTAAAATGCGCCCCAGGATGGCAGAACTAGCCAAGGCCCATAGATAAGGCTCGGCCATTCAGGGACGTGCTGAGTTGGCAGAGAAGGAAAAAGACACAAGGGCATATATAGAAGCCCCTAACACCACAGGTGCGTCACTTTTTCTGACGCTTTAGTGGCGTTGCGCCATTCTCCATATTTACAATATGGCGCTTAGGCACTTGAAGTGGCTCAACGCCACCTTGTACATATGACCCTCTCTGCCGCAGTCTGCTGCATCAAAGGGGCGGGCAATGGGTGTTGCTCTAGGCGTTCCACCACAACCCCCATTGATTTTTGATGCTGCCCCAGATTTACAAGACTGGGGCAGTGTCAAAATCTAACACCAGGCAATATCTGGTCATAGAATGGCAATACAAGGAAAAATGATGAATTTCTCCTCGTTTTTTGCAGCACACATAGAAAGAGCCGTTATTGGTTGTTAATGTGCAGGAAGGTGTCCCTTCCTGCACATAAACTATCGCCCCTGCAGTGCAGGCACTCTTGCAACATGGCACAATGGTGCCTGCGGTGGTGCTAGGCCTCTTTTTTAGCACCAGCGCTAGGGGAAACACAGGGGTGCTTCATATTCTTGTAAATATAGCACATCCCTGTGTTTTGAAAATGTGAGATCGCGGCGTTGCCAAATTTGGCGTAACACCGCGCTCCAGCATTTTCTTGTAAATTTCCCCTTCTGTCTCTTCCTTCTTCCTGAGAAAAGTCAAGGACAGTGTCCACGTCTCCTGCTGTGCCCCCATCTCTCTCCCCTCCTCTCATTCCATCTCTGTCTCACTCCTCTTCACTTGCTGAATAAAAACCACATACCTCACACTCTTCACCTAACGTTTACATTAAAGGTTAAAGCACACAACCACCCTTTAAACCATGCACCAAGCAGTGGATACAAATTGTGGGCTTCAGTATCCTTGTCACTGGTATGAAGCTGAATTTAAATAATGAAACCAGACCCCCCAGAACCGTGATTTAGGCCATGCGAGGGACAGCGTCTTTGCTCCCTAAAAAACAGTACAATTCAATCAATTGTTTTCCAAAGTCAAAACTACATTTTAGGAATTCTAGCATAGTGTCCCAAACCCTGATTGTTTTTATGCTTTCATTCATCTTGTTTCTAGGTCCATTTATATTTAATGTAGCCCTGCATTGCGTTTTTAGTTCTCATCTGCAGTTCATTCATTCCTGAAAGTGATTCCCAGGCACACCTGCATTTTAATTTCTAGCTACAATACCAATGTGAACTTCTTGCTCTATTCCATATTGCATGTATTATACTTGTGAATTGTACAGTTCCCAGCCACTTATTGAACACAAATCACCACGGTCTGAAATCGGAGCGTTTAAATGGAACAGGAAAACGGATTCGTTCATGTCATAAAAAGAATGCCAAGTTTTTTTCTTAAGAAATATTTATTCTTAACTGGAGCACACTTTAGCTTACATTCTGTTTCTCCTGAGATGACAAATGCCTGGTTGGTACTGAACATTTATTTAAAAAACACCTTGCCATCTGCCCACTACCAAAAACATTTGGCGGGGATCAAGATGGGGGTGCCGATCAAATCCCTCCCACCCCCATGGTACCGCCCTGACCGTGACTTCAATAAACGGCTCTTACCCTCTCTTTCCTCTCCTTTCCCTCATTTGTTCCCCTGTGAAATGGATCCAAAAGAGAAAACAACACTTTTGATTGAAATGTCATCTTTTTGTGACATTTTCCTATTTCAAAGTGAAACCTCCGGACGGAGAGGAAAAAAGGCTAAAAACCGAAAAATAACTATATAACTAAATAAAGCAAGACGGAGTGGTCGCAAAGTGACCACATTGGTTTTATTCACACCTGAACGCGTTAGCGCCACTTTCCAGAGTTTGCCATTGAAGCGCTACTTTCATTTTCTCTTCCTTCTATGACCAGCATTGTTCTCCCTGGGTGGGTGGGGGGGGGGGGGGGGGGGGGGGTTGTGCATCATTTCTGGAGGTCCTGCAATACCTGCTTGATGTTCAAGTGGAAAGCGTTTAATGTGATCCTTATCAGCTGTTTTCCTTATTTTAGTTTATAAAATGTGTCCTGGAGCTCTGTGTTCAGGAATAGGGTCTTTTTAAACCATCCATCATGTTTTGTAAGGATAGAGGCAGCGACCATTGAAACTGGTTCCTTCCGGGCCCTCTCTTGAGGTCCTGAACGTTTAAGGCAAAAGCACCCCTTGATTTCTGAATGGTGAGTGTGAAAGCCTTAAGGTAACCATGTTGTTCCTGCTTACATTTCACATGCTTTACTTAATCCGGCATTCCAAGAGGGTTTGCCTTTTCAAGGATTTTGTTGCTTTTTTTAGGCAGCATATTACCGTTGTCTAGTGAATAATTTGAATTCAGTCGCATCAAGGTGTTTATAACGGGGCACAAATGGGTTGTAGCTGAAGACAGTGTGAGTTTCTCTCAGTGGGGAAGTATGGTGTTCAGTGGGGAGAGGATGTGGCACAATGGTCAGAGCTGCCGCATTTGGAACTGGAGAATCGGGTTCAGCCTTCATGACCAGTCCAACAGTCCACTCCCCCGAGGGAGCTCATTCCCATGCTAGACCTTAGAAGGCTCGGTTAGACCTTAGAAGGCTCGGCTAGACCTTGGAAGACTCGGCTAGACCTTAGAAGGCTCGGCTAGACCTTAGAAGGCTCGGACAGACCTTAGAAGGCTCGGCTAGACCTTAGAAGGCTCAGCTAGACCTTAGAAGGCTCGGCCAGACCTTAGAAGGCTTGGTTAGACCTTAGAAGGCTCGGTTAGACCTTAGAAGGCTCGGCCAGACCTTAGAAGGCTCGGCTAGACCTTAGAAGGCTCGGCCAGACCTTAGAAGGCTCGGCTAGACCTTAGAAGGCTCGGCTAGACCTTAGAAGGCTCGGCCAGACCTTAGAAGGCTCGGCTAGACCTTAGAAGGCTCGGCCAGCCCTTAGAAGGCTCGGCCAGACCTTAGAAGCCCTGGAGTCTTACCTCCAGCAGGTGGACCCTAGCAGTGGCAAGTGTGGGGTAACATTTAAGGCCTGTCCACCACAATCCATACTGAAGTTCATTTCCAGTCGTGCGGGCAGGCCAATGAAGCAGCACACCCTAGAGCAACAGTGACTCTGAGGTCACAGGACCCTTGAGGCGAGTCCACCTCACGCACTGGTACCTCAATTGGCCTGGTTTCACAGTTCCCCTACATGTTTTCCCGCTTCGACCACTGTCCAAAGGTCACAGGGCATTGAGATGATTAGGGTTGCTCTCCAATTCCCTGCATGCCCCCTGAGCTGCTTCCCTTGGTGAACACCCTAAATATCGAATCAGAAACGACTGCCCAGAATATCGAATTTAAAATATAGAGTGGACAGAATATCGAATTATCAAAATATGGATAGGTCAGAATATCGAAATTGGGGTATGAAATATCGATTTCCATAATATCGAATTTTAAAATATAAATTACCATAATATCGAATTTTTTTTAGTGTTATGTATGGTAGTATATGTGTTAAAATTATGTATTATTTTTGTAATGTATGTTTAATTTTTTTAAACAAATGACTGTTATGTAATTAAATTTTTGCGTAATTTAATTCCGTAGCGGGTTGTGGGTTTATAGGGGAATAGGGTGGGAAGTAATTTAATTATGGTTAATTAAATATTAATTATATTGATATGTTTTGATAATTAATTGATTGATAATTAATTATTAATTGGTAATTAATTTTTATGAATTGGTAATTAATTTATATTAATTGATAATTATGTTAATTGTATTTTTTATTATTAGGAGCGGGTTGTGGGTTTATAGGGGAATTGGGTGGGAAGTAATTTAATTGTAATAAAGTAAATATTATTTTTTTTATTTATGTGTATTGATAATTAATTGATAATTAATTATTAAATGGTAATTTTTTGTATTAATGGATAATTAATTTGTATGAATTGTTAATTAATTTTTATTAATTGCTAAATAATTTTTATTAATTGATTAATTGATAATAATGTTATTGTATTTTTTATTATTGGGAGTGGGTTGTGGGTTTATAGGGGAATTGGGTGAGAAGTAAATTAATTGTAATAAAGTAAATATTCATTTTTATTTATATCTATTGATAATTAATTATTAATTGGTAATTAATTTATATTAATTGGTAATTAATTTTTTTCAATGGAAATTCATTTTTATTAATTGGTAATTATTTTTAATTAACTTTTTATTGGTATTGATAATTAATGTAATCTTATTTTAAAATTAAATCATTACTTTCCCTACTTTTGCACTCTCTGGAGTGGGAATAGTAAATTTTATCCTCCCGCTATCCAACGCTTTCCCTACTGTTGCACTCACTGGAGTGGGAATAGTAATTTTTCCCTTCCTGCTATCCAACGCTTTCCCTACTGTTGCACTCTCTGGAGTGGGAATAGTAAATGTTATCCTCCCGCTATCCAACGCTTTCCCTACTGTTGCACTCACTGGAGTGGGAATAGTAATTTTTACCCCTACGCTATCCAACGTTTTCCCTACTGTTGCACTCACTGGAGTGGGAATAGTAATTTTTACCCCTGCGCTATCCAACGCTTTCCCTACTGTTGCACTCATTGGAGTGGGAATAGTAGTTTTTCTCTTCCTGCTATCCAATGCTTTCTGTACTGTTGCACTCTGTGGAGTGGGAATAGTTATTTTTACCCCTACGCTTCCAACGTTTTCCCTACTGTTGCACTCACTGGAGTGGGAATAGTAATTTTTACCCCTGCGCTATCCAACGCTTTCCCTACTGTTGCACTCATTGGAGTGGGAATAGTATTTTTTCTCTTCCTGCTATCCAATGCTTTCTGTACTGTTGCACTCTGTGGAGTGGGAATAGTAATTTTTACACCTACGCTATCCAACGTTTTCCCTACTGTTGCACTCACTGGAGTGGGAATAGTAATTTTTACGCTCTCACTATCCAACAAAATCTCTCCTTTTTTACATTACTTTTATTATGTTTACATTTTAAGCTTTTTTATATTATATTATGTATGTTTCATTTAATTGTTTTTAATATTTAATTACTTTTATATTATTTTTAATACATTTAAAAAATTTGATATTTTAGCGAACTATATTTTAACATTCTATATTTTGGAATCAATATTTTAGTACTTACCTGTTTGTAGATAGGGAGTCGATATTCTGTCCTTCTATATTTTGGCGTCGATATTTTGGGCATTCTATATTATGTCCCTCGATATTTAGTCACTGAACCGCTTCCCTTCCCCTTCTTTGCTGCACTCAATGCACGGCTGTCTGTATGTGTCTACTTCGGGGTTCACACAGCTCTCGGTGGACCACCAGGGCCTTTTTGTGTCCCCTCTCTTTGGAGGAAGCCTGTGATAGCAGGACCTTTTGTGGGCGTAGAAAGGAAACACCTGAACAAGTACCTGAACAAGTACTGCAACACACCTGCACAAAGGAGGTTGGCAACCAGGCTATCTTCCGCATCCTATGACCTCATCTGAGAAACTCTGCCTCTTCTGATTGGCTGCTGGGGGAGGTCTGGCTTGAGCACACACAAGCAGCGGCCATCTTGGGATGTGTGCTATCCCTGGTGAAACCAGACTAACAGTTCACTTTTGTTACCCGGGTTCAACGGAACTGTACAACCCTCACCCTCTTCAATGATCCGTTTCTGCTGTCACTGGTTGTGTATGGAGCTGGAAGTGTGTGGCAGCCCACAGGTAACATCTGGACTTGAAGAAGCCCTGTCAGATGTTCAGGAGATGACCCGGGCCAGAGGCAGGCTACCTAGACCGAAGAGGTAAGGAATGGACTCCAGGCCTGAGTGGCCTTGACGTAGATACCACCGCACCTAAAGAAGATTACACTATGAGAGGTGAAAATATAATACATTATTGTTGAGAGTAAAATCTAATTTCTACACTAGGGTTAATGGAGGTCTCTAACCTACAAAAAGAAACTTTTAAAGTCCTGGGTGAGCTTGCATCACAAAAAAGGCTAATTAGCGTCTGGAGCTGCTTCAACTCCATGACCACCTGCTTCATTGAGAACATTACTTACAGAATGCATAGCATCAATGCTTCAGCCACCTTCACTAACTTCAAAGGACTTTATCTCCCACCCTCTTATCTGATGTCCCCCCACTGGACAGAGATACCCTTCGGACCATAATGTTGAAGATAAAGTCGGTATCTACTGCAGACCCTTGCCCACCGCTAGCTGTGAGAGCCACGTCAGTGGCAGTGCAAGGCCCTCTCTTAGATTTGCCTAAAGCGTCCTTAAGGCAATCCTTTAAGCATGCTGTCGTGGTCCCACTCCTGAAGAAGCCCAGAGATGGTCCGGCAATTCACAAAAACTGCTGGCCAATCTCTTGGATGCCTTTTGCGGCTAAATGTATGCAATCCTATGTGGCACAGTGTATGGCCTGTCATTTACAGTCATCGGAGTGTCTGGAACCCTTGCAGGCCGGGTTCCACCCGGTGCTTGGTACCAAATCAGGGATGACGATTTAAGTTGAGATGGGGACGCTGGCAAGGTAATAGCCCTGGTGCTATTAGATCTGTTAGCCGCTTTTGATACAGTAGACCACATTATTCTCATGGACCATCTGAAAGTGGCAGGCTTGTGGGACAAAGTCTTGAGTAGGTCCATCTCATTCCTTCAGAACCACTCCCAGGAGGCTCATCTTGGCCTCTTTGTCTCTAGGACATCTGAGCTTATCTGCGGCGTTCCGCAGGGGCCATCACTCTCTCCCCTGCTCTTTAACATTTATATTAAACCTCTTCTTTGCAAGCGGTCTACCATGGGTTGTCACCTGGACAACTATGCAGATGACTTCTAGTTTTTGTTTCAGGGACGGACTCAAAGTTTTGGACGGGAGGAGTTTCAAAATACTATCAGATATGTTTTTGAGTGAATAAACCTAAATCAATTCACGCTCATCGCTCAATAAACGGAGATCGGGATTCTTAACCTTACTGACCTCTTGTCCAGTGCCTCCTGGGTACATGAGCTAAATGATCTCCCTGTGCCCAGCATATCAGCTGAAAGCCTTCGGGATAGTGGTGGGCAGTCATCTAACCTTAGAGTCCAGGATCGGCTCCGTGATGGCTAAATGTGCATTTTTGTTAAAGACCAAGAGGAATTTGGCTCGCCAGCTACCACCTCCAGCCTGGAAGTCGGTCATAGCATCCACGGGTATGTCCAGGTTGGACTATGCCAATTCTCTCTATCTGGGGCTCCCTGAGAGGTCCATTAGAAGGCTACAGGTCATCCAAAATGAGGCTGCCCGTCTCACTCTTGATTGGCACAGAAAATCCCAGGCTACACTGGCCTTTACACAGATGTATTGGTTGCCAAGTAGGCAGAGGATCCACTTCCCACCTGACCTTTCAATCACTACACAGCCATTCCCCTCTCTTTATCAAAAAGAGAATTTGGAAATAAGAGCCAGGGGGGGCTTTCAGGTCAGAATCTGCTTGTTGTTCCCAAATATAGGAGCGGGTGGTCAGAGCTTTCTTTGGAACTTCCTCCCACTGCAGCTCAGTCAAGAGGCCAATTTGATCAGATTCAGGGAAGCCTTGAAAACCTGGCTCTTCAAGCAGGCCTATGAAGAGTTCACCCTCAGACGCATCTTCTGTTGTTCTAGTACCTTTGGCCCCATGTAACCTTTGGTGTATGTGCACTTAATACATTCTGGATAACATAACACAACATGGCGAGGCCCCACTGCTGCTGCCGTGACTCGAAATGAGGAGGAGCCTTGCTTCAGCCCAAAGCATCAGGCAAAGTTGCTTCATGTAGCGCCTTGAGGCACTGCAATTTGTAAACTGCTGCCGAGATCAGAGACCTGTTGCTACTATCAAGCCCTACTTAAGACCAGAGAAAAGACCGCAAACTTCTCCTGTGTTCCGTAGAAAAGACTGCACTTGTGTAACATCTGGTGAGTGTGGGGAGTGTCCAGTAACACCCATGTTAAGGATTGGAGTGCCGGATACTTTCCTCCCCTCCGCGGATCAGTCGTAGGAACTGGAAGTAGGGGCGCGGGGGTGCTGCAGCTCCCCCAACATAGCCATGTTGGAGTTTAGAAGGTGAATGATCAATAAAGATGCTTTAAACCTTTTCATTTTGTCTCCTTTTCAGTGCCTTCAAAGACAGAGGTCACACGTCAGGCTATGCCTACTGAGAAGCTGCTGCTTATTCTTTTAACATAGAGACTGGCGTCTACTTTTCTTTCTCTGACTGCAAATTCAGAGGATTTTTTAAAGTGAACAATGTGGAAATTTCTCAAGTGCAATGGGAGCGTCAAAGGAAAGTCCATGTGTTTCCTAACAAAAAACAACATTGAAGTACCTGAAAATTAACTGTACAAATATTCCAAAGTATGTCAGTGGTTAGGAAAGCACATTTTTGGTAGTTCTTAAGTATGATGGAAATACAGAATTTAATAGGATCAAAATAAATAATGACACTTTGCTCAATGTATCACAAATATTTGCTAGAACCAGATTTTCACACATTGTCATTTGTGCGCTACATAGTTATATCAGTAAAACTGTATGTATGTCCGTGCAAATTTGGTGGTCACTGCAATAGAAAATGTGCTGCCTGTAAGTGACCGTATACTACCAGATCAGGATTTAGTTATATGTTTGGGACAGTGTGCTCCAAAATGCAACACTGGCTACATACCAGACCCTTACCACTTGCCTGCTGAATGGACGCGGCCCATTTACTACACTTCTTCTTTGTGTGACACTTGGATTTTTCACAATCTTCATGACTTCAGTGATGTAACACTGATGGTGGCACCCCACTATGAAAACTGTTCCAACACCATTGGTATAGGTCCACAGCCCCTTGTGCTGCTCCCAGAGTGCAGTTCTGCAGCCTTGATTGGTCCTCGCGGGCTGCCAACCACAATGAATCACTCCAGCGGTGTTCCCGATGCACCCGATGGTTCTCCAGGCGTCCAGTTTTTAACAGCTCTATGTTCCAGCCAACAGAGCTTACTTTGGACTGTGGCCACTGACATCTTGGCCAAATGTACCTTTGCACAGTAGCCACCACCAGGGTTGGACTCAGGCAAAAAATAGGTCCGGGCACCAAAATAAAAGTGGCCCCCGTTAGCGAACCAACAACCTAAAAAAGTGGCCCACATGTGCAAATCAGACCAGTTTTGAACTTGTGAAGACATGCTGTATGGGTATTTTGCAAGGGATGGAAGAATGCAGGCATTTGTTATGTTATCCATTTTTTTTTAAAGCACTCGATTACCCTGAGGTGTCTTGGCGCTAGCGGATGAAACACAACTAAAGGAACCCTGCTTCATTTAATTGTTAAAAATGTATGTTTTTAATTGCTTTCTGAAGGCCAGCAGTGGGGGAGCAGTTTTGATATGAATTCGAAGTTAGTTCCAGCATCTAGTGGTTCGAAGGATGAAACTGCATCCTCTCCACTTTGTTTTCTTAAATCAAGGTCCTGCATCATTTTTGGCTCGCGGAGATCGCAAACTTCTGTTGAGCTGATACCACTTAAAGGATTGCCTCAAAAAAAGAGGACCAGAATCATGATGTGCTTTGAAAACCAGGCAAAGTGTTTTAAAATGTACACGGATTTGGACCTTCAACCAGTGAAGGTTTTTAATGGCCAGGGAGATGGATTGAAACCTGGGAATTCCCAGGAGAAAGATTTGTGGTTGCTGCACGCAATGTTTGTAGTAATTTCAGGGAAATTAGAAGTACAAACTGGTCCAGAATCTGTTAAAAAAGGCCCACACACTGATCTGACACACCAGCCCATCGGGCACTGCCTGATTGCCCTAAAGGCCAGTGCAGCCCTGGCCACCACCCACCACTAAAGTCCCAGGCAAGAGTTCACTGCTCGCCACCCAGTCCAGTGTGCTAGCCAGGGCCGGACTTGCTGTAGCGGGCACCGGGCGTTTTCCCGGTGGGCTGGAAGGGTGGGGGCTGGTTTCCTTGTGGTGGGGGCCTGTTTTGTTACTGGGGACTGGTTTTGCAGCAGTGCTGCTATATCGACCCCCTGTAACAAAGGCGGCAGCAGTGATAAAACAGCCGGCTGCAGCAATGCTTCTCCCTAGCACCCCCCCCCCCTCGCCTCAGCTTCCCCAGTGCCGGTCCAAGTGTATTGCCAAGGCTGGATTGTGTTGCCAGCCCTGCCATGGTGCTAGCGCCTGGTAAGAATCTCCACCTGGAGCTTTGAGCTCCTCTCTAGAAATGTGTGGCAGAGCAGTGTAAGACTATTGCCACGAAAGTCTGCACACAGTCTATAAACCTGCTGTTGGGCATCGGAGGCTTCTCGCTTGCAAGATCCGCTCAGGTAGGCATAGAAACCTCCTGTGTGTTGCTGTGGGTCTGCAGGCCACCACACAGAGTAGTAAAATGGGCTACTCAAATTTTTCCCCCAACATAAATAAAGTCTTAGAATGTTTTTGAACGGTATACCTGCCAGAATATTAATTTAATATGCAATATACAAATGAAGGTATTAGGCAATTCAGTGTGCTTGCAGTAGTATCTGGTCCAGTGGTTCCAAGGACAAACCCAAGATCTGTCATGAATTTCCTAGATGCCCTTGATCCCTATTTGCCCCAGAGAACCAGAGGGACACAGGCATGCCAGAGACCACTTCCGACAGCTAGAAAATAAACCCGTTCGGTGGGTCTTGGTCCCCTCAGTAGAATAGAGGGTTGAAATGTCTATGTTAGCGCTTCTTAAGACTTCTCCAGCATCAGTCACCCTAAATATTCTGTGTGACTCATTCGCACAGTGGTGACTAGATCATATGAACGTTCTGCTCCAAAATATTATTTAATGGAGCCATACTACCATTTATGAAACCATTACTAAGGCACAGATTTATTAAAGAGTTGTGTCACACTTGAGCCACACATTGGGGCACAGAAGCGAGGAACTCATAAGTTGGATTTATCAAGCACGCAAGCCCACTTTGCATGGTCTTGCGTGTCTTGATAAATCTAGAGTAACGCAACGCAGCACAAATCGCAGCGTTGTTACTCTGCCCAGGAGTCGTTCCATGGGTGGAACGTGAATGTTCCCACACATCCACCCATGGATTTGGACGCATTCCCAGATTTATCATTACGGATAGACCTGGGAATGCATCAAAATGCTTCGTCTCCCCAGGTGAGGCATAACGTGGAGACATATATTTATTTCCCCTAGTTACTTACTCTTTCAATGTGTGCTGCATTCTGCATGATTTTTAATACATATGCCCCTAAATGAATTGGCCATGAAGCCATCTGAGTTTGCTGTAGTGGCATAACAAAGGTCTCCGCAGCCGCCACGGTGCAAGGTGCCCCCTCAGCACAGTGCCCTGTCCTGAGAGCTCCTGACTGAGACCAGTGGGGGGGCCTCTCCAATTTCCAATCTCCAATTTACAGGTAAGTTTTCTGTGATATTTTATGCTTAAGAGTCGAACAAATGAGTACAACTGAGTTATGCATAACTTTTAATAGTACACAAGCACTTGATGTTTTCCATCTCTTTTCTACATAGGTTGACCAGTACAGCATGCCCCTCCAGCAGAGATATTTGGTGTCGTAGGTTGTATCTGTTCCATTTATTTTTCAGTTACACCCCCTTTTTCTATACACACTACGCAGTAGCAATTAACATCTAGGTCCTGAGTAAGGCTAGACACTTGTTAGGTCATGATATCCGAAAAATGTAGACCGACTTTGCAGTTATTATGTTAAAACTGCATTAGCACTGTTTTTAATCCTAACAACAAGAGACAACCAATAAAAGTTTTTTCTCTCTTGTTAGCTAGTTTTAGTTCACTTTTCACTGTTCCACAATTGGTTGCACTGCGTTCATCACTCACACAACATACACAGCTCTTCATCTTGGGTTTTAGATGACCCTATTTTGTGATAACATCAAAAACATCCCAGTGCTCCTCCCTCACAGTGAGTGGGTTGTAGCCCTCGGCTGTACTAGGAGTTACAGCTGGGAGGAGATCCCAGATGATGAATCATGTCACTTCGGTGAGTGTTGGGATTCCGTCCTTTAGTTAGGACTTCCTGTGTAGGTAGAGTCTTCTTTGTACTATAGGCACACATGCTACTATAGCTCTAGGTAGCTGTTCTAGACCCGTGGACATCACGGTTTTGTATATGTTGATTGGGGGATAATATCCACACTAGTCTTTAAACCTCCCTCGGACCCTCCCATCCTGGTGTGTATCCTTGTCCTTTGTGTCCTCCCTTCAATCAAATTTGCCTACTTTACAGACAATTCCAACAGTGATTCGATCCTTTTCAATCTATCGATCTCTAATGCACTGGACCCGCCCGCTCCTTTAAAAATAGTAACAGCTAATAGATCTAAGCCATCTGCCCCCTGGTCCTCCGCTGACCTTGGATCAGAGAAAAGCCTCAGTAAGCGGCTGTACTGTAGCTGGAGAGGTTCCTATGACCTTGTAGCAAAACACGCCTATAAGGCAGCCCTTAAAATATTTTGCAAATTTACACGGCAAAAGATGAGAGAGCATTTCTCGTTGTGCATCAAGAATGCTTTTAACTCGTCTAAAGACATTTTTCAAATTCTAAAATCTTTTACCACATCGGAAGTAACTAAAAGTGCTTTTCATCCTTCTCCTGCTCTATACACTAGTCTCTCTGATTTCTTCGATGATACTATTCTCAATGTTTTCATCAGAAGTTTGATTAGCTGGACCTTTAACATCCTCTGATAGCCCAGTATCTGTTCTATTGGAATCTAACCTAATTCCCGAAAAGTACTTTCTTGAGGAGTTATTGAAATGTAATTCTGGCTCCCCAGATGATCCCTGTGCCCCTCAATTTCTTAAACTGGCTGCCTCAGTGTAAATCCTTTAAAGGATCTCAAATGCCTCCTTGAAATCTGGCATTTGTCCTGCTTTATGGAGACAGGCATTCCTATTGCCGAGTTAAAGAAGCCCAATGCGGATCCAGGGGTGCTTAGCTATTTTAGACCGATATCATTGCTACCTGCACCCACAAAGATATTAGAAAAGCTGGTTTATGGCCAACTGTCTTCCTTTGTAGAAGCTAATGACTTGCTTCATGACACTCAATCTGGCTTCCAGGCAGGCTATAGCGCGGAAACTGCCCTACTGGTAGTGTCTGAGACTGCTATAGAGTCTCTGGATGGCGGTACCTCTGCCATGGTAGTGAAGCTTGATCTATCAGCAGCATTTGACAGGGTTGCACATTCTACCTTGTATTCTCATCTTTGCCCAAACCTTTGGTTTGTGGGGTGCCACAGGATTCTGCTCTCAGTCCACTGCTTTTCAACCTTTCCTTGGCTCCTTTAGCCACCCTTATTAAGACCTGGTGAGTAAAGGTTGTTTCATATCCAGATGACACAAAACTTGTGTTTTAATTTAGAGATCATTCAGAGGCAGCTTTTCTCAATTTCAAAGATTGTTTAAAAGATATTTCCAAATGGGTGGACACCAACTTTTTGAAACTGAATGCAGACAAAACTGAGGTGCTCTTTTTCAGTCAAATTGCTCCCCCTCCATCTAGCCTCTGGTGGCCCTCTGAATTGAATCCTCCACCAACACTGGTTATTTCAGCTAGAAGTTTAGGGATTATGTTTGACTCTGACCTCTCCTTCGTTTACCAAATTCGAAATATTTCATTGTCCTGCTTTTTGAAGTTAAGATCTGTCCGGAAGCTATTGCATTTTCTTCCAGAAGAGACCCGAAAGATCATAATCCATGCGTTGATGACGTCGCATTTGGATTACACTAACAGTTTATAGCTGGGTCTTCCAGCTTTCTTGATTTATAGACTCCAAATGATACAGAATGCGGCAGCCAGGCTGATTCGACAGGTCCCCTTTCGTCATCACATCTCCCCTCATTTGAAGCAGCTTCATTGGCTTTCGTATGCCAAGAGGGTTGAGTTCAAAGCCCCGACATGGGCATTGAGAGCCATTAGGAATTGTGATAATACACAAACTATGATTGAAAAGCTGCATCAAGGAGACCATCTTGAGAACTGTGAGGCCCTCTTTTTTACCCTCTCTGTAGCAGAAGATCATATGATAGCGGATTTTTTAATTTATCGTCCACCCGGTCCCGCGGCACAATTTATATTTAGCCTTGTAGAGAAGATGGTTCAGCCAGCACTGCGCTAAAACAATTTGCTAATCTTAGGTGATCTTAACTTGCATTTTGATAATAATGCCAACCCTGAAGTACAATCTTTATATAAGGATCTCATGTCCCTGAATCTGGCACAAAAATTGGGTTCTTCTACTCATCAATTGGGACACATTTTAGACCTGATATTTGCCAATTCCGCAGAGATTGAGGTTGGGGTGCCATTGTCGGATCCCTGGTCAGACCACCATTTGTGGCCTTTTCTGTGTGTTTTTGTAGGCTTGTTCCTACTGAGCCAAGCCAAGTAGACTAGGTTTGATCCGGAAATCTTCTCTTAGATGCTCTCGAACACCAGCCCTAAACTTGAGGAGGATATTAACATAGCTAACAGGGGCGTTGAAAACTGGATATCAGAGGCATTGGATGAAATAGCACCCCAGACCACTCTGAACACTAAAAGGAAGAGGATATCGGCACCCTGGTTTAACAACACCTTAATTATGGTAAAAAAAATGCAAACAATTAGAGCGTAGGTGGACTACTGTTCCATGAGTAGGGATAACTATAAAAAACGAGCTCAAACATTATCACGCGCTAATTAGGAAAACGCGCTGTGATTTTTACACTAAAAAAATTGAAAGTGTGAACAACTCCTCAAAAGAATTGTTCTCCATTCTGAAATCTCTGAAATCGCTTGAACGCATAACGGCCCCTGTGTCTACTTCCCCTGAGAAATGCAATAAAATTGCTGACTTTTTTGTGTCCAAAGCAGCAAAAATGTATGACTCCTTTCCAGCTGAAGCACATGGTGGCATTAATCTGGATACCTTTTCTGAAACAACATTTGAGGGAATACCCTTAATTAATTTAGGGTGCCGGCCCTGGAAGATCTGATGGGTATGGAGATGACTATTAAATCCGGATCTCCTTTGGTCCCAGCCCAACCTAAGATCTTAATGCAAGGAGGAAACGCCATTTTGCACTGTGTTTCACAGCTAATTGCTTGTTCCTTTTACCTGGGTGAATTTCCTCAGAAATGGAATCGCATCAAGCGACAGTGCTTCCTTCACAGAAAAAACCATCAGCGGATCCAGCATTGTTGGAATATTTGCGCCCTATCTCGCTACTATCATTCTTCACAAATATTGCAGAGAAAGAGGCGAAAAAGCAACTTGTAAATCATATGAATTTGACTGACTTGTTTCACTCCTCACAATCTGGCTTCAGAGCCTCCCACGCCACAGAGTCGGCGCTGCTCCTTGCAATGGAAACCCTACAGACCGTTGCAGAGATCCCGCTGGACATTAGCGTGACATTTGACACTGAATCTCATAATCTACTACTCAAGAGATTATGCAGTTGTGGGGTCAGTGGCTCAGCATTACGCTGATGGACCTCCTTCCTCACATCGCGGCGCTTTCAAGTTGCTCAGCACCCACACAGATCAAAGAGCACCCCTTTGTTGCAGGGAGTCCCACAGGGCTCGATTTTAAGTCCTGCTCTGTTTAATCTTTACATGGGCCCCCTTGCAGAATTAGTGGGAAAACATAATGTAACTGTCATATCATACGCCGATGATACGCAACTTATCGTCACCTTGTCTCAGGACTCGGCGTTGGCTGCTAATCAGTATGCTTAGAGGAGCCAGCCTTATGGCTGTCCAACCACTGCCTAAAACTTAATGGCAACAAAACCGAGGTCATGATAGTGGGTAAGACCCCCTCTATATGGACATCTGCATGGTGGCCCGAGGCACTGGGGCAAATTCCTGCCCCAAAAGCAGAAGTAAAAAATCTCGGGGTTTGGCTGGATTCCAAACTAACGGTTGAGAGCCAAATCTGGCAGGTGGTGGGGAAAAGAAATATTCTCCAAAGATGGGTGTGCAAATAATTTGGTGACGCCAAAGAAGGTAAAGACCCTTGTCCTGCTAGGCCTAAAGGTGGAGAGTGATGAAGACCCTGAAAAACTAAGGAAGCTGTGGCTGCCAAGCAGAAACCCAGAGAACAAGTCGCAACTCAATAGTTCTCTTGCTTGAACTTGTGAATTGTCTTGTGTGCGTCTGGAAAGTGCAGAGGGTCGAAAGGTCACACAGTGCTGGAACTGCTGCAAAGAGATCCCAGCATCCATTTGTAACTCATCAGGGTCTAAACTAGAGATATGGACAGGCCCTGGAACTGAATATCTTGACACTTTCGAATGAAGTACTTTTTAACAAGTACTCTGATGAGCCATCGTGCCTTGATTCGTTGGAGCACCGATACCCCTTCAGGAGTGAGTCATTTGTGCTATACCAAGTAACATAACATAGCATAACATCCTTCACATACAGCGGCATCAGACGCCTTTAAACATATCGTTAAATAAAGCAAGACATAGCCAGCGGCTTAGTTTTAACACACACTAGCCTAACCAACTGAGCCTTCTCCAGGGGAACTCGTAAAGCAAATAAATCCCACTGATATGTAAGAAACCAAGGATGGCTTGTACTAAGGTGCACAGTACCCCAACGCTGTCAGTCAGTCAGTCAGTCAAAAAGTCCTTTATTTGGTTCTTTCATAACCATAAAGTGCAGTGTATAAAAGAATCTTTTTTTATCCCATTATAAAATATAACAGTGCCCCAACAGTGTGAACTATTTAACACAGCACATTATTCCCCATCATCAGGAATGGCACTTCCGTAATGGCGGAGGAGCGTTGCCCGACTGAGTCAGTCAGCGAAAAATAAAATGATAATAAAATATATATATTTTTTTCCTCCTGTTACTAACTGAGCCAGGGAGTCTTGGGTGGGGCTGTGCCAGCCATGGCAGGCAGGAGGAGTGGTAGGTGCACTGTAAAGGGCGCATGTAGGTTTCTCCAGCCGTCTTAGGCCGGCCAAACTGTCATGCGCACTTAGGGTTCTCCAACACAGCTGTAATGCACAGCCGGGTTGGAGAAACAGCACAGACTCCCAGGCACTGTCTGTTCGACAAACCAGGCCACAAAGACCAATTCTGGCACTGCTCTCATGCTATAGAGAGCAGCACTGGGGTTGGGTGGGGAGCTTGTGGTGGTGTCCCAGGGACTGCTGGGACACCATCAGGGCAAGAAAACAAAAGACACACAGATGATGGACGGCATGCAAAGCAAGTGAAACATTCACCCCCAGTCAACAGATCTGGGTTAAATCCATCATTCTTTTGCTCACCATGCCACCACAGTTTAGACCCAATCAATCAATCAATTAATCATAGCATTTGTAAAGCACAATAAAGTACCCGTGCGGGTTTCAAGGCGCTGGGGGGGGGGGTGGGAGTGCTGCTACTGCTCGAAGAGCCAGGTCTTGAGGAGTCTTCTGAAGGTCAGCAGGTCTTGGGTCTGCTGTAGGTGGATGGGGAGGGTGTTCCAGGTCTTGGTGGCGAGGTGGGAGAACGATCTGCCGCCGGAGGTCGCTCTTTGGATGCGGGGGATGGTGGCGAGGTCGGCTGAGCTGAGCTGGCGGGGGAGGGTGAGGGTGTAGAAGCTGAGTCGTCTGTTGAGGTACGATGGATTTAGGCCCAGATCTCTGTACTGGGGTGAATGTATGACATTGTTCTGCATTCTGTCCATAAGTTCTTCTTTTTGAATTGAATACCATCAGGAGCAGGAAAGCAGAGGAGCATCGTGGCGGCCAGCAGCAGCAGGACAGGTACTTTTTTTAAATTATTTCCCTAATCCCCCGCTCCCACCTCCACCCCGCACTCCCACTTGAGTTTTGCAGCAGCCGCCACTGCCCATCATGCACCGACCGAATGCTCTGTTTTAAGCAATTATGGTCAACAGTTAACCATGCACAAAAATGTCTGAACACCTAGTGATGATGTGAACATATGTATCATGCTTTCCTATTTCTGTCCGTAATTGCATCAGAATGGTCTACTAGGCTCTCAAATTTAACAAACGTGCCCCCGTAGTGCACAATTTTAATAAGTTGTCCCAATCCCTGTTGACATAGCGTGACTCACTCATGAAATGAGGTTTGTTTCTGTTATCCTTACGGGCCCTCAACAAACGCAGTTAACAATTTGAATACTTTTTTCCATGTATCAGTTTTTATTAGCATTTACAGAATCAACAGTTCAATACTTACCCACTAAGAGAATACAATGTTGCTCAAGCAAGAGATTGAAATGTAACCCCTCCTTCCTTCCCTTCAGGCTCTAACAAGATCAATTTCAATAAGATCCCCCCCGTTGACAAAGCGTGACTATACACAATACGGCCGCGCGGCTCCTCCTGGGCATTCCCAAATTTAACTCGGCCGCAGGAGCATTACAGCACTTAGACTGGCTGCCCATAAGACACAGAGTGGACTTCAAAGCCCCTGCCTTGTCTTCAAGGCCCTGCATGGTATGGGACCCGACCACCTGAAGAAGAGATTTACTTGGACAGGCCACCGAGAACCTTAAGGGTCCCTACGGCCAACAAAGTAGCGGTTCCAAAATTCCGACTCTCCTCCCGGCGAGAATACCCTTACAATCCATTTAAAAAATATGAGCAATCTCTTGGTTTTCAGCAGAGCTTTAAAAACCTGCCTTTTTAAGACTTTATGAGTCACATCTTCCAAGCTTTGACACTGTTGAGGTTTATTCTGTTCAAGCTTAGTGCCAAGACACCTCTGGGTGATCGTTGCGCTCTATAAATAAAATTACTTTAACATAACATTGACATTAACTCACCAGTGAAATGTGGTTTGATTCCCTTGTCATGCCGGACCCTTATCAAACATACTCCAATGTGCACAATTTTAATAAGTTGTCCTGGTCCCCATTGACAAAGTGAGACTCACCCGTGAAGTGCGGTGTGTTTCTCTTATCGTGCAGCTTACCCGACACCAACACCCGCCATTGCAGCTTTCCAAATTTCAACGCAACACGAGACTCCTTCTTCCAATGACTATTTTAAGTATTATTGATTAGAAATAATACGTAAGAGTGACATCCATGGCATATCTTCTAATCTAATTTGTGAAACATGAACTATAATTCAGATCCTCATTTGTAATATATGTTATGTTACAGTTTCTTCAATTTTTTTTTAAAGCGCTGAATCACCACAAGTGGCTTCCAGGCGCTGGACGGACAGATAGCATGAAATTGCTCATAGTCGCTGAGGACCCTGCAAGATAACATTTATGTCACTCCCTTGGTCCAATCGGCGGACGATTTGGGGGCCAAAAATCATTGCCTCTGCTGACGCCGCCCAGCTTCTGTTCACATGGGTGTGCTCCACCTCCTCCGTTGAAGGCTGCTTGAACAAGGTCTTATAGCGGCTGGCCTCTGCACAACTAAAGTGTGATGAGGAGAAATCCAAAATCCTCCTGTATGGAATGTTTCCATCTCAGTTTAGAGATACACTCTGGCCATCAGACCTGGCTATGCCAGGCTCAATGGGGCAACTCGCCAAGAATCTTGGGGTGTGGTTTGAGGAGAATCTCACGTTCGCGACCCAGATCAAGAAGTGAGCTGGGATGTGTTTCAGGCTACTTAGAAGCCTTCGGAAATTCCTTCCACTTCTTCCTAGGGCCGCTAAAGAAACAGTCACCCGAGCCCTGATTTTATCCCGGTTGGATTATGCCAATGCCCTGGATGTTGGCATCCCAGGATATCTGCTTAACAAACTGCAGGTTGTGCAGAATGCGGCAGCCAGGCTTCAACGTCCCCGCCAGATGTAGTGTGAGACAACATTCCCATTAGAAGCAGCATGCAACAACATCTGCGCACCCTTCACTGGCTGCCCGTAGCCGAACGGGTTAAATTCAAGTCCTTAGTTATAGGCCACCGCGCTCCTCATGCCTCAGGCCATATCTACCTACGAAAGCGCTTCTCTTTCTATACGCCTGCGAGACATCTGCGCTCCACCACACAACTCTTGCCTCATGTTCCGCGTTTCCGGCTGCAAAGGATGGGGGGCAGTTCCCTTGGCTTGAAAGCCGCTTTAGCCTGGAACTCGTTGCCGCTCACTCTCCGGAGCATTCAGGACCCCATTCTGTTTAAAAAAAACTAAAAACATTTCTCTTTGTTTAATTTGATCCCCGCATTCCTCAAGCCTTGCGCCGGGACACTCCTTGGAGTATCCATGCACACTACAAATTTAAATAACACAACATAACATAACATATACCTGGCTAGGTAACTGTCACAAGGTGTATTGATAAGGGGGGAGGGGCTGTTTCCAGTGCTTTTCATGTTGTTCAGATGCTAAACAAGGGATCTGAAGAGCATGGCATGCCAGATGGGGAGTCGATCACCTTGATGTCTGTGTTCTGGACAGATCAGCCTGCAAGCGGGTGGATCTAGGTATCTAGGTCGTATCCCTGTGCTCCACGGGTGCCCAATGCCACCCTCTCCAGACTCCTGAATGATGCTACCTGCGGTAAGCCCCATCCAACAGCTGCTGTCATATTTGAAATTTGTTAAAATTGAATGGTGAGCAACTGAGAAGCTACAGATAGAATCCATCACGGGAGGGAAGATGAGACGAGACAGTGGGAAGTCTTTATGGGACCCTAGATTCATAGGGAAAGTTTGTTCACCTTACAGAATTCTGCAATAAATGACACGGTTTGGCAATTACTCCTACCCAGGATTATCCTGAAACTACCGTCTCCTGTAACACAATCGATAGCCTATCGATTAAAATACTATTCTCACAAAAGAGGAATGTGATACTAAAAGTTGTGTCACCCCTACATTAATGATATCACTCCCAAAGTACCCAATGGCTATCCTAACTAACTAGACAATAATGGTCATGGTGTAATCGGGTATATGTGAAGAAGTTCGGCTCGTGAAGGATGAATCCCTCGCCCACCTGACGGTAGCATGCTTCATCAAAGGGGTGCCTCCTTGCGATCATGATAACTGCCCTCAGCGTGGGCACAGCCCTGCTGTGCGGGGGAGCACGGCTCCATGTTTCCTACAGTGAAGGAGGTGCCAAGGGGGTAGAGTGGTGACCTCAATGTTTGGGTATGAAGGTAGGGAGCCTATTCATACTCCCTAAAAGACAGAGCCCTCTTAAAAATACCCCACAATGGACAAAAACAATATCTGTGTCCTTGTGTACTGTGCCACACAAGGATGCAAATACATTTGTTTTCATTGTGCGCTATGTGAGGAGAGTCTCCTGCCATCATGCATGTGAGCTGAGGACCACTTTAGTTATGACTTGAGACCCAGAGTGGGGCTCTGACATCTGGATGGAAACACTCTGTATGTCCTCCAAAGCATGCCTGACTCCCACCAGGTCTCTGGATGACGCAAGCCTGGCAGTGGGAGGCGCATGTTCAACGATAATGTCACGACAGGTCTTTTATTACCTGTGGCAGACCAAAAGGCAAGCAGCCTCCTGCCTGGAAGAGCAAACCTTCTGCCCAGACTCATGCATCTGGCTCCTGTGCTAAATTCCATATACATGGTTGGGTGCATGCATGTAGAACTGGTGTGCATAGAAGGATGAACCAGGAGTGTGTGGGTTATAATTGCCCATGAGCTCAGTGAGTCCATCTTCAATGTCTGCTGGCAGCATGCCACAGAAAACACACCCTGTCTGCCTAACATTGTGCGTTGCTCGCGTTTCTGCAGCCTTTGTGAAATGAAGTTCACTACGGTGACTGTTTGACTAAGAAATATAAGCTAAATAAATCCTCAAGGTTTATTTTTGTTGAATCGTATTGTACCCAAATCCTTGGGGTTAATTGGGTTGCCCTATTGTTTTGTATGCCTTTGTGTGGAGTCAGTTTCCAGAGTGTTAGTGATGGAGACATCAGTCTCTTTAGGTATGCTAAGGCAGCCATTGCCGTGCCCTGCCCTTGTTCCCGTTCCAGTGCTGCCCCCATTAGATTGGTGGCAGGTGTGGGAGACTGGACGCCCCTGGCTCCTTAGAATTATAATGTTTGACTTTTGACTGTCCCTTCCATTTCCCCCCCTGGGGTTGCTGCTCAAGGATAGTTGATTGGTGTGAGGTCCCAGGGTCTCCTATCCGTTTGTGCCTATATTTTGGGTTTCTCAGAGTGGAGGCTCCGAGCATCACCCACTGCTGACCCCCATCACCTGTCTGACAATGGACACACAAAGTGTTGGTCCCAAGGATACACCCATGGAATACGCAAACTGTCAGCAAGAACTTCTCAGTGACCAACGTAGGCAATGCCATGTATGCAGTGCTTAATTTGTAAAAAAAAAAAAAATTAAGAGTAAGCTCCAGGGCCCTTCTCGGGAGGCCCCTCCAGCCTGCACCGCCCGTTGCCCCTGCAGAACCCATTGAACTACTGACCATGGCAGTCCTACAAGTGTGAAAAATCAGCCCGTTCCAGGCCCTCCAAAGCTGCAATAATGGCGAGTGGCAGGCACCGTTCTTCGTTAATGTCTATTGACTTATTGAACCATGCTGCTGTGCTCATCTCACATTTAGGCAGACAGTGCCACCGTGCCGTGGACTGTCACTAGAGCTGGTGCTGACAATTAAGTGCTGGTGCCGAGCACCGGAAACCACCGGCTCAAATTAAGCACTGCACTTCTGGTGTTGGAGAATTGCTTAAGTTCCAGTGTCTTTGCTAGCGAGCTTCCTGGTCTGGGAACATCACTGTAATAACTCTGTAATATTCTGCTGAATACCTTGTGGGTCTGCTTGGAGAAGAGTGTACCTTGCCTACTGTAAGAGGGCAGCTGGGGGTATCTCTGTAGGAGGATTCTGCTCAGAGGGCAAGCACTGCTGTACCTCCCTGGGGGAAGCTCCTCAGAGACGTCGATTGATCCTAGCAACTGAAGCAAGATCCAGCCCTCAACAATGGCTTCCCTTGCTTTAAAATATGGCGGCCTGCTCATACAGGTGGCGCCTCCTGCTGCTCATACAAGTAGCGCCTCCTTTTCTTCTGCCACCTCTCATGCTCCACCCTTCCCCTTGTCCTGCTTTTTAGGTCTCGCCTGACCAGCGCTTTAGCGCTGCTCTGGCGAGACTTATAGTAAGCGCGTTTTGGAAGTGCAAACAGTGGCTTTGCAGGCCTCCAACTACAGTGCATGTGACCCGTCCGGGCGCGCGCACCATTTGGAGTCCTGGAACCACTTGTTTGCTTTCACTTTAGCCGTGATTCATCGCACCATTTGGCAGCCTGCGTGCCCGCCCCCACTCCCCCTCCCACTCCGTCAGCTTCATTGCGCGCTTGTTTTCTTTCTTCCTCTTTAACTTTGCATCTTCTTTCCCCGTTCTCTTTTTGTATCTTACTCCATCCTCTTTCCGTTATATTCCACTTTCTCTATTACTTTCCTTTCTCCGTCTCACGCTTTCTCTTCATTTTGACCCCTATATTTCTTTCTTCGCTGGTATTCGTTGTTTTTCTCTTTGGTTGTATTTCACTTTCTCCATTTTACTCTTTCTTCGCTCTCTGTCTCACACTCTTTCCTTTTTCTTTGAGCTCTATATTTGTCTTACTTCCCTTGTTCTTTTTCTCCCATTCTTTTTGCATGCCTCGCTCGTTTTTTTCTCTCTTTTCACCTCCCCTTTCTACCTTGCTTTGTTTCTCTCTCTGCCCTTCTCTGTTTAACCCATCCAGGCCCCCGTTGCCTCCATCTAAGCCTCTCTCTTCCTATTTTTTAAGTTGTGCGTCGTTGCAGTATCTGACTTCTCCCACACTCGGATACATCGCCAGGTAGGAGGCAGCACGCGCCTCCCGAGGACGTCTCGTGACCATCTCTTTGTTCCATGATATAGTTGAAATTGATATGCCTACAACAGGCTTCCTGGAAATAGCATATATTTCCAAATCTTCCTGAAATAAGACGGCATCCGCCTAGGCGCTGCATTGAACTGCATTAAAATTACAGTTATGTAGCGCTTGGCACCCCTGACGAGAGGCGGCAGCGCTATATGTTGTGTTAAGTAAATGAAGCACGTGCCGTGCTGATCAGTGTTGATCAAGGTGGGATAATGGCATTTTAATGGCAGCTGGTGTGTGACAAGTGTATGACCGGTCTCAGTTTGTTACAAACACCGATGTCGTGGTCCAGGTATATCCACACAGTGCGCACAGCCCGGCTGCCCGGGGGAGGGGTGAGGAGGGGGTGTGCTGAGCACGGCTCTGCAGCTGAGTTCTCCGTCTCACATTATCAGGTACAACATTAAACTAGGGGAAACCGTACATTAGTGCAGCCTACCAGCTGTCCTTAATCACGTGCGCCCCCTGCGTGCAACAATTCACTGTCCCCCCCCCCCCCCCGCCCCACTGCCCTCGCGAAAAATATTTCGGAGTAAAAACCTAGCACAGTGGTCAGATTTCTATCCTTGTGATATAGATTTGCCCACGTTTAATGCACACACGAGTGAACTTTTCTTACTGACTCCTGTGGGTACGTGTAGTTTCTTCCTTCTTATGTAATCACCTCACGTGCAATATTGTATATATCTTGTTTCACATATGTTATTGGGGTATCTGTCTATTAGGAAACAACTGATTCATAAAATGATAATTTATTTTTCACTGAAACATTTTAAGTGTATTAATGAGAAGAACTAATTAACAGATATAAAAACACTCTGTGTAAGATCTAGGCAAACGCAGGCGCAGAACAAAACTCTCAGCAACACCCAGGCTTCAGACAAGTCCATACCTTTTTTTGGAGAAAACCACTCCATCCCTAAAGGTTGCACTTTCTTCCTCAGTTCCATATCTGTTCTTTTCCCCTGTCTCTGTTCCTCTGTTTCATTTCGCCTGTCCCTCCTGAAGGCTTTGAGTTAATCTTACAGAGTGCATAAAGTGCTGGGCAAACATTCAGCATAACTTAACTAAACACACACACACGCAATCACTCTCTCTTTTCGCTCCCTCCCTCCATCTTCCCTCTCTCTCTCTCGCCCTAACTCTCTCTCTCTTCTTCTTCTTGTTCTCTCTTTCTCCCTGCCTCTTCCCCCTCTCTCTCCCTCTTCCCACCTCTCTCCCGCCTCTCTCCCTCCCCCCCTCTCCCACTCCCCCTCCCACTGCACGCCTCACACTGCTGCATGCCGCACACTGCTGCACACCGCACGCTGCTGCACGCCGCACACTGCTACACACCACACACTGCTGCATGCCACACACTGCTGCACGCCACACACTGCTGCATGCCGCTGCACGCCACACACTGCTGCACGCCACACACTGCTGCACGCCACACACTGCTGCACGCCGCACACTGCTGCACGCCGCACACTGCTGCACGCTGCAAACTGCTACACGAAACACTGCTGCACGCCACACACTGCTGCATGCCACACACTGCTGCACGCCACACACTGCTGCACGCCGCACAATGCTACACGAAACACTGTTGCACGCCACACACTGCTGCACGGCACACACTGCTGCATGCTGCACACTGCTGCATGCCACACACTGCTGCACACTGCTGAATTACTCACTGCTGCATGCTGCACAACACTGCTGCACGCAGCACACTGCTGCAGCCGCACACTGCTGCACGCTGCACACTGCTGCACGCCGCTGCATGCCACACAGTGCTGCATGCCTCACACTGCTACACGAAACACTGCTGCACGCCACACACTGCTGCACGCAGCACACTGCTGCACGCCGCACACTGCTGCATGCCGCACACTGCTACACGAAACACTGCTGCACGCCACGCACTGTTGCACGCCACACACTGCTGCACGCCACACACTGCTGCACGCCGCACAATGCTACACGATACACTGCAGCACGCCACACACTGCTGCACTGCACACACTGCTGCATGCCGCACACTGCTGCACGCCACACACTGCTGCACGCCACACACTGCTGCACACTGCTGCATTACTCACTGCTGCATGCTGCACGACACTGCTGCACGCAGCACACTGCTGCACGCCGCACACTGCTGCATGCCACACACTGCTGCACGCCGCTGCACGCCACACAGTGCTGCATGCCTCACACTGCTTCACGAAACACTGCTGCACGCCACACACTGCTGCATGCCACACACTGCTGCACGCCACACACTGCTGCACGCCACACACTTCTGCACACCGCACACTGCTGCATGCCGCACACTGCTGCATGCCTCACACTGCTGCACGCCTCACACTGCTGCACGCCACACACTGCTGCACGCCGCACGCTGCTGCACACCGCACACTGCTGCACGCCGCACACTGCTTTTATGCAAGTTTATGCTACTGACATTATAAATGACAATGCCTTTTATTTGTTTTAAAACCAAAACATAAATAAAAGGCATTGTAATTTTACAATGCCAATAGCTCAAACTCTTATAAATGCGAGACCTATTGCATTGCAAATGCTTGTTCTCTTTTTCCATCCTTCCCGCTCATCCTCTGCTCTCCATATTTTTCCTCCTTCTGCCCTCCTATGGCTCCACCCTTCTCATTTGTCCCTACCCGCTGCCCAGGAGCCTGGGGGGCAGCGTGGATGACACCCTCTCTCCCGTTAGGAAGAGCGGTTTTAGGAAATTCACCCTCACTGACGATCGCATATTTCCTCATGTCCACCCTCTGTGGGACATTCCTTTCTATCTGTCCTGCACGTTTAGCGCTTGGGCCGTGAGTGATATACAGACAGCGCTATACCAGAAGCCAACAAAACCTCTAATCTGATATTAAGGTAATAGTGCATAAGCACTAGTTATTTAACATAGCGCGGTCTACCACGTGTCGGGTCCCTAGGCGCTATTATACAGGCCTTAATAATTACTCGAGACAATGGTACTTTAGCAGTCTTAGAAGGAAGACAGGCTGAGAATCGAACCGGTGTCCCTCAGGTGCCATACACATGTCTATGATGGATGCGTGAGTGAGCCCACTGAGCTGCGGTGCGTGCGAGAGCCCACTGAGCTGCGGTGCGTGCGGGAGCCCACTGCGCTGTGGTGCGTGCGAGAGCCCACTGAACTGCGGTGCCAGTTTACCTTGCCCAGTACGACATGCCGCACACAGCCTCCTCCCTGCTGCCCACCCAGCCTCACACCCCACGGGCTGAGGGACGCTGAGCAGGCAGGAAGTCGCCGAGTCCCTTTGAAGCCGAGGCGGTGTGATGAGGCGGGGGCAAGGGGGGGCTGCTCTGGGTACATGAAAATTCCCCTTCTGCACCTAAAAGCGAGGTGCAGCGCACCTGAGTGGCACTGCCCTGGGACAGAGTTCAAGACACCAGCCCAGATGAGTGACATGAAGACTGAGAGGCGCTGCGGCCCCAGATTGGCGCTGGTGGCCTGCGTCGTGCTGAGCACCCTGGCACTCTCGGTGCCCACCACGGCCTTTCTAATGCTTTACTTGGGCCAGGAGGGCGAGCAGGGCAATGCGACGGTGCAGGTGAGTGGGGCAGACAGGCCTGTGGGTATCAAGAAGGGGGTCAGGAGGGAGGAGAGCCTGTAACGCTCCTGCTCAATAAGCACAAGATCACACAGTGCAGCCGAGGGTCAGAGATGGCGGGAAGTGCCTATGGAAGTAGAGAACACCCGGTGAGGGGAGCGTCGCTTACTTTCCTACCCAGTGTGCGGTACCTTGGGCAGAAGCGGTTCAGTTAGAGCAGTGGACGCAGGTAGATCCCTGCCCCCTGCCCCTGTTCTCCCGTTATCCACCTGCACGTCCCCTCGGGCTAGCTTGCTAACACCTCTCCAGCCTGGGTGCTGTGACGTAGGGCACTGTCCAGAGAGCGCTGATGGAGCCAGTATGCACCTCTATGCCTGCCAAGGGTGCTATATTTTTTATGATAGAGCCCTTACCAACTAAATGTGTCAGCGGGCTGTGAAGGAACAGATATGTAACTGGTAGAACAGCGTTCTTTTCATACAGCCCAGGCTGTGAGTGAGCTACATCTCCTCTAGGCGCTAGAGATTATCGCGAAAGAGAGTAGAGAGTAGGCCTGGGCAGTAAATGCCATTCCGCTTGCGGAATTTGTGAAATTTGGGTAATTTCGCGTTCTGCGGAGAATGCAGAATTATGCTACAAAAAGAGGGGGGGACCGGGAGCGTAATTGGAGATAGGTCCAGTACCCGTGCTCCCTCAGAATCACGTGTATGTATTGAGAGGGTAGCTGTTCCTAAAGAGGGTAGTGTGTGCTCTCAAAGTGTAGACAGATCGGGTAGAAAGTGGGGAATTTCTCCTTTTGTATATAGTGCCCTCACACACCCTTTCGAGTGTCTTGCTTCATCATGGGGCGTTGCTCCTCGTGGGGGTGGCGCTGCAGTCCCCCACGGGCCCCGCGAGAGGGCTCTTTGTCGGAGATCTTTTATTCGGAGACGCCGCAGTTGTGCATGGGGGTGTGTGGGCCTATCTACAAGGTGGTGAGTGGTGTGTTTAAAAATTAATTGATAGAGTATTTGACCTTTATTCGCAACTCTACCTAGTAACGGTTTAAATGGTGATCCTGGAGCTCCTCTTGGAAAATAAATAAAGAGGGCAGATGTGGTGATAACTGCTGCTCTCAGGAGGGTGCATGTGAGTCCTAATAAAAATTGGTCAACATGTTTCGCGCTTAAAGGTGGGTCCTTAAGGGATCCCGATGCGCTTCGTCAGGACCGATCTATAAGTGAATAAAACAATAGTGAGTGAAGGGGACAGGTTTCAAAAAGAGGTTTGTGTGTTGTAAACCTGTGATACCTCAATAGTAGGTAAATGCAGCGTCCTCGCGCTGTTAGGTAGTCCTTCTTGTATGGATAACCTTTACCCAACCCTGGAAGTATAGGGACTGGGCTCCATCAGCAGCGCGGAGTAGGCAAAAAGAGAACGAAGGAAGCAACTTCCTTTGTTCATCCCAGCGTTGTTCGGAGGAGGGGTAGGTCACTTCACCCTTGGCGTAAGAGCACCCTTTCTCTTTTTGCCTACTCCGCGCTGCTGATGGAGCCCAGTCCCTATACTTCCAGGGTTGGGTAAAGGTTATCCATACAAGAAGGACTACCTAACAGCGCGAGGACGCTGCATTTACCTACTATTGAGGTATCACAGGTTTACAACACACAAACCTCTTTTTGAAACCTGTTCCCCTACACTCACTATTGTTTTATTCACTTATAGATCGGTCCTGACGAAGTGCATCGGGATCCCTTAAGGACCCACCTTTAAGCGCGAAACATGTTGACCAATTTTTATTAGGACTCACATGCACCCTCCTGAGAGCAGCAGTTATCACCACATCTGCCCTCTTTATTTCTTTTCCAAGAGGAGCTCCAGGATCACCATTTTAACCGTTACTAGGTAGAGTTGCGAATAAAGGTCAAATACTCTATCAATTAATTTTTAAACACACCACTCACCACCTTGTAGATAGGCCCACACACCCCCATGCACAACTGCGGCGTCTCCGAATAAAAGATCTCCGACAAAGAGCCCTCTCGCGGGGCCCGTGGGGGACTGCAGCGCCACCCCCACGAGGAGCAACGCCCCATGATGAAGCAAGACACTCGAAAGGGTGTGTGAGGGCACTATATACATAAGGAGAAATTCCCCACTTTCTACCCGATCTGTCTACACTTTGAGAGCACACACTACCCTCTTTAGGAACAGCTACCCTCTCAATACATACACGAGAATGCAGAATTGCCAAAAATTCTGTGATCCGTGGCTTCGCGGAATTTTTTGCTTGTTCGCGGTTTCAAAATGCGTGTTCGCGAGATATTTCCCCCCGAGCACGCAAACAGCGTTCGCGAACAGGAAAAAATCATCGCGAACGGGCGGAACAAGCAATTCCGTGTGTTTGCGGAACTCTGCGTGCTCGCTGAGATTTTTTACCGTTTTGCAGAGCTTTGCATAGCGCAACGACGCAAATTCCGCCCACCCCTACTAGAGAGCTGTGAGATGCAGCGAGTGTATCTCACGTGCCCAGACTCAGGCAGCTGAAAAAAAGCTCTGTGCTCTGTTTACTGAGCTAAGGCGCGATACATGTATGCATTCCACCTGTTCTGCTAAGCCATGTAGATTGGCATGAGTCATGGCACGTCATGTTTACAGTACATATGTGTTATTTGTAGGCAGGAAACATTCTACTTGAACTGGCAGTTTCTGATTGCGATGGGAAATGCTATGTCGTTACATATTTTTACCTAGTGCTGTACATGCTGTTACCCCTTCTTCTTGGCGCTGGGCAGTCTTCGGAGCGCTTTATCTCTGTTCACATGGGCCAATCCACAGAGGCATGTATGAGTAGGTACTGGAGTACTCCTGTAGCTCTGTTTTACCAACTCTCACATGCTTCTGTAATCTGGCCTCAACTGTCTAAAATTGGTTTAAAATGGGAATATTCTTGAAATATTCATCAACAAAATAAACAAATAAACAGATAGGACTGTGCCTTTTCTGCGCTTTTACCAATAGGGAGTTGAAAGTTTTGCCTCTGATTCACAAAAAAGTGTAAGAGTACGTAAAATATAACTTCTGTAGCACGACTCTCTATGCTCCTTAATGCTACCGGGAACTGGCCCCATGTGTTCTCTTGGACACTTGTCCGTGTCTTCTTAAGGGACAATGCAGCCTTGCATTTATTCTCCATGCGTCACTGTCTCATGGTTGCTCTCTGAGGGAGGGGCGGTGAGTTCTCTTAGTGGGGTCTTCACCGGGGTCTATGGGTGGGTGGTACTTTGAGAGTCTATGTCGCTGGGTCTAGGGGTGGACGGTGGATCTGGGAGTGTCAGCACCATTACTTATGCGAAGTAAATGGAGAGGGCGGCTGTTTCGCGGGACCATGGGTGGGGGTTTCTGTGCTGCTGGATCTATGGGTGAGTGCTAGATCGAATGAGTGCCCATGCTGCTGCATCTATGGGTGACTGCTAGATCGAATGAGTGTCCATGCTGCTGCATCTATGGGTGAGTGCTAGATCGAATGAGTGCCCATGCTGCTGGATCTATGGGTGAGTGCTAGATCGAATGAGTGCCCATGCTGCTGCATCTATGGGCGACTGCTAGATCGAATGAGTGTCCATGCTGCTGCATCTATGGGTGAGTGCTAGATCGAATGAGTGTCTATGCCGCAGGATCTACAGGTGAGTGCTAGATCGAATGAGTGTCCATGCTGCTGCATCTATGAGTGAGTGCTAGATCGAATGAGTGCCCATGCTGCTGCATCTATGGGTGAGTGCTAGATCGAATGAGTGCCCATGCCGCTGCATCTATGGGTGACTGCTAGATCGAATGAGTGCCCATGCTGCTGCATCTATGGGTGAGTGCTAGATCGAATGAGTGTCCATGCCGCAGGATCTACGGGTGAGTGCTAGATCGAATGAGTGTCCATGCTGCTGCATCTATGGGTGACTGCTAGATCGAATGAGTGCCCATGCTGCTGCATCTATGGGTGACTGCTAGATCGAATGAGTGCTCATGCTGCTGCATCTATGGGTGAGTGCTAGATCGAATGAGTGCCCATGCTGCTGGATCTATGTGTGAGTGCTAGATCGAATGAGTGCCCATGCTGCTGCATGTATGGGTGACTGCTAGATCGAATGAGTGTCCATGCTGCTGCATGTATGGGTGACTGCTAGATCGAATGAGTGTCCACGCTGCTGCATCTCTGGGTGAGTGCTAGATCGAATGAGTGCCCATGCTGCTGCATCTATGGGTGAGTGCTAGATCGAATGAGTGTCCATGCTGCTGCATGTATGGGTGACTGCTAGATCGAATGAGTGTCCACGCTGCTGCATCTCTGGGTGAGTGCTAGATCGAATGAGTGTCCATGCTGCTGGATCTATGGGTGAGTGCTAGATCGAATGAGTGCCCATGCCGCTGCATCTGTGTCTGAGTGGTAAATAGAGTGAGTGTCTTCCACGCCATAGGACTACGGGCGTATGGTGAGTCCATGAGTATCAGCACTGCTGGACTTTTGGGTGGCAGACTGAGGAGCGTTTGCATGAGGGGCGGGTGCAATGTTATGTCCCGCCCACGGAAATGGTGACATTTTAGTCACTCCCCATTACTCTTTAATGCAGAATTCTGGCCAAATTCCGCCAATCGTGGCATGGCAGAATTTTTATCAAGCAAGACTCCAGAAAATATGAGCTTGCGAACACAAGTGAGATTTGGAGTCCCCTGGTGTGATTTTCTAATGAGGGTGGTCACGTGTGGTTGTGGGCAGTCGTGGTCAAAGGGCTGCAGTTCAAGTCGATTTGCTGCAGCTTGGGAGGATATTCTACTCGAGCGGCAGCAAAATTAACTCAAATGGCTGCACCCTCTTGTACAAAGCATGGTGCCATTCATGTTGATTTTCAGCACTGCTCGCGCTACTGGCGCTGAATTGCATCGTGAGCTGCATATCCTCCGGCCCTTGGCAGAACTCCGCTGAATCTCGCTGAGTTTTTATGTGACTCCACAGAATTCCGCGGAGTGAAAGTCCACGAGTTCCGCCCATCCACCCACCCCTGGTTTGCGCTGCTGGTCTGTGGATGGGCGGTGGCTCTTTGTGTGTTGGGCTGCTGCATCGCTCAGGTTATGGTATTTTGGAATCAAACCCTCCCCTATTTCTTTGACCCCAAAACCAACTCTGGTCTACTTCCTGCATCACTCTGTAATAGTGCACAAAAGTAGAGGGCGTACCCCATGTTGCAACCCTACAAGCTTCAACCAAAGATGGTGCCTGTGCTTCCGCGAGGGTGTAGACATGGCTCTGGTGCATCTACCCTCCAGCGCTCTGGTTCAGGAGGGGTGTCAAAGCCTTTCCTTCCCACAAACACCCAAAGCACCGTCCGAACAGGACCAAGAGTGAGCATGAAACCAGAAGGATGGGAGGGGCTTTTCTACGTTTTGAATGTGGGGGTGTCTGTGAGGTGCAGCAGCCTCATTATGTATTTAAGGATGGGGGAACTGTACAAAGAGATAATGTCTCCCGGGTCGCATATGAGTCTCTCCCTGCACATTGTGCATCTGTGGGTCAGTGGAATGCACTGTTGACCCTCTCTGCATTCCAGAGTAATATGCCTCAACCAGACCGACCAAGGTGACAAGTACCGCTTGGGTCCAGCTTCTGTTTCCACGGCGCATATCTTCCTACAACTCTCATATATGGCCAGAGCCGCCAGACACCGATGTACTGGTACATAGTGTTAGGCGATATATGTGTCGGGGACCAGAGCCACTTACCCCCTCATAGCAGTACATTACGCGATATATGTGTTGGGGACCCGAGCCACTTAGCCCCCTCATAGCAGTACATTACGCGATATATATGTCGGAGACCAGAGCCACTTACCCCCTCATAGCAGTACATTATGCGATATATGTGTCAGGGACCAGCGCCACTTATCCGCTCATGGCAGTCCATTAGGCGCTGTGGGGGCGAGAGCCACTTACCCCCTCATAGCAGTACATTAGACACTATTCATGTCGGGACCAAAGTCTCTAATCCCCCCATGGCAGTACATTAGGCGCTATACGTGTCGGGGACCAGAGCCACTAACCCCCTCGAGGCAGTACATTATGCGCTATATTTTTCGGGGACCAGAGCCACTAATCCCCTTGTGGCAGTACATTAGGCGCTATACGTGTCGGGGACCAGAGCCACTAATCCTCTCATGGCAGTACATTAGGTGCTATACGTGTCAGGGGCCAGAACCACTAACCCCCTCATGGCAGTACATTAGGCGCTATACGTGTCGGGGACCAGAGCCACTAAATCCCTCATGACAGTACATTAGGTGCTATACGTGTCGGGGACCAGAGTCTCTAATCCCCTCATGGCAGTACATGAGGCGCTATACATGTCGGGGCCAGAGTCTTTAATCCCACCAAGGCAGTACATTAGGCGCTATACGTGTCGGGGACCAGAGTCTCTAATCCCCTCATGGCAGTACATTAGGCACTATACATGTTGGGGGCCAGAGCCACTTACCCCCTCAAGGGAGTACATTAGGCGCTGTGGGGGCCAGAGTCTCTAATCCCCCCAGGGCAGTACATTAGGCGCTATACATGTCGGGGACCAGAGTCTCTAATCCCCTCATGGCAGTACATTAGGTGCTATGCGTGTCAGGGGCCAGAGCCACTTACCCCCTCATGGGAGTCCATTAGGTGCTATACGTGTCGGGGACCAGAGCCACTAACCCTCTCATGGCAGTACATTAGGCGCTATACATGTCGGGGGCCAGAGTCTTTAATCCCCCATGGCAGTACATTCAGCGCTATACGTGTCGGGGACCATAGTCTCTAATCCCCTCATGGCAGTACATTAGGCGCTATACATGTCGGGGGCCAGAACCACTAACCCCCTCATGGCAGTACATTAGGCGCTATACGTGTCGGGGACCATAGTCACTAACCCCCTCATGGCAGTACAGTAGGCGCTGTGGGGGCCAGAGTCTTTAATCCCCTCATGGCAGTACATTAGGCGCTATACATGTCGGGGACCAGAACCACTAACCCCCTCGTGGCAGTACATTCAGCGCTATACGTGTCGGGGACCAGAGCCACTAACCCCCTCATGGCAGTACATTAGGTGCTATACGTGTCGGGGACCAGAGCCACTAACCTCCTCGTGGCAGTACATTAGGCGCTATACGTGTCGGGGACCATAGTCTCTAATCCCCTCATGGCAGTACATTAGGCGCTATACATGTCGGGGACCAGAACCACTAACCCCCTCGTGGCAGTACATTAGGCGCTGTACGTGTCGGGGACCAGAGCCTCTAATCCCCTCCTGGCAGTACATTAGGCGCTGTACGTGTCGGGGACCATAGTCTCTAATCCCCTCATGGCAGTACATTAGGCGCTATACATGCCGGGGACCAGAACCACTAACCCCCTCGTGGCAGTACATTAGGCGCTATACATGCCGGGGACCAGAGCCACTAACCCCCTCATGACAGTACATTAGGCGCTGTGGGGGCCAGGGTCTCTAATCCCCCCACGGCTGTACACTGACAGAAACGTGCTGACCACCTACATTTGAAGAGCCACAGAAGACTCAGTTCGTAATGTTACTTTAGAAAGACATCAATACAAATATTTTTTGTCTAACCTTAGGCCATTTTAATGATATTTTGCTCCCTGGCACTCCCAGAAAAATAAGGCTATGACTGTCGCTTATCCCTGTCCCATTAATGCAGGGACGTTGCAAGCCGCTGGATGCTCTAAAGAGCTCCCAGCCAGACTAGGAGCTCCCGCTACCCCCGTGAATGTCTATGAAGAGCGGTGATGATGAGTAACAAACAACGTCTCAACAGGTAATGTTTGGAGGCAATTATGTACAGTGTAAACAACAATTACAGCAGAAAGGAAACCAGGAGACATCAATAGTTTCTATAAATTGTATAGAACGGTCTAAATATTTAGAAAATAATTAATACAATTGGTATATCAGCCCCATTTACATTGCATGTAGGTGTAAACTAAACAGTTGTGTGCACATCAGTGGTCGAGCAGTAAATGAACCGTGCAAGTGACACGTGACAAAGAGTAGGAAACAGCGAAAACGGGGCAAAATGTATGATTCAGAAAATGGTTGCAAAACCGAAAAATTTAAGAAACACAGAGTTCACAACAAGTTTCAGGAACCAATGAACGCCAGAAAGTGCTCTGAGTGGTGGACGACGTTTCGACCTGTATGTAATTCAGGCCATCATTAGGACCGGATTACAGAGAAATCTGTTGGTGCTGTAGTCGAGTAAGGTAATTGTCCACGGATATTCTACATTAAGGGTTGCACCCAAGCACTGGTGTGCAAAAAATCCAAGGGAAATGGTACATCTAGGGGTGCACCCATGGTCTGGTGAGCACTGAAAGAATCAAGTTCGGTCCATGTGAAGTCGGCGTCGGTGTAATGGCGTCTGGGTCGCGGTCAATCAATTTTCTGAAGGGTGGTTTAGTTCCCGCAGGTACTCTAAGAAAGATCCAGCTTGTGTCTGGAATTGACGAGGGGTGTTGATGAAGCATGCCATCTGGTGGGTGAGGTTCCACATCCATATATATAGTCACATACATTCTGCCTATTGCCACTTTCACAGGCAAAAGAAGTTCCAAGACCAATGAGTAATGTTTAGGTTTGGCCTGGACACAGTTTTAGCGCTCTCTCTCCAGCTTCGTGTATTCCAAATAGGAAAGCATAAACATGTATCCATATGAAGAATTTAAGCCAACCCTCTTCATGCATTGATTTGTTCTAGTGTCATTCACATTTTGCTTCAGCTCACTTGAGCAGGCAACATGTGTCAGTGGGTCAGCCCACTTCATCTATTGTCTGTCTTGACCTGTGACTGACATACCTTTGTCAGCAAGAACTTCTCAGTGACCAACGTAGGCAATGCCATGTATGCAGTGCTTAATTTGTAAAAAAAAAAAAAATGAAGAGTAAGCTCCAGGGCCCTTCTCGGGAGGCCCCTCCAGCCTGCACCACCCGTTGCCCCTGCAGAACCCATTGAACTACCTACCATGGCATTCCTACAAGTGTGAAAAATCAGCCCGTTCCAGGCCCTCCAAAGCTGCAATAATGGCGAGTGGCAGGCGCCGTTCTTCGTTAATGTCTATTGACTTATTGAACCATGCTGCTGTGCTCATCTCACATTTAGGCAGACAGTGCCACCGTGCCGTGGACTGTCACTAGAGCTGGTGCTGACAATTAAGTGCTGGTGCCGAGCACCGGAAACCACCGGCTCAAATTAAGCACTGCACTTCTGGTGTTGGAGAATTGCTTAAGTTCCAGTGTCTTTGCTAGCGAGCTTCCTGGTCTGGGAACATCACTGTAATAACTCTGTAATATTCTGCTGAATACCTTGTGGGTCTGCTTGGAGAGGAGTGTACCTTGCGTACTGCAAGAGGGCAGCTGGGGGTATCTCTGTAGGAGGATTCTGCTCAGAGGGCAAGCACTGCTGTACCTGCCTGGGGGAAGCTCCTCAGAGACGTCGACTGATCCTAGCAACTGAAGCAAGATCCAGCCCTCAACAATGGCTTCCCTTGCTTTAAAATATGGCGGCCTGCTCATACAGGTGGCGCCTCCTGCTGCTCATACAGGTAGCGCCTCCTTTTCTTCTGCCACCTCTCATGCTCCACCCTTCCCCTTGTCTTGCTTTCTCTCTTTTTCCATCCTTCCCGCTCATCCTCTGCTTTCCATATTTTTCCTCCGTCTGCCCTCCTATGGCTCCACCCTTCTCATTTGTCCCTACCCGCTGCCCAGGAGCCCGGGGGGCAGCGTGGATGACACCCTCTCTCCCGTTAGGAAGAGCGGTTTTAGGAAATTCACCCTCACTGACGATCGCATATTTCCTCATGTCCACCCTCTGTGGGACATTCCTTTCTATCTGTCCTGCACGTTTAGCGCTTCGGCCGTGAGTGATATCAGACAGCGCAATACCAGAAGCCAACAAAACCTCTGATCTGATATTAAAGTAATAGTGCATAAGCACTAGTTAATTTAACATAGCGCGGTCTACCACGTGTCGGGTCCCTAGGCGCTATTATACAGGCCTTAATAATTACTCGAGACAATGGTACTTAAGCAGTCTTAGAATAAAGACAGGCTGAGAATCGAACCGGTGTCCCTCAGGTGCCATACACATGTCTATGATGGATGCGTGAGTGAGCCCACTGAGCTGCCGTGCGTGCGAGAGCCCACTGAGCTGCGGTGCGTGGGCGAGCCCACTGCGCTGTGGTGCGTGCGAGAGCCCACTGAACTGCGGTGCCAGCTTACCTTGCCCAGTACGACATGCCGCACACAGCCTCCTCCCTGCTGCCCACCCAGCCTCACAACCCACGGGCTGAGGGACGCTGAGCAGGCAGGAAGTCGCCGAGTCCCTTTGAAGCCGAGGCGGTGTGATGAGGCGGGGGCAAGGGGGGGCTGCTCTGGGTACATGAAAATTCCCCTCCTGCACCTAAAAGCGAGGTGCAGCGCACCTGAGTGGCACTGCCCTGGGACAGAGTTCAAGACACCAGCCCAGATGAGTGACATGAAGACTGAGAGGCGCTGCGGCCCCAGATTGGCCCTGGTGGCCTGCGTCGTGCTGAGCACCCTGGCACTCTCGGTGCCCACCACGGCCTTTCTAATGCTTTACTTCGGCCAGGAGGGCGAGCAGGGCAATGCGATGGTCCAGGTGAGCGGGGCAGACAGGCCTGTGGGTATCAAGAAGGGGGTCAGGAGGGAGGAGAGCCTGTAACGCTCCTGCTCAATAAGCACAAGATCACACAGTGCAGCCGAGGGTCAGAGATGGCGGGAAGTGCCTATGGAAGTAGAGAACACCCGGTGAGGGGAGCGTCGCTTACTTTCCTACCCAGTGTGCGGTACCTTGGGCAGAAGCGGTTCAGTTAGAGCAGTGGACGCAGGTAGATCCCTCCCCCCTGCCCCTGTTCTCCCGTTATCCACCTGCACGTCCCCTCGGGCTAGCTTGCTAACACCTCTCCAGCCTGGGTGCTGTGACGTAGGGCACTGTCCAGAGAGCGCTGATGGAGCCAGTATGCACCTCTATGCCTGCCAAGGGTGCTATATTTTTTATGATAGAGCCCTTACCAACTAAATGTGTCAGCGGGCTGTGAAGGAACAGATATGTAACTGGTAGAACAGAGTTCTTTTCATATAGCCCAGGCTGTGAGTGAGCTACATCTCCTCTAGGCGCTAGAGATTATCGCGAAAGAGAGTAGAGAGTAGGCCTGGGCAGTAAATTCCATTCCGCTTGCGGAATTTGGGAAATTTGGGTAATTTCGCGTTCTGCGGAGAATGCAGAATTGCCAAAAATTCTGTGATCCGTGGCTTCGCGGAATTTTTTGCTTGTTCGCGGTTTCAAAATGCGTGTTCGCAAGATATTTCCCCCCGAGCACGCAAACAGCGTTCGCGAACAGGAAAAAATCATCGCGAACGGGCGGAACAAGCAATTCCGTGTGTTTGCGGAACTCTGCGTGCTCGCTGAGATTTTTTACCGTTTTGCAGAGCTTTCCATAGCGCAACGACGCAAATTCCGCCCACCCCTACTAGAGAGCTGTGAGATGCAGCGAGTGTATCTCACGTTCCCAGACTCAGGCAGCTGAAAAAAAGCTCTGTGCTCTGTTTACTGAGCTAAGGCGCGATACGTGTATGCATTCCATCTGCTCTGCTAAGCCATGTAGATTGGCATGGGTCATGGCACGTCATGTTTACAGTACATATGTGTTATTTGTAGGCAGGAAACATTCTACTTGAACTGGCAGTTTCTGATTGCGATGGTAAATGCTATGTCGTTACATATTTTTACCTAGTGCTGTACATGCTGTTACCCCTTCTTCTTGGCGCTGGGCAGTCTTCGGAGCGCTTTATCTCTGTTCACATGGGCCAATCCACAGAGGCATGTATTAGTAGGTACTGGAGTACTCCTGTAGCTCTGTTTTACCAACTCTCACATGCTTCTGTAATCTGGCCTCAACTGTCTAAAATTGGTTTAAAATGGGAATTTTCTTGAAATATTCATCAACAAAATAAACAAATAAACAGATAGGACTGTGCCTTTTCTGCGCTTTTACCAATAGGGAGTTGAAAGTTTTGCCTCTGATTCACAAAAAAGTGTAAGAGTACCTAAAATATAACTTCTGTAGCACGACTCTCTATGCTCATTAATGCTACCGGGAACTGGCCCCATGTGTTCTCTTGGACACTTGTCCGTGTCTTCTTAAGGGACAATACAGCCTTGCGTTTATTCTCCATGCGTCACTGTCTCATGGCTGCTCTCTGAGGGAGGGGCGGTGAGTTCTCTTAGTGGGGTCTTCACCGGTGTCTATGGGTGGGTGGTACTTTGAGAGTCTATGTCGCTGGGTCTAGGGGTGGACGGTGGAGCCCATGTCAATGGCATCCTCTCGAAACATGTGGACCACCACGGTATCCTGGATCCATCCCAAAATGGCTTTCGAGCGGGCCATAGTACTGAGTCTGCCTTATTGGCCACCACCGAACATCTCCGGAGGATTTTAGACTCCGGTCAAAGTGCTGCGCTGATCCTTCTTGATCTCAGCGCAGCCTTTGACACAGTTTCTTCTGAAACGTCTGGAGATGGCCAGCGTGACTGGCCTCGCCCTTGCATGGTTCAAATCCTTTCTTAAAGACAGATCCTTCAAGGTGTCAGCCCCCCCATTTCTATCTAAATCCCATCCCATAGCTCAGGGAGTCCCCCAGGGCTCAGCACTGAGCCCTTCCCTCTTTAACTTATATGTCCAGCCGCTTGCGAGAGTGGCCAAAGAGTGGGGGCTCACACTGGTTTCATACGCCGACGACACCCAGCTGGTCGTCACCCTCTCGGAGAGCCCGTCCATCGCGGCATCTAAGTTCAGAGAGGGCATGGCAGCGGTAGCACAATGGATGACGGATAATTTCCTCCAGCTTAATGCCGGGAAAACTGAGGTGCTCCTCCTTGGCCGAAACACCAGCCTATGGAACGAGCACTGGTGGCCGTCATCCCTTGGCACCACCCCACTCCCTAAAAATTGCGTAAAAAATCTGGGAGTCTGGATGGATGCCAAACTTAGCTTTCAGTCACACACTAAAAAAGTGGCAGCCACCTGCATAGGTCTCCTAAGGAACCTCAGGCCTATACTAGGACTCTTTAACTCAGAGGCTCGCCAGCTAATTATCCAGGCAACCATCTTGTCACGCCTGGACTACGCGAACGCTCTTCTCCTGGGAGCAAACAAAGCAGAAACAGCTAGGTTCCAACGAATCCAGAACGCGGCGGCTAGAACGCTGGTCGGTCTCCCTCGCAGATGCTCAGCCAGAGCCACGATCCACAAACTCCACTGGCTGCCCGTGGAACACAGAGTTAAATTTAAAGCTCTCACCACGATTTTTAAAATCGTCAAACAGGGAAATCCCCCTCTGCTGCGAAACCTGGCCCGACCCTATGTTCCTGGCCGTGAACTACGCTCCTCTAACCAACTTCTTCTGGAAGTACCCAGAACTAAGCTCTGCCGCGCTGGAGGTCGCTCCTTTAGCGTCCTCGGTCCCAAACTCTGGAACGATCTCCCGCTCTGCATTCGTTCCTTAGACTGTCTCCAAACCTTTCGCAAAGCAATCAAGACCCTCCTCTTTCCTGCTCTTCAAGGCTCTTAGCCACCCCCCGTCTAGTAGGTGTGAGCTTGTCTCTCAGCGCCGGGACGCCCCATTGCTGGGGTAGCTGTTCGCGCTTCACCAAACCTAGAAATTAGAAATTATGCGAAGTAAATGGAGAGGGCGGCTGTTTCGCAGGACCATGGGTGGGGGTTTCTGTGCCGCAGGATCTATGGCTGAGTGCTAGATCGAATGAGTGCCCATGACACTGCATCTGTGTCTGAGTGGTAAATAGAGTGAGTGTCTTCCACGCCATAGGACTACGGGCGTATGGTGAGTCCATGAGTATCAGCACTGCTGGACTTTTGGGTGGCAGACTGAGGAGCGTTTGCATGAGGGGCGGGTGCAATGTTATGTCCCGGCCACGGAAATGGTGACATTTTAGTCACTCCCCATTACTCTTTAATGCAGAATTCTGGCCAAATTCCGCCAATCGTGGCATGGCTGAATTTTTATCAAGCAAAACTCCAGAAAATTTGAGCTTGCGAACACAAGTGAGATTTGGAGTCCCCTGGTGTGATTTTCTAATGAGGGTGGTCACGCGTGGTTGTGGGCAGTCGTGGTCAAAGGGCTGCAGTTCAAGTCGATTTGCTGCAGCTTGGGAGGATATTCTACTCGAGCGGCAGCAAAATTAACTCAAATGGCTGCACCCTCTTGTACAAAGCATGGTGCCATTCATGTTGATTTTCAGCACTGCTCGCGCTACTGGCGCTGAATTGCATCGTGAGCTGCATATCCTCCGGCCCTTGGCAGAACTCGGCTGAATCTCGCTGAGTTTTTATGTGACTCCACAGAATTCCGCGGAGTGAAAGTCCACGAGTTCCGCCCATCCGCCCACCCCTGGTTTGCGCTGCTGGTCTGTGGATGGGCGGTGGCTCTTTGTGTGTTGGGCTGCTGCATCGCTCAGGTTATGGTATTTTGGAATCAAACCCTCCCCTATTTCTTTGACCCCAAAACCAACTCTGGTCTACTTCCTGCATCACTCTGTAATAGTGCACAAAAGTAGAGGGCGTACCCCATGTTGCAACCCTACAAGCTTTAACCAAAGATGGTGCCTGTGCTTCCGCGAGGGTGTAGACGTGGCTCTGGTGCATCTACCCTCCAGCGCTCTGGTTCAGGAGGGGTGTCAAAGCCTTTCCTTCCAACAAACACCCAAAGCACCGTCCGAACAGGACCAAGAGTGAGCATGAAACCAGAAGGATGGGAGGGGCTTTTCTACGTTTTGAATTTGGGGGTGTCTGTGAGGCGCAGCAGCCTCATTATGTATTTAAGGATGGGGGAACTGTACAAAGAGATAATGTCTCCCGGGTCGCATATGAGTCTGTCCCTGCACATTGTGCATCTGTGTGTCAGTGGAATGCACTGTTGACCCTCTCTGCATTCCAGAGTAATATGCCTCAACCAGACAGACCAAGGTGACAAGTACCGCTTGGGTCCAGCTTCTGTTTCCACGGCGCATATCTTCCTACAACTCTCATATATGGCCAGAGCCGCCAGACACCGATGTACTGGTACATAGTGTTAGGCGATATATGTGTCGGGGACCAGAGCCACTTACCCCCTCATAGCAGTACATTACGCGATATATGTGTTGGGGACCCGAGCCACTTAGCCCCCTCATAGCAGTACATTACGCGATATATATGTCGGAGACCAGAGCCACTTACCCCCTCATAGCAGTACATTATGCGCTATATGTGTTGGGGACCAGAGCCACTTACCCCCCTCATAGCAGTACATTACGCGATATATATGTCGGAGACCAGAGCCACTTACCCCCCCATAGCAGTACATTATGCGATATATATGTCGGAGACCAGAGCCACTTACCCCCTCATAGCAGTACATTACGCGATATATATGTCGGAGACCAGAGCCACTTACCCCCTCATAGCAGTACATTATGCGATATATGTGTCAGGGACCAGCGCCACTTATCCGCTCATGGCAGTCCATTAGGCGCTGTGGGGGCGAGAGCCACTTACCCCCTCATAGCAGTACATTAGACAGTATTCATGTCGGGGACCAAAGTCTCTAATCCCCCCATGGCAGTACATTAGGCGTTATACGTGTTGGGGACCAGAGCCACTTACCCCCTCATGGGAGTACATTAGGCGCTGTGGGGGCCAGAGTCTTTAATCCCCCCATGGCAGTACATTAGGTGTTATACGTGTCGGGGACCAGAGTCTCTAATCCCCTCATGGCAGTACATTAGGCGCTATACGTGTCGGGGGCCAGAGTCTCTAATCCCCTCATGGCAGCACATTAGGCGCTATACATGTCGGGCGCCAGAGCCACTTACCCCCTCAAGGGAGTACATGAGGTGCTGTGGGGCCAAGAGTCTCTAATCCCCCCAGGGCAGTACATTAGGCGCTATACATGTCGGGGACCAGAGTCTCTAATCCCCTCATGGCAGTACATTAGGTGCTATGCGTGTCGGGGGCCAGAGCCACTAAGCCCCTCATTGCAGTACATTAGGCGCTATACATGTCGGGGGCCAGAGTCTTTAATCCCCCCATGACAGTACATTAGGCGCTATACGTGTTGGGGACCAGAGTCTCTAATCCCCTCCTGGCAGTAGATTAGGCGCTATACATGTTGGGGCCAGAGCCACTTACCCCCTCATGGGAGTCCATTAGGTGTTATACGTGTCGGGGACCAGAGCCACTAACCCTCTCATGGCAGTACATTAGGCGCTATACGTGTCGGGGGCCAGAGCCACTAAACCCCTCATGGCAGTACATTAGGCGCTATACATGTCGGGGGCCAGAGTCTTTAATCCCCCCATGGCAGTACATTAGGCACTATACATGTTGGGGCCAGAGCCACTTATCCCCTCATGGGAGTACATTAGGTGCTGTGGGGGCCAGAGTCTTTAATCCCCACATGGCAGTACATTAGGTGCTATACGTGTCGGGGACCAGAGCCACTAACCACCCCCCCCCCATGGCTGTACATTAGGTGCTATACGTGTCGGGGGCCAGAGCCACTAACCCCCTCAAGGCAGTACATGAGGCGCTATACATATCGGGGTCAGAGTCATTAATCCCCCCATGGCAGTACATTAGGCGCTATACGTGTCGGAGGCCAGAGCCACTAATTCCCCCATGGCAGTACATTAGGCGCTATACATGTCGGGGCCTCAGTCTTTAATCCCCCCATGGCAGTACATTAGGCGCTATACGTGTCGGGGACCAGAGCCACTAACCCCCTCGAGGCAGTACATTAGGCGCTATATTTTTCGGGGACCAGAGCCACTAATCCCCTTGTGGCAGTACATTAGGCGCTATACGTGTCGGGGACCAGAGCCACTAATCCTCTCATGGCAGTACATTAGGTGCTATACGTGTCAGGGGCCAGAACCACTAACCCCCTCATGGCAGTACATTAGGCGCTATACGTGTCGGGGACCATAGTCTCTAATCCCCTCATGGCAGTACATTAGGCGCTATACATGTCGGGGACCAGAACCACTAACCCCCTCGTGGCAGTACATTCAGCGCTATACGTGTCGGGGATCAGAACCACTAACCCCCTCGTGGCAGTACATTCGGAGCTATACGTGTCGGGGACCAGAGCCACTAACCTCCTCGTGGCAGTACATTAGGCGCTGTACGTGTCGGGGACCAGAGCTACTAACCCACTCGTGGCAGTACATTAGGCGCTGTACGTGTCGGGGACCAGAGCCACTAACCTCCTCGTGGCAGTACATTAGGCGCTATACATGCCGGGGACCAGAGCCACTAAGCCACTCGTGGCAGTACATTAGGCGCTGTACGTGTCGGGGACCAGAGCCACTAACCCCCTCATGACAGTACATTAGGCGCTGTGGGGGCCAGGGTCTCTAATCCCCCCACGGCTGTACACTGACAGAAACGTGCTGACCACCTACATTTGAAGAGCCACAGAAGACTCAGTTCGTAATCTTACTTTAGAAAGACATCAATACAAATATTTTTTGTCTAACCTTAGGCCATTTTAATGATATTTTGCTCCCTGGCACTCCCAGAAAAATAAGGCTATGACTATCGCTTATCCCTGTCCCATTAATGCAGGGACGTTGCAAGCCGCTGGATGCTCTAAAGAGCTCCCAGCCAGACTAGGAGCTCCCGCTACCCCCGTGAATGTCTATGAAGAGCGGTGATGATGAGTAACAAACAACGTCTCAACAGGTAATGTTTGTAGGCAATTATGTACAGTGTAAACAACAATTACAGCAGAAAGGAAACCAGGAGACATCAATAGTTTCTATAAATTGTATAGAACGGTCTAAATATTTAGAAAATAATTAATACAATTGGTATATCAGCCCCATTTACATTGCATGTAGGTGTAAACTAAACAGTTGTGTGCACATCAGTGGTTGAGCAGTAAATGAACCGTGCAAGTGACACGTGACAAAGAGTAGGAAACAGCGAAAACGGGGCAAAATGTATGATTCAGAAAATGGTTGCAAAACCGAAAAATTTAAGAAACACAGAGTTCACAACAAGTTTCAGGAACCAATGAACGCCAGAAAGTGCTCTGAGTGGTGGACGACGTTTCGACCTGTATGTAATTCAGGCCATCATTAGGACCAGATTACAGAGAAATCTGTTGGTGCTGTAGTCGAGTAAGGTAATTGTCCACGGATATTCTACATTAAGGGTTGCACCCAAGCACTGGTGTGCAAAAAATCCAAGAGAAATGGTACATCTAGGGGTGCACCCATGGTCTGGTGAGCACTGAAAGAATCAAGTTCGGTCCATGTGAAGTCGGCGTCGGTGTAATGGCGTCTGGGTTGCGGTCAATCAATTTTCTGAAGGGTGGTTTAGTTCTCGCAGGTACTCTAAGAAAGATCCAGCTTGCGTCTGGAATTGACGAGGGGTGTTGATGAAGCATGCCATCTGGTGGGTGAGGTTCCACATCCATATATATAGTCACATACATTCTGCCTATTGCCACTTTCACAGGCAAAAGAAGTTCCAAGACCAATGAGTAATGTTTAGGTTTGGCCTGGACACAGTTTTAGCGCTCTTTCCAGCTTCGTGTATTCCAAATATGAAAGCATAAACATGTATCCATATGAAGAATTTAAGCCAACCCTCTTCATCCATTGATTTGTTCTAGTGTCATTCACATTTTGCTTCAGCTCACTTGAGCAGGCAACATGTGTCAATGGGTCAGCCCACTTCATCTATTGTCTGTCTTGACCTGTGACTGACATAACTTTGCCAGATCACATATGAACAGCTTCTTGAAAAGGAGTGGAATGCTTTCAGTTTATTTCTTTTATTTTGACATGTGTTTTGCATATTACTTTCGTTGAAAAAATAGCAAATAAAAAAACAATTGCACAGTTGCCGGGGCCAGACCAATTGGCTTTGCCAATGCTTGTTTATAATAGCATTAAAAGTACTTTCAGTCTATTCTTTTTATTTGGTGATTCGTATTATGGAGGCTGGATAGTAGTCCATATTTACTTCCACGTCTCCTTTGTAAGTAGAACTAACTGTGTTTGGTGAACTTAAAGAGGAAGGGCGAGCAGTGAAAATTCACTACATATAAGTGCATGAACACGAATGACAATTCAGTCAAAATTCACACGAGAAGTAATGACCGTGTGGAACACAGAGAGAGAAACACATAGTGCCACACATAGAGTTGGGGTTCCACAGCAAGGCCCCAAGTACAGGCTAGCGCAGTCTTGTGGAGTCCCCAATTATTGGCCTAGCTGTATCTTGCAGACTTTCCTGCTTTTCCTACTCCTGCACACTTGTGGGTCTTCTCTCTCCAGTTCGAGTTGGTTGCTGGAAACTCATCGGCCTATTGTGGGTTAAGTGCCTAGCTTGTTTGACCTTTTCTTTCAAGTACTCTGCAACCATGTAGTGGAGACACTCTTGAGTATTTTCTATCTGAGTGCATAGCTTGTTTGACCTTTTCTTCCAAGTACTCTGCAACCATGTAGTGCAGACACTCTTGAGTATTTTGTATCTGAGTGCATAGCTCGCTTGGCCTTTTCTTTCAAGTAGTCTGCAACCATGTAGTGCAGACACTCTTGAGTATTTTGTATCTGAGTGCATAGCTCGCTTGGCCTTTTCTTTCAAGTAGTCTGCAACCATGTAGTGCAGACACTCTTGAGTATTTTGTATCTGAGTGCATAGCTCGCTTGGCCTTTTCTTTCAAGTAGTCTGCAACCATGTAGTGCAGAAACTCTTGAGTATTTTGCATGAGGACGTTATCGTGATTGGCTTTTCCATCATGCTGAGTTATGGATTTTTTTGTCTAGGCTTTGCACGAAATATGTGTTTTTATGTGGCAAAAATTATGTGGCTTTGCACACCACTATTTCAGATGTTTAGTGCAAAATCACAACATTTGCCATAATCATAATTTCTGAAATAGACATCTCAGGAGACAGAGTATCATGACTGCAATTGGAGAGGATCACCTCTCGTCCTTTACGCGCATCAGCCTGAAACCTTAATCCAGCGCCATTTATCATCAGCATATGATACAATCAACCTTAAGATCTACAGACCAGCTGGAGAAATGGGCTGAAGCCACCAGCACAGCCTTCCTCATGAACAGTGACAGGACCACCACATTGTCACTGATACAGGCTCCACCACAAACATCTACAGTGGAAGCCCCACACAACATGTCTCCCACTGCAGCTGCTCTCCATCCATACATGGCCACAGGCAGAAGTGATCACTCAGGGTGTGCTGCAAATACCTATGGACAGCGATGACAAGTAGGACAAGCATCAGAAGGAAAAACTGAATACAGAAACATGCCTTCTGGGTAAAGGAGAATTAGGCATGCAGATGACAGTACCACAGAGAGGTGCAACTAGGCCCTTCAAATGAGCTTCAGAACTAAACGGGGAACAACCTTTACAACGCAACTTTTACAACGCACTACCATTACAACGCATTTTTTACAACGCATAATCCATTACAACGCATGACATTACAACGCATGACACTACAACGCATTTTTAAAAACTACCTTTACAACGCATTCCATTACAACGCATACTACCATTACAACGCATACCATTACAACGCATAATATTACACTATACTATCCAACACTTACCCTACTGATGCACCCACTGGAGTTAGAATAGTAATTTTTACCCCTATACTATCCAACACTTACCCTACTGATGCACCCCCTGGAGTTAGAATAGTAATTTTTACCCCTATACTATCCAACACTTACCCTACTGATGCACCCCCTGGAGTTAGAATAGTAATTTTTACCCCTATACTATCCAACACTTACCCTACTGATGCACCCCCTGGAGTTAGAATAGTAATTTTTACCCCTATACTATCCAACACTTACCCTACTGATGCACCCCCTGGAGTTAGAATAGTAATTTTTACCCCTATACTATCCAACACTTACCCTACTGATGCACCCCCTGGAGTTAGAATAGTAATTTTTACCCCTATACTATCCAACACTTACCCTACTGATGCACCCCCTGGAGTTAGAATAGTAATTTTTACCCCTATACTATCCAACACTTACCCTACTGATGCACCCCCTGGAGTTAGAATAGTAATTTTTACCCCTATACTATCCAACACTTACCCTACTGATGCACCCCCTGGAGTTAGAATAGTAATTTTTACCCCTATAGTATCCAACACTTACCCTACTGATGCACCCCCTGGAGTTAGAATAGTAATTTTTACCCCTATACTATCCAACACTTACCCTACTGATGCACCCCCTGGAGTTAGAATAGTAATTTTTACCCCTACACTATCCAACACTTACCCTACTGTTGCACCCCCTGGAGTTAGAATAGTAATTTTTACCCCTACACTATCCAACACTTACCTTACTGTTGCACCCCCTGGAGTTAGAATAGTAATTTTTACCCCTATACTATCTAATACTTACCTTAAATGTAATTTAATATTATGCGTTGTAATGGTATGCGTTGTAAAGGTAGTATGCGTTGTAATGGTAATGCGTTGTAAAGGTATTTTTTAAAAATGCGTTGTAGTGTCCTGCGTTGTAAAGTCATGCGTTGTAATGGATTATGCGTTGTAAAAAATGCGTTGTAAGTGCATGCGTTGTAAAAGTGTGCGTTGTAACGTCATACATCCGAACTAAACACATTCTGTATAAAGAAGAGGCAACAGAAGTAATCAGAGCCTTCAACAACCAGCTTATCTAAACACCTGCTGGATGAAACAGGTGCACAGGTAGAGAGGTGCAACAGAAGCAACCAAACCATTCTAATGCCCAGCTGAACCAAACACCTTCTGTATGAAGGAAAGATACTGACGCCTGGTGACAGTGCCTACAAGATAAGTAACCATACCAATCAAATGACCATCTGATATAAACACCTTCTGGAGGAAGAGGAGGCAGCAGAAGCAATCATATCCTTTAACCGATCAACTGATCTAAACAACTGCTGAATGAAGGAGAGTTACCAAAGCCTGGTGATGGGGTCAACGAAGGATGCAATCAGATCCTTGAACAACCATCTGAACTAAACACATGGAAGAAGGAGACTTCTCAAAACTGGTGACAGAGACAACAAGAGATGCAGACAGACCCTTCGAATGGCCATCTGTACTAAGCACCTTCAGGATAAAGGGGACACCAGAGATGAAGACAGACCCTTCGAATGACCATCTGTACTAAACACCTTCAGGATAAAGGATACACCAGAGATGCAATCAGACCCTTCGAATGACCATCTGTACTAAGCACCTTCAGGATAAAGGATACACCAGAGATGAAGACAGACCCTTCGAATGACCATCTGTACTAAGCACCTTCAGGATAAAGGGGACACCAGAGATGGAGTCAGACCCTTCGAATGACCATCTGTACTAAGCACCTTCAGGATAAAGGGGACACCAGAGATGGAGTCAGACCCTTCGAATGACCATCTGTACTAAGCACCTTCAGGATAAAGGGGACACCAGAGATGCAGCCAGACCCTTCGAATGACCATCTGTACTAAGCACCTTCAGGATAAAGGGGACACCAGAGATGCAGCCAGACCCTTCGAATGACCATCTGTACTAAGCACCTTCAGGATAAAGGGGACACCAGAGATGAAGACAGACCCTTCGAATGACCATCTGTACTAAACACCTTCAGGATAAAGGGGACACCAGAGACGCAATCAGACCCTTCGAATGACCATCTGTACTAAGCACCTTCAGGATAAAGTGGACACCAGAGATGAAGACAGACCCTTCGAATGACCATCTGTACTAAACACCTTCAGGATAATGGGGACACCAGAGATGCAGTGAGACCCTTCGAATGACCATCTGTACTAAACACCTTCAGGATAAAGGGGACACCAGAAATGCAATCAGACCCTTTGAATGACCATCTGTACTAAAGACCTTCAGGATAAAGGATACACCAGTGATGAAGACAGACCCTTCAAATGACCATCTGTACTAAATACCTTCAGGATAAAGGGGACACCAGAGATGCAAACAGACCCTTCGAATGACTGTCTGTACTAAACACCTTCAGGATAAAGGGGACACCAGAGATAGAATCAGACCCTTCGAATGACCATCTGTACTAAACACCTTCAGCATACAAGGGACACCAGAGAGGGAATCAGACCCTTCGAATGACCATCTGTACTAAACACCTTCAGCATAAAAGGGACACCAGAGATGGAGTCAGACCCTTCGAACGACCATCTGTAATAAACACCTTCAGGATAAAGGGGACACCAGAGATAAAAACAGACCCTTCGAATGACCATCTGTACTAAACACCTTCAGGATAAAGGGGACACCAGAGATGGAGTCAGACCCTTCGAATGACCATCTGTACTAAACACCTTCAGGATAAAGGGGACACCAGAGATGCAGTCAGACCCTTCGAATGACCATCTGTACTAAGCACCTTCAGGATAAAGGGGACACCAGAGATGGAGTCAGACCCTTCGAATGACCATCTGTACTAAGCACCTTCAGGATAAAGGGGACACCAGAGATGGAGTCAGACCCTTCAAATGACCATCTGTACTAAACACCTTCAGGATAAAGGGGACACCAGAGATGCAGTCAGACCCTTCGAATGACCATCTGTACTAAAGACCTTCAGGATAAAGGGGACACCAGTGATGCAGTCAGACCCTTCACTGAACATCTGAGCTACCTTCTGGAGGAAGGAGAGACAAGAGGTGCAATGGGACCTTTCAGACGACCATCTGCTCTAAACCCCTTCTGTACGAAGGAGAGTTACCCAACCCTGGTCAAGGAGCCTACGAGATATGGAATGAGACTCTTTGAATGGCCACCTGAGCTGAACTATCAGTTATTACTTGGATTCCAAGCCTCTCCTTCAGTCATCAGACATCAGGAGTTGTAAAGCGCACCACATACAAGCTCATAACATATAGGATGGTCCTCCCAAAGCTGCAAACTTCCTGCCACTTGAAAAAGGCAAGAGCATCGCACTATTCCATCTGCTTTTCTGCGGTATCGTCCACATTGCAGCAGTGAAGGACTTAGAGGAACCGCTCGGGATCCAGAACCAGGCACTGCGATTCTTCCTGAATTCAACATAAAGACACCGCATCTCACCAAACCCAACAGAGCTCTTGTACTGGATCCAAGCATCACATTTAAGGCGCTATGTTCAGTGCATGAGGCCATTGAACGCTATAGATCAGAATATATATATATGCAAACCGGTCATTAAAGCTTCATTCAGCTACTAATCCTGACCAAAATCAGGAGGAAGAAACACGGAGGTAAGACCTCGAGAGTGCAGGGTACACAGCTTCAGCACACCTTGGACTATAGACTTGGGGTCCTTTACAGACTAGTCTACTCAAGTGTTCAAGATCCCCTCCCCCAAACCCCACTGTACAGCTGTGGTAAATATTCTTTTTTACCTAATACTGAATTTCATACGGAATCTTTAAAATAAAATAAAAATAGCTCAGAATAACAAGAGGCAGAATCCGTGGTATAAGAGGTTTTCTAAATGGGCTTTATTCCATCAAAAATGGCCGACTCGAGTCGCGGCCTTCAGGTTCCGTCACCACGAGGGTTCAGGAAGTGAAGTACAATACTTTATTGACAAGAAGTAACTTTTATAGGTCATACCCTTACAATGAAACAAATGCAAAAAAGGCGTAACGATTGATAAGATAAATTAACATAGTGATACGTAATTGAAACTAGGCGTAATAAGGAGCAAAAAGAAACATGATTGGCTCTGGTTATCTTACATAGGTGGATCTATACGATAATACTTAACATAGATGCGTGCGCAGCAGTATGACGTGTGATTGACGTGTAACTAGGGGGTGAAGGGGACTTGACATTTTAGCTCTACATGTGGAGACGAGAAGTCTGGGGGGTCAAGTCAACCTAATCCCAAATCATATCTAACATCCTATGTTTAGAGAACTATGTTATCCACAAGGAAGGACTCTCGGACAGAATCTATTCTATACTAACTGTGTGCGCGTGTACAAGCGTCTAAGTGTCTATATGAGATGCGAGGGGCAGAAAACTTTCCATGGCAACAGGGCTATGAATCACTTGCAGGAGGACGGAAAGGCTGAGTCCTTTGCTTGTGAGCTAAAGGAAATGTTTACCTAAATCACTAGACAGGAATGCATCGGCTGGAGAGCAAAATAGATAATTTGAAGGTGAAATACAGCTTCTTGGCAGGCAGGCGAAGACTGGCCGAGGCAGGCACCGTTAGCTGCACAGGGAGTAGGACAAAGTTCATGGATACAGATGCGAGCTCAAGCTGAAGCTGTCAGAGATAGAGAGCAGGGAAAGGCTTTGAGGACAGAATCGGGCCTACTTGCCTGAACTGTAAAAATGTAGTAATTTAGCCATATAAAGTCGGTGGCCTTTCATACTTAGGAATCGAATATCCAGCCCATCGATGGCGAATCTGACAGAGAACATGTCGACGGTAGACACACGTATGTTTGCGTCTTAGAAACTGGAACTGGAGGGAACATACATGTACTTGTAACATGCATATAGAACCGTTGGGGTCCAAGATAGGGGACATAACTGATTAGGAAAATCCACATTTCCACATTCCCTCCTTGTCCCCTACTTGCCCTTCAAGAGATATCAATCTTCATCATTCCATCGATTTGCTCATGGAGCATCATTTCTTCTTCCTTCTTCTTCCGGCATTTTGAACGAGAACTGTGATATGGAATGCATGATGTGGCACACAGACCACAAATCGCTGGTCCACATTGCAGGCATAAACAACAACTGAAGAGCATAAGAAGGCCAATACCTAGGAAGGATAGAACTCTCCATCCCCAGGCTGATACCACACTCCAAAACCACCCGGACCACGTCCAAGTGCCTGGATTTTCGTGTATCTGGCTTACAATCTTATGAAGGCGTGTTATAGCTTTATATACAGATGGCGAATTTTCTGGTATGAATATGCAGCAGCTGGATCCGATGACCCTGCAAGCTCCGCCCCTATCGGCCAGGATGACGTCAAGGACAAGACGATTCTGGAGAACAACAATTCTCATCACTGATTGTTCCTCTGTCAGATTGCCTAGGGCGGCTATAGTCTCGTTTACTACAGCTTCAAGAGTCTTGGTGAGTCTGCGTATCAGCTTACTATTTGATACGGTACCTATATAGGGAAAGATACCTTTATTGAAATCTACATACTTGTCCCATGCCGTCTCAGTATAATCGACAACTGGGAGATCTCTACGCTCTCTTTTGTGTACTAAATGAACATTTCGATAATAATCAGGGGGAGCTAGGAAAACAGGTGGCAGAAGGAATGCTATGTAACAGGTACCATCCCAATCTAGAGGCAGACGCATATATGCCGTCTGACCACATATAAAGTAAGAATGGCGAGAAGCTCTAAATGAAGATTTACCTTGATCACTATATTCTACTGTAGTAACGCATTGGCTATGGCCCATATGTATGGAACCAACTTTTCTCACACATAATTCACCCTTAACTGGAAATACAGACATAGTGGGCAGAATTAGTTCAACTTCGGATTTGACATTCAAAATCATAAGATTAGGCGTAAAATTACCTAATTTATACACTTCATTTTCTAAATCAGTTCCTGTTCTACTGGGGTGACCCTCCTTATTGGGGTGACAGACTTTGAATAAAACTAGATTCAGATTTCCCCATATCCAATGTTGTTGATAAACTGCTGTGTCTGGGTCTATGGAATTTAATAAACTAAACCATGCTCCACAGGAGCCATTGTGTGTGAACGGATGTGGAAAGAAAGGCAGAACTCCTTTGTTATTCTGATAGGGAGGGAGTCGGCCACACACCCAACAATTGGTGGCATTACTAGTCTGATGGGAATGATGTAACATACTAATGAATGTGTTATTGCGCAGCGCAAGTCTATAGGACAACTCATGTGGGGGTAGATCACTAAAAGAATGCTCATCAGTTATATTGAAAGCACGTTTAGAAACAGGATAATACATATGCAACAATATGCTTGCAGTAACTATTAAAAAACTCAAGGAAAACAAAATTAATAAAGTCACAATACAGTGGCTACGCAGTAATTTACAATAAGCATGTCGTTTCATTATGATTCTGGACTCTACATCATTCAGACCTAAGGGATACATGTCGGGACAGATTCAACCGCTTCACCTTGGAGAGGACTTAAACAATCAAATCGTCCGACAGTTTGGATCTGGACCTGAGTTTCTGCTTATAGATTTCGGTGCTACTGGCCTCAGCCAAGGGTAGCTTTGAGTCAATGGGGGAAGACACACGGGGAGTACTGTTTGTGTCAGGAGGAAGTCCATGAAATTTCTTGATATGGCTGGAATGCACCCAGCCTTTTCTTCCTTCGATCTTCACAGCTGTTCTGGTCGTCAGCAGGACCAACTTAGGAAGCCTCCACCTTGGCTCCAGTTGGGTTTTCCGATCGAAATTCCTGATGAGAACATAATCGCCGGGAATTACATCATGAGGTTTCACCTCGGTGTTGTCGGGAAAAGCTGCGACTACCTGTGAACGACAAGATTGTAGTGCAGACATCAAGGAAGCCAGGTAATCTGTCAGCATATTACAGTCAACATCAGTTATTTTACGGGGTATAGGCGTCCCCCACATATTCGGTGGTCTACCAAAGATCACTTCATAAGGGGATAGCCCTGCTCGAGAGTGTGCTACCATTCTCATGTAAAATAGTGCAACTGGTAAGGCTACTATCCAGTCAACACCTTTCTCCTTACATATTTTAGACAATCTGATTTTCAAAGTTTGATTATGTCGTTCCACGAGACCTGCTGCCTCGGGGTGTCGGACACAGTGGAATTTCCACTGATATCCCAACAAAAGTGAGACATGTTTCATTAATTCGGATGAGAAAGGCTGGCCGTTATCTGAATATACAACACGTGGTAGCCCGTACCGTGGGAAGAATTCTCGAACTAACTGTTTGGCAGTAGTCGGGGCCGTGTAATCTGATACGGGGTACGCCTCTGTCCAACGGGAGAGAGCGCAGACAACTACGAGAACATATTTGAATCCTCGACAACGTTCCATCTGAATATAATCCATCTGGAGGACTTCAAAAGGATGGTCAGGAGGCTGAAATCCACCCTGCTCTACGGGAACACCCTTTCCTGGATTGAACTGACAACATATCATATAGGTACGAACTTTTTGTTTAGCTGCTGCTCGTAAATGTTTGTTGAACCAAATGTGCTGAATGCTGTCTAGCATAGCCTTCTCTCCTAAATGTGCTGGACTGTGAACTGTAGCTTTAATGGCTTGAACCATGGAATCAGGGAGAAACCATACAGATTTCTCCTTCGTCATCCATCCTTGATCTGTCTGGATCCCTCCTAGTTCAGTCCACTTCTTTATTTCTTCTGCTGTGGCATGTGTCTGTATGTCAATTACGTCAAGTGCGGGATCCTTAATTGTCATACATTGTGTTGGTGCCTGAACTATTGGCTTTGTCATGTCTAATGTGCGATTCTGAGCAGTCTGTTTAGCTGTTCTGTCAGCTAAATCATTGCCTTGAGAAATGATATCAGTAACCTTCGTGTGTGCTTTACATTTCATAATCGATATAGCAGTGGGTAGATGTATTGCGTCTAACAAGGCATGAATGAGGGGTCCGTGCTGAATGTGGGCACCATGGGAGGTTAAATAACCTCTCTCTCGCCACAGCACGCCGAAGTCGTGTACAACTCCGAATGCATAACGTGAGTCAGTGTATACATTAACTTTCTTATTTGTGGCTTGAATACAGGCTTGCGTTAGAGCAATAAGTTCTGCTGCTTGGGCTGACAAAGTATCTATACAATTTGTCTCAATAACTTCAGTGTCTGTTGTGACTGCATACGCGGCCACTAAATCTCCTGTACTTGTTCTCATGCACGATCCGTCTACATACAACGTCAGGTCTGGATCTAACAATGGAACGTCTGTCAAGTCTTGTCTAGGTTTCGTCTTTATTTCAATGATTTCAACACAATCATGAGCTAGTGGGTCTGTTCCAATTACAGGTAATAGTGTAGCAGGATTCAATGTATTACACCGTCGGATCTCTATGTGTGGTTGAAACAATGTCAGTTCATAACCGGTAAGTCTTGCTATGGTCAAGTGTTGTGTTTGTGTTCGGTTCACAAGAACCTCTACTGCATGTGGTACTTGTACTGTCAATGGATGTCCTAACACTATGGCATCGCTTTGTCTGATTGCTAAAGCTGTCGCTGCCACTGATTTCAGGCATGCAGGCAAAGCCTGAGCTACGGGATCTAATGTACTGGAAAAATAAGCACATGGCTTGCGTGATCCTGCTTGATCCTGAGTGAGTACTGACAAGGCAGTACCTTCGCGTTCTGTGACAAAGAGTGTAAAATGTTTGCTATAACATGGTGTTGCTAAAACAGGTGCTTGACATAAAGCTTCCTTTAGGCTTTCAAAAGCTTGTGTATGTTCCTGAGTCCAAGGGAGAACAGTCGATGTGGCTGCCTCCTGTGTGGTTAACTGAATGAGTGGTTTTGCTAGAAATGCGTACTGAGGGATCCACTGCCTACAATATGAAGTGAGGCCTATGAAAGCCCGCACCTCTTTTTGTGTCTGGGGTATTGACATGTTAGCAATTAACTGGATGCGATCTGGTGTAAGCTGCCTTCCCTCCTTGGACAGCGAGTGACCAAGATAAATAACTCGCTTGACACAGAATTGCAGCTTAGAAGGAGACACCTTGTGCCCCTTGTCGGCTAGAAAATGTAAAACTGTCAGAGAAGCCTTTTCACATTCAGGTCCGCTTCTCGCGGTGATCAGCAGATCATCGACATATTGAAGCAGTGCAGTATTGACTGGCATGTGGATACTGTCAATTTCTCGTTTCAGTGCTTGGCTGTAAATGCTGGGGCTTTCTGTGAATCCTTGGGGAGCGCGTGAGAATTTAAAACTGCGCCCATTTAAACTGAATCCGAACAAATATTGGCTGTCCGGATCTATTGGGACGCTGAAGAAGGCATTCTTGAGATCAATTACAGTAAAGAATGTTGCTTCGGAATCAATTGCTGTCAACAATGATGATATATCAGGGACCACAGGGAATTGTGGTACAATACACTTGTTTAGTTCACGCAAATCAATAACCAATCGGTATACTGGTGGGGCAGTAGGATCAGTTCGTTTAAGAATCGGAATTATCGGTGAATTACATACATTGGAGTCTGTTTCTACAACTACTCCCTGGGCAATCAGCTCATCAATGATTTTCAGCAAAGCCACTACAGCATCATGCGGTAACTTGTATTGTCGCATTCGTGGTAGTACCACTCCTGCTTTCAGTGTGACTCGATAGGGTGTAATGTTCATGCAGCCAACATCCGTAGGGCCTTGTGCCCATAGATGTACTGGTAAGGTCTGTAGTCGGGGATCCATGTCCCTAGACACATAGTGACCTTTAAAATCACGTAAAAACAACCTTACTCCTTCCGGAGAACAACATATTATGGCTCCTAGTGCTTTCAGAGTCTTAATTCCTAACAGATTTTCTGGGCATGATTTAGTAAGCAGTAAATCTGTAGTTCGTGTCAAAGGTCCTATCGTAAGTGGTAGAGGCTGTGATACTTCATTAACAATAGGTTTTCCTGAAAAACCAAGGGAAACATTTTGAGAGCCTGAGAGGGGTGCCCCTGGAACTTCACTACGTTTTATAGTTGTTCGACTTGCCCCTGTATCGAGTAAGAATTTTCTATCTTGACCTAATAATTCACTATGTACATAAGGTCCTTCTTGATCCACAGGAATCTCGATAAGCGGTAAGTCAACTTCCCTCTCTAGGCTTGTTCATGCGTAACGCTGATACTCAGGATATTCATACTGTGCAGTCTGATACATTTGTCGTGTTGTGGTTTGTGTGGCAGTAGCAGGCAACGGTGGTGCAGCTGGCACAAACTGTATGGGTTGCTGTGAAGCTGGCATGGACTGTTGCTGAACTGGCATGGACTGTCCATGCTGCATAGCTCCTTGTTCATTCTGATCTTGTCTAACTAATCGTGGTCTCTCCTTTGCAATGCCTGTAGCTATATTACGTTTCAGGACTGGACAATCGTGTACATAATGGCCTAGTTGTTTACAGTAATTGCAGGTTCCTTTTACAGGAACTGCAGAATCACCAGAATGTGTCACACCCTTTTTGTGACCATCTGCTGGTACTGTCTGAGAAACTAGCATTTTCATTTTTGTATCCTTCATGCGTCTATGCTCGTGTTCTTGTTCATCCCTAATTCTATTGTGATGATACTGTAACATTTGTAGCATTTGCGACGGAGTGTTACTTTGCCAGGTACTCTCGAATTTCAATATTCTATTCTTCACTGGGGGCAATGCATTTTCCACTAATTTTGTCACAAATAGATGTGGATATGAGTCACTACTTGCTTTTATACCACTATTTATACCAAAACATTTTTCAAATCGAGCATAATAATCGCTTGTGTCTTCATCTTGCTTTTGTTTGCAGGCTGTGATTGCACCCCAATCTTCCTTTTTTGTAGTTAATAAACGTGGCAGTACCTGTACTAGTAAACCTGGTAACAGTTTAACTTTATCCCCGAGCCCTGAACCTGCAGTTCGGGCCCTTTCTTCCTCTGCTAATGCTGTCCAGTCTATCTTTTGGTCTCCCACTTCCCACTCTTTTTCTTTCAGTTTTTCATAAATGCCAGCAGGCAAAAGCACCTTTAATATCGTCATAATATCAGGAAAGGTGTACTCTCCCATTAGTAACATGTCTTTAATTTCTCGGTGGAAACCCGCTGGGTCTTTATCATGACTAGGTACTACTTTCTTCATTTCTAATAATTCCATTTTTGATATGGGTGTGTAAACAAATACACGGTGAAACTCATTGTCTTCGCCTTTTATTGGGTGCACTTCTCGTAAGGGATTTTGTCTATCCATATAGTACGGCGCTCTTTCTCTGCGGGGCAGCGAGAGAGAATCCGGACTTACAAAAAGGACATACTGCTTACGTGACACTAATATCTCTTTAATTAGCTTGTTACTAGAACCTCTCCATCTGTTTGTGAGTAGTTCCGTTAATATATCAGGTAAAGGACCAGGGTCAGCATGTTGGCTCTTATATAATATGAGGAGTTGCTGAATCATATAGATTCCAGCTAAACGTTGTTCATCTGTACTGAGATTAAAAAACGTGTGTGCTACGGTCTCATCACCGTATTTTTCAGGACTGTCAATCCAGTGAACAGCTGATCTGGCTAATTCTTGCTCATCCATGGAATCGAGGAGGTGGTAACCCCTTCGTTCTCGTAGTATTTTATCTGCGGCTTGAAACGAATGTTCAGGAGACTTCAGATTTATTACAGGCGTCGGATACGTTCTGCTATTATTTGGACATACAGAGTGTATGGGATCAGAAAAACATCTAGTATTTTCACAGGATCTTCCTCTGCCTACATAGGCTATGGTCTCTGACTGTCTTGCGGAATTCCCTGATTCGGACACTTCATCTTGCTCGAACTCGTCTGTTCCCAATCTCTCTTCATGAATACGCTCTATTTCTTTTACGGATTTTTCGGCACATGGCTATTATACAATTTTGCTTATCGTGTCTCCCTTCTGATATATTCTGACTCCATCTTGTAAGAATAAGCATTGCATTCGGGTCTACCCCCGGACGGTCTTGATTTCTGATCACACAGTTTATGAGGAAACGTAACAGTTCCCCCTGTATCTCTACTTTCTGGAATTCCATAGCTCTGTTAATACATCCTGGATCTCGTCCTGTTTGAACAAAATGATATATGTTATCTAGATGCGTAATCATCCCTGGTAACCTCGCTAAATACTCTGCGGCTCGCCTGATACGTAATGATGCCAGGACCATTTCATCCTCTTTACCAACCACCGGGTCATATCTACAATTTACAAGGAGTTCTTTAAGCGTACGTTCACTTACGAATTTAGGTGTACGTGAATGCGCTGACTCTTGAAAAACAAGTTTATTTATTCTGGGTGGTGTAAAGGTACTGCTAGCACCTCCCGTGGCCCCATCTGGGGCGTCGGGTGTGAATGGGTTCGTCGAACGTGACACAGCAACTATGGGCGTCGACGCCCCTGTAGAATCGACTGCGGAGACAAATGCGGAAACAGATGTGCTTGCCGAAGCTTGCGTCGGGACTTGCTGTTGCACGGGTACAGATACCTGATCCTGACGTTGAACCCCTCCGCCAGACGGTCTATGTGGTGTGGCGCTAGCATACTCGGGAGCTGCATCGTCTAGATATGAGGAAAGAAAAACATCTTCTGCGGTTCTGGGATGCCCTTTTTGATGTACCTTAATTGGAAATAATGGGGGTGGCAAGTCTTTTGGCATCTCTGTAACAGCCTTAGGCAGTCCTTCGGCTAGAAGGGGATACATACCATTCATAAGAGCATTCCTTTGTCTATTTACTTGTTCTGATTTCACTCGGATACCTTCCTCAATTAATAGATTTTCTTGAACTTTATTTGAACTTTCTTTACTCCTCTCTTCTTGTCTACGTGCTTTTTCTGTACGTCTATGAGATTCTTTACGCCATAACTCAACAGCGTCTTTCTGTGACTGTCTGACCTTTCTTTTCCATAACTCTTCCTCCACTTTCATGATGCACTCTGCATCCCAGGTTCCCGCTGCGGGCCACCTTTGACTTTCCGGCAATCCCTTGGTATAATCTACCCATAGATCAAGAAACAATATGGCATCTAAGCCATGCTTATGGTACATAAAATGCCCTGGAGTGTCCCTAGGAGGAATAGGAACTGCTTCTTCAAGCACCCCTTTTCTGGTGGTAATCTGTCTTAACTTCGAGAAAAGCGGCATATTGACAACTGATCTGATACTTACTCTTGAATTCACTTAATACGAAAAAAACACAATAATGAACAGTGAACAATGAACAATCATTCATACCACAATATTTGAACACTTTAAACATTAAACATTAAACATTTTAACAACGACCGACAATGATGACAGTCTGCCTAACTAATCACCACGCTGAATTCTTGACAGTAACTGAATACTTCGGAATACTTGATATACTGCTAAACAGTACATATACACTGCTAAACAGTGCAGACCGGATTTGTGTACCCAAATCCGTCTTGACCGGCACAACCTATGTGCGCGTCAACACGCCTCCCCGGCGATGGTACTCACCGAGTAGCTCCTTGAAACGGAAGGCCTCAGAGAAAGGACAGGACTCGATGACTGCGGACAGCGGACCCTCTGGACATCGGGATTTCGAGAAACCTGGTGGGCCTCTGTATACCTCGGATCTTGCTCTCTCAGCTAGGCTCTGGTCGGGATACTTCGCACTTCTCACCGCCTCGTCTGGGTTGATCGCAGCCTCAGTCGCCCCCGCTTGACCGGAGGGAGCTTACAGGAAATCCTGCTGGTACGCGTTTATGGTCCGTCCAGTTGTGGCAGGAGACCGGGCCTGCAACGCACCGCCGGCGCGTGAGATGAGAAAGTGTCCCTATTCGGGCGCCATTATGTGGTAAATATTCTTTTTTACCTAATACTGAATTTCATACGGAATCTTTAAAATAAAATAAAAATAGCTCAGAATAACAAGAGGCAGAATCCGTGGTATAAGAGGTTTTCTAAATGGGCTTTATTCCATCAAAAATGGCCGACTCGAGTCGCGGCCTTCAGGTTCCGTCACCACGAGGGTTCAGGAAGTGAAGTACAATACTTTATTGACAAGAAGTAACTTTTATAGGTCATACCCTTACAATGAAACAAATGCAAAAAAGGCGTAACGATTGATAAGATAAATTAACATAGTGATACGTAATTGAAACTAGGCGTAATAAGGAGCAAAAAGAAACATGATTGGCTCTGGTTATCTTACATAGGTGGATCTATACGATAATACTTAACATAGATGCGTGCGCAGCAGTATGACGTGTGATTGACGTGTAACTAGGGGGTGAAGGGGACTTGACATTTTAGCTCTACATGTGGAGACGAGAAGTCTGGGGGGTCAAGTCAACCTAATCCCAAATCATATCTAACATCCTATGTTTAGAGAACTATGTTATCCACAAGGAAGGACTCTCGGACAGAATCTATTCTATACTAACTGTGTGCGCGTGTACAAGCGTCTAAGTGTCTATATGAGATGCGAGGGGCAGAAAACTTTCCATGGCAACAGGGCTATGAATCACTTGCAGGAGGACGGAAAGGCTGAGTCCTTTGCTTGTGAGCTAAAGGAAATGTTTACCTAAATCACTAGACAGGAATGCATCGGCTGGAGAGCAAAATAGATAATTTGAAGGTGAAATACAGCTTCTTGGCAGGCAGGCGAAGACTGGCCGAGGCAGGCACCGTTAGCTGCACAGGGAGTAGGACAAAGTTCATGGATACAGATGCGAGCTCAAGCTGAAGCTGTCAGAGATAGAGAGCAGGGAAAGGCTTTGAGGACAGAATCGGGCCTACTTGCCTGAACTGTAAAAATGTAGTAATTTAGCCATATAAAGTCGGTGGCCTTTCATACTTAGGAATCGAATATCCAGCCCATCGATGGCGAATCTGACAGAGAACATGTCGACGGTAGACACACGTATGTTTGCGTCTTAGAAACTGGAACTGGAGGGAACATACATGTACTTGTAACATGCATATAGAACCGTTGGGGTCCAAGATAGGGGACATAACTGATTAGGAAAATCCACATTTCCACACAGCTCTCCCACCACAGGAAGCAGTCACACTGGGTGCAGTGAATGTAGCAACATTTCATCTACGGGCAAAGTTTTATGATGAGGAACAAGAGGCCTGCGCTCGAATTATATAGTTTCACTTCAAAAACACTGTGTGATCCTGGACAAATCATAGTATCTTCCTGTACGTTAGTTATCTTATCTGTTGAAAATTAAGTGCCAAAATCACAATTCTGCTTCTAGCAATATCAATGGTTCTCATGAAATAAAATGGCAGTGAGTGTGGTTCCCCATCGCTGTAGAGGCGCCAAGAGCCCGGCAGTTCATTTCTATCGTGGACCTGCAGACGTGCAAACGGAGGACACTCTCTGCACCTAGATGTTCATGTGACTGTGGCCGCACGTGCCACTGCCTCCTACTCATCTGTATCTATCCACAGAGAGCAGTACCAGAGCTGTCAAGGAAGTCTCAAAAGCACAAACCTCATTAGTTACGCCCTACCCCCTCCACACCTGCACATCCGGAGAGTTTGCACGAATTAGGCGACAGGCCTCTGCGTCCGGCAGACATATAGTAACAACTTTATATTTTGTTGAAAATCTTTAGATCTCCTAGTACTTTCAAATTCAACAAAAGCGCAGAAGCGCAAGCTTCACCCTCACACACAGCACAGGAGCCACAGTGCAACCGTGCGAGCTTACGCTTCCCTCGCACAGACAACAGCTACGGCAGTAGTGCACAGAAACAACAGGGTCACGACCAGTGCCCAGCGTACGCAGATGTAGGAGCCACTAAGGCACCCCAAAATCCACGCCTCTAATAACCACCGCTCCTCAAACAAGACCTGCAGCAGAAGGGAGGACTCGCTGACCCAAGCTGTCTCTCTGGGTGTTGTAATTTCCGCGTTTTTCAATGCAGAGCCCTTTTCATTTTGATTCGAAAATGTGTTATTGAACATGCAACAAGTGAATAACTGTGAGCCCATTAAAATGCATTTTTCTAGCATATTCAGCTCTGCAAATATGTCATGAAGTTGTGATAATCTGGTTTATGTAAAATACAGTCATAATAGTTAATTAAATATGCGCATTGCTGTTTTGTTTACATATGTTTAACAAGTGACTGGGAGAGCACTCAGGCACCCAGCGGTTATTGTTTATTTTAGGAGTTAATCCGGGGACGCCATAAACACTAGGCCGCTCCCTTTCAGATTCTTCATTTTTCTTTCCCAACTCTTTTATTTTCATCACTGGCCTATTTACACTCTTTGATCTCTTTTTATAGAAAGTGTGAAGTTTTTCAGATATGCACCAAAATGTAGCATCCAATCTACTTACTGTATAGGCTGATTAGCATCATGTCCAGGTACTGCCTAGACTTACCAGCACCATGTCCAGGTACTGCCTAGACTTACTAGCACCATGTCCACTTACTGCCTAGACTAACTAGCATAATGTCCACTTACTGCCTAGACTGACAAAGCATCCTGTCCACGTACTGCCTAGACTGACTAGCACCATGTCCACTTACTGTCTAGACTAACTAGCACCATGTCCACTTACTGCCTAGACTTACTAGCACCATGCCCACATACTGCCTAGACTGACATAACATCATGTCCACTTACTGCCTAGACTGACTAGCACCATGTCCACTTAGTGCCTAGACTGACATAGCATCATATCCACTTACTGCCTAGACTGACATAACATCATGTCCACTTACTGCCTAGACTAACTAGCACCGTGTCCACTTACTACCTAGACTGACTAGCACCATGTCCACTTACTGCCTAGACTGAGCAAGCAGGAACTATCTGTTAATTACAAACAGATGGTTTCAAAGCTCGCTCCCGCAAGGGAATTGCCAAACGTGCACGCGATGCCATTGATAGCAATGCAACGTGTACACGTTTTTGGGCCAAAAACTCAATCGATTACTAAAGGTCTCCTCCTAAGTAGCGCATGCGCGCTACGTAGGCGAGACCTAAAAGCCCAGGTAATCTTCCTTAGGCAGGAGAGGACTTTGCCCTAGGACTATCAAGCCAAAGGTCACACACGGTTTGTGCTCCATCTTAAGAAACTAGAACAGGCGTGCTATTTATGATTTAAGCAAAAAATTAGCATAGTACCTAGAAATAGCTTTAGGGTGTTAAAATGTTAAGAACTCGCTAAACACATTACAAATGTTCTTGTTGTTTTTCCTGACCACAACATGCATTGCTACATTCCTTTTTGCATTCTGTGTGGTTACTGGTCATATTTTATGTACTAGACTAGGGTTTTAAAATGCATATTTTAAAGTACCTCTCTGTTCCTTAGTGCTATTTTGAGTGTGTTATTCATTGACATAAGAGGAGTTGGTGTGTCACTAATTGAACTAACCTTGTGGGACTGATCATTCCCAGAAAATACCTTCTGCATAGGCCTGCGGGTCGTGTATGGGTTGCAGTTCTATTGGATTTCTAATCCGAATTGGTGCATTAACTGAGCCCTGGCGTCAGGGAGTAAAACATCCTACCCCAGGAGCCCAAAGGGGTGGGGAGGAATGGGGCCCAGAGAATGCATCACAGATATAAGTGGATGAATAGAGAAGGGTTAACTCATTGGAGGTAATGTGTGGGAGTCTAGGTACTGTACAGCCCATTCGTTAGACAACACTTTCAATAATATCTGGTAATATATTAAATATATGCACAGGGATGAGCAATAATCAGAAAGTCACCAGTACATGAAACGCAAAACACAAGTGTAGCACAGTGACCGCAAAGTAAATCTGAGGAGAATGGGACTGTCAAATCGAAACTGGTACACGGGCAAAGCAGATGGGAATAGCACTGAACAGGAAATAAAACCAGGACCCCTGACTGCACACTCATGATGGGTTCATAAAGAGCTACTGCTGGCAAAGCAAAATATTTATGAAACTCATGATGCGCCTAGAAGGAGAGAAACACAGAACCAACTCAATGTAGTACAAAAACACTGAACCCACACAGTGCAGTACAAAAACACAGAAGCCACACAGTGCAGTACAAAAACACTGAACCCACACAGTGCAGTACAAAAACACAGAAGCCACACAGTGCAGTACAAAAACACAGAACCCACGCAGTGCAGTACAAAAACAAAGAACCCACGCAGTGCAGTACAAAAACACAGAAGCCTCACAGTGCAGTACAAAAACACAGAACCCACGCAGTGCAGTACAAAAACACAGAAGCCACACAGTGCAGTACAAAAACACTGAACCCATACAATGCAGTACATTAACATAGAACCCACGCAGTGCAGTACAAAAACACAGAAGCCACACAGTGCAGTACAAAAACACTGAACCCATACAATGCAGTACATAAACATAGAAGCCACACAGTGCAGTACAAAAACACTGAACCCATACAATGCAGTACATAAACATAGAACCCACAAAGTACAGTACAAAACACAGAAACCACACAGTGCAGTACAAAAACACTGAACCCATACAATGCAGTACATGAACATAGAACCCACAAAGTGCAGTACAAAAACACAGAAGCCACACAGTGCAGTACAAAAACACTGAACCCATACAATGCAGTACATAAACATAGAACCCACACACGGCAGTACAAAAACACAGAAGCCACACAGTGCAGTACAAAACACTGAACCCATACAATGCAGTACATAAACATAGAACCCACGCAGTGCAGTACAAAAACACAGAAGCCACACAATGCAGTACTAAAACACTGAACCCATACAATGCAGTACATAAACATAGAACCCACGCAGTGCAGTACAAAAACACAGAAGCCACACAGTGCAGTACAAAAACACTGAACCCATACAATGCAGTACAGAAACATAGAAGCCACACAGTGCAGTACAAAAACACTGAACCCATACAATGCAGTACATAAACATAGAACCCACAAAGTACAGTACAAAACACAGAAACCACACAGTGCAGTACAAAAACACTGAACCCATACAATGCAGTACATGAACATAGAACCCACAAAGTGCAGTACAAAAACACAGAAGCCACACAGTGCAGTACAAAAACACTGAACCCATACAATGCAGTACATAAACATAGAACCCACACACGGCAGTACAAAAACACAGAAGCCACACAGTGCAGTACAAAACACTGAACCCATACAATGCAGTACATAAACATAGAACCCACGCAGTGCAGTACATAAACACAGAAGCCACACAGTGCAGTACAAAAACACTGAACCCATACAATGCAGTACATAAACATAGAACCCACACAGTGCAGTACAAAAACACAGAAGCCACACAGTGCAGTACAAAAACACTGAACCCATACAATGCAGTACATAAACATAGAACCCACATACGGCAGTACAAAAACACAGAAGCCACACAGTGCAGTACAAAACACTGAACTCATACAATGCAGTACATAAACATAGAACCCACGCAGTGCAGTACAAAAACACAGAAGCCACACAGTGCAGTACAAAAACACTGAACCCATACAATGCAGTACATAAACATAGAACCCACACAGTGCAGTACAAAAACACAGAAGCCACACAGTGCAGTACAAAAACACTGAACCCATACAATGCAGTTCATAAACATAGAACCCACACAGTGCAGTACAGAAACACAGAAGCCACACAGTGCAGTACAAAACACTGAACCCATACAAAGCAGTACATAAACATAGAACCCACATACGGCAGTACATAAACATAGAAGCCACACAGTGCAGTACAAAAACACTGAACCCATACAATGCAGTACATAAACATAGAACCCACAAAGTACAGTACAAAACACAGAAAACACACAGTGCAGTACAACAACACTGAACCCATACAATACAGTACATGAACATAGAACTCACAAAGTGCAGTACAAAAGCACAGAAGCCACACAGTGCAGTACAAAAACACTGAACCCATACAATGCAGTACATAAACATAGAACCCACACAGTGCAGTACAAAAAAACAGAAGCCACACAGTGCAGTATAAAAACACTGAACCCATACAATGCAGTACATAAACATAGAACCCACACAGAGCAGTACAAAAACATAGAAGCCACACAGTGCAGTACAAAAACACTGAACCCATACAATGTAGTACATAAACATAAAACCCACACACAGCAGTACAAAAACACAAAAGCCACACAGTGCAGTACAAAACACTGAACCCATACAATGCAGTACATAAACATAGAACCCACACAGTGCAGTACAAAAACACAGAAGCCACACAGTGCAGTACAAAACACTGAACCCATACAATGCAGTACATAAACATGGAACCCACACAGTGCAGTACAAAAACACAGAAGCCACACAGTGCAGTAAAAAAACACTGAACCCATACAATGCAGTACATAAACATGGAACCCACAGAGTGCAGTACAAAAACACAGAAGCCACACAGTGCAGTAAAAAAACACTGAACCCATACAATGCAGTACAAAAACATAGAACCCACACAGTGCAGTACAAAAACACAGAAGCCACACAGTGCAGTACAAAAACACAGAATCCACACAGTGCAGTAAAAAAACACTGAACCCATACAATGCAGTACATAAACATGGAACCCACACAGTAGCAGCACAAAAACACAGAAGCCACACAGTGCAGTAAAAAACACTGAACCCATACAATGCAGTACATAAACATAGAACCAACACAGTGCAGTACAAAAACACAAAACCCACAGAACGCAGTACAAAAAAACAGAACCAAAACAGTGCAGTACATAAACATAGAACCCACACATTGCAGTACAAAAACACAGAACCCACAGAATGCAGTACATAAACATAGAACCCACACAGTGCAGTACAAAAACACAGAACACACAGAATACAGTACATAAACATAGAACCCATACAGTGCAGTACAAAACCACAGATCTCACAGAATGCAGTACAATAACACAGAACCCACACAATTAGTACAAAAACACAGAACCCACACAGTGCAGTACAAAAACACAGAACCCACAGAATGCAGTACATAAACATAGAACCCACACAGTGCAGTACAAAAACACAGAACCCACAGAAGGCAGTACATAAACATAGAACCCACACAATGAAGTACAAAAACACAGAACCCACAGAATGCAGTACAAAAACACAGAACCCACAGAATGCAGTACATAAACATAGAACCCACACAGTGCAGTACAAAAACACAGAACCCACACAGTTCAGTACAAGAACACAGAACCCACAGAATGCAGTACATAAACATAGAACCCACACAGTGCAGTACAAAAACTCAGAATCCACACAATGCAGTACATAAACATAGAACCCACACAATGCAGTACAAAAACATAGAACTCCCACAGTGCAGTACAAAATCACAGAACCCACAGAATGCAGTAGATAAACACAGAACCCACACAGTGCAGTACAAAAACACAGAACCCACAGAATGCAGTACATAAACATAGAACCCACACAGTGCAGTACAAAAACACAGAACCCACAGAATGCAGTACAAAAACACAGAACCCACACAGTGCAGTACAAAAACACAGAACACACAAAATGCAGTACATAAACATAGAACCCACACAGTGCAGTACAAAAACACAGAACCCACAGAATGCAGTACATACACCTATAACCCACACAGTGCAGTACAAAAACACAGAACCCACAGAATGCAGTACACACACACAGAACCCACAGAATACAGTACAAAAACACTGAACTCACACAATGTAGTACAGAAAAACTGAACTCACACAATGTAGTACAAAAACACAGAACCCACACAGTGCAGTACATAAATATAGAACCCACGCATTGCGGTACAAAAACACAGAACCCACAGAATGCAGTACAAAAACACAGAACCCACACAGTGCAGTACAAAAACACAGAACACACAAAATGCAGTACATAAACATAGAACCCACACAGTGCAGTACAAAAACACAGAACCCACTCAATGCAGTACATAAAGGTAGAACCCACACAGTGCAGTACTAAAATACAGAACCCACAGAATGCAGTACACACACACAGAACCCACAGAATACAGTACAAAAACACTGAACTCACACAATGTAGTACAGAAAAACTGAACTCACACAATGTAGTACAAAAACACAGAACCCACACAGTGCAGTACATAAATATAGAACCCACACATTGCGGTACAAAAACACAGAACCCACACAATGCAGTACAAAAGCACTGAACCCACATAATGCAGTACAAAAACACAGAACCCACATAGCGCAGTTCAAAAACACAGAACCCAGAGAATGCAGTACATAAACATAGAACCCACACAGTGCAGTACAAAAACACAGAACCCACAGAATGCAGAACATAAACATAGAACCCACACAATGCAGTACAAAAACACAGAACCCACAGAATGCAGTACAAAAACACAGAACCCACCCAATGCAGTACATAAACGTAGAACCCACACGGTGCAGTACTAAAATACAGAACACACAGAATGCAGTACAAAAACACTGAACTCACACAATGTAGTACAGAAACACTGAACTCACACAATGTAGTACAAAAACACAGAACCCACACAGTGCAGTACATAAATATAGAACCCACACATTGCAGTGCAAAAATACAGAACCCACACAATGCAGTACAAAAACACTGAACCCACATAATGCAGTACAAAAACACAGTACCCACATAGCGCAGTACAAAAACACAGAACCCTCAGAATGCAGTACATAAACATAGAACCCACACAGTGCAGTACAAAAACACAGAACCCACAGAATGCAGTACAAAAACACAGAACCCACACAGTGCAGTACAAAAACACAGAACCCACAGAATGCAGTACATAAACATAGAACCCACACAGTGCAGTACAAAAACTCAGAACCCACACAATGCAGTACAAAAACACAGAACCCACAGAATGCAGTACATAAACATAGAACCCACATAGTGCAGTACAAAAACACAGAACCCACAGAATGCAGTACAAAAACACAGAACCCACACAGTGCAGTACAAAAACACAGAAAGCACAGAATGCAGTACATAAACATAGAACCCACACAGTGCAGTACAAAAACACAGAACCCACAGAATGCAGTACATAAACCTAAAACCCACACAGTGCAGTACAAAAACACAGAACCCACAGAATGCAGTACAAAAACACAGAACCCACCCAATGCAGTACATAAACACAGAACCCACCCAATGCATTACATAAATGTAGAACCCACACAGTGCAGTACATAAATATAGAACCCACACATTGCAGTACAAAAACACAGAACCCACACAATGCAGTACAAAAACACTGAACCCACATAATGCAGTACAAAAACACAAAACCCACATAGCACAGTACAAAAACACAGAAATCACACAGTGCAGTACATAAATATAGAACCCACACAATGCAGTACAAAAAGACAGAACCCACACAATGCAGTACAAAAACCCAGAAGCCACAGAATGCAGTACAAAAACACAGAACCCACATAGCGCAGTACAAAAACCCAGAACCCACAAAATGCAGTACAAATACACTGAACCCATACAATGTAGTACAAAAACACTGAACCCACACAGTGCAGTACATAAATATAGAACCCACACAATGCAGTACAAAAACACAGAACCCACACAATTCAGTACAAAAGGATGTATGTCGTTACAACGCACACTTTTACAACGCATGCACTTACAACGCATTTTTTACAACGCACAATCCATCACAACGCATGACATTACAACGCATGACACTACAACGCATTTTTAAAAACTACCTTTACAACGCATTCCATTACAACGCATACTACCATTACAACGCATACCATTACAACGCATAATATTAAATTGCATTTAAGGTAAGTATTAGATAGTATAGGGGTAAAAATTACTTTTCTAACTCCAGGGGGTGCAACAGTAGGGTAAGTGTTGGATAGTATAGGGGTAAAAATTACTATTCTAACTCCAGGGGGTGCAACAGTAGGGAAAGTGTTGGATAGTATAGGGGTTAAAATTACTATTCTAACTCCAGGGGGTGCAACAGTAGGGTAAGTGTTGGATAGTATAGGGGTTAAAATTACTATTCTAACTCCAGGGGGTGCAACAGTAGGGTAAGTGTTGGATAGTATAGGGGTAAAAATTACTATTCTAACTCCAGGGGGTGCAACAGTAGGGTAAGTGTTGGATAGTATAGGGGTAACAATTACTATTCTAACTCCAGGGGGTGCAACAGTAGGGAAAGTGTTGGATAGTATAGGGGTAAAAATTACTATTCTAACTCCAGGGGGTGCAACAGTAGGGAAAGTGTTGGATAGTATAGGGGTTAAAATTACTATTCTAACTCCAGGGGGTGCAACAGTAGGGTAAGTGTTGGATAGTATAGGGGTTAAAATTACTATTCTAACTCCAGGGGGTGCAACAGTAGGGTAAGTGTTGGATAGTATAGGGGTAAAAATTACTATTCTAACTCCAGGGGGTGCAACAGTGGGGTAAGTGTTGGATAGTATAGGGGTAAAAATTACTATTCTAACTCCAGGGGGTGCAACAGTAGGGTAAGTGTTGGATAGTATAGGGGTAAAAATTACTATTCTAACTCCAGGGGGTGCAACATTAGGGTAAGTGTTGAATAGTATAGGGGTAAAAATTACTATTCTAACTCCAGGGGGTGCAACAGTAGGGTAAGTGTTGGATAGTATAGGGGTAAAAATTACTATTCTAACTCCAGGGGGTGCAACAGTAGGGTAAGTGTTGGATAGTATAGGGGTAAAAATTACTATTCTAACTCCAGGGGGTGCAACAGTAGGGTAAGTGTTGGATAGTATAGGGGTAAAAATTACTATTCTAACTCCAGGGGGTGCAACAGTAGGGTAAGTGTTGGATAGTATAGGGGTAAAAATTACTATTCTAACTCCAGGGGGTGCAACAGTAGGGTAAGTGTTGGATAGTGTAGTGTAATATTATGCGTTGTAATGGTATGCGTTGTAATGGTAGTATGCGTTGTAATGGAATGCGTTGTAAAGGTAGTTTTTAAAAATGCGTTGTAGTGTCATGCGTTGTAATGTCATGCGTTATAATGGATTGTGCGTTGTAAAAAATGCGTTGTAAGTGTAGTGCGTTGTAAAAGTTGCGTTGTAAAGGTTGTTCCCCGTACAAAAACACTGAACCCACACAATGCAGCTACTTTGTAGGGATTCAGTAACAGTTAAAGTTGAACAACATGAATGTGGTTTGAGAATGGTTAAACAACACAAAGGACACACACACACACACACACACAAGCAGGTCACTCCATCTCTGGCGAGGGGCTGGAGGGACTCAGCAGATCTTTGAGAACACCAGATGTTGAGGTCTTTATTGGGACAGCCCGACTTTGACCCCGTGGTGAGGTGAACTTCAAGCTTTCTTCAGCATCTCAGTGATTCTAGGGGCTGGAGAGTCCAGATGCAGGACAGGTCGGGAGACCTCCACAGGACCTCCAGACTTAGTACTAGACTTGATTGGGGAAGCATGGTGGATCCAACCAAGGGATCCAAAATAGCAACAGAGTCCATGCAGGTCCAGAGAGGGTCAACGAGCTGCACCACTCTAACCCCCTGCCAGGCATGTCCTGTGAATCCCACACTTCATCTAATCTGGCCGGGACAGAGCTTCCTCCTCAGGAAGACTTCTTGCAAAGCTCCATTCCAAGTATCCTTTTCAGAGGGGCATAGGAGGAAGATTTGGGGCATAAAGTTGTCTTCTCTTAGAAACATCCATCCTCCCTCTTGCAAAGTCCATTCTTATTTTAAAGTAAATCTCCACAATCAGCTATGAGCAGCCATAGAGACAGGTGCACTGGCAGAGTCTTACGCAGTCACAATAATGTCGCGTGCTTCCCCAAGACTGTTCTTATGGTCATGAAAATGAAGTTCATTCAAAATCAGCACTAAATTGAGGGCAGCAACACCAAGTCTCTGTCATTAATTCACAGGGGCGGCCAGCAGGCAGCTCCCCTGGGTGGAAGTATGCACCCCTAAAACAATAATGCCCCCTGACCCTTCTCTAATGGTGCCTCAGTGTCTTAATGGCACATTACTAATACCGCATATCCGAGAACAGATCAATATAACATAACCTACAAATGTTCTGCAGCCCACCTTACCAAGTTAGGTGGCATAACTCATTATACTGATATTAAACACTACCGAATACTATAACAGGTGTATAACACGTCCATGAACTGAAACATAGCAGGTTCCATATAAGTAGGACAACTGGAATTATTGAATTCTGTGGGGCAGCATTTTCTGCATAGTTATGGATGTGCCACACAATCTATCATCTGTTGTATAATTTACAATTTGAACACAAAACTGTTTCTAGCTCAATCAGATCGAAAGTTACCAAAAACATGGGGATAATGGTTGCCGTGCAGTGAGAAGGTCTTTGCTAAGATTGATTGGTCATCTTTCAGTTGCTTATTGCTGTATTTGGGTGCTAACCTGGTTCTAATGAGGTAAAACCTTTGGCACGTGTGTTAACGTGTGTAAATGACTAATGAAGAAATACTTCAAAATGTGCCTCATTAGGCTGCATAATGTCTCCCTCTCTTCATTTACGGGCTCTATACTTTCTCCCCGTTTAGGTGTTCAGGGGGTGTTTAAACTTCTGCGCTCCGCGGTTGGGGTTACAAGTGCTTAAAAGAAATCATTACATTTTTCACTGGTCCCAGTAAGACTTTTGTCATTTCTTACATTCTGCAGGTGGAAACGACTTCCCTGGACGGCACGGCTGAGGCATTTCGACAGGGTAAGATGCAGCTCTGACAAGTACCACGCATCACGTGTTAGAGTACCGATTTTTAAGTCAAACCCCTGCATTATTGCAAAGGGCAGAAATTGTCACGTAAATGAGCTGATGGAAGAGATGAACATGGTATCCAGGGCACAAGCTCTTAAAAAAGCAGTGGGGGGACTAACCAAGTTAAGCAATATGCAAGTGACAACATGGTGCATGACATCATTGCATGTGACATCACAGAGTGTGATATCGCACGTAGCATCACAGGAAGTGGCATCACAACCATGACCTCACAGGAAGTGACATCACAAGAAGTGACATCAGATATTAAGACCTCACACATATGTTTAGCAGGTCTATCATGAGTACTTTTGAACACTTTACAATATTTAAGAAATTTTTAAAAATCCTGCCACAAAGAAATTGGCAACAAGGAGAAACACGACACTAAATCTGTTCTGCTTAATTGGTTGCAAAGTCTGCATTTTAAAATATCTTATGGAGTTAAGGCGCCTGCTGTAGAGGTCTACATGTGCCCAGTAAATCTCAGGGAATAATAATAATGGAGAGATAACTCTGGAGGTTAATGCACTTGTTGGAGAAATGTATGTTTCATCAAGTCCCAGTTTTGGATCAAAGTAGCATAGAAGGTTAATATGTCTTCCTCAAAGAACATCATGTACTATGCAGATGACACATTTTTATTTGATGGCGATGGATAAAGTAGGTTACTGCTATTAACACAGGGATCTTTCTGTTACTTACAGTTCATAAATTGTAATCCTTCTAATGTAGCACAGCGAGCCATAAAGGACATGTGACTCCTACGTCTTATAACTCTCACTGTCTTATGTAACACGCCCTGTACATTTATTTACACACTTATATGATTTATTGTCAATGTGTAATGTGTACGTGTGATGTAAAGCACTTTGACACCCTGCATTGGGATGAGTAGCACTATAAAAGTAGTAAAACAAAATAGTGGAATTTAACCCCTTCGCTGCGGCGGAAATTCCGCCGCAGCGCTGGAGGGTGCGGGGGGGCAGCGCGGTGGCCCGGTGCTCATGACGGAGCCACGCCGTCATGAGCCACGGTTGGGCTGTGCTTATGATGGAGTGGTTCCGTCATGACTCCGCCCACAGCGCTAATCGTCCGCACAGGCGGGGAATTAGCGCCGTGTGGGCCGCGCGGCCGCCAACGGCCGCAGCATGACGGAACCACTCCGTCATGAGCACACGGCAACCGTGGCTCATGACGGCGTGGTTCCGTCATGAGCACGGAAGGAGTTAAATTGTTATTTGTGTAAATACTGGGACAGGCCAACACATCTGACATTCTTACAGTGCATTCATATCTCATATACACAATGACTGAACAAAGTCAAAACCATGACTCACTTAAGTACTTGTGAAATAATAAGCTGTGTGCTTCCCCTCAATTGCTCAGAGGTTTGAGGTTCCAGATAGTTCCCAGCCAGGATACTCAATGAAAAGAAGACCTGATGAGCACTTAACTTCGGTCTTTATTTTATGCTCAGATGGAATTTTAAATAACAAAGCCCTCTCGCCTGCGCATTGCAGCTTGGAATGAAAGCAGCCAACATACAGGCACTGCTGAATGTGTCTCGGTGTCTGAAAATTACACCGAGGCGAATTTAACATATTTCAGTGGGGCCCAACTTCTTGGCAGGAGAGACAGCGACCACCCTATGAAAAGAGTGGATAGACACCGTCTACCCACGTGTACTCTTGACTTGTGCCCTGGGTATCTCGATGCCCTGCAGATATTTCAGTTCTAGAACATTGACAAGAATACCTCTCTACAATCAAGTAATCAATGCAATTTCATAACATGTCAATCAAGTGTTTGACAGGTTATGAAATTGCACAACCCTGATTGGACTGTGTAACTGCAACAAATGATGGACAGAATTCTTAATGATTCAAACATTCTCCCCTAGTCAAGAGATCTGGGTTAAATCCATTGTTCTTTTGCCCACTACGCCACCCCAGTTTGGACCCAGACATATGCAAATCAGTCTTGACCCTGTGCCTCATGAGAACAGTCCAGACCGAACTGCCAAGCCTGGACCGGAAACAAGCATTCTGGGACCGGTTTCAGGGTATGTCACCCTTCCTCAGCCAGGCTAACTCACTGTTTCACTGGAATCAAGCTATCCTCAACAACTTACTCTCCCCTCAACCGCTGGGAACTCAAAAGGTGATAAACCTGCTATGTCATGGCCCCGCATTTACCACAACATGTCTTAACAACAGTTTGAATGGTCAGTTGTTTCTCTGTCATCCTGGAAGTGGTAGTTGGATTGTTCATATGTGTTTAACTGAGCCTGAAACTCCTTGGGAACAGCAGAATATTAGTGAACGCCTTTCCAGACTGCCACATGATGGAGCGTGGGTCACCAGCTCTGGTCACTCATACACCTAATACTCACCTATGCCCAAACCACATTCAGACAATAAGCTAATAAACCCCGCTGGCATCAATTTTGAGTAATACCTGTAACTTTGTTATTCACCTTTACCAAGTCTTACCAATTCAATACATTTTGTTTCATTTCCTCGATGAATCAGGTTGCTGAGTTAGTTTAAGGTAGAATGACATTTATCTCTTTACTCTGAATAACCACAGACTCAAGAAGTTTTGAAAACCTTTATCTAAGTTAATTTGTGAGTCAAAATTCAATTACAGTGACCACCTTCATTTCAAGAGGCAAAATACACCAAATAATTTCACAGCAAAACAAAAATGATCAATGATGACGGTACCTGAAAAAGGAGAAGGGGGAAAAATGGAAAATAGGCATAGAAGTACAGAATTGCTGATCATATTTACCTATGGTCTAAGATGAACCCAACTCCGTAATGGGGGGCCAGATAGAATCTCCAAGACAGGTCACCGGTAGAAGAATGGGCAGATTCAGATCTGGAAGGGTAACTTCTCCTAAAGTACAACACCAGCGTTGCACCCCTCTCTGGCTCTACTCTCCTCGGGTGTCCCTTTTCCACAATCCCTCTAGATCAGAGGTCTTCAAACTTTTTTACTCTGAGCCCCCCTAAGCAAAATGTTTTGAGGTCGGGACCCCCTCCAAAACTTTATGACAAGGATTGGGGAAGCGGGAGGGACATGGCTGCCTGCAGGGAGCGGGGCTTATCAGATGATTTCAGGAATACTTTTTCTATAGCTTATGAATTGCACCAAATATGAGACTTCTAAAACAGCAAATGCATCAAACAAAAACAGATATCCCAAACAAACTGCTCCCCATAATTGGGGCGTTGAGCCCCTCACACTCTTTGACCGCAATACAACTATACCTGCTGCACTAATGATAACTGCAGTCCTGAGTATCAGGCTATCTCCTTTGCCTTTTTTACCTCTTCCCCTCCATGATGGATCATCACCTCTGTCCTAATGCTTGAAAGGACAATAAGCTCCGATGCCCCTTTTTTAAAGGTAGACAGTCATAATTGTGATGCAGTGGGCCCCCCAAATCCCTGGGTCCCAGTCCTGCGGCATCTGCTCCCTTATGATAACCAGCAGTGGCCACTTACACACTTGGCAGCAGTGCCAGCTTCACTAATGAATGTCCCTTAAACAACAAATCACTTATATTGTCCCCTTCTTTGGGGTATCTCTCTGAAGAAGCGGTCTCTGGCCATTTGTAAACATAAAAATGAGTCTGCATACAGTGCTCCCTATTCTGGTCCTTCTCTTTGACAATATCTATGAATCTCGCTCCTTTCCTCTGTCTCCTAGTCCATTACTGTGAGGCCCCCAGGGATTGAGGGGATTAGGGCTCTGCATCTGAATGCAACCCTGCTGGCCTTCTACCTGCTACCCCATGGACTCAGCTTTCACACAAAAACTGCCCCTGAATGGTTAATACTGACTTTGAGATGCCTGTGCCTGAAATCGAAGTGTGGGTGGTAGTGCAGAAAGTTAAAAAAGAAACCATGGAATTATGAGTTTCTGCAGCAGCAGCAGCGTTTTCCACATAATTACCAGTGTACTGTATTTGCTACATAATCTGCAGATTTCAACAAAAAAATGTTGATTCTAGCTCAAACGGAACAAAAGTTACTTAAAGCATGACAGAGTGTTCCGGAGCAGTGGAAGGCCCTTTGCAAAGATTGACTGGTAATCTTGTAGTTGCTTACTGCTGTATTTGAGTGCTACACTGGTACTAATGAGGTGAAATATTTCCCTTGACAGCATTACCGTGAGTTAAAATGACAAAATAATGAAGTAATGCTAACCACAAAATGTGGCACATTGTGCCGCATAATTTACCTTTTCTTGCTGCATAATTTAGTCAAACCTGCCGCATAATGTTGTCCTCTTCTGCTGAATAATTCCAGTGGATCTGCGTAAAGCTTTATGGTGGCAAAGATCTGTTCTTTTTAAGATGTAATGTACAGGAGTTATCAGCTGGGATCTGGAATAGTGGAGACACTTACAAAAATGTCTGCATTATATACAGTTTGATTACTTATTACTAAAAAGTATGTTTTGTAAGAACTTGTTTTATCTCAATCACTGCATCATTTTGCAGCAGCCTAGTTTAGAGTATGTAAATACTGTTTTATAATAATGACTTACATATCCACAGTGCTTTCTGCCACAGGCTGGGACCTCATAGCACTATAAACAGGGCCATTGGAATTATGTGGCAGGAGAAGGCCAAATTATGCAGCATGGTTGACTAAATTCTGCAGCAAGCAAAGGCAAATTATGCTGCATATTTTGTGATAGCATTACTGCACTATTTTGCTATTTTTACGCTTGTTAACATTGTCCTGGCCTTTATTGCCGCTCATAAGTACCACATTAACACCTACATATAGCAATAAGCAACAGAGAGGTGACCAGTCAACCTTTAGAAAGGGCCTTCCACTGTGAGGTAACATGTGTTGCTGCATTTTTCAATCTGCAAATTATGCAGCAGACGATGGATTATGTGGCAAATGCGGGAAAACCATAACTATGCGCTGTGAGTGCAGGGTGAGCGTGAAAGTGAAGGGTGAGAATGAGGAGTGAGTTGTCTGAATGCAGGGTGAATTCCCAGACACTTGAAGTTAATCAGCATGTGATTGACGGGGCGCAGGATTTCAGATATAAGTTAAACTATTGCTATTATGGAATTAATCAGGGAATCCAGCGTGAAGGAAATAAATAATGTGCTGATCCTGCAACAAACTTCCAGTCTTATGATTAGGGTTGCCTGCTCATTATTTTGATGTTGCACACGGTACAAAAATAAACAGTCTCCTATTTTCAGCACTTATATGTGCGTACTTCAAAAAGCAAATATAAAGCATTTTTAAATGTGTTCTAGGGCTGCCTGAATGTTTCATGACTGAAAATAAAAGGAACAGACAGAAAGTCAAATTACAAATGAATACACACTTTTTTAAGACCCTATTTAGTGTCAAAGCAAGGTCTTTGCAGGCTTTCTTCTATTGGCAACCCTTTTTTATATTCCTTTTCATGAAATGCATTTTCACACTACAGCAGTAAATTTACAGTACAAATGTAAGGAATAGGCAGAGTCGGGGCCCAGGGGTTACTGGAAAAAGAAAAAAAAAACTAGGCCTCCGGAACCAGTTTTCAAAGGTATGCAAATGGTCTTTAAAGACCTGTGAAAAACTCAGGCGTGCTGGAGTCTTAATAAGACTCCAGACACTGCCCAGCCGAGCCCCCAGCAGCACACTCACTGACCTCTGGCTCCACGGCACTCTGCAGGCTTCGGAGTAAATGAAGACAGCCTGGAAATGCAGCAAATAAACATCGCTGCACTTCCAGGCCTCTTCATTTACATGTGCTTGCAGAGGCCTTTGCGCCCCCCTGGGAACCCATCCACGCCCCCCCAGGGGGGCGCGCCCCACAGTTTGAAGACCTGTGCTCTAGATGAATAGATTATCGATCAGTATCTCGAACTCTCAGACAGAGTTTCTAATAGCAGCAAGGTCTGAGACAGAGCCTTGGACAGAATCTGGTGCAGCATACGTGTTGGGTCAGTGACGAGTCGGAGTGACAGATCTGACAAGTCGGACAAAGTCTCTAGCTATCTTACCTCAATTATACTGTTCTTGATTCGTGTACCACCCCCATTTATCAATTCTTATGTTTTCCCTTATTCTGATTTGTCAGGATGAGGAGGTGAGTTCATCACACCACTTAGAATTAAAAATGTTCTCTATGAACCATTGTTATGTGCCCGCCCCTCAATTTTCTTTTCCCATAGCTGTATTCCCACACACATTTCACATTACTCAGTAAATTAAACATTTTATTCAACATTGTTGCTCTCGCAGGGGTCATCAGTTGACCTTCTCATGCTTCTTCATTGAAGGTGGCCTTGGCTAAGTGACACGGAAGACGTCATTGTTTCCGGCCAGTTTCTATGCGCATGCGCACAGTTGATGTGAGGTACGGATTCCAGTCACCCTACGAGGCCCAAGTAGAACTAATAATATAGTCAGAAAAGGATACGTTAGGACACAGAAACAAATGATTAATTGTATAACTCTTATTTCTACTCTATCCCTGTTTACTTATTTAAATCTTTTGCATTAGTGTTTAATAAAACTTACGAGGTTTAGTTTAGCAGTAGCAGGTGCATTAGCATGTGAGTTCAAAGCGCCATTTTAGTGCCATTGCGCAGCTGCAAAAGTTTCCCACCAAAAGCGATAGATTTATGCTACATAGATGTAATAGACGCATGCGCAATAGAAATCCCGCGTTTTGTCGGCCATTTTAGGACACTCTGGTTGCGAGTTAGTAATGCACATAGGTAAACTTCCCCTAGATAAAAATGTTCATGATGAATTGCGGTTTTCGTATTCACAAAACAGATTGATTAGATTATTACATGTTATTTGAGAGGATTGAATCCAAGCTAGTTTCTTTTATGAATCCTTGCTCCATCAATTCCCTCTCTGATGGCATTTATTGCCATCATAAATTTTCTACTAAACAGATACCAACTTTAGCACATCTCAATCTCTTCCTCAACCCTTTCATTTCTTTTCTTTTTCATTTTGCATTGTAATCCTCGTATTCTTTTATAAAAGTCTCCTTTTAATTCTTCTATTTGTATTTCTTCAAGTTTTCTTTTCTTGGCCCTTTCATTCACTTCATATTTCTTACTTCCTTTACAACACTTGTGCCAACACATTATTGCTAAAACGATTAAGGTTATTCCCATTATGGGTAGAATTATGTGACCTAGAATACCTATTCCTAAATTAGAAAACCAATTACCTATGTTGGAAAAACTATTTGCAAATTTATTCCATAAATTTTCAACTTCCAGTGGTTTCAACTCTTCTTCAAATTCCGTAATATTTTTAATATATTTTCCAATTTTAACACTTTTATCTGGAATATACGTGCAACAATGTTGCGTTTTCAATAATTTACAGACTCCACCCTCTTTTGCCAATAATATGTCAAGGGCAAGTCGATTTTGCATAACCATAGATCTGACCGCAACTAATTCAGTGTTGATAAGCAGAAATCCTCCAGCAGTGTCAGTAGATAACCGATCAACTACTGTAGACAACTGACACATTTTTCGTGAATTCAGAAGAACTCCCACTGAAGGTATCATGCACCAAAAATGTCACCTACAATTTCTGAAAAACAAGCTCTTTTTACACGGGTTAGTCCATTTTTCATCTTTATTGTTTCCAGTGAGTCTTTTTACATGATAAACTTTAGGGAATACTATTCCAAAATAGGAACTCCCATACCAATGGTCTGGCAGCCTAAAGTAGGCTTTATTGCCACACACATAATAAACTCCAGGAAATACTGGATCAGTTCCTCCTTTTAGTCTACATCCCCCGATTATTAAGAAATTGTGCTCACATTCACTGGAACCAATAAACACATTGTTATATTCTGTTTTTAACCTATGGAGACAGATTTTCCCTTTCTTTTCAAAATCTAAAGACATGGCAGCATGAGTTTTTCCACTTGCAAAATGCTCTTCTTCCGCAGCCCATTTTGGAATCTGAGGTTTTGGTTCAGACGGTCTACGTTGGAAATCCTGTCTCCTTTGTTCTACTAAATTCCAGGGCCTGGTATGATCTGCCTTTCCATTTGAGGAATGCCTCCAGTCTTCTTTTTAGGAAGGGTTTGAAGACCTGGCTATTTACCCAATGATTTCCTCCTTCTTCCGGCTAGGCAATACATAGCGCCAGGACACCCCAGGGTAACCGTTGCGCTTTACAAATCTTATTAACATAACATAACATAACATAACATAACATAACATAACATAACATAACATAACATAACAGAACTAAATTCAAAAATATTTTCTCTTCTTCTTGCAATTTACAGGTTAAATTGTTATTATGTGCTTCAGCTATATCTATTGCTTTCATGGTTAAGAAATATTCACCCATAAATTCTGAGTCTCTGGTACTTTTTTTTACGCATAGGAACCTCAGAAAAAATCACATCTACGTTAGAATAATAATATTGCAATTTTCCAGTTTTATAAAACAAACTTGCTAAAACACTAGAGGTTAAGGGTAAATGATGATAAGTAACTCCCTCTGCTACAGATGCTGGTAATTTCATTCAGACATAGAAATCACTAACTTCCAGAGGGGCATATTTACAAGCTGGCGATAAAAAATTATCGCCGCTTTTGCAGGCCGTTTTCGGGCAAAAAGCGGCGATAATTTTATCGCCTAATTAGCAAGGCCACGCTAACGCGTGAAACCTTGCTTTAGCATGGGGATTCCTAATGCCCAGCTTTGCATCTCTAATGAGATGCAACGTGGGCGTTCCTGACCTAACATGACAGGAGAAATGTCTCTAAGCGACATTTCTCCTATCATCAAGCCCCACGCTATGAAGCATAGCGGCAGGAAAAGTAGCGATAACCCCTGTTATCGCTGCTTTCCTTATGCCTGCTTCAGGACTGACTTAGCCATGGTATCCTATGGAAGGTGGATATCATGGCTAAGTTTGTGAGTCCTTATCAGCAAGCTAACGCCACACTAAGTGAGATTATCGCTGGGTTTCCAGCGATAATCTCACGTTAGGCAGTTAGCGCTAGGATTTTTATCGCTTTTGAGATAAGCGTTGCTAATAGCAAGCTATCTCAGCGATAAAAATCCACGTTACCCGGCGATAATTTTCCTCACGCTAAGAGCGCTGAGCGATAATTAACGCCAGTTGTTGCTGATATGCCCCATAGTTTCTACATATTGTACTAATAAGTTTGTGAAAACATTTAAATCAGTGCCATTTTTATTCACAGCGTGATGTAAATCTGACTCAGCTGGTGCTTCTAATTCTACTCTATCTCCTTTAATAGTAGCTACCTTTTCATGTGCGTTAGTGTTATTCTGTACACTTTTGACCATAAAATAAGGTATGGCCACTGTTAATATTAACCATATTATGAGTATTAGAAATATACTACATATACACACTCTGCAACATTTCTTAAAACAATTCGGTTTTCCAGCAGCTCTATTATCAGCCATTTCTCTTACGGGAAAAGAAGATTCCTCTTCTTTATTTGAGTGATTCAACTTCGGAACAGAGGTACAAGAGGGGAAATTTGTTTCAAGGTGGTCTCACTTCTTCGTCAATTTGCTCTGCATCAACATTTTCAATTTCTTCTTCAATTATCTCTAAATTCTCAAAATCTTCGAGAAGTACATATGTCCATTCAAGACCCTTGAATTTGTTATTTACTCATTTTGCTCTGCGGTTTCTTTGTTTTGAACCTGCAGCTGCTTGCCCAGACCAACTGGATACTTCGTCTACCTGCTCTGGTTCTTCGGGTACTGTTTTGAGGTGATACTTAAATCTTTTGAGAACACCTGGCCTCTTATCACCTTCTCTAAGTCGTTTAGCTTGCACTCCATTTGTACCTTCTTCAGAAACTCTTTTGTTTTCGTAAATTTGTGGCACAACGTGATAATTCCTGTCTTCAGATTCTTTCCCTGTCTGATCCTGTGCTGAGTTTACTACTTCACTACTTCCTTCCTGAATGTTTTCTCCTTCACTAGTCTGACTAGTCTCACTAGTTTTCTCCTTCACTAGTTCACTACTGACTAGTAGTGTAGGGGGTCGTGCTGGGGGTAGTGTTTTAGGGTTTAGGGTAGTGCAGTGGTTTTTGGGTAGTGTAGGGGGTCGTGCTGAGGGTAGATTTAGGGTTTGGAGTAGTGCAGTGGTGTTTGGGTAGTGTAGGGGGTCGTGCTGGGGGTAGATTTAGGGTTTAGGGTTGTGCAGTGATGTTTGGGTAGTGTAGGAAGTTGTGCTGGGGGTAGATTTAGGGTTTAGGGTAGTGCAGTGGTGTTTGGGTAATGTAGGGAGTCGTGCTGGGGAAGTGATTTAATATTTAGGGTAGTGCAGTGGTGTTTGGGTATTGTGGGGGTCATTGTGGAGGTAGTGTTTTAGAGTTCAGGGTAGTGCAGTGGTGTTTGGGTAGTGTAGGGGTACTGCTTGGGGTAGTGTTTAGAGTTTAGGGTAGTGCAGTGGTGTTTGGGTAGTGTAGGGGTATTGCTGGGATAGTGTTTTAGGGTTTAAGGTAGTGCACTGGTGTTTGGGTAGTGTAGGGGTACTGCTGGGGGTAGTGTTTTAGGGTTTAGTGTAGTGCAGGGGTGTTTGGGTAGTGTAGGGGGTTGTGCTGGGGGTAGTGTTTTAGGGTTTAGGGTAGTGCAGTTGTGTTTGTGTAGTGTAGGGGTAGTGTTTTAGGGTTTAGGGTAGTGCAGTGTTGTTTGTGTAGTGTAGGGGGTCATGCTGGGGGTAGTGTTTTAGGGTTTAGGGTAGTGCAGCGGTGTTTGTGTGGTGTAGGGGGAAGTGTTTTAGGGTTTAGGGTAGTGCAGTGGTCTTTGGGTAGTGTAGGGGGTCATGCGGGTAGTAGTGTGTTAGGGTTTATGGTAGTGCAGTGGTGTTTGGGTAGTATAGGGGGTCGTGCTCGGGGTACTGTTTTACGGTTTAGGGTAGCGCAGTGGTCTTTGGGTAGTGTAAGGGGTCATGCTGGGGGGGTGTTTTAGGGTTTAGGGTAGTGCAGTGGTCTTTCGGTAGTGTAGGGGGTTGAGCTGGGGGTGGTGTTTTAGGGTTTAGGGTAGTGCAGTGGTGTTCGGGCAGTGTAGGGGGTCGTGCTGGGGGTGGTGTTTTAGGGTTTAGGGCAGTGCAGTGGTGTTCAGGCAGTGTAGGGGGTCATACTGGGGGTCATGTTTTAGGGTTTATGGTAGTGCAGTGGTATTAGGGTAGTGAAGGGGGTCATGCTGGGGGTAGTGTTTTAGGGTTTAGGGCAGTGCAGTGGTGTTTGTGTAGTGTAGGGGGTCGTGCTGGGGGTAGTGTTTTAGGCTTTAGGGTAGTGCAGTGGTGTTTGGGTAGTGTAAGGGGTCATGCTGGGGTAGTGTTATAGGGTTTTGGGTAGTGCAGTGGTGTCGCTGTTGTTTAGGGGGTCGTGCTGGGGGTAGTGTTTTAGGGTTTAGGGTAGTGCAGTGGTGTTTGGGTAGTGTAGGGGTCGTGCTGAGGGTAGATGTAGGGTTTAGGGTAGTGCAGTGGTGTTTGGGTAGTGTAGGGGGTCGTGCTGGGGGTAGATTTAGGGTTTAGGGTAGTGCAGAGGTGTTTGGGTAGTGTAAGGGGTCATTCTGGGGGTAGATTTAGGGTTTAGGGTAGTGCAGTGGTGTTTGGGTAGTGTAGGGGTTGTGCTGGGGGTGGTGCTTTAGGGTTTAGGGCAGTGCAGTGATGTTTGTGTAGTGTAGGGGGTTGTGCTGGGGGTGGAGTTTCAGGGTTTAGGGCAGTGCAGTGGTGTTCGGGCAGTGTAGGGGGTCGTGCTGGGGCTGGTGTTTCAGGGTTTAGGGCAATGCAGTGGTGTTCTGGCAGTATAGGGGGTTGTGCTGGGGCTGGTGTTTTAGGGTTTAGGGCAGTGCAGTGGTGCTTGGGCAGTGTAGGGGGTCATGCAGGGGATGGTGTTTTAGGGTTTAGGGCAGTGGTGTCCGGGCAGTGCAGGGGGTCTTGCTGTGGGTGGAGTTTCAGAGTTTTGGGCAGTGCAGTTTTGTTCGGGCAGTGTAGGGGGTCTTGCTGGGGGTGGTGTTTCAGCGTTTAGGGCAGTGCAGTGGTGTTAGGGCAGTGTAGGGGGTTGTGCAGGGGGTGGTGCTTCAGGGTTTAGGGCAGTGCAGTGGTGTTCGGGCAGTGTAGGGGGTCATGCTGGGGTGGTGTTTCAGGTTTCAGGGCAGTGCAGTGGTGTTCAGGTAGTGTAGGGGGTCGTGCTGGGGGTAGTGTTTCAGGTTTTAGGGCAGTGCAGTGGTGTTCGGGCAGTGTAGGTGGTCGTGCTGGGGGTGGTGTTTCAGGGTTTAGGGCAGTGCAGTTTTGTTCAGGCAGTGTAGGGGGTCATGCTGGGGGTGGTGTTTCAGGGTTTAGGGCAGTGGTGTTCGGGCAGTATAGGGGGATTTGCTGGGGTTGGTGTTTCAGGGCTTAGAGCAGTGGTGCAGTGGTGTTCGGGCAGTGTAGGAGGTCTTGCAGGGGGTGGTTTTCAGGGTTTAGGGCAGTGGTATTCGGGCAGTGTAGGTGGTCTTGCTGGGGGTGGTATTTCAGGGTTCAGGGCAGTGGTGTTCGGACAGTGTAGGGGGTCTTGCTGGGGGTGGTGTTTCAGGGTTTAGGGCAGTGCAGTGGTGTTCGGGTAGTGTAGGGGGTCGTGCTGGTTGTGGTGTTTCAGGGCTTAGGGCAGTGCAGTGGTGTTCAGGCAGTGTAGGGGGTCATGCTGGGGGTAGATCTAGGCTTTTGGGTAGTGCAGTGGTGTTTGGGTAATGTAGGGAGTCGTGCTGGGGAAGTGTTTTAGGGTTTAGGGTAGTGCAGTGGTGTTTGGGTAGTGTAGGGGGTTGTGCTGGGGGTAGTGTTTTAGGGTTTAGGGTAGTGCAGTGGTCTTTGGGTAGTGTAGGGGGTCATGCGGGGGGTAGTGTATTAGGGTTTATTGTAGTGCAGTGGTGTTTGGGTAGTATAGGGGGTCGTGCTGAGGGCACCGTTTTAGGGTAGTGCAGTGGTCTTTGGGTAGTGTAAGGGGTCGTGCTGGGGGTGGTGTTTTAGGGTTTAGGGTGGTGCAGTGGTCTTTGGGTAGTGTAGGGGGTCGAGCTGGGGTGGTGTTTTAGGGTTTAGGGTAGTGCTGTGGTGTTCGGGCAGTGTAGGTGGTCGTGCTGGGGGTCGTGTTTTAGGGTTTAGGGTAGTGCAGTGGTATTAGGGTAGTGCAGGGGGTCGTGCTCGGGGTAGTGTTTTAGGGTTAAGGGCAGTGCAGTGGTGTTTGTGTAGTGTAGGGGGTCTTGCTCTGGGTAGTGTTTTAGGCTTTAGGGGAGTGCAGTGGTGTTTGGGTAGTGTAGGGGGTCAAGCTGGGGTATTGTTTTAGGGTTTAGGGTAGTGCAGTGGTGTAGCTGTAGTGTAGGGGGTTGTGCTGGGGGTAGTTTTGTAGGGTTTAGGGTAGTGCAGTGGTGTTTAGGTAGTGTAGGGGTCGTGCTGAGAATAGATGTAGGGTTTAGGGTAGTGCAGTGGTGTTTGGGTAGTGTAGGGGGTCATGCTGGGGGTAGATTTAGGGTTTAGGGTAGTGCAGTGGTGTTTGGGTAGTGTAGGGGTCGTGCTGGGGGTGGTGTTTTAGGGTTTAGGGCAGTGCAGGGGTGTTCGGGCAGTGTAGGGGGTCTTGCAGGGGTCGTGTTTCAGGGTTTAGGGCAGTGGTATTCGGGCAGTGTAGGTGGTCTTGCTGGGGGTGGTATTTTAGGGTTTAGGGCAGTGGTGTTCGGGCAGTGTAAGGGGTCTTGCTGGGGGTGGTGTTTCAGGGTTTTGGGCAGTGCAGTGGTGTTCGGGCAGTGTAGGGGGTCGTGCTGCTTGTGGTGTTTCTGGGCTTAGGGTAGTGCAGTGGTGTTAGGGTAATGTAGGGAGTCGTGCTGGGGAAGTGTTTTAAGGTTTAGGTTAGTGCAGTGGTGTTTGGGTAGTGTAGGGGGTCGTGCTGGGGGTAGGGGTTTAGGGCTTAGGGCAGCGGTGTTTGGGTAGTGTAGGGGTACTGCTAGGGTAGTGTTTTAGAGTTTAGGGTAGTGCAGTGGTGTTTGGGTAATGTAGAGGGTATTGCTGGGGTAGTGTTTTAGGGTTTAGGGTAGTGCACTGGTGTTTGGGTAGTGTAGAGGGTACTGCTAGGGGTAGTGTTTTAGGGTTTAGTGTAGTGTAGTGGTGTTTGGGTAGTGTAGGGGGTTGTGCGGGGGGTAGTGTATTAGGGTTTATGGTAATGCAGTGGTGTTTGGGTAGTATAGGGGGTCGTGCTGGGGGTACCGTTTTAGGGTTTAGGGTAGTGCAGTGGTCTTTGGGTAGTGTAAGGGGTAGTGCTGGGGGTGGTGTTTTAGGGTTTAGGGTAGTGCAGTGGTCTTTGGGTAGTGTAGGGGGTCGAGCTGGGAATGGTGTTTTAGGGTTTAGGGTAGTGCAGTGGTGTTCGGGCAGTGTAGGGGGCCGTGCTGGGGTGGTGTTTTAGGGTTTAGGGCAGTGCAGTGGTGTTCAGGCAGTGTAGGGGTCGTGCTGGGGTCGTGTTTTAGGGTTTACAGTAGTGCAGTGGTATTAGGGTAGTGTAGGGAGTCGTGCTGTGGGTAGTGTTTTAGGCTTTAGGGTAGTGCAGTGGTGTTTGCGTCGTGTATGGGGTCGTGCTGGGGTATTGTTTTAGGGTGTAGGGTAGTGCAGTGGTGTCGCTGTAGTGTAGGGGGTCATGCTGGGGGTAGATTTAGGGTATAGGGTAGTGCAGTGGTGTTTGGGTAGTGTAGGGGTCGTGCTGGGGGTGGTGTTTTAGTGATTAGGGCAGTGCAGTGCTGTTCGGGCAGTGTAGGAGGTCTTGCTGGGGGTGGTATTTCAGGGTTTAGGGCAGTGGTGTTTGGGCCGTGTAGGGGGTCTTGCTGGGGGTGGTGTTTCAGGGTTTAGGGCAGTGCAGTGGTGTTCGGGCAGTGTAGGGGGTCGTGCTAGTTGTGGTGTTTCAGGGCTTAAGGCAGTGCAGTGGTGTTCAGGCAGTGTAGGGGGTCGTGCTGGGGGTAGATTTAGGGTTTAGGGTAGTGCAGAGGTGTTTGGGTAATGTAGGGAGTCGTGCTGTTGAAGTGTTTTAGGGTTTAGGGTAGTGCAGTGGTGTTTGGGTAGTGTAGGGGGTCGTGCTGGGGGTAGTGGTTTAGGGTTTAGGGTAGTGCAGTGAGGTTTGGGTAGTGTAGGGGTACTGCTGGGGGTAGTGTTTTAGAGTTTAGGGTAGTGCAGTGGTGTTTGGGTAATGTAGGGGGTATTGCTGGGGTAGTGTTTTAGGGTTTAGGGTAGTGCACTGGTGTTTGGGTAGTGTAGAGGGTACTGCTGGGGGTAGTGTTTTAGGGTTTAGTGTAGTGCAGTGGTGTTTGGGTAGTGTAGGGGTTGTGCTGGCGGTAGTGTTTTAGGGTTTAGTGTAGTGCAGTGGTCTTTGGGTAGTGTAGGGGGTCATGCGTGGGGTAGTGTATTAGGGTTTATGGTAGTGCAGTGGTATTTGGGAAGTATAGGGGGTCGTGCTGGGGGTACCGTTTTAGGGTTTAGGGTAGTGCAGTGGTCTTTGGGTAGTGTAAGGGGTCATGCTGGGGGTGGTGTTTTAGGATTTAGGGTAGTGCAGTGATCTTTGGGTAGTGTAGGGGGTCGAGCTGGGAGTGGTGTTTTAGGGTTGAGGGTAGTGCGATCGTGTTCGGGCAGTGTAGGGGGTCGAGCTGGGGGTGGTTTTTTAGGCTTTAGGGTAGTGCAGTGGTGTTTGGGTAGTGTAGGGGTCATGCTGGGGTAGTGTTTTAGGGTTTAGGGTAGTGCAGTGGTGTCGCTGTAGTGTAGGGGGTCGTGCTGGGGGTAGTGTTTTAGGGTTTAGGGTAGTGCAGTGGTGTTTGAGTAGTGTAGGGGTCGTGCTGAGGGTCGATGTAGGGTTTAGGGTAGTGTAGTGGTGTTTGGGTAGTGTAGGGGGTCTTGCTGGTGGTAGATTTAGGGTTTAGGGTAGTGCAGTGGTGTTTGGGTAGTGCAGGGGGTCATGCTGGGGGTAGATTTAGGGTTTAGGGTAGTGCAGTGGTGTTTGGGTAGTGTAGGGGTCGTGCTGGGGGTGGTGTTTTAGGGTTTAGGGCAGTGCAGTGATGCTTGTGTAGTGTAGGGGGTCGTGCTGGGGGTGGTGTTTTAGGGTTTAGGGTAGTGCAGTGGTGTTTGGGTAGTGTAGGGGTCATGCTGGGGTAGTGTTTTAGGGTTTAGGGTAGTGCAGTGGTGTCGCTGTAGTGTAGGGGGTCGTGCTGGGGGTAGTGTTTTAGGGTTTAGGGTAGTGCAGTGGTGTTTGAGTAGTGTAGGGGTCGTGCTGAGGGTCGATGTAGGGTTTAGGGTAGTGTAGTGGTGTTTGGGTAGTGTAGGGGGTCTTGCTGGTGGTAGATTTAGGGTTTAGGGTAGTGCAGTGGTGTTTGGGTAGTGCAGGGGGTCATGCTGGGGGTAGATTTAGGGTTTAGGGTAGTGCAGTGGTGTTTGGGTAGTGTAGGGGTCGTGCTGGGGGTGGTGTTTTAGGGTTTAGGGCAGTGCAGTGATGCTTGTGTAGTGTAGGGGGTTGTGGTGGGGGTGGAGTTTCAGGGTTTAGGGCAGTGCAGTGGTGTTCGGGCAGTGTAGGGGTTCTTGCTGGGGCTGGTGTTTCAGGGTTTACGGCAATGCAGTGGTGTTCTGGCAGTGTAGGGGGTCGTGCTGGGGCTAGTGTTTTAGGGTTTAGGGCAGTGCAGTGGTGTTCAGGCATTGTAGGGGGTCATGCAGGGGGTCTTGTTTCAGGGTTTAGAGCAGGGCAGTGGTGTTCGTGCAGTGTTGGGGGTCTTGCTGGATGTGGTGTTTCAGGGTTTAGGGCAGTGGTGTCTGGGCAGTGCAGGGGGTCTTGCTGGGGCTGGTGTTTTCAGGGTTTAGGGCAGTGCAGTGGTGTTCGGGCAGTGTAGGGGGTCGTGCTGGGGTGGTGTTTCAGGGTGTAGGGCAGTCGTGTTCGGGCAGTGTAGGGGGTCATGCCGGGGATGGTGTTTCAGGGTTTAGGGCAGTGCAGTCGTGTTCGGGCTGTGTAGGGGGTATTGCTGTGGGTGGTGTTTCAGGGTTTTGGGCAGTGCAGTTTTGTTCGGGCAGTGTAGGGGTCTTGCTGCGGGTGGTGTTTCAGCATTTAGGGCAGTGCAGTGGTGTTAGGGCAGTGTAGGGGGTTGTGCAGGGGGTGGTGTTTCAGGGTTTAGGGCAGTGCAGTGGTGTTCGGGAAGTGTAGGGGGTCGTGCTGGGGGTGGTGTTTCAGGTTTTAGGGCAGTGCAGTGGTGTTCGGGCAGTGTAGGGGTTCATGCTGGGGGTGGTGTTTCAGGTTTTAGGGCAGTGCAGTGGTGTTCGGGCAGTGTAGGGGGTCGTGCTGGGGGTGGTGTTTCAGGGTTTAGAGCAGTGGTGCAGTGGTGTTCGGGCAGTGTAGGGGGTCTGGCAGGGGGTGGTGTTTCAGGGTTTAGGGTAACCCTGTGCGCAGTTCGCGAAGTAGCGCTACGCGTAGCTACACAAAGTGCACTTCGCACTACGCGAGCTACACGTAGCACTTCGCGAACTGCATAGTACCCTGTTCGCACTGTGCAAGATGCTGTTTTTAATGATTGCACAGTGCGGACAAGCATCCGGCACTGTGCAATCATTGAAAACGGCATCTTGCACAGTGCGAGCTGTAGTTTTCTACCGCTCGAGTAGGTTTTTACTCGAGCGGCAGCTTTCTCAACGCGGACTGGTAGTTTCTCATCGCGAGCAGTCGCGAGCATACGCGACCACTCGCAATAAGAAACCTGACCTCCCCGCATTGAGAATCTCGCTGGGAGGTTTATTTTCCACGCTCGTGATCGGCAACTTGATGTTGCTGATCGCGAACAAGGAAAAAGTCTCGCCGGGATGTCATTTTGCTTGCGGTCGTCAACTTGACGTTGAGGACCGCGAGCAAGCAAAAAATGACCGCTGCACTACGCTACGCGTGTTTGCACAGTGCTACGTGCAATTCGTGTAGTGCGAAGTAGCGCAAACTTCGCAAACTACACGAGCGTAGCGTAGTGCTTTGCCCAGGCTTAGTTTAGGGCAGTGGTATTCGGGCAGAGTAGGGGGTCTTGCTGGGTGTGGTGTTTCAGGGTTTAGGGCAGTGCAGTGGTGTTTGGGCAGTGTAGGGGGTCATCCTGGGGGTGGTGTTTCAGAACTTTGTCAAGGGTGCTGTACATATTTCTATAATACATTCTTTGGAATTGGGCTCAAACATTTGAACAAGCCTGTCTTTTGCTTCTAGTATTCATGCCTATTAGAAGCTTCTGATGCTGATCTAAAAGCCAATAATGTAGGTTTATGATCCCAAAATACCTCTGTATGATCATCTCTTTCAATCCCAGTCTAAACTCCTAATAATAGATCATACTTTGTTTCTTCAATACTCTTTCCCAAATAGGTTTTAAATTCCTGTAATGCCTGTATGGCCCAAAAATGTATAATTAGCTCTTCTAATCGAAGTATGCATAAATGCAAAACTCTGGATCGTTGACTGAATTCATGGAATGCTGTTTTCCAATCTTAGTTTAAGCTCATACAATGCCTTTGTATTGTTCAAATTTAAACTGCTTTACTTCCTGTCAGATAATAGCCTCGCTGTTGGGACAGCCTTCCAATGCAAGGGTCAGTTTACACAATGCAATCACCCGAGAAGGACTCTGTGTCTATAAATGATCTATCGATTGCGCTCTAATCGTCTACAATGCAATCTATAAGCTTCTTCTCACCATTATCCTGCTATTTTTTTTTTTTAGCCATTCTTTAAATACATATTTCCACCCTAACTAGAGGTATGTATCCCTTGTTTCCAGGTAGGAGCAACAGCCACTTGAGAGAAAGACATCAGCAGAAGAATGTGATCAAGCCAGCTGTTCATTTAATGGGTAAGTAAAAGGGAGACACATCAACCACTGCTCAAACATGAATCTCAGAGGGTGTGTGAAACAAAAAGCCAATTTGCTTTGAAAAGCCAAAGTTAACACTGAGCATAAACAAAAACTGTAGACACACACCTTGATTTGCGGGAAATGTCATCACAGGATTAGCTCTAGTCTGTCTGTCACAGCATCTCCTAAGGTACCTATGATGCACCTTCTGTTTTCTTCTGACATATGTCATAATTAGGTGAAAAGCACACACAATCTCGTACTAAAGGCAAATGGAGGGACAGGGTGTGTGAGGGAGGGATTTGTGTAAAGTGTGACCTCAGTGCTGCAGTTACAAAAGCTAACTCAGGCCCTAGGGATTGTATCCATGAAGCACGTGATCTCAGGACGCAAGGGCTCGTGCAGCAAGAGTGATGTCAGCAATACTGCCAGAGACGTGAGGTTTCCTGGCTGAGTGATGTAACAGTATACAAAAGAAGAATGTATGACGTGACTTCTCCTCCTTGGACAGAAATGAGGAGTAAGGTATATGCCCCTGCCATAGTGGAGGATATCGGTGTTGTAAAAGTACAAAGACCCAGAGATTTATGCCTCTGAGGCTGGTTTTAACTAGATAAAACATAGAGTTAAAAAAGTATGTGACAAACATTGTACTAGAGACATTGAACAACCTGAACATTGACTGTGAAAAAAACTGATAATAAAGCACAAGTTACTCACTGTAGTAGAGCACAAAGCTGGTAGCCCATAGCTTTCTCTCCACCAGACTCATAGGCTGTCCATAGCTACTCAGGAGGACCTGAGAAATAGCTTGCAGAGCAAAACACTTGGTAAGTGAACACAATGGCTTCACAGGGACACCCCTGCACCCATCTCCCAGCCCTCATTCCTTGTCTTTCCGTTTTCACCTAGGTGCATGGACAGGGAGGGGACTGGTCTACCAATATAAAAGTCACTATAGTGAGTCGGTACAGCGAGTACCTGCAAGTTCAGGGAGGGGGTTGGTCTACCAATATAAAAGTCACTATAGTGAGTCGGTACAGCGAGTACCCGCAAGTTCAGGGAGGGGGCTGGTCTACCAATATAAAAGTCACTATAGTGAGTCGGTACAGCGAGTACCTGCAAGTTCAGGGAGGGGGCTGGTCTACCAATATAAAAGTCACTATAGTGAGTCGGTACAGCGAGTAACTGCAAGTTCAGGGAGGGGTCTGGTCTACCAATATAAAAGTCACTATAGTGAGTCGGTACAGCGAGTACCTGCAAGTTCAAGGAGGGGGCAGGTCTACCAATATAAAAGTTACTATAGTGAGTCGGTACAGCGAGTGCCTGCAAGTTCCGGGAGGGGGCTGGTCTACCAATATAAAAGTTACTATAGTGAGTCGGTACAGCGAGTACCTGCAAGTTCAGGGAGGGGGCTGGTCTAACAATATAAAAGTCACTATAGTGAGTCGGTACAGCGAGTACCTGCAAGTTCAGGGAGGGGGCTGGTCTACCAATATAAAAGTCACTATAGTGAGTCGGTACAGTGAGTACCTGCAAGTTTGTATTACAGGTATCTCCAACATATCCCCTCCTTCATAGATAAGATTACTGTACAGAGCACAGGCAACCCTAGTACTGTTACAGTCTGGACAAACTGAGCATGCACGGACTTTTCTAGGCTAATTTTTACCGATGGCATATAATGCAGCCCATGTGGCTGACCGGCAGGTGACATCCAAGTGGAACACAATCTAAAATAAATTATGTTTCATAAAGAGTGTTATCTCCATTCTGGGGCGGGGGGGGGGGTGGGTGAATTACAAATTCAGAGAAAATATGCTTTACTGCAGCCTTTTCCAAGGAAAACCTTGTGAATATGAGTTATAATGACAGACTCCAGTCTGACATGAAGGACTCCCCATGAAACCCTGACCACTCCAGTTGTGGAACCAATCAAAGCATGTCTTGATGTTCTTTGCCAAGGCCAAGTGATGACACCTAAGCACTGTCTCTTGTTTTGGAGTCCCTCTATCAGTCTGTGAGACAGACTGGTTACCTTCAGAAGCTCCATTTCGCGACAAGACAGGATCTCAGGTACAAGGTGAGCAAGCGATCGAGAGCAGAGTGCAGCCACTTACTCAGGTTGTCTCTGCCAGTGCTGGTGACAGGCGAGTGCCACGGTATAGATGAAGTTGTGGATCCAAAACCGGTTCAGATACAAAGGGTTCACCAGGATCATGGAGCATGTGGGTGACTGTGTCGTCACTGTAGGAATCAGCAGGAAGGATGGAGAGTCATAGAGGGTCATTCTGACGTATTCAGGATCAACATGTCCGCCCAGATTTACTAACATTTGGTGCAAGGCGACCTGTTGCGCTGCCGTGTGTCAAATGGAAAGAGCAGGCAAGAGCCATATTTACTACGATATGGCACAGTCCTGCTCTCTGTCTGCGCTGACGCACAGAGTGCTACCTAGCCCCAATGCAGGCACCCTTAGGATTAGCCCTTAGTCTCCCCTAGGTGTTTCAGGGGTGGGGGGTCATGTAGATCAAGGCAAGGTAATTACAAATGATTTTTTATAATCCCCGGTGCTGTAAAAAGTGCCAAAGTAATTTTCCCTATTGCGAATCCCCAGCCACTCAGGTTCAAATGGCAAGAAGTTATTCATTAATAATTCCCGCCAGGAGAATCAGAAAATCTCATCCTAGAATGGTATTGATAAATCAAACAATGTACTATTTTTGTATTTATCCTAAGCTGTACAGACCAGAAGTTATAAGACTTTCTTGCCTCAAAGCAAAATTCAGCCTTCCAGTGCTATTTCCTGATTGGTCGGAGTTAAGTGGATTAGCCAGGCTGCTTTGATGAGGTGATAAGCAGCCCTGGGGTGAATGTGCCATTCTGGGAGGAGAGGGTTCTGTTACATAGGAATGCCAGAGCAAAGGGGAGGGGTCGTAAATAATAATCTTCAATAGAAGGAGGATACAGGCAGGAGAAACCAGTTTCATTTACACTCCTACTCTTTGAACCCAGCCAGATGGCAGGCTTAAGGAAGGAATTGTAGTGTAGTTCCTATATACCTGATAGGCTCTGCACATTGGAATAACATACACTATAGATTTGACATAGGATTAAGGTCAGTATGTCTCTATCGAGTATATAAAACTTAATTACTTGTGTGTGCCAGCTAACTCAGAGGTCACTAGAAACTTCTCGAAAATACAAGAAGGGATTGGTCTCTGACAACCGCATAAACATGACAACTTTGTTTACCTTTAAAATCGGAACAGTCTCAGAATCGTGGAAACAATAGATAACAGTTTCACTCAGTCAATCGTGCATGCTTCGTTTCTACAGAGTTGCACAGAAATAGGGAGACGGGCATTTCAATAAAAGGGTTTATTGAACAGTCTTATTTCTCATGCAAGAGTTATGAATTGCTACAATCATAAGACAGACTGCGAAGTACAATATGTATGAGGTTAGCAGTAAGATAAAATAATACTGCAATAGCATGGTTTGTAGCTATGACATATATTAACCCCTTCAGTGCCCATGACGAGCTGGACTCGTCATGGGCTGCGGTGGCGCTGTGCCCATGACGAGTCCAGCTCGTCATGAACTCCGCCCGCTAATGAAAGGCGCGGCACTGGGCGGGGAAAGGGGCGGGCATGCAAGGGGTTAATCAAACTACATACATAAATAACATAAGCTAAAATGTGATACTCATCTGATGCTTCTAAATTGTTCTACCCCAGTGTACCCAACCTAAGCGCAATACGAGGTTTGAAGTAGGTGCTATTTCTAAAGTATAGCTAGCCATATTTTAGTTTAGCCAAGAGTTGCCAAAAGTTTCTCTAAGTTCTAGTCAGCTCCATACCTGAGAATGAGAGAGGTTGGAATCTCTTTTCTGGACTCGATAGTCAAACCCCCCACAAGGGAAGTCAGAAAGCACTGGAGCTGGATTCTCTGCGAGGAGGATGGCAGCGTCAGGTCAGTGCATCAGGCTGGAACTCGATCTCCTTCCGAACTTGCCGTGGCAAACCGCGTAGTCTGGGTTGGATCGGATCCTCCGGGAACCGCAATTTGCCAGGGCAAGTGCTGGTATATTTATACCTTGAAGGTGTCTAGGAATGCCAGTATTGACGTAAAAGTCGGACAGAGGAACGTCATGAATGAACTCTTAAGGAATAGATGTTCATGCATACTTAATGAGTTCTTGGAGAAATCAATATTCAAGCTGAGGGAAATTCCTAAAGGCTTAAGGGTCTGGTTTTCCAAGAAATCGTTGTGACGTGGATGGATGGATGTAGGTGGCCAGGCCTGTATTTGGTTTGTACGGACAATGTCTAAATAAGGGCCGGATTTCTATGCCCAAATAAGGGCAATGTGAATTGTACCTATATAAGGGCATAAATCAGGAAACCTATATACGGAATCTAAATCTACACACAACACCCACTCCAGTTTCGTATGAACGACGTTACTAAATCCTAAACGTTCTAAACATATCTTAAAACAGAGTATCACATGGGTTTGCTAAAATAAGCTAAAAACATATCTAAAACATATGTTCTAAAAATACATTACAAAACCATTGCTAAGCATAAAGTGTTGTACATATTAAAGGCAATGTTCCATTCTAAGCATAGGATCACATTGGAATGCTAAATGAATGAATCAAAATATATACATGTGATGAAATGGCTCGTAAATACAGAAGAAAAAAAGGGGTGAAACCATTTCATATCAGGTCACATAAGTCAAATTGTTATTCATGACGGCATACTGTCCCTGGAAGTGTTATCAAAGAATTCTGTTCTCTATGAATAGTTCTACTATAAGCAGATTACTGTGCCAAAAAATGCCCAAAATACAAATTTGGAGGGAAAAAAAAATTAATCATAGAAAAAAAGGTTCCAAAGTCAGTAGCATGGTTGAAAAAGAATGAAGGCCAAATTCAGAGTCTCTCCAGAACACTGTGTGCTTGAATCAAAAGTCAGTGTGTGGGGATGGAGAAAACATAACATTTTCTAAACTTGTAGACAACAAGTCATCTACCATTGTGGGTGAGAGTTGGAATACCTCGTGTAGAAGATCAACAGCACAGAGATGCGAACTATCGCCTTCTGCATTGGAAGCATCAGCAATGTCCAGATTGGATGTTACCTGCGCGCCTTGTGTTTCCTCTTGTACCTCAGCAGTAGTGTGTTGCGTCTGTGAGATCTCAATGAATGCCGCCGTCAGGATTGGTAGCCGCTGGGGACAACACATAGCATGGGCTGTTATCGGGTCCAGCAGAGTATAGATATCCGTAGGCATGACTGATGGGAGTGTCAGTCAAATGTCCAGCACGCAGTCTTCACTGCATAGCAGGCAGCGTAGAACAGGTAAGATGCAATCTTGCCAGATTGGTCTGAATGACAGAAACCAAGTGGTGTTTAATTCTCGTAGATGAGGTAAACCCAGAATTTGGACGATGCGCTCACGACACTTCATCTCCAATAGAGTTCTTTCCATGGTGAACTGGGTGTCACTGGTAATTTGGCTTGCCATATCGTAGCAATAGGAGCAAAAATAGTATCCCTGCAATGAGTGCTAAAAGGAGCGGCAATCCGCCAAACACAGAGTGCACAAAGTTTGGAAAAATTCAGAGGACTGCTTGAAAAGGTTTTAACAGTCCTGCACACACATTCTTAAATACATGTACAATACAGCTCGTATCAGACATGTTTAAGATACGACCTAACATTTCCGAGAAATGCACAGGGCAGTTTGTATACAAAAGGGTATGTATCTCCGCAGAAGTCCTTGCGGCTTGGAGATCATAGATTTCTTCGGCAGAGGTCAAGGGCACAGTTTTTTGTATAAGAATGGCTTTCATTCTGCTTAGAGTATCAATTCGTATAGAAGAGATATTCAGTGAAGGCCATAAAGGCGACTCCCTGACTATGTCTATTTGTGGAAACAAGACTTGCATACAGCAAGTGACCCTGGATGTAACCGTTACTAGATATGGAATACCTGGCAGCATGCCACATCATCTGTGATCATTCAACATAATGTAACTCCCATTTGAAAGTTGACCAAAGATTGGATTAATCACTGCTGCCAGTGAACCGTGCAGGTGGCAGGATAAGTTTGTAGTGAAACCGTCACAGGCCCCGTGTAAGTTAATACCCTGAAAAAGGAGAGAACCCCTTAGTGCGTTTTCACAGTTTTCACCGCTAAGAAATACTTCACCTCTCCCACTCCAACATCTATATATGTAAGGTAAATCCCAGGATGTCTTGATGTATTCTTTACCCAACCTTTCAAATTTGCCTGCTGGTATATTTTTTAGGCAATACTGAAAATGGAAAGTCGTAACAGGCAGAGTAATCTTACCATGCATGGTCCACTCAGCAGCTGGTTTTTCTGCCACCGTGAATGGTAATTTCTCCAGTTTTTCAATGCTCAGCACCGTATAGTCTGCTCCCCTTTGAGCCAGTTTGATCTGTCTATCAGTGAGATTGAATTCTGCAAACAGTGACGTAGTATTGATTAAACGCCAAGGCACATAGCCAGAACGCAGGCTTTGAAGCGTTCAGCCTAATAGCATGATACTGACCATGTTGCAACATGACCAAGTCTTGTTCTATGATGTCTATGACAGAGGATACAATGCTGTCCAAAGAATATATCCTGAACGACAGAGTCGTTAACCCATTGTCTAATACAGAGAGAGATTTCTCTAAATTAATACGATCAATTTCTTGTATTCGTTCTGCAGTCTCTGCTTGGGTGACCTTCCATGCTTCATTATAAGCAGCGTAGATACCGGCATATATGAAACGTTTTTGACGCGGTTTTCTTGGACCTAGCAAGAATTCCCTAAGGTCTCCGCCTTCTTGAAGTAAAACTAAGTGTTGTTTTACATCCTCTAGTGTAGCTTTCTGTATCCAATCAAGGCAAAGTTTCCCTACACTGTAAGTTGTTACTACCCCCTGATGCTGTCTTTGGACATAACGTGGGTCTGGCCTATAAAAGGTAAAACCTTGTCTTTTGTTCAGGAATCTATCTTGACAGTTGTTTATGTCTAAGGGCCAGAGCAACCATTTTTTCCATTCAGGATCTGATCTGTTGTGATGCAAAATATTATGTACGTCTAACTTCCCCTGTGTAGTGCTTTCACATGTAGGTGCAGGTATAGACGGAGTGTTCATTTCTTTTATCTTGGCTATTCCAAGGCATGATGTTTGATGGATAGTGTCGTTCAAAAACATAATTTGCTCAGGGATGATAACGGCTCTAAACAAAGCTTCTATTCCCTGTACTTGCCAATCTTAAGTACCCCAGACAGTTTTCGTCTCAATGTTGTCTTTCCAAAAGTTGTAACCCTGTCTAGACAGTTGGATAATAAAGGCTGTAGAATAGATCTGTTTGGTCTTCGTTAACATATTTTTCTTTCCTGTCTTATTGACATTCTTAAAGTAAAATGTCTCTGCATTTGAGATATTAAACCCTGCAAAATATGGAAATTTCATTGCAAATGATTTCGAGCTACCATTTGGTGGCGTAGGACAATGTTCCCATTGGTTATACATAAATACATTTCTAGGTGTTGCAGTTTTATGCAAGAAATGATGACCATAGTGGTTATAACAATACAGTTATTCATAGTCTGATGAACCTTGTAAATATTCATTATTAGTAAATGCAGTTGACATCTCTAGATCAGACATCATATTATTAATAGTCTCAAAGTCCCAATCATCAGAAAAGGTACTGGAGGTAATAAAGTCACTTAATGAAATTTTAAATAAATGTGGAATCTTCAAAAGCTCAGACGGACCAAAAATGTAATATTCGGTTTTGTCCCGAACTATACCATCAGGTATAGGAATCGCTGTGATGTTCACTGCTGACAAGTCTCTTGCTTCACAATGGGATGATTTATATGGCTGGAGAATTAAGTTCACTCTTTTACTTGCTGTGTCCATTTGAATATATCTTCCATTAATCGGCATACCCAGAGTTATTACCAGAGCTAACCAAAGTAGAAAGAAGAATATTCACAAAACAATCTATAGTTCAATCCATGGTGAAACTAGATAAGTCTTTCTCAGTAGATGAAAAAAGTCTGTTTCTTGTTCTTTGAAAGTTCTTTGAGCTGGCTTTGTTTCAGGCTCGCTGGGATCCTCAGAAAACGTATCAAAGTTCATGAAATAGCCAGAAGCAGTTCTGTCAATGGTTGGAATTGCATCAGGATTTGTTGAATTCACTGGAACCAGTTGATCACTTGTTACTTTGTTGTAGACATGTGTATCAGGACGAACTGTTATTTGGGTCTCAAGAGGTACAAGGTCCATAGCATTGTTGCTTAGTCCTCTATTTCGTACTGTTGAATCTTCAAAGGTTATGAGTCTCTCAGTTTTAACCTCTTGGATTGTAGCTATAGGAGTGCGTCTGCTACATTGGCCACATGGCCTACTGTTCAGTATCGGCCACATAGTGTGGTTTGATCAGGTCGATGGACACAAATCTTTTCTCCTTTTTACCAGCAAGGGGCGGCAAAAGTACTGTTCTTGAATCGGGGATTGCTCGGACAGGTACTGGTTGTCTGTAAGAAGGCCCAAATTCCTTCTTGTCCATGATCTTTTCTCTAACTAGATCCCCAAGCTTTGACAGGCCTTGCTGGGATGGCCGGATTTTTTTCAGTGGTGGTTGGCTTCAGGATCACGTTGCTCTGTTGTGTTCTTAAATCATTTAAGTCTTGTAAAACAGCCAAACGATCTTTGATATCAAATTGTTTGTTTTCCACCACTGTGCCTTTCATATCTAAGTCCAAAACCAACATTCTAGTCCCAAACAGGACCTCATATGGAGTCACACCCCCTAGAGAACTTCTTGGCAAATTGTTTAATGCTCGCTGGACCCCATATAAATGTTTGACCCACTAATCACCCAAATCTAATACCCTACCTGTTATAGACTGCTTTATGTCCCGGTTTTTTCTTTCCACCACAGAATTTCCCTCAGGATGAAACGGAGAAGAATACTGCAATGCTACACCCAGACTGGCCATGGCTTCTTTGTAAGCCCTAGAGCTAAACGTAGGACCCCGGTCAGAACGTAGTGTGCCTATTATGTATGTGCCGATAAAGACTCCAAATCTTTTATAACAGTTCGAGCATCAGCCGAGCGCTGAGGCCACATTCATAGGAATCTAGAGTACGAATCCACTGCGACCATGATATATTTATAGTTACCATCCCTTTGTAAGGGACCGCAGTGGTCCAGGTAAACACAAGCTAATGGTTTATCTGAAATTAACAGAGGCGTCTGCGCAGAACGTTTCACAGTAGAGACTTTCATCTTCTGGCATATCTCACAGTTCAAAACATAATTTCGAGTCTGTTTCCTAATGCCGAGCCACCAGTACCTTTGTTTTAATAATGCAACTGTGGCGGAAACACCTGCATGGGCAGAGGCGAGCCCTTCATGGGCTGCTAGGATTAGCCCTAGTCTATGTTCCATGTTTGGAATGACTCTATCCCCCACTCCAGGGATTCGAGCAAACGGAACATTGTTCGCATCAATTATATATGACTATTTGAGTGGAAACCTTTTAGGTAATGCCGCACCGCTGCCTTTTCTTGATGCAGTGACAGCCAGCAATATTTCGCTATCTATTTCTGTTTTTGAACAAGTGATTGCATCTGCGGAAGCCATTTGCACAGCCCCTTTCGCGGCTTCATCAGCCAATGAATTCCCTTCAACGTGAACACCATCACGTTGGTGACTCAGCGTGTGTATAACGTGAGTGTTCTGTAGTCCGTTTCGCAACTGAACTACTTGTTCCCAAAGCAATTTGTGCTTGATTATGCCACCTTTTGCATCTTTGAAACCATTTTGAATCCAATTCTGTAAATATTAATTGTAAGATTGAACACAGTAAAAGAATTGCACACTATCAGTGTGGGGAATTCACAATCTGTATTTTCAAGTGCCATCTTAAATGCTTGTAGTTTAGCTCGCTGAGCTGTACAATCTCCTAGAGATTGTGTTTTTGTGACCATTGGTCTGAATTTGCCATCTCGCATGCGACCTTTAACGATAGCACACGCTGCACTGTAAGCTTGTTTACTCTCCGTAGCGTGCTGTGCAGATCCGTCAGTATATATTATAAATTCGTACTGGTCAAGAGGTAGAATTTCAGTAGGCAGAGGACATTTGTGTTCATATTGCAGGAATGCTTGTATTTTTAAATAAGGATCAAAAACATATTCAACATCAGTTGGCAGAAAGAGAATTATCCCATTGTATTCATCTTGGATGTAAAGCTTTTGCATTTGGAATGCTAGCCTTAGTGACTGCCTCTAAGGCTGGTACAGGAGTCACGACCATAATGCGTTTCCCCTGTGCTTGGCCACTTTCTTTTGCTACATCGGTTTGAACTGCTGTCAGAATTTTTTCTGTAGAAGTGGATTTCATTTCTGCTTGTGTATCCGTGGGCTCCCTCCTCCAGCCTGCGGCGAGGCAAAGTGCCCGGTACGTGCTCCATGGATCCCCGGGTGTCCGGGCCCTGGGAACTCCTGCGGGCCTCCCTATGCCTGAGGCCCAGCGTGGGGTCTCCGAGCCCCCTGGGCCCTGCAGCCCCCGAGCCCTGCAGCCCCAGAGCCCTGCAGCCCTGCAGCCCCTGAGCCCTGCAGCCCTGCAGCCCCAGAGCCCTGCAGCCCCCGAGCCCTGCAGCCCTGCAAGGGCAAGCGGGAGCACTCCCGCGAAGGCTCGGGCGGACAGATTGGGCTGCCTGCCCTGGAAGTTCCGATGGGGGCTCATTCAGCTCCCCGATCCCAGCCAGGGCTCTAGGAGGTCGGGTGCATCCCGGCCTAGGGTCCCCTCCGTCATTCGGTGTGCACGGTTTACCAGAAAGGGGGGTAGCCTTCCTCCGCATTAGTAGGGGCAGGGTATGCCGGGACGCCCCTCCTGGGGATGGCGGTTCTCAGGCGGGGACCAGATGGGCTAAGCCCGGACGACACCTCCCCGGTGTCCGGGGCTCCCTCCTCCAGCCCGCGGCGAGGCAAAGGGCCCGGGACAGACTCCATGGGTCCCCGGGCGTCCGGGCCCCGGGAGCTCCTGCGGGCCTCCCCATGCCGGAGGCCCAGCGTGGGGTCTCCGAGCCGTCCCTGAGCCCTGCAGCCCTGCAATCCCGGAGCCCTGCAGCCCTGCAGCCCCGGAGCCCTGCAGCCCCCGAGCCCTGCAGCCCCGGAGCCCTGCAAGTGCAGGCGGGAGCCCTCCCACGAAGGCTCGGGGCGGGCAGATTGGCGTTATTTCGGTCCCGGCCATCTGGTCGCACCAATCCCCTCGGCCATCTGGTCGCACGCAATGCTTTCCAATGGGACGACCAGATGGCCGGGCTGCCCTGGAAGTCCCGATGGGGGCTCATTCACCTCCCCGATCCCAGCCAGCGCTCCAGGAGGTCGGGTGCATCCAGGCCTAGGGTCCCCTCCGTCACTCGGTGCGCACGGTTTACCAGAAAGGGGGATAGCCTTCCTCCGGATTACTAGGGACAGGGTATGCCGGGACGCCCCTCCTGGGGATGGGGGTTCTCGGGCGGGGACCAGATGGGCTAAGCCCGGACGACACCTCCCCGGCGTCCAGGGCTCCCTCCTCCAGCCCACGGTGCCCGGGATGGGCTCCATGGGTCCCCGGGCGTCTGGGTCCTAGGAGCTCCTGCGGGCCTTCCCATACCCTGCGTGGGGTCTCCGAGCCCCTCCTGAGCCCTGCAGCCCCGGAGCCCTGCAGCCCCTGAGCCCTGCAGCCCCCGAGCCCTGCAGCCCCGGAGCCCTGCAGCCCCCGAGCCGTGCAGCTTCCGAACCCTGCAGCACCCCGAGCCCTGCAGCCCCCATGCCTTGCAGCCCCCGAACCCTGCAAGGGCAGACGGGAGCCCTCCCACGAAGGCTTGGGGCAGGCAGATTGGCGTCGTTTTGGTCCCGGCCATCTGGTCGCACCAATCCCCTCAGCCATCTGGTCGCACGCAATGCTTTCTAATGGGGCGACCAGATGGCCGGGCTGCCCTGGAAGTCCCGATGGGGGCTCATTCACCTCCCCAATCCCAGCCAGGGCTCCATGAGGTCAGGTGCGTCCGAGCCTAGGGTTCCCTCCGTCACTCCGTACGCACGGTTTACCAGAAAGGGGGGTAGCCTTCCTCCGGATTTCTAGGGGCAGGGTATGCCAGGACGCCCCTCCTGGGGATGGCGGTTCTCAGGCAGGGACCAGATGGGCTAAGCCTGGATGACACCTCCCTGGCGTCCCGGGCTCCCTCCTCCAGCCCGTGGCGAGGCAAAGTGCCCGTGACGGGCTCCATGGGTCCCCAGGCGTCCGGGCCTCGGGAGCTCCTGCGGGCCTCCCCATGCCTGAGGCCCAGCGTGGGGTCTCCGAGCCCCCCCAAGCCCTGCAGCCCCCAAGCCCTGCAGCCCCGAGCCCTGCAGCCCCCGAGCCCTGCAGCCCCCAAGCCTTGCAGCTCCCGAGCCCTGAAGCCCATCGAGCCCTGCAGTCCCCATGCCCTGCAGCCCTCGAGCCCTGCAAGGGCAGGCGGGAGCCCTCCCGTGAAGGCTCGAGGTGGGCAGATGGGCGTCATTTTGGTCCCAGCCATCTGGTCGCACCAATCCCCTGGGCCATCTGGTTGCACGCAATGCTTTCCAATGAGGCAACCAGATGGCCGGGCCGGCCTGGAAGTCCCGATGAGGGATTCATTCACCTCCCCGATCCCAGCCAGGGCTCCAGGAGGTCAGGCGCCTCCGCGCCTAGGGTCCCCTCCATCACTCGGTGCACACGGTTTACCAGAAAGGGGGGTAGCCTTTCTCCGAATTACTAGGGGCACGGTATGCCGGGACGCCCCTCCCGGGAATGGCCGTTCTCAGGCGGGGCCTGGGCAACACCTCCCTAGGCGTCCGGGGCTGCCTCCTATGGCCCGCTGCGTGACAAAGTGCCCGGGATAGGCTCCATGGTTCCTGGGTAGTTATCCCCCTGGCGTTCGGGCCCGAGAGCTCCGGTGGTCCTTCCCCGGGCTTGAGTCCCAGCCAGGGTCCCCGAGCCCCTGGGAAGCGGAGCCCCCGAGCCCTGCGTGGCCAGACGGGAACCCTAGCGTGCGAAGGCTCGGTGTGGGCAGATGGGAGTCCTTTTGGTCCCGGCCATCTGGTCGCACCTCTCCCCTCAGCCATCAGGTTGTGCGCAATGCTTTCCAATGGGGCAACCAGATGGCCGGGCCGGCTTGGAAGTCCCGATGAGGGCTCATTTGCCTCCAGAATCCCAGCCAGGGCGCCAGGAGGTCGGGCACGTTCGCGCCTAGGGTCCCCTGAGCCTCGCGGTGTGCGCGTGTTACCCGAAAGGGGGAGAGCCTTCCTCCGGATTACTAGGGACAGGGTACTCTGGGACCCCTCTCGGCCTAGCGGTCCTCAGCCGGCAGCTGGACACGCCAGGATGCCGCCACAGCACTGGGACAGGGTCCGGCAGGCTGGGGGAGGCATCCCCTGTGCCTCTGGGCCTGGGAACCCCAGCTGGGTCCAGGGGCCCCACCGGGCCCCGGGTCGGGGGCTCCAGCCCTGGGCCCCGTCCCCCGGCATGTGGCACTGCCAAAGACCCGGGACGGGGTTCTGTTGTGGCCGGGGAGCCTCCCCTTGCTTGGCTGGGTTCAGGAGCTCCGGCCGGGGCCCCTGAGGGCCCCAGGGAGGGCGGCCTCCCCACCGCGCTCCGTCCTGGGTCCTGCCGTGCTTATTGTTCTATTTATCTACATTTAATTTAGAAATTTAACCCTTAATAGGTGTAATGTTATGCTGTATTTCCCAGGACACATGATATATAAGTAGTTAACAGCCCTCTCCCTCTTTATAGGTCCTGGACCGCGACTTTGGCCTATGTACCGGGATAGGGTCTTTACCATCACAAAACATTCAACCATGTTACCGAGTGCCCTTCTTGGTCTTCCAAAATTTTAGAATGCGAGTAATTTATCCATAAGATGATCAGATGACTGAGCACACAGTGCTCCACTGCATTGCTTTAGTTTAACACCCTAGTGCATTGTGGTAGACGCGGTCCTCGTTTACTTAGATTCCAAATAAACTAATTCACCTAAAAGCAATGATTTGTAAGATGATGGTCCAGGACTTGAGTGTTGCATCCTTGATGACAAGGGGTCATCTGGTGACCTTACTTATCCAGTCTAGGTATTTTTCATTGCATTCTGGTTCTTGTGGTCCTGCTTTTACAATGGGGACATTACTGTAAGCTTGAAATCAGGACTGGCAGTGATGTCCAAGACTGATATGGGGTAAATCGACACACTTCTAACATCACCCTGTGCCCACCTTCTGCAAATCAATGCACCACCCTACTTCACATTATCATGTGCACCCTCTTGCACATCACCTGTGCTGTGGAAGAGCCATCCCCCACCCCCACAGTAACTCCATATTTAATCACCATGGAGTTTTTGAGGGAAACACTGAAAATGTAATTTATTGAACAACATTTTGCTTTTGTTCCTTTTCTCCCAGGGATGGACCCAAGCAACTTAAACCACAAGAAGACTTTGGTGTGGAAACAGGTCTTCTCAAACCACGAAGCAGAGGACAACAGCTTCTCCTTGGTGATCCCGCGTGCCGGGTTCTACTACGTTTACTGCCAGGTGGGATTCCGAAACAACAGCTGCCAGAGCAGTGGAAGCTCATTGACTCTATACAGCCATCTCTATACGTACCATAGCTCTTACAAGAAGGACATCCTCCTGCTGCAGGCCATGGAGACTGTATGCAACTATGGAAACCACGCCACTGTCTGGTACACCTCCATCAACCAGGGGGCCTTGGTGCAACTTGAAAAGAATCATCGCTTGTCCGTCAGAGTCAGTCATCCTGATCTGGTGGACTACCGTGAAGGGTATACCTTCTTCGGGGCTGTGGTGATGACATGATGTGGATAACAGATACAGAAAACCCACATATTGTATTGAGGACTATGAACCAAAAATTTATTTTATGGGCCACCTGTGAGATTTACATTTTAGCGGCTACTGTGGAAAATCAGACACCAGGCTGAAATATCTAAGTGTTGCTTCATAGCAAGTCAGTGCCATGCTTAAAGTCGCTGCTCGATGTTGGTGTTTAAGAATGAATGATCGGATTGAACTATCGTGGTTTTTATAAAATGGCAGAATTTGATGAAATTGCAGAAGTTGATGGTACTGTTTTGTATTGAACAAATGCTTATTGTTTATTGTTATTGAGCTCTTTGTTTAATCGTGTATACACAGATCACCAAGCACGAAAAGCATGAAGTAACACAGCGTGTGTAATGAGGGAATTGTTATGGTAAATAGAGCGCACTTACTGTAGCACTAGAATAGAGACTTTTGGTTAATGGTGTTCGATACCTTTTTGAGGTATTACACTGATACATCAGATGACAGAGTTTTAAGTGCATTAACTTTAGTATAAGTACTTAGATTTATGGGTTACAGAGTCTATAAGATTGGCACCTCTATGAGGCATCTAACTAAGGGGCATATCAACAAGGGCTTCATCTCTGCTTTTTTGGCTTTAAAAGCCAAAAAAGCAGAGATAAAACTAGCACCCTATCAACAACAGGGTGCTAACACGCAAATTTGCATGTTAGCACCCTTTTACTCTACGCTTCCCCTTGCATCTCTAATGAGATGCAAAGGGGGCGTTCCAGAGTAAAATAATAGGAGAAATGTCGCTAAGCGACATTTCTCCTATTATCAAGAATGTCGCTAACCCTGTTAGAGACAAAAAAAGCAGCGCTAACCGCGGTTAACGCTGCTTTTTTACGTCTGCTAATTTTCAGACTTAGCCATGATATCCTATGGAAGGAGGATATCATGGCTAAGTTTGCCTGTCCCTATCAACAAGGTAATGTGTGATTATCGCTGGGTTTCCAGCGATAATCTCACGTTAGCCTGTTAGCGTGTAGATTTTTATCGCTATTGAGATAAGCGTTGCTAATAGCACGCTATCTCAGCGATAAAAATTCACGCTAGCCGGCGATAATTATCCTCACGCTAAGAGCCCTGAGCGATAATTATCGCCGGTTGTTGTTGATATGCCCCTATAATATATGTAACGCGCGATAAATAACAGTCTGGGCGCAGAGGTTAATTCTTAATGATATATTGGCTTTCACATGCTACCCCTGAAAAAAAACAAAGGCTTATGGCTAAAAGAGTATGAGCAGTGATCGTGGGTATGGACATATTAAATATCGTTACACGAGAGAGAGAGGGAATCCACGTAATATGTCAGAACATTGCGAGAGTAGCCGCGATCGGCAGAAGTTTCTCACGCTCCACCGTGAACAGCAGCATCTTTTGAAGTAAGTGGATTAACGAAAAGGTGAAACAATGTAACTGAGATGTTTCACAAAATCGTGAAAGCATTAAGTTATGTTCCGTGGCTTTCGCAAACATCGCATGTTGAACCCAATGAAACCGTACGGCCTTTCGCGCTTGTTTAATGCATCGCATAGACTAGTAAACCACAATGAATAGCGAACAATTTTTGAAATGCATGAAGTTCCTTTTTGCTTATCTGTTTAAGTTGATGTGAACCGTTATTTACCTTAATATTCTGGTTAAACTGAGCAGTCTATGTTTATTGACAAGAATGAAGTTCATAATTAGATCTGTTTTGAATTCGATTTATACATGATGTTTGATCTGTGCTATTCATGTATTTGTTTTCAGACCCCTGAAGAAGGGTCGTACATGACCCGAAATGCATTGGGTGTAAATGGAATTATAATTGAATGTTTTTGCATCTGAGGATATAAGATGCTAAAAAGAAAAGTTCTTTACTTAAGAAGGAAATTGAAGTATAAAATAAATGGTGAAGATTCACGAAATGAATGAGGATTCACATTGAAGTAATTTGATTATCAATTAGAAGAAAAAACTGTTTGTTTCAATTTGAACGTGCACACATCTAAGGGAAAGGAGTTCCTGCCCCACATACATTTGGATGTTCAAGGGCACTGCTAGACACAGTGCGACAGATGTTGTTGCACAACACAAATTATTCTAAAATAGAACATTCAGGAATACTCGAGTGCACTGAGAAACTTTGTTATAATTCATACAGGTGTTCAGCATGAACCACGTGTATTAAGGGGGGGTTGGTACTGCGTTAGTCAACCGTAAGAAAATGAGGAAACTCCTATATCATGATATGCAATGTTGTTATCCACACCCACCATCCTGAGGTCTTCTAGCTCACTCCAGAACTCTTTAAAGCTCTGCAGAGTCTCCCCTCCCAGCCTCACACACCGGGTGCATCTCTGCACTGGCATTCAGCATTGCTAGTAGTAGGGGCTGGTACTGACGAAGGTGGCGATGCATGAAGTCTGGTAGTAGTAGGAGTTGGTACTAACAAAGGTGGGGATGCATGAAATCTGGTAGAGAGAAGGGGTTGGTATTCTGGGAGGTGGCGTTGAATGAAGTCTAGCAGTAGTAGGGGCTTTTACTGTGTGAGGTGGCGATGCATGAAGTCTAGTAGTAGTAGGGGCTGGTACTGTGGGAGGTGGAGATGCATGAAGTCTGGCAGTAGTAGGGGTTGGTACTGAGGGAGGTGGTGATGCATGAAGTCTGGCAGTAGTAGGAGTTAGTACGGACGAAGGTGGTGATGCATGAAGTCTGGTAGTAGTAGGGGCTGGTATCGAGGGAGGTGGTGATGCATGAAGTCTGGCAGTAGTAGGAGTTGGTACTATGGGAGGTGGTAATTCATAAAAGCTGGCAGTAGTAGGGGCTGGTACTGTGGGAGGTGGCGATGCATGAAGTCTGGCAGTAGTAGGGGATGGTACAGAGGAAGGTGGTGATGCATAAAGTCTGGCAGTAGTAGGGGCTGGTACTGATGGAGGTGATGATGCATGAAGTCTGGTAGTAGTAGGGGCTGGTACTACAGCAGGTGGTGATGCATGAAGTCTGGTAGTAGTAGGGGCTGGTACTACAGCAGTTAATGATGCATGAAGTCTGGCAGTAGTAGGGGCTGGTATGTGGGAGGTGGCGATGCATGAAGTCTGGTAGTATTAGTGGCTGGTTCTGTGGGAGGTGGTGATGCATGAAGTCTGGAAGTAGTAGGGGTTGGTACTGACAAAGGTGGTGATGCTTGAAGTCTGGTAGTAGTAAGGGTAGGTACTGTGGGAGGTGGTGATGCATGGAGTCTGGTAGTAGTAGGGACTGGTACTACAGCAGGTGATGATGCATGAAGTCTGGCAGTAGTAGGGGCTGGTACCGAGGGAGGTGGTGATGCATGAAGTCTGGCAGTAGTAGGGGCTTTTACTGTGGGAGGTGGTGAAGCGCGAAGTCTGGCAGTAGTAGGGGTTGGTACTGTGGGAGAATGTGATGCATGAAGTCTGGCAGTAGTAGGGGCTAGTACCGAGGGAGGTGGTGATGCATGAAGTCTGGCAGTAGTAGGGTCTGGTACTGGGGGGGTGGTTATGTATAAAGTTTGGTAATAGTAGGAGCTGGTAGCGAGGGAGGTGGTGATGCATGAAGTCTGGCAGTAGTAGGGGCTGGTACCGAGGGAGGTGGTGATGCATGAAGTCTGGCAGTAGTAGGGTCTGGTACTAGGGGGGTGGTTATGTATGAAGTTTAGTAATAGTAGGAGCTGGTACCGAGGGAGGTGGTGATGCATGAAGTCTGGCAGTAGTAGGGGTTGGTACTGTGGGAGGTGGTGATGCATGAAGTCTGGCAGTAGTAGGGGCTAGTACCGAGGGAGGTGGTGATGCATGAAGTCTGGCAGTAGTAGGGGCTGGTACCGAGGGAGGTGGTGATGCATGAAGTCTGGTAGTAGTAGGGGCTGGTACTACAGCAGGTGATGATGCATGAAGTCTGGCAGTAGTAGGAGCTAGTACCGAGGGAGGTGGTGATGCATGTAGTCTGGCAGTAGTAGGGGCTAGTACCGAGGGAGGTGGTGATGCATGAAGTCTGGTAGTAGTAGGGGCTGGTACCAAGGGAGGTGGCGATGCATGAAGTCTGGCATTAGTAGGGGCTTTTACTGTGGGAGGTGGTGATGTATGAAGTCTGGCAGTAGTAGGGGTTGGTACTGTGGGAGAATGTGATGCATTAAGTCTGGCAGTAGTAGGGGCTAGTACCGAGGGAGGTGGTGATGCATGAAGTCTGGCAGTAGTAGGGTCTGGTACTGGGGGGGTGGTTACGTATGAAGTTTAGTAATAGTAGGAGCTGGTACCGAGGGAGGTGGTGATGCAGGAAGTCTGGCAGTAGTAGGGTCTGGTACTGGGGGGGTGGTTATGTATGAAGTTTAGTAATAGTAGGAGCTGGTACCGAGGGAGGTGGTGATGCATGAAGTCTGGGAGTAGTAGGGGTTGGTACTGTGGGAGGTGGTGATGCATGAAGTCTGGCAGTAGTAGGGACTAGTACTGAGGGAGGTGGCGATGCATGAAGTCTGGCAGAAGTAGGGGTTGGTACTGTGGGAGGTGGTGATGCATGAAGTCTGGCAGTGGTAGGGGTTGGTACTGTGGGAGGTGGTGATGCAAGAAGTCTGGCAGTGGTAGGGGTTGGTACTGTGGGAGGTGGTGATGCATGAAGTCTGGCAGTAGTAGGGGCTAGTACCGAGGGAGGTGGTGGTGCATGAAGTCTGGCAGTAGTAAGGGCTGGTACCGAGGGAGGTGATGATGCATGAAGTCTGGTAGTAGTAGGGGCTGGTACTACAGCAGGTGATGATGCATGAAGTCTGGCAGCAGTAGGGGCTGGTACCGAGGGAGGTGGTGATGCATGAAGTCTGGTAGTAGTAGGGGTTGGTACTGAGGGAGGTGGCGATGCATGAAGTCTGGTAGTAGTAGGGGCTGGTACCGAGGGAGGTGGTGATGCATGAAGTCTGGTAGTAGTAGGAGTTGGTACTGTGGGAGGTGGTGATGCATGAAGTCTGGCAGTAGTGTTGCAGCGCGGAATGCAAAATCCCTCCCTTTCGTTACAGATCATAGATCACACAGACACATTCAATCACTACACTCGCTGGTGGGGCCCATAACACCAGCATTCATCCTCTATTAATCTGTTTTCTAAGGAGGGGATTGTTCCGTTCGCTGTGATGGGAGGAAGTACCCACCTATTCCCAATGAACCATAGACTTCCCTACCTTTCTATATTCATTAAGGCCTAAGCTTCACTTTTAATACTCCTCCCATGAATAGGCCATGGATCAGCTTAGCTGCTGGTTAAAGTGACACTCAATCTAAAATATATTTACATAATATATATACTTTTCATAATAACGACCCAACACAGTTCTTGTAAATATCTTTAAATCTTTATCTAATAATTGAAAATCAAATTGAAATTAATCAAGCAGCTGACTATCATATTTACCTATTCTGGCTAAAAGTCGTCCTCTAAGTCAAAATCTTGGTCATCAGTTCAATCTGTCTGTCTTTGGAAACAGCTGTCCTGCAGTGTCACCGTCCTCTCCGTCAGCATAACGTCAGGAAATCGCTCTTAAGCATCTGCGTTACTACCTCTCTATTCTATGGCATTTTTATAGTAAAATTACATTCCAAAAAGTTACAAGTAATATTTTGAATGCTTTTGATTGGCTGACGAAATCCGTTCCTCTTCTTTCTCATACGGAGAATGTCTCTTTTACATGTAGTTCATATTTTTGTGAACATATGTATCTTTTTATTGTCCTTTCAGAGCAGCTGGCTGGTATCCCAGAGTGACCTTGGTGGGTACAGTCGAGTTTAGGGTCGTTCAGAGGCCACTGCTACTGATGGTGACGCATGCGCACTTCACTCAGAGACTTTCTTGGTGAAGTCATCTTTTCAATAGGGATGTCGGCCATTTTGTGGCCACCAAATGGTCAACTTAAGCAAAGAAACACAAAAACGTAATTAATACATGGAAATGACTAATAAAATGTTATCCTCTTACTAATTCCCATATGTGTATGTATTTATCTAGCAAAGGCAACACTCAATGCGGGTTATACTCACATTATTAAAGCACGATTCACAAATACATCACGAAAGCAACATATAACATGTAAAATTCTACTTATCTATGATTAATATGCGTACACGTTTTAGTTTACATATTTGTTGGCCATACAAATGCAATTCCCACGTGTATTATTTATGTCAGTAAGATTGATTATTTCCACAGCAAACTTATTGATACAATTACTATTAGTTCATTAACCCCTTCCCTGCTCATGACGGAACCGTTCCGTCATGAGCCACGGTTGCCGTGTGCTCATGACGGAACGGTTCCGTCATGACACGCCCGTTGGCGGCCGCTCCGCCTGCGCGGCGCTGTTTCCCCGCCTGTGCGGGGGGACAACGCAAATGGGCGGAGTCATGACGGAACCGTTCCGTCATGAGCACAGCCCAACCGTGGCTCATGACGGAGCGGCTCCGTCATGAGCACAGCGCCACCGCGCTGCCCCCCCGCACCCCCCAGCACCGCGGCGGAATTCCCGCCGCGGTGAAAGGGTTAATCTTATTAATCTAAACATGCAAAATGGAGAGGGTATACAAAAATGTTAAACTAAACCCTGCTCCAGCAGTAGTAGGGTCTGGTACTGGGGGGGTGGTTATGTATGAAGTTTAGTAATAGTAGGAGCTGGTACCGAGGGAGGTGGCGATGTATGAAGTTTAGCCTTAGTAGGAGCTGGTATTGGGGGAGGTGGCGATATACATAGTGTCCACATTGTTCTCCTATTCCTGAGGGGTCTGTGCTTGCATTTGGGGCCAGTGGACATTTCCTAGGCCGGCCAGTCTCACACGCAGGTCTGGTTACTGTGTTCTGAATACTCATACGTATCATATGGTCACTGAGTCCCACGGAGGGTGCATCAGTCCATGTATGAACTGATCGCGGTGTCACCAGAGGATGGCACCAGTTGGTCAGCCTTGCCAGGCTCATGCAACTGCTGCTGAATGAGCCTGGCCATGGAAGGGCTTAGGGTGAAGCCAGGCCTTGACTGCAGTGATGACAGATTAGTTGGACAAGCGGATGGCCAGAAGGCTTGGAGCAAAGGACAACATCAAACAGACGTTTGCATGGAATGAGCACAACATGGTCTTGCATCCACCAGGCGACGGGAAACATCTGGCTGTCCAAGCTTCATTCTTGAGTGGGGTGTGGTTGAGGTGACCTTCTCAGTGACCTGCAGGCTACAGATGTGGGGAAGGACTCCTCTACAACAAACTGTGTTGTTGTATAGTATTGAAAGGACAATGGCTACTGCATAATCCCAGTGGCCTTCAGACAATTCCATGTGATCGCCTCGTCTCCCTTTAATCTCACCGCTCAGCATCTGAACATGGCCTTCACTTCGGGGATGCAGGACTTCAGGTCATCGCCAACCAGCATATCACAGAGGTCTCAAGCCTTTGTGGTGGTGAATTGGCTCCTGTTCTCATTCCAGAAGTTCCTGTCTGGTTCATTCCTGGGATATGACATGTTCAATTCATGTTCTGCATGTAGTGCTGGCGGAGCTGGTCCTCTGGAAACCTCAGGGCATCTGGTAAAGGCATCAAGGATAATAATGCATTATCTCCTGCTGTTGTTGGGAGCAGTCCCACAAAGTTTATGGACACTGTCTGTCAAGGTTAGCTGACCATAGGCCTCTGTGGGAGAGAGTCCCTTTTCTTGTGGGGAACACTCTCATCCTTATGGGGCCCGTAGTCCCACCGGCCATTCCACCATCATTCCCGTGGCTCCTATGAACATGGACACACAAGCTACATCCTGTGCATGTGGAACAAAACATGACTCAAATTCCTGGCACAACCACAGCTGGTTAAATTTATGGATAAAAAACAGGAAATAATTGGAGGCCAGTATCAGCAATCACATCTAAAAAGCACACTACTAGTATGTGTCATTATTAGGAGTTAGTATGAGGACAACGATTGCTGCACGGATATATTCCTTCTCTGAAATGCATGAACATCACATCCTATATAGAGTAATACAAGATAAAAACATTCAGCAACACTCGCGTGGCTGGGTTCCAGCGGAAATAGCAGGCAGCTTTCTAGAAAGAACTGAAACACTTTCTCCCAGTTAACATATTACCGAACACCACTTCCCCTAAGTGTCTGAGTGAAGTTTCAGTCGGCTATAGACTGCAGGACACCTTTTCACTATCACTGAACCTGCAGGCTTGTGTATATTTGCACTTTCTTTACAGACTACATGTAACTTGTCACCTACTGAACTTTTCTTCTCCCATTGACTCACCCCTCTCTCCCTATTGTCCTCCCTGCTTTTCTTGATTGCTCTTTTCCTTGTATATTATTTGCTGTCATATAAAAAGCAGAGTAATAAATAAATAAAATCATGCCAGCCTGGCTGTCACTTCTGGCTGTATGTCTGTCACCTTCTGAGGCTACCGTTGTCAACAGTGTGCACAGTTCATCTAGGGGCCTCCAGCTGCTTCATCATTACATCCTCCCCAACCCTCGTCCACAGGTTGCCAGTAGTCACCCTCCCGCTCCTCATCCCCTTAGTGGCGCTCCAGGCTCCGTCATGGACATGTGTCCACAGGTCATGATTCTGCACAGTATCTATGTACAGTGCTTCCAGGCTGCTCCATCCTCAGATACTCCTTATCTCTAGCCGACATCTGTCCACAGGGCATGGTTCTGCACATCATCCATGTATGGGGCTTCCAGGCTGCTTCATCCTCAGATCCTCCTCATCTCTAGCTGACATGTGTCCACAGGTCATGATTCTGCACAGTATCTATGTACAGTGCTTCCAGGCTGCTTCATCCTCAGATCCTCCTCATCTCTAGCCGACATGTGTCCACAGGTCATGATTCTGCACAGTATCTATGTACAGTGCTTCCAGGCTGCTTCATCCTCAGATCCTCCTCATCTCTAGCCGACATGTGTCCACAGGTCATGATTCTGCACAGTATCTATGTACAGTGCTTCCAGGCAGCTTCATCCTCAGATCCTCCTTGTTGAGCTCCTCCACTCCTCGGGATCGGATCGATGCTCAATTTGGTCCACCTCTCGATCGCTTCAAGTCTGTGAGCTATTATAGCGCAGATCAGTGAAGCGATCGAGCGAGGGAAGGAAAGGAAGGGGACAGCGGGGAGGGAGACCTGAAAAGACACAAGAGAACAACAATGTTATAATCCTCTCATCCCCTTTACTCTCTTTCTAGCCTACTCCAGAAGATCTATAATTGTGTTTGGATGTAATTACCTGTAAAGAAAAGAAGAGTAAGTGTGGCCCCTGGGCGTGGCTCTCATTCTCTGCCATAGAACATGAGATCGAGTAAACCAGGCCTCTAGAATGTCACTGCATACTTAGAGTTTTAAGATGAAAAGAAACAGCGTTAATACCAGGTTTGTACTTGCTTAACTCTGGCCCCCTGTGTGACCTGCGCTTCTTTGTCAAACCTACCCTGGCTTATGATGGACCTTACATCACAGGGGTTGTATGAGATTACGTCATCTCATCCACAATCCTCTGTTAAATAAACATAACGAAAATTAGGTTTATGTGTCACTCATCCTTGTAGATGAACCGGGACAACGTCCCTTGGTTATTGTACCACTCAAGCAGAACACACAATCAGTCTGGGTTTATACTCAGCAAGGTTCGTTTTGTATCGGGATGTTTTTTAGACAGCAACAAACATATAAAGCTTCACAAGCATGAGCACTGGTATTCTCTCACGCACGAGCCGACAAACGTGTGGCTCCCCAACGATGAGGAATGCTCAGTGAACATAGCTGGTCCCGAACGAGGCGCTTTTCCTAAAGCCCTCGCTTTTCACACTCTCTTTCCGTGTTGCTGGTTAAGTTATTGTCTCACCCAAAGGTTCATACAGCAATCACCAGATATTGTTGCATAGAAATGGGCACTGGTATTCCATCGACTCGCATGTGCCGACAAACGTGTGGCTCTCCAACGAGGAGGAACACCGTGTGCACTGCCCCCTTACCGTAAGGATTACCAAAGGCCACCGGAATCTGAAGTTCACGCTCCTGCCTCACCAGAAGTCTGCAAGGGCCAAGGTATTCAAATATCCGTGGTGCGGGTCAAGAATATACAAAGACGGAATGCACCCGACTCTCCCTTCTCGTGTACAGATACATACACAGAATAATCGGCTCTGCAGTGTGGGCGGAACCTCTCTTTGAAGCCTTCCGCTTCTGCGCGCTGCCTTCGTCTTGCCGCTCCTGCCTCTGGGAAATGTAGTTTTGCTCGTCATATACGCCGGATAGCGGCGTATTCGCTCGTAAACACAATAACGGCGGCCATGCTATCATGGAGCCTGACAGTACATCCCTCTTTACGCGAGATTCCGTCCCTTCTGGGGTAGGGGATGTTTCTTATGGAACGCGGCAAGTAATCTAGGGGCGTGGATGGCGCTGGCCGGTTCCCAAGAATTGTCTTCTGGTCCGTACCCTTTCCAAGAAACGAGATACCACCTGTTACGGCCCCTGGTGTTAGTGTCTATGATTTTAGCAACTTCGTATTCTTTCTCGTCATTTATCCACACAGGATGTGGTTTCTTTTTAATGGGTGTAACCGAGGGTTTCACGAGTGATACATGAAACACAGGGTGTATGCGCATAGAGGGCGGCAGGGCTAGCTTTACGGCCACTGGATTGATCATTCTAACCACTTTATAAGGTCCGATGAACTTAGGATTGAACATCGAAGGATGTTTAAAGTTGATATGTTTTGTGGATAACCACACCATATCACCTGATCGGTAGGTGGGGCCCTCTCTACGATGTTTGTCAGCACCCTGTTTATATTTTTGTTTGGCTACCTGCAGCTGTGTTTGAGTCCTCTGAAGTGTGTCCTGAATGTGTTTCACTCTATTATGTACCTCCGGCAAGGTGGTATCCTCTTCTGGGTGTAATAAAGGAAGAAACCTGAGATGAAACCCGTATGTGTTATAAAAGGGTGCGGTCTTAGGGGAACTGTGAATGGCGCTGTTATACGCCACTTCTGCTAACCATAATTTATCCACCCAGGCCTCTGTTGTGGAATCTACATAGCACCTTAGGTATTGTTTAAGGGTCTGATTGACCCTTTCGGTCTGCCCATCTGTCTGTGGATGGAAGCTCGTAGAGAGAGGCACCTGAATCTGTAGGGCCTTACACCACACCCCCCAGAACCGAGCTGTGAATTGCGCATCTCTATCGGAGACAATGCGACGGGGAAGGCCATGTAGTCTAACAATGTGAAGCAATAGTAATTTTGCTAATAGTCCTGCTGAGGGCACCTTGTGACAAGCAATGAAGTGACCCATTTTTGTAAGATAATCCACCACTACCATTATTGTATCATAGCCATGGTCTTTAGGAAGTCCTATGATAAAATCGATGGAGATGTGGTCCCAGGGAGACTTGGGTGTGGGTAAGGGTTGGAGCAATCCCTTAAGCCGCGTGTGGTCTGTCTTCGTTCTGGAACACGTTGCACATTCCTTGATCCAATGCGTAACATCCTTTCGTACGCTAGGCCACCAAAATTGTCGTTTAATCCGCTCTAAGGTCTTGTAAACTCCATTGTGTCCTGAACTTGGTATATTATGACACCAATCAAACACTTGTTTCTGCAGGGTTTTCGTGGGTACCAACATCATATGTCGTTTTAGATATATGCCTTGTTTTCCTTTCCACTCTCGGTGGAATCTCAGCCATGTTCTCCATGTGCACGTTTGCATACCTTTAACCACTTTTTGTAGAAAATCACTGGTTTGTAGGGCACACACGACTTTGTGCGGGGGGATGATGGCATGTTCCACCCGTTCATCTGTTTCCCTAATGGAGTCCTGTCGTGTGAGGGCGTCCGCCTTTCGGTTCTCCTTACCGGGCCTGTAAGTTACGATGAAGTCGAATTCCTCAAAGAAGAGCATCCAACGAAGCTGTCTCGGTGTTAGATGCCTGGCGGATCTCATGAACTGTAAATTTCGGTGGTCAGTGTACACCGTTACTTTTTCTTGGGCTCCTAACAGGAGGTGACGCCACTCGGTGAAAGCTTCCTTAATCGCCAATAATTCTTTCTCGGCTATGGTATAGTTGATCTCCGCCTCGTTCAGCTTTCGGGATAGGTATGCAATAGGGTGGAGTTGTCCTTTTCCGTAAGGGCGTAGATTCGTCCACAGGGTACTACTGCTCCGGCAAGAAAATCGATCTGACAGTCGTACTGCCTATGAGGTGCCAGGGTCTCTGCGTGTTCGTCGTTGAACACGTCCTGGAAACTTGCGTATTGTTCGGGTAGGGTGATGTCCTTTTCGGCTGCTGTTGCTACCCAGTGAGTGTTTGGTTGTTCTCGTGTTGGTGGTGTCCCGTTGATGAAGCAATGTTTGGAACAGTACTCTGAGTCAAAGCTAAGTGTTTTATGTACCCAACTAATCCGTGGGTCGTGCTTTTGTAGCCATGGGAGGCCCAGGATGATTCCATGTTGTAGGGATGAGATTATGTTGAATTCCATAGCTTCTTCATGGTGTAAGTTGCATCTGATCTCCACCTTCTCTGTGATGTACTGTACGGGTCCGGACTCCAACACCCGTCCATCTACCGCGATCACTATTTCTAGTATAGTCTTTTTCAATAGCCGAACCCCCAAAGTATGGGCTACGGATTTATCCATAAATATCCCCGTTGCTCCTGAGTCCACCAGGGCCTGGACTGCTCTCCAGTCTTCTCCAATTCGGATGTGTATTTGGATATAAAAGAATTGATCCAAGTCTTCAGCACTTAATGAGGGAAGGTATGTTCTGCTCGAGAGCTTCCCTCCAATGTCTCCCGAGCCTTCTAGTTTTCCGGAGTTTTCTTACTGTAACTATTGGCTTCCATTCTCCTTTCCCAAGGTTTCTGAGGTTTTTGTAAGCATTCTCTAACGAAATGTTCGCTTTTCCCGCAGTAAAGACCTAGCCCATTCTTTCGTCGTGAGTTTCTTTCTTCCGTAGTGAGAGGAGCCCGTACCGTCCCTATTTCCATAGGTTCCGGGTAATTCCTGAGAGACTCCCTGGAGTTGAATCGCTCTGTTCGAGGGGGGATTTTTTCCTTCTTTCGAGTATCACTCTTCCTGTCACTCAAACGGTGTTCTAATCTTAACGTCAGATTGATTAGCTCTGTGCAGGAAGTGGGTTGGGGGTCAATTTGAGCGTTGATATCTTTTAAATCGTCCCTTAGTCCTTGATAATAAATGGCGAATTGTTTTTCTTCCGGCCAATTGGTTTCTGCCACTAAACGTCTGAATGTGGTGAGATAGGTTACCAGTTCTTTGTTTCCTTGTCGTAGTTCGAGAAATTCTCGATCTGCCGAGAGGGTATGTGATCTACGGTCAAAAATGTTTTCGAATTCTTCCCTAAACGCAGTCCAATCGTAAAGGAGTGGGTCATCTCTCTGCACTAGCGGAACGGCCCATAGTGCCGCATCACCTGCTAAATATGAAATAAGGAATGCCACTCGTGCTTGATTGGTGGTAAACGCCTTTGATTTGCAATTAAAGTGTAACATAACTTGTGTTAAGAAGACCTGTATTTTATTAGCATCACCATAGTTATGTTATGTTATGTTAATTTAGATTTGTTGAGCGCTTAATACCCAAAGGTCTCTAAGCGCTGTAAAGTAGTATCTTTCAGGGGGAGCTAATGGAATAGGCGTGGGTACCTCAACTAAACACGAAAAAATCTGCTATACCTATAATTATTTAGTTGATGCATCTAAGTCATTTTTTAAGGCAGAAAAACCACTCTGTCTAGACCGTGTAAAGATTACATTACAAGTCAAAATATGGTGTTAATCCATTTTTTTAATTTTGAAATTAATTGAAAAAACCTGCTTAATAAATACGCAGAATTTATAAATTACAGCAACAATTCAACAAAGCAAAAAACATAATAGTCCTACAAGACATTGGTACCCATGGACAGTCTGTGATATAAAATTATTCAAACATTCTCATTCATACTAAGATCCATTCACACCATAACAACAAATAACACATACACCCTAAAATCTTAAAGGATGAACAATATACAGGCCCAAAATGGTAGGCGAGTCTTCTTAGGCGTAAAGCATACACAAGTAGGTACAATCAAGAATGACCGAGTATGGAAAGAAGAATGGAACAACAAAGGGATTATTCTTGTGAAATTGTAGGGTCTTAGTGGATCTGTGTAACGAACAGTTCAGTTCGAGACGCCGACGCGCGTTTCGGTGTGACACCCCCTTTCCCTGGGGTAACACCTTCTTCAGGGCAAGAAATTATTCAAATGCGATTTCCATGGGACCTACCAAGTGATAAACAAAAATTATAAACGAAATACGCTAATTCTAAATATATACATTTGAGAATCTGATTTTTTAGACAATTACACATAACAATATTCATACTGAATAGGCACTGGTCTAGGCAGATGAGTGGTTGAGCATCGGATACATGATTTATATTTGGAAGTTGCACACATAATGAGAATGAAATAGACCAAGTGGAAAGAATACATGAAACGAAATAAAAAATAATTTTCTCAAAACAACAATCAAGAAAACTTCTAAATGTATTAATTCATCTAGGTAACGTTATACAAGATCTGAGGAAGGAAATTCAGTTGGGGACGGTTAATCAAAAGACACATACGTTGACCATAATTGTGTAACCAATGAAACAGTTAGGAGGATAGTTCCAAGCAGTCTGGAAGCAAGAGAAAAGGACAGTTTGAAGTAGAGTGCCAATGCATGAAATAAGGGCCCTACTTCTGTATGGAACTAATGGTTCAGCGAGAAGGAATAATAAACATGCTCACCAAAAAACCAGTTGAAAAGATATATATATATCCTCACGTTCAATGACACGACTTCGAAGGTTCTTACAGGGGGCGAGTATAACGATAGAGTGAAGCTCGTCCACTAGAGGGAGTGCTGGATCTAAAGATGAAAACAAACCTGAAAGGAGTTAGCATTTCAGTTATAACGCATATTTTGTAAGGCTTATGAGTGAAACATGAGCCACGTCCAATGGACCAGATCTACCTGGGGTTAGCGGTTCAAGGATTTTCTTTGTTGGTGCTTCTAGGTCGATAAGTAGAGATCATATGCCTAAAAACAACGAAGACACATGGACTGGTAAAGAGCTGTTCTAGCAGATGCTCCGGATGATGCACGACCGAACTAATTAGTGTAATGGATCACCTACTTGAATTAGGAAAAGGCATCTCGCTGCTCTGATTGGGCGTGCAACCTGCTGCAATGCTCCAGGGCTGATACGAAAAAGGTATGGACTTGGCCGCAAGGTCTGGGAGTGAAACAAAACAATTAATGTTAGCGTTCGAGGAGAACGCATGGGGTCGAGAATACTTATATTTGGACCATGACGCCGGTTTTCGAAGCGCTTACCGTAGAGAGGTTTCCTAATCGTTTCGATCCTTCGTCTTAGTTCGTTCAGGATGCATGGACGGCTGAAGCTTCTCCTCTACCGGTTGGCCCCTCTCCGTAGAAAGAGAAACGAAACGGCCTGATAGAACACAGCTGCTTAAATACCGTCAGGGGCAGTGCACAAGCCACGTCATAGTGTAATATATAAAGAGTGGCTATGGATTCCACAAAGGACATCGGAGCGGAGTATTCTAAGTTCGCAACTGCGATTGCTAAAAATAGTACTGTCGGAACTAGCATTAGCCAGACATCAAGGTGGGGGCATCTCGGATCGCGTGGTCAATGACGGGGAGCTTGAGGGCCCTAATGAAGGTAGCTCAGATGAAAGATGTGGGAAACCTCCCAATGGAATTCTATTGAAGCCCATCAACTTGGAAGAGGACAGGGAAAAAAAAAAAAAATTCTAAAGGGGTTTTATTACTGCAGATCACTGTAGGGCATGATGACGAAAAAATTCGTCTTCTCAGACAGATAAGTAGCTATATCGTGATGTGGAAATTTAGCTTGCAAACTGAACATTATCTGCGCCATCTTGCCTCTCCCCAGCGCCACGCACAGCGAATGCACGGCCGCCATTTTAGGCACCCCACTCTCTCCCCGCTCACTCTCGATCGCCAGCGCTTTCCCCTGGCGCTGCGAGCATCCCCCGCGCGCCGGCCACCCCCGCTCTCTCATACAGGCCATAAACCCTCTCCTTCTGCGCGACCCTGCTACGGAACCACATCCGACCGACAACCCATACATGGTCATGCCTCTCCTTTGATAACCCCCTTCCTCTGCGCCCCATTGTCCGAACTGGTCCCAGGCCATCACCTAGCCCTGCGGATGCAGTTTATTGCCCCTACTGTAAGGGAAACACCCCACATCAAAGGGATTACAGTGGATCAAAGCCCCTACCCCTTGAGACCCGGCCGGTCGCACACGCCCCCGGGAATTGGCGGAATTCCCTGCTGCGCGATAGCCATCTCCCACTGCGGGTAGGGTGGGAACCTCTACTGTAACTATGTGTGGGATCGGATCTGAGCCGGGGCTTCAGGGGATGTTCTTTCATGCATCAAGAGAATCTCAAGAATGTACTATGTGTAATAAAGCAATAAACCGGTGTATAAGAGACCGGGTCTCAGAGATGCGGTTAGAGCACCTCGTGACGATACCTTGCTGTCTGATCTGATGTGTTCTGCTCCGACGGAATAAAACTTTGTTTCCTGCCTTCCAGTCTCCGGCGCCTGCCTCTTTCATTGGTAAATTATCGAGTGGTATGAGAGGCGATTACCGCCGGGCAAATACTTGAAAGGTTATCGACTGAAACTGCCGCTACCATTTAACAATTGGCGTCCCAAACGTGGGGCCCATCAGCGACACGTGGATCCAGTGGGAGAGGTCCCGACGACAGAGTGAACGACTGCAACGATCGGGAGAGCTCCTGCCCAATAGACCCTCGTCTGGCAGCCGATCATCCGAACTTCACTGGTTCCGAGCAGACCTCTCTCGAGTGATCTACGGTCCTGACTGGGAACCATCAGGAGTGCCGCGGCAAATACGGAGAGTAGAGGACGATCGGGCGCTGGAGGCGGAAGACGAGAAACTGTCCACGCGGTCCGGGTAAGGTCGTGATACACGACAAATTGCGAAATAATTGATTGATTGTCCGAAGCTTTTTGAATACTAGTATTGCTCATTGATTGTGCTCATTGATTGTTCTCTTTGAGATATTCGCTGTCTACAAACGGGGAGGAGTAGAAATACTCTCTCTCTCTCCCTTTGCAGATAGTGAAGGGTAGGTAACACAGACTTTTGTCCCCGTTGAAACCCGTCGTGCCTATCTTTATCACCCCACTGATTGATTGTCCGAACATTGATTGTTTTGAAGAATAGTGCTCTTTGAGATATTCTCTGTTTGCAAATAACGTAGAATAGAAATATTCTGTCTAGTCTTTGCAAATAGTGAAGGGTAGGTAATGCTGACTTTTGTCCCCGTTGAAACCCGTCATGCCTATCTTTATCTCCCATTGATTGATTGATTGATTGATTGTCCGAACACTAGTTGTTCGATATTGTTCTTTGGAGGTATTCTCTGCTTGCAAATAACGAAGAATAGAGATATTCTGTCTAGTCTTTGCAAGCAGTGAAAAGATAGGTAGTGCTGACTTTTGTCCCCGTTGAAACCCGTCATGCCTATCTTCTCCCCACTGATTGGTAGTTGGTTCTGCCCGGACCGCTTATTAGAGGTGAACCACCCGGCTCCACTGGAAGGCACCCCTAATAAGGACATGTTCACTAAATATGGACTAGTCGCCGTAGCTTATACCAAGCTATGGCATAAATATACAAAGAAGGACCCCGAGAGTCAGTGGCCACTGATGGGATCCTTCGACGACCATAAGATAGAAGCGCTAGAAGTAGCTCTGCGTAGCAATAAGACGACGCCTACTATGCTTGACAGTATCGGCATGTGGCGCAAAGAAGCAACGCAATGGAAAAAGAGGGAAGAAGTAAAAGCAGAAAAGGAATTACGAAAGGCAGCTCACCTTGCCGCTAGAAGGTTAGAAGAAGACATAAAGGAGAGAAGGGAAACTAAACTAAGACAGGAGCCCGAAACCTCAGGCCAGTACGCTGTTAGGACCCCTTCTTTGCTCTACCCTGAGTTGTCCTCCAAGCAGCGAACAAATGATGAATTACTGTTAGGTCCCCCGATCATTTACATGCCCCCTCCATATGCACCCTCCCAGTCAGTAGTGCAACACCCACAACCCCCGAACACGATCGAAAGCAGTACAGGGGCCTCGGCCCTCACGGCCCCCGCGCCGGCTGAGCCTCTTGTACTGAACCCAATGTCGGTTACAACGCTAGATGACCATGAGATGGGAAAGAAAGAGTCCACCAGAATGAATCGATTAACAAAGGATGAACGAGCAGGAATTGATAAGATAGTAGGGACACTGGTGGAGCGAAAAGAAAGTGAGGAGTATATAACAGACGTGTATAACTCGTATGCCGACAGCCGCAGACGACACTTCGTCGTACGGCTCTGTTATCACGCCCTGAATGCATATGAGGAAAGATACCACGATAAAGGTCCCGAAGGCTTAGCAGCCCTATATAGGAAGGTAGACATCGGAGAGGAAAGAGAGGGCGACGTTACGAACCTCTTCACTCGTACACTCGAGGTCTACCGACACCTTAAAGAACATGGACAGACCACCAAAGCAGAAACCCCCATATCGACTAAGCCCCAGGAAGGAAGGGCTGATGCCATGATGCCCATTAAAGAAGCTGCCCCCTACTGGGTCCCCCCACGAGGTCTGGGAACACATGACGACATCAACCACCAAGATGCGAAGGGAAGGGTTGTATATAACTGGGTCTACCAGCCGTGGGACCGGCAAGATATTTTGACCTTTAGAAAGACTCTACCCGACTTAAGAAAGAACCCGACTGCCTTCTACACTGAATTGGGTACAGCCTTGGGCTCAACGATAATGACGTTAGCAGATATCGACTTGTTCTTTGGGCTATGCCTGCCGGCTGATGTGTGGAAACAAATCCGGAAAGTTGACCACGCTGAGCCGTTCGGATATACCTGGGTACAACTCGATACCATAGATAAACAGCGAGAAGCAGGATAGAAACCCCCGAAAGCCATATTAGAACTACCAGACAAGATTGTACAAAAGCTGAAGACTCTAATCCCAGAAAGAAAGGTAGACTGGTCGATAGTGACGGCTTGCCGCCAGAAACCCCAGGAGGATGTGTCTGAGTACTTCTCCCGATTCGAGACTGTGTTTTCCGATTACAGTGGCCAAGACATGACCACCGCAACCGGACACCACCTCTTTGTCCAGAATTATGTAAAGGGTCTGTCACAAGAAGTTTCCCAGAAGCTACAGACCAGCGAGAGTAGTTGGGCAGCCTCCAAACCCGCAGCAATTCTCCAGATGGCCCAATACTACGAAAACCAGAAGAACGAGAACGATAGGGCATCAGAGAAGAAGAAAAAGGAATTAAAGGAGAGGGTAATGATAGCACAGTTGCAAGGGGTGACCATGGGAAGGGAACCCCCGAAAGAGAATTACCAACCAACAGCCCCTAGAAAGCTACCCCCTAGAGACCATACACCTACACCCTACAACGGACGGAGAGACTTAGATGGGAATCAATGTGCGTTCTGTAGAGGGTTCGGGCACTGGAAATCCCAGTGCCCGGTCCTTCTGGAAATGAACAAAAATAGGGACCCCAGAGACACAGCATATGACCCCAGAAATAGAGGACAGGGACGAGGGCACACGAACAACGCCATCAACGACAGGCCAGGCAGACCAAACACCTTTGATCGCCCCCGACAAAACCAGTGTCAGCAGTCCGACTACGAAAGCACTCATGACTTCGCATAGGACCGCCAGGGGCAAGGGAGGGATCCAGTCGAACTCCGTGTTGACCAGCAAGGTCCTTACATCACCGCTAAGGTCTTGGGCACAAAATCTCCATTCCTGGTAGATACTGGGGCGACACGTAGTGCGTTATCTAAACGACTGATTCCTAGAGCACCCTTGTCTGGCTCACACGTAACCTCAATAGGCTTTGACGGAACGCCCTCCACTAACCCCTTATCAGCACCAATCTCCTTTGACTTAGAAGATAACACCACTGACACGACCTTTCTACTCTCCTCCAACACCCCCGATGCTATTATGGGACTTGATTTGCTAAAACATTTTCGAGCTACCATCAGATGCTCCCCAGACGGAGTTCGAGTCATCCTACACGATAACCCAGATCTGTCCAGACCCTGTCACACACGGCGTATGCTCTCTATAACCGATGCTGACATGTCCCTACTCGACACATTACCTTCACATCTATGGGCTAAAACCGACTCAGATGTAGGGCGCATGGTGATCGACCCGGTACACATAACCGTCCGACCGGACGCAGTGCTCCCAAAGCTTCCACAGTATCGGATATCACCCGAAGGCGAGAAGGCATTGGTGGAAATCATCGAGTCCCTAGTCGAGGCAGGAGTGGTAGAAGAAGTAGTCAGTAATGTTTGCAACAGCCCTATCCTACCCATTGTAAAGAAGCAAGGCGAGGGGGATGAGAAAGCCTACCGTTTCATTGTTGACTTGCGAGAGGTTAACAAAGTAGTCATACGTAAAACCTCTGCTTTCCCTGCTGGCTAAAGATACCCCCTTCCCCCTCCCCTGGACACCCGAATGTCAATCCTCCTTCAAAGAATTACGAGACGCCCTCTGCTCGGCCCCAGTCCTAGGAACCCCAGACTACACTAAACCTTTCTCCCTCTACACCCACGAAAGGGAGGGATGTGCGTTGTCTCTCCTAACCCAGTCCATAGGCCCTAAGCAACGCCCTTGTGCCTACTTCTCTGCCACTCTTGACCCCGTAGCCAGAGCTTTGCCCGCCTGCCTTCGAGCAGTAGCCGCCGCTGCTGTCTCTATCCGGCAAAGTGAGGGGATCGTGCTCTCGAACCCCCTCACAGTATTGGTACCCCATGCTGTTGATACCCTCCTGAACCAAACCAAGACTCAACACCTGACTAGCGCACGACTGACTGGATATGAACTGACTCTGCTTGCACCCCACATCACATTGAAACGATGCACCACTCTGAATCCAGCTACTCTACTACCTCTCCCTGACGCTGACCCCAATGCATCCCCTATACATGATTGCGTGACCCTCACCGACGAACAAACCAAGAGTAGGGTTGACCTCCGGGATACTGCCTTCCCGGACCCTGACGGAGAACTGTGGGTGGATGGCTCATGCATCAAGCTCCCCGATGGCACCACCTCAGCTGCCTATGCAGTCACCACAGCTCGAACAGTTGTTGAGACAGCCCGCATCACACAGCGATCCGCACAGGCGGCGGAACTAATTGCCCTCACACGAGCCTGCATCCTGGCAGCAGGGACAACCGCAAACATTTACACAGACAGTCAGTACGCCTTTGGGGTAGTTCACCACTTTGGGCTCTTATGGAAAGAGAGGGGATTCTTGACTTCTCATGGCACACCCATCCTGCATGGAGATCTAGTCTCTGCCCTGACCGAAGCAGTCCTCCTCCCCACACGGTTAGCTGTGATCAAATGCCAGGCACACAAGAAGGTGACAGACATTATAGGACAGGGAAATGCACTAGCTGACATTACTGCCCGAACCACAGCCGAGAATAGGTCCACGACCCGCATGTACGTGACCAGGTCACAAACTGAGAAATGGAAGGATGCTAGGGAAACGATTAGGGATATCCAACTAGCCAGCACACCACACGAATTAACTGAATGGGCCCGGGTGGGATTGAAGGACGATGACGGTTGTTGGCGAACTAAAGACTCGAACAAATGGTTGCTACCCGACTCATACTTGATCCCCATGCTGACCATGGCACACTCCGCCGCACACATAGGGTCTGCCCCCATGATCGAACTCATCTCCAAAGTCTGGCACAACGACAGAATACCAGACTCAGCCAAACGTCTGGTCCAACAATGCCTAGTATGCCTCCAACACAACCCTGGGAAAGGAACTGCTGTACCCCGGGGAGGGTTTGGGGTCCCCAATCACCCCTTTGAAGTCCTACAAATGGACTATGTCCAGCTAGAAAGGTGCCAAGGTTTAAAGTATGTACTTGTCGTTGTGTGTGCCTTCAGCAAGTGGGTGGAAGCCTACCCAACCCATGACAACACCGCCATGACTACCGCAAAAGTACTACTGAAGGAATTCTTCCCCCGATACGGCCTTTGTCGAATTTTGTGGAGCGACAACGGCCCCCACTTCGTAGCCGAAGTTATCCAACTCATCTTAAAAGGGTTGGGTGTAAAACAGAAATTCCATGCGGTCTTCCATCCCCAATCTGCAGGCCTGGTTGAGCGACACAATGCCACATTGAAGCTTAAGATAGCAAAAATAGTCGCCACCACAGGACTAAGATGGCCAGACGCTCTCCCACTAGCATTGCTATCGATGCGTTCCACCCCCACCAAACACCACTTAACCCCCTACGAGGTCGTCTTCGGGCGGCCCATGAACCTTTGGACTGCACCAAAACCGACATCCCTCCACGACGTCCCGGACGTCCTCATGTCTGATTATCTGTACAATCTAACTAAAACGTTGTCTATTATCCATCAGCAGGTGCTGCACGCCATTCCCGATGTTTCCAGGGGCCCCGGGCACGACATCCAACCCGGTGACTTCGTCTTAGTGCGTAACTTCCAGCGCACCAAGAGTCTGGAGCCCCGGTGGACGGGCCCCCTGCAAGTCCTGATCACCACCCGAACAGCTCTTCGAGTGGAGGGGAAACGCAATTGGCTGCATGCACACCACTGCAAGAAGGTATCACCGACCCTGACAACCACGGACAACATCGCCGCCCAAGAGGAACTTCTGGACAAAGACCGACCATCCCTGAGCCGCTGCCCGGATACAGAGACACTTGAATTGATTGAATATCCCGATCCCACTGTGCCATCCCAAGAAGGGTATAACTTGCGACGAAAGGAGAGAACTTCGGCTAAGCAGACCACAGGCTAAGTTGAAATCTCAGAGCGGTAGCCTAGTCACCTCAAAGGCCACCAGGAGAGAAACTAAAACAAAGTCTGTGGTTCTGCCCGCTACCGAGTCTCTTGAAGGTGATGGAAGCGCCCGACATGAAGATGATGGAAGCAACCGGACGTCCGAAGATCCACTACAAAAACCCAAAGACTGACCGAATGCACAGCTTTAAGACTATAGCACTTTTCATTACCCTTCTCTTTTGCCTTCTCCTCGTGGTCACCTTCTGGATCATGGAGGAGAGCACACCCCCTCATAAGACATTGCTGACCACCGTTCAACCTACCACCACGAAAGAACACCATCTGATCTCACTTTCACCCCAACTCCGAGAAAGGCATAAGGAGTTCTGGAATAACTCTTTTGTGCAGTTGCTCCACCAACACAATCTTGCCACCAACGCCACTAACTGCTGGATCTGTGGATTGCTACCCCATGCCACTGGGCACTCAATCCCTTTCATCCCTTCACCTTTTTCTGTCCATGGTTCCTGCCTCGCCTGGCTGATCCTCCTGCAGGAGAGTTACAAGGACAATGCCACTTCCGGCAGAACCATGTCACACTTCTACCATGGGTTCTGGCTGAACAAAACTGGTAGAACTTCCGCCCTCTTCTGCCCTCTGAGATCGAACACTTCCTTTCACATGGACATCCCCGCCAAAGAACGAGTTGAAATGCAAGTGTTCAACAATCCAGCCAGACCCACCTTCTCTTACCTCCGAAAACGGACGGCCGCCACCCTAACAGTGGCCCTGTCCGTCATCAACATCACTGGATCTGTATGCCTCGAAGGCCTGGGGGCACAGCTGGTGGGCCACAGCTCCTGCCTCATCACCCGAACATTGGACTCAGTTGACCCACCCTCCTTTGTTGCCTCCCCGAATATGTACTTCGTCTGTGGTACTAAGGCCTACACCTGGCTCCCGAAAGGTTGGGGAGGCACCTGCTACATCGCCTTCATCCTTCCCCCGACATATGTGGCTCCAGCAAACCATCACCGACAGAAACGTGCCAAAGACATTGTATAAGCCGACTCCGCCGGAGCACAGTTCATGGACGCAGTAAAAGGTCTTGTTCCGCTCTGGGGTCCAATGGCAAACAGCCGTGCCATCCGCCACTGAACCCAGGCAGTCGAAACAGCAATGAACATTACAGCTGGCGCCCTCGCCAACAACACCGCTGAGCTTCAGGCCGTCCGGCTGGTGGCTCTTCAGAACCGCCTTGTTCTAGATGTGGTTCTGGCTGATCGTGGAGGAGCATGCCGCATCATTGGGTCCAGCTGTTGTACCTACATACCAGATAACTCACCCTCAGTCTACAAAGCAATTGAACACCTCCACAGACTGTCCACAGAGGTCCATCAAGAGCAAGAAGAATGGTCGCTGGGGAGTTGGTTTTGGGACACTATTAAAAGTTGGGGATGGAGGCTGTTTTCATTTATCCTAATACCGATTGTGATACTATGTGGATGTTGTTTGGGGATTCAGTGTCTGCCACCTTTATGTTCGCTTTTTATGAACTGCATCTGCCCTAAGACTTTGAACTTTGAAACAGAGCGGATGAAAGCCCTTTATGAGGTGGAAGTCCGCAGTATTATGGGGATAAATCCGAACTAGACAAGCTGGCGAGATATGTTAAAAGGGAGGACTGTGGAAATTTAGCTTGCAAACTGAACATTATCTGCGCCATCTTGCCTCTCCCCAGCGCCACGCACAGCGAATGCACGGCCGCCATTTTAGGCACCCCACTCTCTCCCCGCTCACTCTCGATCGCCAGCGCTTTCCCCTGGCGCTGCGAGCATCCCCCGCGCGCCGGCCACCCCCGCTCTCTCATACAGGCCATAAACCCTCTCCTTCTGCGCGACCCTGCTACGGAACCACATCCGACCGACATCCCATACATGGTCATGCCTCTCCTGTGATAACCCCCTTCCTCTGCGCCCCATTGTCCGAACTGGTCCCAGGCCATCACCTAGCCCTGCGGATGCAGTTTATTGCCCCTACTGTAAGGGAAACACCCCACATCAAAGGGATTACAGTGGATCAAAGCCCCTACCCCCTGAGACCCGGCCGGTCGCACACACCCCCGGGAATTGGCGGAATTCCCTGCTGCGCGATAGCCATCTCCCACTGCGGCTAGGGTGGGAACCTCTACTGTAACTATGTGTGGGATCGGATCTGAGCCGGGGCTTCTGGGGATGTTCTTTCATGCATCAAGAGAATCTCAAGAATGTACTATGAGTAATAAAGCAATAAACCGGTGTATAAGAGACCAGGTCTCAGAGATGCGGTTAGAGCACCTCGTGACGATACCTTGCTGTCTGATCTGATGTGTTCTGCTCCGACGGAATAAAACTTTGTTTCCTGCCTTCCAGTCTCCGGCGCCTGCCTCTTTCATTGGTAAATTATCGAGTGGTATGAGAGGCGATTACCGCCGGGCAAATACTTGAAAGGTTATCGACTGAAACTGCCGCTACCATTTAACAGTGATGCTTATATAATAGCATTTTCCCAGGGTAATTCCTCATTTAACCCCCTTGTTTTGGAGTCCAAAAAATAAATCCAAAAGACTTCTCGCTTTTTACGAATGCGAGTACTGTCAGTGCCCTTTTGAGTGCGGACCTTTTCTAAGATAGTCCAACGTAGGTCCTTTTCGGTGTGGTTGGACTCCATCCAATGTTTGACCAATGGTGCTGTGAGGTTATTCCGCCTGATGTTAGACTTGTGTTCCCCTATGCGTATTTTGCATTCTCTGCCGGTCTCTCCTACATAGGGGATATCACAGGGGCATAGGATGACATATATACAGTTTGATGTTTTACAATTTGTCATCTCTTTGAGGTTGATTGTCCTGTTGTTAATTACGATGATGTCATCGACGATGACATTAGGGCATGCCTGACAGCCTCCACATTGATAATGTCCCAAAATAGGGGTATTGCCTATGATGGATCTCTGTGTCGCTATATTTCGTTCTGGAAGTTTAGCCCTCACCAATATGTTTTTCAAGTTTTTGTTCCTACGGAATGCAAAGATGGGTTTGGGTATCCTGGGTATCTGATTGTCTAGATTTAGAAGATGCCATTGTGAATTAACAATTTGACGTACTTTATGGTTTATAGATGAGTGTTTGATAACACAGACCAGTTTTTCCACCTTGTTTTCTTTCTCCTTGGGGGTGAACAAAGTATCCCGATTGGAATATCTAGCTCTCTTGAGAGCATCCCTAACAAGCCTGTTGGGATATCCTCTTAGAATGAATTTTTGTTTCATTGACTCTGCATGTAGTAGATAATCTTTGACTGAAGTACAGTTTCTGCACAATCGTAAAAACTGACTGAATGGTATACTCGATTTTTGGCTGTTGGGATGAAAGCTTTCAAAGTGGAGCAGGGTATTCCTAGAGGTAGGTTTTGTAAAAAGTGATACCTGTAGTTGGTGGTCTTCATGTTTAACATAAACATCCAGAAATTCTAGTTTTTCAACACTGCTTTGTGCCGTAAATCGGAGATTAGAGTCAGCTAGATTGATCCAGGAGATGAATTCATTGAGGGATTCTTGGTCACCGCTCCAGACGAAGAATATATTGTCAATGAAGCGTGACCAGTGACGAATGTTCTCATAAAAGGGGGCCACCTCGTTATAGATGTTTCGCTCTTCGAAGTGTCCCATATACAGGCAGGCGACACTGGGCGCACAGGCTGCCCCCATGCTGACTCCCTGGACTTGATGATAAAAATCACCATCAAATTCGAAAAAGTTTTCTTCCAGGACTATTTCCAAACATTGAGTTAGGAATATGTTGTTATGTAATGATGTCACTGATTCGATTTTGTTCTTAACTACTCTCAAGGCATCTCCTTGTGGAATGTTGGAGTATAGGGACTCAATGTCCATGGTGACTAATATCTCTCGTTCAGGATCATATTGCAGGCCTTCTATTTTGGAGATGAAGTGTCCTGTGTCCTTAACATAAGATTGGAGCGTGGTGACCAAAGGTTGGAGGAACCGATCGATATATTTTGAAAGTGGTTCTGTCGCCGATCCTATGGTGGATACAATGGGTCTCATTGGGGGGTCCTTCTGATTTTTATGAGTTTTGGGAACTCCATAAATGATGGGGATCCGAGTGTGAGTAGGGGTAAGATACTCTGCTTCTTTTTCGCATATTTCTCCCCTCTCTACGGCTGACACAACCACTTGAAGGATTCTGCGTTTCAGTCTTGGTTCTGGGTTGGTAGTGATTTTTAGATAGTGCCTGGGTGACCTCAAAAGCGAATTCATTCTGTCCTTATAGTCACCGGTGTCAAAAATGACTATGCCTCCCCCTTTATCACATGGTTTCAATGTGATATCTTTGTTTTTCTTTAAGATAGATAGGGCGTTCTTTTCTTCCATAGTGATGTTATTAATAGGAAAGGGTACAAAGGTCGTTATTTTTTCAATCTTGTTGAGGACGGCTTTCTCAAAAAGGTCTACTTCTTTACCAATTTGGTCAATGGTAGGTGTAAAATTGGACAGAGGTTTGAGACCGGAACGATTCCCATTGTCATCAGTGATACCTCTGTTCTGGAAGAATTTTTTAAGTCTGATTTTCCGGAAGAAAGCATGCAAGTCTGTCATGAATTCAAATTTGTTCATTGTAACTGAAGGGACGAAAGAAAGTCCTTTGGTAAGTAGTGTTTCAGTGGGGTCATCCATCGTATGTGCTGATAGATTGAACACTGGGATTTTGGCTATGTTCGCCAGTATTGGTTCTGGCGAGTCCTGATGTACCTTTGTGGTTGAGCTTGTTCCTGGTATCTCTGTTGTTGTACTGGTTCCTGGTACTGGTTTCTTTGATGAGTATTCTGATATTGATTTCGATATTGGTTTTGAAATCGTGGGCGGGATCCGCCCCTTCGGTTCCCTAAAAAACGGTTCTCACTTTGATATCTCTCCGCGTCTGATCTATATTGGGGGGTTTGGTAAGATGGCCCCTCGCTGTCTGAGTCAGTGGTATCTGAGAATGTTATGATACGTTTGCTGCTCCACTGGACAGTAGGGTTGCCAGTTAGGTTGTCATTAGTTGAGGTATAGAAGTTTTTGGATAGATAAGGGTAGGCCCTTTCCTGCGAGAAGAGTCTAATATCCTTTCTTAGCTTGTCCGTCTTTCTTTTGAATAGATATTCACTAAATGAATCTAACTCTATCGCAATCTCTTCCAATCTTTTCTTACCTTCCTCGAGGGCGCTAGATGCTTTGAGTTTGTCCTCTAGGTCCTGGATTTCCTTATTCAATAGTTGGATTACCTCCCTGGCTGTTTCGACAATAAGGATCATCCAGTCCCTAGAACATCTGTTGGATATCAAGGCCCATTTTTCAAGGAATTGCCTAATCTCAACAAATAAACCGGGTATGTTCCTAACTCTAAGGCCAATGGGGATAGTTCCTGCTTTGAGATACTCCAACATAAAGTTGGCATGTGACTCAGTACGTTTAGTTTTTTTCTTTAAGTTAAACAATTTAGCCCAATCTTCATTAGGGCCTTTAGAGAGTGAGAAAGGTCTATCAGGGTTAGGTGTTTGGCCTATAAGGCGTGCATAATCCTCATCAGAAAAACCAAAGGTTTTAATACTGTCCATAGAGAAAATTTAAATGACAATCTGTTAGAGAAGGAGAGAATATAAGAAGAATATAGAAAGAAAAGAAAAAACAAAAGAGTAACAAATGCTTCCTTAGGGCTAATATAGAAAAAAGAGTTCTTGGAGACAAGGAATATGTGCAACTGCCCAAGATGAATAAAAAGAACTATAAATAGACCCCACAACAAGCAAGGCTGGGAAGGAAAAACCACTAAAAAAGGGGAACCCCTAGGTAGATGAAGGTAGAGCAGCAGGGGATAAATCACAAGTAAACACGAAAAAATCTGCTGTACCTATAATTATTTAGTTGATGCATCTAAGTCATTTTTTAAGGCAGAAAAACCACTCTGTCTAGACCGTGTAAAGATTACATTACAAGTCAAAATATGGTGTTAATCCATTTTTTTAATTTTGAAATTAATTGAAAAAACCTGCTTAATAAATACGCAGAATTTATAAATTACAGCAACAATTCAACAAAGCAAAAAACATAATAGTCCTACAAGACATTGGTACCCATGGACAGTCTGTGATATAAAATTATTCAAACATTCTCATTCATACTAAGATCCATTCACACCATAACAACAAATAACACATACACCCTAAAATCTTAAAGGATGAACAATATACAGGCCCAAAATGGTAGGCGAGTCTTCTTAGGCGTAAAGCATACACAAGTAGGTACAATCAAGAATGACCGAGTATGGAAAGAAGAATGGAACAACAAAGGGATTATTCTTGTGAAATTGTAGGGTCTTAGTGGATCTGTGTAACGAACAGTTCAGTTCGAGACGCCGACGCGCGTTTCGGTGTGACACCCCCTTTCCCTGGGGTAACACCTTCTTCAGGGCTAGAAATTATTCAAATGCGATTTCCATGGGACCTACCAAGTGATAAACAAAAATTATAAACGAAATACGCTAATTCTAAATATATACATTTGAGAATCTGACGAAGACGAAGGATCGAAACGATTAGGAAACCTCTCTACGGTAAGCGCTTCGAAAACCGGAGTCATGGTCCAAATATAAGTATTCTCGACCCCATGCGTTCTCCTCGAACGCTAACATTAATTATTTTGTTTCACTCCCAGACCTTGCGGCCAAGTCCATACCTTTTTCGTATCAGCCCTGGAGCATTGCAGCAGGTTGCACGCCCAGTCAGAGCAGCGAGATGCCTTTTCCTAATTCAAGTAGGTGATCCATCACACTAATTAGTTCGGTCGTGCATCATCCGGAGCATCTGCTAGAACAGCTCTTTACCAGTCCATGTGTCTTCGTTGTTTTTAGGCATATGATCTCTACTTATCGACCTAGAAGCACCAACAAAGAAAATCCTTGAACCGCTAACCCCAGGTAGATCTGGTCCATTGGACGTGGCTCATGTTTCACTCATAAGCCTTACAAAATATGCGTTATAACTGAAATGCTAACTCCTTTCAGGTTTGTTTTCGTCTTTAGATCCAGCACTCCCTCTAGTGGACGAGCTTCACTCTATCGTTATACTCGCCCCCTGTAAGAACCTTCGAAGTCGTGTCATTGAACGTGAGGATATATATATATCTTTTCAACTGGTTTTTTGGTGAGCATGTTTATTATTCCCTCTCGCTGAACCATTAGTTCCATACAGAAGTAGGGCCCTTATTTCATGCATTGGCACTCTACTCCAAACTGTCCTTTTCTCTTGCTTCCAGACTGCTTGGAACTATCCTCCTAACTGTTTCATTGGTTACACAATTATGGTCAACGTATGTGTCTTTTGATTAACCGTCCCCAACTGAATTTCCTTCCTCAGATCTTGTATAACGTTACCTAGATGAATTAATACATTTAGAAGTTTTCTTGATTGTTGTTTTGAGAAAATTATTTTTTATTTCGTTTCATGTATTCTTTCCACTTGGTCTATTTCATTCTCATTATGTGTGCAACTTCAAAATATAAATCATGTAGCCGATGCTCAACCACTCATCTGCCTAGACCAGTGCCTATTCAGAATGAATATTGTTATGTGTAATTGTCTAAAAAATCAGATTCTCAAATGTATATATTTAGAATTAGCGTATTTCGTTTATAATTTTTGTTTATCACTTGGTAGGTCCCATGGAAATCGCATTTGAATAATTTCTCACCCTGAAGAAGGTGTTACCCCAGGGAAAGGGGGTGTCACACCGAAACGCCCGTCGGCGTCTCGAACTGAACTGTTCGTTACACAGATCCACTAAGACCCTACAATTTCACAAGAATAATCCCTTTGTTGTTCCATTCTTCTTTCCATACTCGGTCATTCTTGATTGTACCTACTTGTGTATGCTTTACGCCTAAGAAGACTCGCCTACCATTTTGGGCCTGTATATTGTTCATCTTTTAAGATTTTAGGGTGTATGTGTTATTTGTTGTTATGGTGTGAATGGATCTTAGTATGAATGAGAATGTTTGAATAATTTTATATCACAGACTGTCCATGGGTACCAATGTCTTGTAGGACTATTATGTTTTTTGCTTTGTTGAATTGTTGCTGTAATTTATAAATTCTGCGTATTTATTAAGCAGGTTTTTTCAATTAATTTCAAAATTAAAAAAATGGATTAACACCATATTTTGACTTGTAATGTAATCTTTACACGGTCTAGACAGAGTGGTTTTTCTGCCTTAAAAAATGACTTAGATGCATCAACTAAATAATTATAGGTACAGCAGATTTTTTCGTGTTTACTTGTGATTTATCCCCTGCTGCTCTACCTTCATCTACCTAGGGGTTCCCCTTTTTTAGTGGGTACCTCAACTGTAATGGGATGTGATTGAAACAAGGAGGTCCCTCCTGCATCAAACGGATTCCTTTGTATCCGATCTACCTTAGCGTGTAGATTCGCGGTTTCTACTCTGGAGGCTGCTAGCTCTTGCTGCACTATCTGTAAAGCAGCCACCACTTCCTCGAGGGTAGCCATCCTAGAGCTGAGTATTCGATCAGGAGGAGTAAAACCCGTGGGCCGATTATTCTGTCGAGCTCCTCCACTCCTCGGGATCGGATCGATGCTCAATTTGGTCCACCTCTCGATCGCTTCAAGTCTGTGAGCTATTATAGCGCAGATCAGTGAAGTGATCGAGCGATGGAAGGAAAGGAAGGGGACAGCGGGGAGGGAGACCTGAAAAGACACAAGAGAACAACAATGTTATAATCCTCTCATCCCCTTTACTCTCTTTCTAGCCTACTCCAGAAGATCTATAATTGTGTTTGGATGTAATTACCTGTGAAGAAAAGAAGGGTAAGTGTGGCCCCTGGGCGTGGCTCTCACTCTCTGCCCTAGAACCTGAGACCGAGTAAACCAGGCCTCTAGAATGTCACTGCATACTTAGAGTTTTAAGATGAAAAGAAACAGCGTGAATACCAGGTTTGTACTTGCTTAACTCTGGCCCCCTGTGTGACCTGCGCTTCTTTGTCAAACCTACCCTGGCTTATGATGGACCTTACATCACACGGGTTGTATGAGATTACGTCATCTCATCCACAATCCTCTGTTAAATAAACATAACGAAAATTAGGTTTATGTGTCACTCATCCTTGTAGATGAACCGGGACAACGTCCCTTGGTTATTGTACCACACAAGCAGAACACACAATCAGTCTGGGTTTATACTCAGCAAGGTTCGTTTTGTATCGGGATGTTTTTTAGACAGCAACAAACATATAAAGCTTGAGCACTGGTATTCTCTCGCGCACTTCCGACAAACGTGTGGCTCCCCAACGATGAGGAATGCTCAGTGAACTAAACAAAATAGCTGGTCCTGAACGAGGCGCTTTTCCTAAAGCCCTCGCTTTTCACACTCTCTTTCCGTGTTGCTGGTTAAGTTATTGTCTCACCCAAAGGTTCATACAGCAATCACCAGATATTGTTGCATAGAAACGGGCACTGGTATTCCGTCGACTCGCATGAGCCGACAAACGTGTGGCTCTCCAACGAGGAGGAACACCGTGTGCACTGCCCCCTTACCGTAAGGACTACCAAAGGCCACCGGAATCTGAAGTTCCCGCTCCCGCCTCACCAGAAGTCTGTAAGGGCCAAGGTCTTCAAATATCCGTGGTGCGGGTCATGAATATACAAAGCCGGAATGCACCCGACTCTCCCTTCTCGTGTACCGATACGTACAGATAATAATCGGCTCTGCAGTGCTGGCGGAAGCTCTCTTTGAAGCCTTCCGCTTCTGCGTGCTGCCTTCGTCTTGCCGCTCCTGCCTCTGGGAAATGTAGTTTTGCTCGTCATATACGCCGGATAGCGGCGTATTCGCTCGTGAACACAATAACGGCGGCCATGCTATCATGGAGCCTGACAGTCCTCATCTCTAGCCATCATGATTCTGCACAGCATCTATGTACAGTGCTTCCAGGCTGCTTCATCCTCAGATCCTCCTATTCTCTATCCGACATGTGTCCACAGGTTATGATTCTACACAGTATCTACGTACAGTACTTCCAGGCTCCTTCATCCTCAGATCCTCCTCATCTCTAGCCGACATGTGTCCACAGGCCATGGTTCTGCATATCATCCATGTAAGGGGCCTCCAGGCTGCTTCATCCTTAGATCCTCCTCATCTCTAGCCGACATGTGTCCACAGGTCATGATTCTGCACAGTATCTATGTACAGTGCTTCCAGGCTTCTTCATCCTCAGATCCTCCTCATCTCTAGCCGACAGGTGTCCACAGGTCATGATTCTGCACAGTATCTATGTACAGTGCTTCCAGGCAGCTTCATCCTCAGATCCTCCTCATCTCTAGCCGACATGTGTCCACAGGTCATGATTCTGCACAGTATCTATGTACAGTGCTTCCAGGCTGCTTCATCCTCAGATCCTCCTATTCTCGAGCCGACATGTGTCCACAGGTCATGATTCTGCACAGTATCTATGCACAGTACTTCCAGGCTCCTTCATCCTCAGATCCTCCTCATCTCTAGCTGACATATGTCCACAGGTCATGGTTCTGCACATCATCCATGTAAGAGGCCTGCAGGATGCTTCATCCTTATATCCTCATCTCTAGCTGACATGTGTCCACAGGTCATGGTTCTGCACATCATCCATGTAAGGGGCCTGCAGGGTGCTTCATCCTTATATCCTCATCTCTAGCCGACATGTGTCCACAGGTCATGATTCTGCACAGTATCTATGTACAGTGCTTCCAGGCTGCTTCATCCTCAGATCCTCCTCATCTCTAGCCGACATGTGTCCACAGGTCATGATTCTGCACAGTATCTATGTACAGTGCTTCCAGGCTGCTTCATCCTCAGATCCTCCTCATCTCTAGCCGACATGTGTCCACAGGTCATGATTCTGCACAGTATCTATGTACAGTGCTTCCAGGCTGCTTCATCCTCAGATCCTCCTCATCTCTAGCCGACAGGTGTCCACAGGTCATGATTCTGCACAGTATCTATGTACAGTGCTTCCAGGCTGCTTCATCCTCAGATCCTCCTATTCTCGAGCCGACATGTGTCCACAGGTCATGATTCTGCACAGTATCTATGTACAGTGCTTCCAGGCTGCTTCATCCTCAGATCCTCCTCATCTCTAGCCGACAGGTGTCCACAGGTCATGATTCTGCACAGTATCTATGTACAGTGCTTCCAGGCAGCATCATCCTCAGATCCTCCTCATCTCTAGCCGACATGTGTCCACAGGTCATGATTCCGCACAGTATCTATGTACAGTGCTTCCAGGCTGCTTCATCCTCAGATCCTCCTCATCTGTAGCTGACATGTGTCCACAGGTCATGGCTCTGCACATCATCCATGTAAGGGGCCTCCAGGCTGCTTAATCCTTAGATCTTCCTCATCTCTAGCCGACATGTGTCCACAGGTCATGATTCTGCACAGTATCTATGTACAGTGCTTCCAGGATGCTTCAGCCTCAGATCCTCCTCATCCCTAGCCGACATGTGTCCACAGGTCATGATGATTCTGCACAGTATCTATGTACAGTGCTTCCAGGCTGCTTCATCCTTAGATCCTCCTCCTCTCTAGCCGACATGTGTCCACAGGTCATGGTTCTGTACATCATCGATGTAAGGGGCCTCCAGGCTACTTCATCCTTAGATCCTCCTCATCTCTAGCCAACATGTGTCTACAGATCATGATTCTGCACAGTATCTATGTACAGTGCTTCCAGGCTGCTTCATCCTCAGATCCTCCTCATCTGTAGCCGACATGTGTCCACAGGTCATGGTTCTGTACATCATCCATGTAAGGGGCCTCCAGGCTGCTTCATCCTTAGATCGACTGTTGCCGCTGTCAGGGGACTAGCTGGGTGAGTTGGGGCGAAGACTGGAGAACAGATGGTGTGTGCTGTCAGAAATGGAAGGAATGGCCAGAAAAGAGCTAAACATAATGATATCCCGGAAAGCTGAAAAGGAAGGAAGGACAGAAGCTTAGGAAAGTGGATCAGGTTGTAAACAGGAAAATTAAAGACTGCAAAGAGAACATGAAGACTACAATAATGAGGTACAAGAGAATTCATAGTTTGTGATCAGAGACGTTTTAATGCATGGGCAAAGTGGGCTCTGGCCCAGGGCCCCAGCCTTTCAGGGGGCCCCCTGACAGAGTCAGCTACGTTCTCCAGAGTTTTGCCCTAATGACCTTGAATATTTCTTAAACAGATTGTTTTAAATACTGTTTTCCTTTAATTTATTTTTTACGTGCCTGATGTGTGAGAGTCTAGTACAGCCATTTTGCAGAGAATTGTACTTATGTTTCATGCAATATACATAAAAAAGTTTCTTTTAGATTAAAACAAGGCCTAACATATAAGAAATGGGAAGGTATCACAGAGACTATTTGCAGTAATATTGGTGAGCTGTTGCTGTGTTACAATATTGAAAACACACATAACTATCCCTGAATATTAGATGTAAACACATTTAGGGTCTTATTTATGAGAAGTGATGCACTGCTGTGTGAAAACAGGGATGCGTCACTTCTTAGTGCGCCCTGCTTGCGATATGATACATGCGTCATATTTACTGTATGACGCATCATGTCGCAAGGAGTTACAGATACGTCAGTATTTCTGACGGATCTGTTGGTGCAAAAGTGATGCATTGCTGGGGTGTGCCTGAAAATAGACGCAACTCCAGCAATGTGTCTTTTCACATGGGGCAAGCCCCATGTGAAAGGGCCTGCATTACGCCTGCTGTGAGGCAGGTGTAAGATATTGACGCAATGGCGTCCTAGAAGTGGCGCACTGAGTTCTCATATATTTCAATGCACCACTTCTACAAGGCTTTTTGCGGGGGAACACCCACCCTGCATACATTATACCTGGCGCAGGTATAATGTGGTGCAGGGGTTTACAAAGTGACGCATCTGCCTAGATGCGTCACTTTGTAAATAGGGCGCAACATGGCACATTTTTGACGCTGCCCGTGCGTCACAAAAAGTGACGCACCGGCGACATAAAAGTAAAGCAAGGCCTCATAAATAAGGCCCTTAGAATTTGGACGAGTGTTCTTTTGCACTGTCAGGGACCTAATGAAATGAAATGAAATAGTGTATTTAATAAAGCGCGCAGCTACTCAGACTAGAGTGTCCTAGCGCGTGACAGCAGGAGGAAAATGTGCGTAAAATACCCATATGTTCTTAAAAAGCCGGGTTTTTAAGTTCTTCCTGAACGAGTCTGTGATTAGTCTCAGAGACTCAGGGAGTCTCTTCCACAATTTTGCGCCTAGAAAGCCGAGGGATCTGCATCCAGTGCGGGCACGGCATATTTTAGGCACAATGGCCAGGTTGGCATTGGAAGATCTTAGGGGTCTAGATGTTGTGTAGTGATTAAAGCGCTTATTTAGGTAGCCGGCTCCTAAGCCGTGGAAAGCTTTAACCCCTTGCATGCCCGCCCCTTTCCCCGCCCAGTGCCGCGCTTAACATTAGCGGGCGGAGTTCATGACGAGCTGGACTCGTCATGGGCACAGCGCCACCGCAGCCCATGACGAGTCCAGCTCGTCATGAGCACTGAAGGGGTTAAAGAAGATGGTCATCGCTTTGAAGTCAATCTGTTCTGTTTTGCGGAGCCAGTTTAGAGACTTAAGAATAGGGGTCATACTAGATCTGGGTTTAGGTTTCAGGATGGCTCTGGCCGCCGCGTTCTGTACCACTTCTAGGAGCTGGATAAGGGATTTGAGAAGACCGAGGTACAAGCTGTTGACATAGTCGAGCTTTGATGTCATCAGAGCCAGCACCACGATCTTTCTGCTCTCAAGCGGTGACAGTAGCAGGAATTTATTTTGCATACGGAGTATGCCAAAGCAAGCGCCAGTTAGATTTTGGATTTGAAAGCGCATGGAGAGTGTCTTGTCTATGACAATTCCTAAGTTTTTTACTTTCGTCTTTTTCCACGGGCGGGGCGGCAGATCTTTTTGCCATCAAGAGCTCCAGTCAGGCATTTCTGGATTACCAAAGAAAACAACTTCAGTTTTGTCAGGATTGCACTTCAGCTGATTGATCTTAAGCCAGTTAAAAACCTTTGTGAGGCAAGACCTAATCATTGCCCAGTCAAAGTGGGTTCCTTTTTCACATGTAAAAATCAGCTGAGTGTCATCAACATAAGAAACATTTTTGGCGCCCTCTTCCTCTACCAGAAATGCAAGGGGGATAGATATATATTAAAAAGGGCAGGACTGAGAATGGAGCCCTGAGGGACACCTACATTCATGCCCAGATCTGGGGATGGGAAAGGAGGGGTCAGATGGCCTGAGATCTATTCGCCAAGAAGGATGACATCCATGTTAAGGCGGTCCCCCCCAGGCCGATGTTAACAAGTCTCTCCAGGAGCCTCTCATGTGGGACCATATCGAAGGCCGCCGACAGATCGAGCAGTAAAAGAACAGCCTTGCCTCCCTGGTCCAGCTTACCCTTAAGAAATTCAGTCACTTCCAGCAGAGTGGATTCCGTACTGTACTTAGCCCTAAAACCGGATTGGGACTCATGAAGGAGCTTCCCATCTTTAACGTGTTTTTGCAGGGCCTTGTTTACATGCTTCTCTAATACTTTGGAGAGGGTCAAAAGAAGGGAGTTTGGCCTGTAGTTGGCAGGGTCTGTCGGTTTGGCATTAGCCTTTTTTATCAGTGGAAGAATCTTAGCATTCTTCCATAATTTCGGCATGTTGACTTAGGAGAGGGAAGGAGGGAAGCATTAAAGAGCTGGTTTACCGTGGGGTTTATGGTGGGAGCTAATAGGTGCAGGATATTCACAGGCCATGGGTTGGTAGGAGAGCCAGACTTAATGCTTTGGAGAAGGGTCAGTGACTCTTCAAGCTGAAACTCAGGGAACGCTAGTGAAGATGGAGGATCCAAGAGGTGAAAATTGCTATTAGAACTATGGTAGAAGGTCAGTTCTTCCTCTGAGATGTTAGTTAAGGCTTGTTGGATCACAGAGATCTTTTTGTGGAAGAATTGAGCTTTTTGCTTAGACAATTCTTCCGTGCATGGCCCTTTCTTTGTGCCGGCTTTCGGGGCGGTGAAGGATTTAACTATGCTAATGATTTTCTTACTCTTATTTTGGGCATTTTCTATCTTGGATTATAAGAAGTTTTTCTTTGCTGCCTTCACGAGAATGTAAGGTGTCTTTACACACCTTCCTGTCCTTAGGTAGATAGGATTTACACCATTTCCGTTCCATTTTTCTACAATTTATTTGCTAGATCTAAGGGAATCGTTAAACCATGGAGATGATGGGGCCAACCTCTTTGAGGAGCGGGAAACAACCGGTACCGCTGCACCAATGTTGGTTCGGAGCCATTAATCTATTGAGAGGGCGTCCGAGTCGGGGCAGCCTGACAGCTCCGGTGAGGAACAACCAAGGGCGTCTGCTAACATCGGTATGGATATTTCATGGAACATCCTGTAATTAGGGATCCTCTGCCCTGCGTTAGCTGAAGGAGCTGTGGCAGAGTTGGGAATGACGAATTTTAATAGGAGGTGGTCAGACCAGGTAATGGGAAGAGCTAGGCTTACTGATATGTAAAAGTTGTGAAAGATGTGGTCCTTCTCATGGGTGGCAGAAGAAATAGATGGAAACATGTTACAGGCCTGCAGTGTCTCCAGCAAGGAAATTGTTTGAGGGTCTTTTCCATTGTCCATATGTATATTGAAATCTACCAGAATAAGGCAGTTGTTATATTTTAATTCCAGGGAGGTGGTGGCTGTATTAAGTGTAGTAATAATATTTCCAATTGCACCAGGAGGTCTGTAAATCAGAAAAACAGCTATGCTATGATGGGGGGATAAGGTACAGCAGAAGCCTAAGGACTCTGCACCCTCGATGTTTTCCATCAGGATGGGAGAGCAGTCTAGTTTTTGATTGTAAATTATGGCAACACCGCCCCCCCTTCCCACTCGGTCGGTCCCTCCTAAGGATTTTATAACCCGTAGGGATGGCTGAGGTGATAGGGTTGGAGGCTTGAGACAGCCAGGTGTCAGTGAAAATAAAAGATCGGGCTGTTCGTCTGAAAGTAGGTCATAAATGTGTGGTTCATGCTTTTGCATAGAGCGACAATTTAAAAGGGTGACCTTTAAGTCCTCTGTTTTCTTATTGTTTTTACACTTATTGTTGCGTGGGAGGATAATAGGTGTGAGTTGCTAATGCCTATGATGCAAACTGGATCGCTAATGCAGCTGAGGAAGCGGAAACTGCGTGGGCAAAAGTGAGGAGCCCGATAGTAGCCCCAGCCCTCCGCACAATCGGTGTATCAGCCACGGCGGACCAGGACTGGAGGAAAAGCGAGTTGCGTATCAGAGCAGCTAAGTAGGTGTAGGCAAGCAAAATCACGTAAAGTGCAAGTGCGCGTAGGTAGGAGAAATTGTTGAAAAGCACAGAGTAATTCAGCCACACATATACAATTTAAAAAGTATTAAAAACCTAGTAGCAGGGCAGGAAACACTAAATCCTACTGCTGTCAGCTGTGCGCATCTGTTTACATCAGGAATATATAGGCTAATGCCTATTATGCAAAATGGATCGCTAACGCAGCTGAGGAAGCGGAAGCTGAAACGGCGTGGGACACAGGGGCTCAAATTGGATCATAAATTCAAAGCTGTTCTGAACAGGGGCCCCCAAAATATGTTTGGCCCAGGGCCCCCAAAATCCTTAAGATGTCCCTGTTTGTGATAAGTGATCTCGCTGTGAGATGAAAAGATCTTGCTTAAAAGCAGGGAGCAAATTAATCTACAAAGTTCGGGGGAGCACCCAGCAGCTCCTATTGAAAAAGAGAACTGAGCGGTTCTCTGTGCCAGATATACAGGGCTCAAAATCGAGCTGGCACCTTTACTGGCAGTGATAATCAAGATTATAACATAAAAACTCAACAAGACAAAGGGGAATATACAGAATATGAGGGAATGAGTTTGCATGTATTAAAATAGATTAGAAAAGAACGAAGAAACAGGACCTAGGCTCAGGGAAAAGCAGGACTGGAATCACGACCAGGTTCAGGACCAGCAGGCGGAGCTGACGTGGCTTGCTGCTAGCGTCCGTTGCATGTGTGACCCACCCTTCGTACTCGCACTCGTGCACGCCTTCACTGGCTGCCGGACTCGCTGATTGGTGGTGGCGGTTTGCGAGCCCGGAGCCCTGGCAGCTTTTGGCTTCTTTGGAACTTACCTAGAGGTGTGGAGGTGCAGAGAGGGCTCCGGACTCGGCACAGAGCAGAAGAGGAGGGCAGGCATCTCAGTCGAGAGACCAGCGCTTGTGCGTAGGCCCTGCGTCTCCGTTTCTTGTGAATGGGGTGGAGAAGCAGTGAATGGCAGTAAACAACAGTACACAGCTGGCCAACCCCCTCGATGACCTGAAGGAAGGGAGTGTCGGCCAAGAGGAGCTGTGGCAGAGAGAGCCGTTCAAGAGATTTCAGAGAGCCATGTGTGTTGGTTTGGGCGAGGGCTTAATATGGCAACTCCGAATCATAGTAGTCGTGCAGCCCAGAAATCAAAGCAACGGGCAACACAAGGTCGTCTGGCTACCATGGCTCGTAGAAAGGCGGGCCAGAAAGACTGTCTCAATATGTCAGAACAGCTTTTGTTTTCTAATGCAGAGACTCACCAAGACCAACTAGAACCGTCAGATAAGATGGAGTGTAATCAGGCGCGCAACACCCATTGGACTCACAGGGCTTCAGCCCCCCCCCCCCGTCGTGTGTGGCAGCCCGGGATGAGACAGTTTCCCGGGCACACACACAGCCGCACCCGAGCACTTCACGGGTCTTTAAAAGACCATTTGCATGTTAATGAGGCCTCGCTGGTGTTTCACCCCTTCTAAGAGCCCCTGCAGCTCCACTCTGCCTATGGCTTAAAAGATTCAGCCCCCCCTGAAATTTTTTCTTAGCCCCCCCCGAAATTTAGCTCTAGTTGCGCCTCTGAGTGTAATGCACCATTCAGTTCTTCCTCTGCAAGCGCCCATGGCAAACCAGTATGGACCCGGGCCGGGAAGGCAAAGCCGGACCAATAGGGGCCCGGGTAGAACGCCAACCGGAGGCGGGAGCCCTACCCTCGGCCCACAGCATGCCGGCAGGACCGGCGGGGGCCAGAATTGGCCACCTTCAAACAAAGCAAGCCACCCCCCCCAAACAGGGGGCGAGGGGAGAAGCGGGAGGGGGAGGTTAAAAACGGGGCCAACGGCCCGAGTAAAGCACATTCCCCCCTCGCAGGACGAAAGAAAGTAGTACAATAGATGAAAAGATAGAACATGGACATTAAACAAAGTTATGACCATGAACGTTTGATATGGAAATATTTTATGTATACAATTTTATGTGGCTGAATAAACTGCGACCTTTTGAGGCACCAAAGAAAGTCGTCAGCGGTGATTTAAGGGAAAGCGCGCAGTGGATGGTAACAGTGGGAAGGAACTTGGCGGGACGACTCGCCGCCTGGAGGGGGTTTAATCGTGAGCAGAAGGATGCACGGCGGGGCGACCAGAACAAAGTGTCTTAGGATCAGTTCACACAATTGAAGATGGGGAGCGAGGCCCCGTCTCAGTCCCGAGCCAAAATCCGTCAAATGTGCTTAAAGGATACCCCCTTTTCCATATGTCAGTAACTAGTCAGTCGGAGAGAGGGAAGAAAACCAATGTGCAACACAAGCAAAGGGAGCAACCCAACAAGTCAAATGTCGAGCAGGGAGAGAGCTCCCAAGCGGGGGACTCAGTCAGTCAAGCACTGGTTCACCCAAGGGCAGATGCAATCCAGAGCGATGGAGTAGCCCTGGGTGTGAAAACTCTTGCAGGGAGCGAGAACCAAGGATGCTCCCTGCCTTTGGATGTAGCCATGTCTGCCGAATTTGCTAATTGCAGTAACATGGATAGCAATTGAGCCCCAGTATTACATCCTGAGACACTAAAGCATTGTTTGAGACAATATTGATAGAAATAAGGGGCCTTAAGCAGCAACGGGCCACTAGATTGAAATGCTAAATCAAAGTCTGACTAAGATCGTGCAAAGTCTTGGACAGGTGCCGCAAAGGTTTCAAGAGGATGAACAAAGAATTTCTGACCTGGAAGAGTGATGTCATTTAATAAAGAAGCTCTGATTGAGTCAGAAAAGGCCTGCCAGATTGAAAATAAACTTGAAGAAATTGAGAATCATGCGAGGCCTTCAAATCTCCAGTTTACTGGTATACCGGAGGGCAGTGAGTCCAAGGCTCGGTTTAGAGTGTGTTGCAGCTAATAGATTAATTAACTTGGGAACATAGTCTTCCCGAAGCCCCTGTGGATCTGACAAACATGAGGGCTTGTAGGGTTGCGGCACATCAATCTGCAGACATGAGATATCCACGAACAATCTTGGTTAACTTCAGATTATAGAATTAAGGAACAGATTCTGACCTTAGCAATTGAAAGAAAGCCGTTTCCTCTGGTGGATAATACTTATATGAGGGTGTTCTTGGGTTTGTCCATTACATCCGCTCTACGGCGAAAAACCTTTCACGGACTGGCTTGAGAATGTGAACTTTTGGGGTGCAATCCTCGCTAGACCAGCAATCTAAATGAAAGGTCCTTGCCGATGGTCTATTTTATGTTTTCATGGTGGTTGAGGAGGCAAAGGCTCTTCTCTCAAAATGTCCAAAATTGCAAAATGTTAATATTTAGTAAGACGTCGGTGTGAGGGTAGAGAGTGTTGTGACAAAGGGATGGTCATCACCACCTTTAATTATATTTCATTTTTTCCTTGTTTTTTTCTTTTCACAGTGGTCAGCGAGGAAGGGTCGCATGTGGGACCCCAGGTGCAGCAACAGGTCCCCCAGTGAGGGTAGGGCGCCTTGGGAAGGGAAGGGAGGTAATTCCCGGGTCCAAGGAAGGGGAGGGAAATGTGTGATGGGGTAGGTTTGGTGTGCAGAGAAAGTGAGCAGGATACAGGTTTGGTTGCATTTCTTAATGTAACCATGAATATCAAGCAACAAGTGTGCAGGAGCGCGGGTTGTAAAAGAGTGTTACGAAGGATCAAGACAGCAACAGCTAGAAATAAGGGGTCAACAAATTAAAATGATGACCTGTTATGTGAATGGCTGTCGAATAGGCGGAAGAGTGGGGCTTTGATTAAGCGGCTACCCTCTTTTAATCCGGAGGCTATCTTCCTCCAGGAAACACATTTCAAAAGTAACATGCCCAATTCTTATCTCTCTGGTAAATACCCCCTGGCGTTGCATGGCTCAGCTGGTGTGGGGGTGCGGGGAGGGGCCATAGTGCTCTCCAATTCTATAGCCCAAGGAGTCAAGTCGATCGCGAGGGACAGCAAGGGAAGGTGGATTTGGTTGAAAGTTACTGTTGCAGATGAGGTGTTGGACTTCTTTAATTACAATGCCCCCTGTCTGAAGAAACCGAGATTTGGAGCAAATTTTTAATTTGGAACTCCCGACAGAGGGATCTTTATTAATAGGGTGGATTTTAATTTTATACAAGATTTGAGAAGATCAGGTTCAGGACTGAAGGCTGAGAAAAATGACTATCACAGAAACAAAGAGTCAGGAAAGCTAGAGATAAAAACTGAATCAAAAGGCAAGCCTGGAAACACAGCGGCAAGGACACAACAGAACATGAGCAGACTCAAAAACGGAGTCATTGCGAGCTGCTGTACGCTGCGCTCACCAGGCTGAAATAGCCTCGAGGAGCACATCTGGAGGGCTCACCTAGGTGCAAAGAATAAACCAGGTGCAAGGAATTGGGAAACCACCAAGGAAGAGAAGGCTGAACTGGGGCTTGTAAAAGGGAAGACTAGAAAAACCAGGAGACGTAAGAAACGGAGGAATGGAGTACGTATCAGAGCCAAGAGAGAGAAAAGCCCAGAATGCAAACATAAAAGGGTCAGAATACCTGTTCGATCCACCAACCAAGCTAGTGGACAGAGCATCACCACCAGGAAGTGATCTAGGAAGGGTTTGATGATAGAGGGAATTATGAGGACCATAATGCATCAAGCAAGTGGGATAAAAACCCAGGGCTGGAAGGTGAAGAAAATCTAAGTATGTGAAGCATAGATATGTTTCATTTTCTATATGGATGTAAAGGATGGGTCTCAAGCGGCCCTCAAGAGCGACATCTATAGGCAGGATTGCAGAATCTTGACAGTGTCTTCCCCCCAAAATTCCACCCTTAGTGTCCAACATGTACCAACAAGGAATATAATCCGCAACGTTTCACAAGCCGGAAGGATTTTGTGAAATGCGGCAAAGGGAGGACAGCATTGGCTGATCCGGATCCTCTTCTCTTCGGGATACTGGATATTGGTTGTTTCCCAGAAGTCTTAAGGGAGCTTCACCTTGGAAACTCTATTGCTTGGAGGATAGATTGAGTCTTGAGCAAGCAGCCAGTCTCAAGTGTAGTCTTTTCAGAATGCACGGCTGGCTTCTTCATGCAGCCACGATTGTGGTCTGGAACTGTCGCCGACACTGTAGGAAGTGATTTCATATTACATGGTCTCTCTCCAGTCAAGGACACTACTCAGTGTGAGCTTCTTGGTTCACATGAAGTCCCGTAGAGAAGGAATGACAATCAACAGCATTTTGTTTTAGCCCAGATGGTCTTCTAGTCTGTTCCGCCACCACCTTCTTGGTGACCAGGCTATTCTCAGGATCAGTGACAAACATTATTACAAATACTGAAGGCAGAAGTTACTCATAGTTGTGAGTGGCCATTTCTTCATCTTTCCATGTCCTTTTGCATCTGCCACTGGAACGCAAAGCTGTCTCTTGGATACAATGCCTCTGAGCTCTGTACTTTCATCAATCTGTGCTGGAGGCAGAAACACTCACATTGAAGAAACCTACTGCAGTGACACTTTAAGGTCTCAGCAAAGCTGTGGATGGCTGTCGGTTGACAACTTTGGTACCTCTTTGTTTCTTCTTGAACCCCCATACGCTGACCCACAATGTTGAGCGGTGTGATGCTGAGCGCAGCACTCGTCAGCAGGTTTGGGGGTACAGGGTTAGAACAGGCATGTAACTGAATTCAGACTCAGAGTTCTTTATTTCAGTAAGATGCAAAACAGATTCTTGACTGGAATGCTTTAGAATCATGGCAGAGGGGAGTGGGCTGACCTTGCAAATAATGTCTGATAGACAAGTGGACTCAATGTTTCTGTAATCAGGATTAGCAAGAACCATAGGTAGGGAAAGGAGTGGATTTAACACTGAAGCTTCTGTTTTTAGATCAGTGGCAAAACTGTATGCCTTAGCCAGGAGAGACCAAGATGCTCTCTCTGTCCTAAGCAGAATGTTGGGCTGGCTTGAAGCAGTGGTGAGGCCAATGCAGCAGGGACAGCTGAAGGTGATTTAGGTATGGCCGCTTCATGGCTTCTTCATTAGAGTGACGTTTCAGCCCTACTCTACAATTCTGTGATCTCTCAGTTCAGCAGTCTTGACTGTTTCATGGGTCCCAAGCTTTTCACTGGAGTTTGTCTCAATAACAGCTGGCTTGATCTCAGGAGCATGGAAAGAAGAGGGTTTCATGTGAATCTGGATCTGGTAGGCCAGTTGTTTCTCAAGCTCTTCTTTCTGTTTCATCCACTCTTGCTTACATGTATGCACCTGTCCTGGAGTTTCAACCACCCCGCTGTTCAACGAGAGGAACCCTGGTTCAGAAGAGCAGCGATTATTCGGAGAGGACATGTATCCCTAGTAAATACATACTGGCATAGTTATCAAATAAATCCATGATCTGTCTCTGAGGAGCGTAAAGTTAGTCGCGGTCACAGAGGCAGCAGCAGACTCTTTGGAAACAGAATCATCTCTTAATAATGCACCAGGCCTACCGAACAGCACCTTGAGGCCTGTGCACTCAAGGCTTGATTCATGGAGTTGAGGAATGGATAAGCCTGTGGGCTCAATAACACAACTGACTTTGCTGTGCCAGACTGAAAGGTATCAGCAGGCAACAGTTCTCAGGAATTATTGGTAAACAACAAACTAAGAGTTAGAGCACAACAAACGTGAGCCTACACTACAGGGGTGATGGCAGAGCGCTATAAGCAATGGCTGCAGATTGTCTATAGAGCTTTTAAGCTCTTGGCTCTGTTTCTGTGGTTGCCCACATGACAAAAAGTATCCTTTTAACGCCACTGCGTGAATAGCGGCTCTGCCTTTCTGTTGTTACCAAAGTTTGTAGAAATTTGGTTTCACCTTTCAGTTCTCTAACTGACATCTGGTCATTGTGGTAAATAATTTAATTACCGGGACTTAATTTGATGCGGAAAATCTATAATAATAGCTCAGTAAAATAAGAGGCAGAATCCGTGGTATTAGAGGTTCGGAACGGGCTTTATTCCAAAATCAATTCGAATCGATGGACTCCATGTTCCATCACCACGAAGGTTCAGGAAGTGAAGAACAAACTTTATTGACAAGTAATCATTTTTATACAATAGGCGTTATAGTGAAACAGATGCAGGAGGCGTAACAGTTAATTACAAAGATAAGAACATACATGCGTAACAAGAATGGGTGTAACTGGGCGTAACTTAAAGAACGTCATTGGATACGATGTCATAAATGGGTGGTTCTACGGAAGAATTTCGCAACGTCAGCAGAAATACTTGGCAGAGATGCGCGCGCAGCAGCATGACGTGTGATTGACGTGCAACTAGGGGGTGAAGGGGACTTGACATTTAGCTCTACATGTGGAGACAGAAGTCTGGGGTTATGTCAACCTAATCCCAAATCATATCTAACATCCTATGTTTAAAGAACTGTGTTATCCAAAAAGAAAGGTCTCTTAGGATAGAATCTTATTCTATACTGACTATACTGACTGTTAGTGCGTGTACAAGCGTCTAAGTGTCTACACTAGATGCGAGGGCAGAAATCTTCCATAGTAACAGGGCTATGAATTACTTGCATAAAGACAGAGAAGCCGGGCCTTTTGCTCGGTAGCTGAAAGAATGTTTATTTAAACTACTAGACAGGAATGCATTGGATGAGGAGCGGAGCAGAGCAGATAATCTTGAAGGTGAAATACAGTTTTTGGCAGGCAGTCAGACAGGCCGAGTCAGGCACCGTTAGCCGCACAGGGAGTAGGACAAAGTTCATGGATACAGATGCGAGCTCAGACTGGAGCTTTCAGAGGCAGAAGGCAGAAAAGGCTTAATGGCAGAATCAGGGCCTACTCGCCTGGACTGTAAAATAGGATAAATGAACCATATAAAGCCGGTGGCCTTTCATACTTAGGAATAGAATATCCGGCCCATTCATGGCGGATCTGAAAGAGGACATGTTGACGGTGGACGCACATGTGTTTGCGTCTTCATAACTGGAACTGGAGGAAACATACATGTACTTATGATTTATACATGAAACCGTTGGGGTCCAAGATAGGGGACATAACTGATCATAAGAATCCATATTTCCACATTCCCTCCTTGTCCCCTACTTGCCCTTAAGAGATATCAATCTTCATCAATCCGTTGATTTGTTCATATAACATCATTTGTTCTTCTTTCTTCTTCCGGAATCTTGAATGAAAACTTGGATGTGGGATACACGAGGTGGCACATAGACCAAAAATCGCTGGCCCACATTGTAGGCATAAGCAGCAACTGAATAGTATGAGAAAGCCAATACCTAGGAAGGATAGGACCCTCCATCCAAAGGTAGATAATACACTCCAGAACCAACCGGACCAAGTCCAGGTGCCTGGATTCTGGTGTATCTGGCTTACAATCTTATGAAGGCGGGTTATGGCTTTATATACTGACGGCGAATTTTCTGGTATGAAAATGCAACAACTTGATCCGATGACCCTACAAGCTCCGCCCCTATCGGCCAGGATGACGTCAAGGACAAGACGATTTTGAAGCACAACAATCCGCATAGCAGACTGCTCTTCTGTTAAATTGCCTAAGGCGGAAATAGTTTCGTTTACTACTGCTTCAAGGGTTCTGGTTAATCTACGTATCAGCTTACTATTAGTGACTGTACCTATATAAGGAAAGAAACCTTTATTGAAATCTGTGTATTTCTCCCATGCTGTTTCAGTGTAATCGACTATTGGGAGATCTCTCTGCTGTCTATTGTGTACTAAATGAGTATTTCTATGATAATCAGGAGGAGCTAGGAAAACAGGTGGTAGAAGGAATGCTATGTAACAGGTACCATCCCAATCTAAAGGTAGGTGTATATATGCGGTCTGTCCACATATAAAATAGGAATGACGAGAAGCTCTAAATGTAGACTTGCCTTGATCACTGAATTTTATCACAGTGGTGCATTTACTATGGCCCATGTGTATGGAGCCATTCTTTCTTATGCATAGTTCCCCTTTAACTGGGAATACGGACATGGCAGGCAAAATTGGTGTAGCTTCAGATTCAACGTTCAGGATCATGAGGTTAAGTGTAAAATTACCTAATCCATATACTTCATTTTCTAGATCAGTTCCTGTTCTTTTGGGAAGTCCCTCCTTGTTAGGGTAGCAGACTTTAATCAAAGCTAAGTTCAGGTTTCCCCAAACCCAGTTGTCTTGATAAACTGCGGAATTCGAATCTAGGGAATTAATTAAACTAAACCATGCTCCACAGGAGCCATTGTGTGTGAACGGATATGGAAAGAGAGGCAGAATTCCCTTATAGTTCTGATAGGGAGGGAGTCGGCCACATATCCAACAATTTGTAGCATTGCTAGTCTGATGGGAATGATGTAACATACTAATAAAAGTGTTATTGCGCAGCGCAAATCTATATGACAACTCATGCGGGGGAAATTCACTAAAAGAATGTTCAGCAGTAACATTGTAAACATGTTTAGAAATAGGATAATATATGTGCAACAATATACTTGCAGCGATTATTAAAAGACATAAGAAAAATAAAATTAATAACGTCACTGTGCAATGACTACGCAGTGATTTACAGTACGCATGTTTCTTCAACTGGATTTGATTACTTCTTTCTCTATTCCGGTCCAGAGGATACATGTCAGAGACAAATTCAACCGATTCACCTTGGAGAGGACTTAAACAATCAAATTGTCTGACTTATTGGACCGTAGTTTTAGTCTATACAGTTCTGAGTTCGTTTTTTCAACCAAAGGAAGCTTTGAGTCTGTCTTTGAGGAAATACAGGGTTTAGTCTCTATATCGGATGGTAGTCCATGAAATTTCTTGATATGACTTGAATGTATCCAGCCTTTTCGACCTTCGATCTTCACGGCTGTCCTCGTGGTTAACAGTACGAGTTGAGGCGATTTCCACCTAGGATCCAGCTGAGACTTCCGGTCAAAGTTCCGTACTAACACCAAATCCCCCGGAACTACGTCGTGGGGTTTCACCTCGGTGTTGTCGGGAAAGGCTGCAGCTACCTGTGAACGACAAGATTGTAGTGCAGACATCAAGGAAGCCAGGTAATCTGTCAGCATATTACAGTCAACGTCAGTTATTTTATGAGGTATAGGCGTCCCCCACATATTTGGTGGTCTACCGAAGATCACCTCATACGGGGATAGCCCTGTTCGAGAGTGAGCTACCATTCTCATGTAAAAGAGTGCAACTGGTAAGGCTACTACCCAGTCGACACCTTTTTCTCTACATATTTTGGACAATCTTATTTTCAGAGTTTGATTATGTCGTTCCACGAGACCTGCTGCCTCGGGGTGTCGGACACAGTGAAATCTCCATTGATAACCTAACAAAAGTGAAACGTGTTTCATTAGTTCGGATGAGAACGGCTGGCCGTTATCTGAGTAGACAGCACGTGGTAAACCGTACCGTGGGAAGAATTCTCGAACCAACTGTTTGGCAGTAGTCGGGGCAGTGTAATCTGAAACCGGGTATGCCTCTGTCCAACGGGAAAGAGCACAAACAACTACAAGAACATATTTGAATCCTCGACATCGTTCCATCTGGATATAATCCATCTGGAGGACTTCAAAAGGGTGATCATGAGGCTGAAATCCACCTTGTTCTACGGGAATGCTTTTACCTGGGTTAAACTGACAACAGATCATACAGGTACGAACTTTTTGTTTAGCTGCTGCTCGTAAATGTTTGTTGAACCAAATGTGTTGAATGCTGTCTAGCATAGCTTTTTCTCCTAGGTGCGCTGGACTATGTATTGTATTAATGATAACTTGGACCATTGAGTCGGGAAGAAACCATATAGATTTTTCTTTCGTCATCCATCCCTGCTCGGTTTGGATCCCTCCTAATTCAGTCCATTTCTTTATTTCTTCTGGTGTAGCATGTGTCTGTATGTCAATTACGTCAAGAGCGGGATCCTTAACCGTCATGCAATGTGTTGGTGTCGGAACTATTGTCTTTGTCATGTCAGATTTGTGAGTTTGAGCAGTCTGTTTAGCTGTTCTGTCAGCTAGATCATTGCCTTGGGAAATGATATCAGTAACTTTCGTATGAGCTTTACATTTCATAATTGATATTGCAGTGGGTAGATGTATTGCATCTAATAAGGCATGAATGAGGGGTCCGTGCTGAATGTGGGCACCGTGAGAAGTTAAATAACCTCTCTCTCGCCACAGCACGCCGAAGTCATGGACGACTCCGAATGCATAACGTGAATCTGTGTATATGTTGACTTTCTTATTTGTGGCTTGAATACAGGCTTGTGTCAGAGCGATGAGCTCTGCTGCTTGAGCTGACAAGGTATTAATACGATTTGTTTCAATGACTTCAGTGTCTGTTGTGACTGCATACGCGGCCACTAGCTCTCCTCTACTTGTTCTCATACATGAACCATCTACATACAACGTCAGGTCTGGATCTGTCAATGGGACGTCTGTCAAGTCTTGTCTGGGTTTCGTCGTGATAGTAATAACTTCAATACAATCATGTGCTAGTGGGTCTGTTCCGTTTACTGGCAAAAGTGTGGCAGGATTCAATGTACTACAACGTCTGATTTCTATGTGTGGCTGAAACAATGTTAGTTCGTAACCGGTGAGTCTTGCTATAGTCAAGTGTTGTGTCTGTGTGCGGTTCAAGAGAACCTCTACTGCGTGTGGTACTTGTACTGTCAATTGATGTCCTAACACTATGGCATCGCTTTGTCTGATTGCTAAAGCTGTCGCTGCCACTGATTTCAGGCACGCAGGCAGAGCCTGAGCTACGGGATCTAATGTACTAGAAAAATAAGCACATGGTTTGTGTGATCCTGCTTGTTCCTGTGTGAGTACTGACAAGGCAGTACCTTCGCGTTCTGTAACAAAGAGTGTAAACTGTTTACTGTAACATGGTGTTGCTAGAACAGGTGCTTGGCATAAAGCTTTCTTTAAACTTTCAAAGGCGTGTGTATGTTCTTGAGTCCAAGGGAGGACAGTCGATGTGGCCGCCTCCTGTGTTGTCAACTGAATAAGTGGCATTGCTAGAAATGCATACTGAGGGATCCACTGCCTACAATATGAAGTGAGGCCTATAAAAGCCCGCACCTCCTTTTGTGTCTTGGGTACTGACATGTTATCAATTAACTGTATGCGGTCGGGTGTAAGCTGCCTTCCCTCCTTGGACAGCGAGTGACCAAGGTAAACAACTCGCTGGACACAGAATTGCAGCTTAGAAGGGGACACCTTTTGCCCCTTTTCGGCCAAAAATTGTAAAACCGTCAGTGAAGCTTTTTCACATTCAGGTTCGCTTCTAGCGGTGATCAGCAGATCATCGACATATTGAAGCAGGGCAGTGTTGACTGGCATGTGGATACTGTCAAGTTCTCGTTTCAGTGCTTGGCTATAGATGCTGGGGCTTTCTGTGAATCCTTGAGGTGCGCGCGTGAATTTAAAGCTTCGTCCATTTAAACTAAATCCGAACAAGTATTGGCTTTCCGGATCTATTGGGACGCTGAAAAAGGCATTCTTGAGATCAATTACAGTAAAGAATGTTGCTTCGGAATCAATGGTTGTCAGTAATGAAGAAATGTCTGGAACTACGGGGTATTGTGGTACAATACATTTATTTAATTCGCGCAGATCAATAACCAATCGATATACTGGCGAGGCTTTTGGATCAGTTCGTTTAAGGATCGGAATTATCGGGGAATTACATACATTGGAGTCGGTTTCCACAACCACTCCTTGGGTAATAAGCTCGTCAATGATTTGCAGTAAAGCCACTACAGCATCTGGGGGTAACTTGTATTGTCGCATTCGTGGTAGTACCACTCCTGTCTTTAGTGTGACTCGATATGGTGTAATGTTCATGCAACCAACATCTGTAGGGCCTTGTGCCCATAAATGTGTGGGTAAAGTCTGCAGTCGGTGATCCATATCTCGGGACACATAGTGCCCCTTGAAATCACGTAAAAACAATCTTACTCCTTCCGGAGAACAACATATTATAGCTCCTAGAGCTTTCAATGTTTTTATACCTAACAGGTTTTCTGGACATGATTTAGTAAGCAATAAATCTGTAGTTCGTGTCAAAGGACCAATCGTAAGTGGAAGAGGCTGTGATACCTCATTAATGATAGGTTTTCCTGAAAAACCAAGGGAAATATTCTGTGAGCCTGAGAGGGGTGCCCCTGGAACTTCACTACGTTTTATTGTTGTTCGGCTTGCCCCTGTATCAAGTAAAAATTTCCTATCCTGGCCTAACAGTTCACTGTGTACATAAGGTCCTTCTTGATCTACAGGGACCTCGATAAGGGGTAAGCCAACTTCCCTCTCTAGGCTGTTTCATGAGTATCGTTGATAATCAGGGTAGTCATACTGTGCAGTCTGGTACATCTGTCGTGTCGTTGTTGGTGTAGCAGCAATAGGCTGCTGTGGTGGAGCTGGCATAGACTGTTGCGGAGCTGGCATGGCCTGTGCATGCTGCGGAGCTCCTGGTTGGTTCTGATCCTGTCTAAGTGGTCGTGGTCTTTCTTTTGTATTACCTATGGCGATATTATGTTTTAAAACTGGACAATCGTGTACATAATGACCTGGCTGTTTACAATAGTTGCATGTCCCTTTTACAGAACCTGCTGAAACACTAGACTGTGTCATACCCTTTTTATGACCGTCAGCTGGAACTGTCTGGGAAACTAGCATTTTCATTTTCGTGTCTTTCATGCGTCTTTGTTCATGTTCTTGTTCCTCTCTAATTCTATTGTGATGGTACTGTAGCATTTGTAACATTTGTGACGGAGTGTTACCTTGCCAGGTACTCTCGAATTTCAATACTCTATTCTTAACTTGGGGCAGGGCATTTTCAACTAATTTTGTCACAAACAGATGTGGATAAGATTCGCTACTTGCTTTTATTCCACTATTTATACCAAAACATTTTTCGAATCGGGCATAGAAATCACTAGTGTCTTCATCTTGCTTTTGTTTACAGGCTGAGATTGCACCCCAGTCTTCCTTTTTCGTAGTTAATAAACGTGGCAGTACCTGTACTAGTAAACCTGGTAGTGTTTTGGTCTTTTCCCCAAGCCCTGAACCTGGACCTCGAGCTTTTTCTTTGTTTTCTAATGCTGTCCAATCTATCTTCTGGTCTCCCACCTCCCAGTCCTTTTCCTTGAGTTTTTCGTAAATGCCCGCAGGCATTAATACCTTCAATATTGTCATAATGTCGGGATAGGTATATTCTCCCATGAGCAACATGTCTTTAATTTCACGGTGGAAACCCGCTGGGTCTTTGTCATGACTGGGTACCACTTTCTTCATTTCTAATAGTTCTATTTTAGATATGGGTGTGTATACAAACACACGTTTAAACTGATTGTCATCACCTTTTATCGGGTGCACTTCGCGTAAGGGATTCTGTCTATCCATATAATACGTCGTTCTTTACTTGATGGGCAGTAAGACATGTTCGGGGCATACAAAAAGAATATACTGCTTTCTGGATTCTAGTATTTCTCTAATTAACTCAGTACCTGAACCTCTCCATTTATTCGTGAGTAATTCAGTTAACATATCAGGTAAGGGACCAGGATCGGAGTGTTGGCTTTTATATAATACGAGGAGTTGTTGAATCATGTAGATACCAGCTAAACGCTGTTCATCGGGGTTGAGGTTCAAAAACGTGTGTGCTAGTGTATCATCACTATATTTTCCGGGACTGTCAACCCAGTGAACGGCTGACCTGGCTAATTCTTGTTCGTCCATAGAATCGAGTATGTGATAACCCCTTCGTGCTCGGAGCAATTTGTCAGCGGCTTGGAACGAATGTTCGGGGGACCTTATATTTATTATTGGGTTTTGGAAATTTCTGTTATTATCTGAACGTATCGGACGTATCGGATCAGTAAAGCATCTAGTATTATTGCAAGATCTTCCTCTACCTACATAGGCCATAGTTTCTAACTGTCCTGTGGGCAGTTCTATTTCTTCCCCCTCTTCGGTTTGTTCAGGCTCGTCTACTGCTAATCTTTCTTCGTGTATTCGTTCTATTTCTTTGCGGATCTTGCGGCACATAGCTACTATACATGATCGTTTATCATGTCTCCCTTCTGATATATTCCGACTCCAGGTGGTAAGAATTTGCATTTCTTCCGGATTTACTCCTGGTCGGTCTTGATTTCTGACCACACAATTTATGAGGAAACGTAACAGTTCCCCCTGTATCTCCACTTTCTGGTACTCCAAGGCTCTATTAATACTTTCAGAATCTCGTCCTGACTGGACAAAATGATATATATTTTCTAAATGTGCAGTCATTCCTGGTAGCCTCCCTAAATATATTGCAGCTCGTCGGATACGTAATGATGCCAGCAGCATTTCATCCTTTTTGCCGGGCACAGGATCATATCTACAATCTATTAGAAGTTCTTTAAGCGTGTCGGGAGTTACTAGTTTGGGCGTACGTTGGTGGGTTGATTCTTGAAAGGAAAGTTTATTTACTCTGGGTGGCGTGGAAAAAATGTTTGTTGTACCTCCCGTAGCACCACCTGGGGTGCTGGATGTGAAAGGATTCGTTGAACGTGATATGGCAACCATAGTGGTGGGTGCAGCTGTAGAAACAGATGTGCTTGCCGGGACTTGTGTCGGAATTTGTTGTTGCGGAGGTACAGACGGAGGAGGGTCTTGGCGTTGAACCCCCTCGGCAGGCGGTCTATGTGGCGCAGCATTAGCATACTCGGGAGCTGCGTCGTCTAAATAAGAAGAAAGAAAAACATCTTCTGCCGTTCTGGGATGCCCTTTGGGATGTACTTTTATCGGAAACAATGGGGGTGGCAAGTCTTTGGGTATCTCCAGAGTAGCCTTAGGTAACCCTTCGGCCAGAAGAGGATACATACCATTCATAAGGGCATTTCTTTGTCTGTCTACTTGTTCTGCTTTTACTCGAGTACCTTCTTCAATTAATAAATTTTCTCGAACTTTATCTGAATTCTCCTTACTCTTCTCTTCCTGTCTACGTGCTTTTTCTGTACGTCTATACGATTCTTTACGCCATAATTCAATGGCATCTTTCTGTGATTCTCTAGCTTTCTTTTTCCATAATTCTTCCTCTACTTTCACGATACAATCTGCATCCCAGGTCCCAGCTGCGGGCCACCTCTGACTTTCTGGTAATTCCTTGGTGTAGTCTACCCATAAATCAAGAAATAATATGGCGTCTAGGCCATGTTTATGATACATGAAGTACCCTGGAGTGTCCCTAGGAGGAATAGGAACAGCTTCTTCGAGTACTCCTTTTCTAGTTTTGATCTGTCTTAATTTCGAAAAGAGCGGCATATTGAGAACTGATCTGATCTGATACCTAATTCTGAACACGTTTAATACAACAAAACACAATAATGAACAGTCATTCACACCACAATATGCAGAACATATTTAAAACATTTAACATTTAATATTTAATGAACAACAATGATGGCCATTTAGGGAACTAGTCACTAAACATGATACTCGGCATTAACTAGGTAATTCTGAATTATATACTAGACATACTTGATATACTGCTAAACAGTACAGATACACTGCTGAAACAGTGCAGACCGGATTTGTGTACCCAAACCCGTCTTGACCGGCACAACCTATGTGCACGTCAGAATGCCTCCCCGATAATGGTACTCACCGGGTAGCTCGGAACGGAAGGCCTCGGAACTGAACTGAACTGGACTCGGACTCGGACCGGACTGGACTCGACTCGAAACTTCGGAACCTGGTGGGCCTCTGTATACCTCGGATCTTGCTCTCTCAGCTAAGCTCTGGTCGGGATACTTCGCACTTCTCACCGCCTCGTCTGGGTGTTGATCGCAGCCTCAGTTACCCCCGCTCGGCAGGAGGGAGATACAGGAAATCCTGTGGGTACGCGTTGTTGTCCGTCCAGCTGTGACAGGAGACCGGGCCTGCAACGCACCTCCGGCGCGTGAGATGAGAAAGTGTCCCTGTTCGGGCGCCATTTATGTGGTAAATAATTTAATTACCGGGACTTAATTTGATGCGGAAAATCTATAATAATAGCTCAGTAAAATAAGAGGCAGAATCCGTGGTATTAGAGGTTCGGAACGGGCTTTATTCCAAAATCAATTCGAATCGATGGACTCCATGTTCCATCACCACGAAGGTTCAGGAAGTGAAGAACAAACTTTATTGACAAGTAATCATTTTTATACAATAGGCGTTATAGGGAAACAGATGCAGGAGGCGTAACAGTTAATTACAAAGATAAGAACATACATGCGTAACAAGAATGGGTGTAACTGGGCGTAACTTAAAGAACGTCATTGGATACGATGTCATAAATGGGTGGTTCTACGGAAGAATTTCGCAACGTCAGCAGAAATACTTGGCAGAGATGCGCGCGCAGCAGCATGACGTGTGATTGACGTGCAACTAGGGGGTGAAGGGGACTTGACATTTAGCTCTACATGTGGAGACAGAAGTCTGGGGTTATGTCAACCTAATCCCAAATCATATCTAACATCCTATGTTTAAAGAACTGTGTTATCCAAAAAGAAAGGTCTCTTAGGATAGAATCTTATTCTATACTGACTATACTGACTGTTAGTGCGTGTACAAGCGTCTAAGTGTCTACACTAGATGCGAGGGCAGAAATCTTCCATAGTAACAGGGCTATGAATTACTTGCATAAAGACAGAGAAGCCGGGCCTTTTGCTCGGTAGCTGAAAGAATGTTTATTTAAACTACTAGACAGGAATGCATTGGAAGAGGAGCGGAGCAGAGCAGATAATCTTGAAGGTGAAATACAGTTTTTGGCAGGCAGTCAGACAGGCCGAGTCAGGCACCGTTAGCCGCACAGGGAGTAGGACAAAGTTCATGGATACAGATGCGAGCTCAGACTGGAGCTTTCAGAGGCAGAAGGCAGAAAAGGCTTAATGGCAGAATCAGGGCCTACTCGCCTGGACTGTAAAATAGGATAAATGAACCATATAAAGCCGGTGGCCTTTCATACTTAGGAATAGAATATCCGGCCCATTCATGGCGGATCTGAAAGAGGACATGTTGACGGTGGACGCACATGTGTTTGCGTCTTCATAACTGGAACTGGAGGAAACATACATGTACTTATGATTTATACATGAAACCGTTGGGGTCCAAGATAGGGGACATAACTGATCATAAGAATCCATATTTCCACATCATGGTCAGGATCGCAAACAGACTCTAAAACTAGCACAGAAAATCAGCCAATGACAGGGAATAATATTTAGCATGTAAATATCGATTTTCTCTGATGAATTGGTGTCTTAAGTCAAGTATGTTCCTAGAAGGTGGTAAAGAACTGTGCTGCCTGTGCATGGGCATCTACCCACAAATGTAAGCTTCTTGGGTTTTAATACACTAAACATCTTAATACAAATGGTTTGGGTGGGCACACATTCTGTCAGGGGACTAGCTGGGTGAGATCAGGAAAAGACTGGATAACTGGGAGTTTTCTCTGAAAGGGAAGGGATTTCCAGAGAAGAGTTAAACATATACAATTAAATACCGTAAAGCTGGAAAGGAAGGCGCAACACAAGCTGTGGACTGGAGCAGGTTGGGATCAGGAAACCAAAAATCTGCAAAGGGTAACTATAGGCTAACACAAGTGCTACAACCAAGGGGTACAAGGGAAATGATAGACAATCTATTACAAATGATAGCTTGTACGCTCTTTCTGTGACATGAAAAGATCTTACAAGAATGGAAGAAGCAAATGAATCTCACATGGTTCAGGAAGACACCTAGCACCTCCTATGGTTAAGAGCACAGGGTGGTTCCCCGTGCTAGAGGCGCACGCCTCGAAATCTAACTGTCCCGCATACTAGCGATGACAATCAGGATTATAACAAAAACACACAAGAAGCAAAAGGGGTGCACTGGAACGAACACAGAAACTGGGCTCAGAGGGAAGCAGGACTGGAATCAAGGTCAGGTTCTGGATTGGAATATACAGAACATAAGGCAATACGGTATCATATAAACAAGTCATCATCGCGCTCCTCCTCTGCATAAGGGGTTCTCCTAATGGCAAGGGGTGGAAAGCTTCTTTAAACAAATCCTCCCTCTCGGAGGAAAGATCTATCCAGATCCCAAGGTGTCAAAATGTCCCTGCATGAAATGGATTTCACAATGGAAAACCGATCTGGTAGAAACCATGCTGTTACAGCCGGCCGATCGAGATTGTCTGCCAAGGCAATCAAAACTCCTCTGGGGCTAGACATTCATCTATCATCAGCTGTGAGAGCTTGTAAGTAATGTTTACCACAAATAGGGGGGCGAGAGACAATCAGACCTGTTGCATTCTCCCAATTTAAATAGTTAGACATAAACGGCAACTGGAATATTCAAAGTGTTCTTGGTGGGGCCCATTCATTGATAATTTAACAGAATAGGTATCAAAGGTAACCTCGTGAATATCCAAAGATATTGGAGTAGATGCCTCACTCACTTATCGTGACATGCTTCTTCATCAGCACCTATCCACACCCTGCATGATACCACCAGGGTGGACTCAACCAAGATTTTGTATTGGGAGTTCTTAAATTAAATCTGACTGGATAAGCAGGGATCCAGGTGAAAAATTTGCTATTAAAAATACCTACAGGTATACCCAAAGGTTTCTTTTAATCGTCGGATACCTGGGGTATAAATAAAAACTTGTTCTGAGGTTTTTTGTTGAATGTAATCGTTCAATTAAACCTTTTGTATTCCTGCCAACATGTTTCGGCCCACCCTAAAAGCCTAATCGGGTCTGAGACCCATACTGTGAAATTGTCAATGAATGGGCTCCTCTAGGAACTCTTTGAATATTCCAGTTGCCCTTTGTGTCTAACTGGCTTATAAGGAATGTCATCTGTCCGGTGTGTCCCTATTTTTCACTTCCTGGGAAACTGTTATTCTTTTCACTTCAGCTATGGCTGCAGATAATGGCTAGTGAAAGCCATGTATGCTGCGTTCTATGTGTACGGGCTAACTGTTCCAAATTACCATAGTCACTGTAGATCAGACAAATAAACAGCAGTTTTAAGTCTCCTTTCTAGGAGAAACAGTTTGACTTTCTTTAGAAGAGAAACCTGGTACCAGGCTACCTTTGTTTATTTCTCAATGTCTTCCTTGAGGGTGAGGTTAGGGTCCAGCATTAATCCAAGTGATGTATTTCTACCAGGATGCTCTTGGAGAAAACAAACTTCCCAAAGAAGTCATACAATTAATAATTAAAATTTAGTAACATTAGTGTCATGAGTTCCTTGTTCTCCTTCAGCGCCTGGATGTCATTCACTTGCTCATATCAGGCTTTAGGCATTTAAATGGATTCAGCTCAAACTTGTATAGCTCCATGTCACAGCACTATGTGTTTTTACCATCATTTTAAATTGTTCATCGTGGTGTTTTGGGGTTATATCGTTCAGTGAGTCATACGTCTGCAGCGTAGACGTGTTTAAGCTGCTGTCCATGGGTTTCAATGCCAGGGAGTCCACCCATCATTTGAAACATGAAGGAGTAACTTGGTTTTTAGTTGCTACTAAGCATCAGAGCTGCAGCAGTGCTGTTTGGTACTTTCCTCTGTAAAGTTGACCCATTTGAGGGGCTTTTGCTTTAACTTCTCTTGCGTGTGTCTTTCCATCCACTGAAACCACTGCAACCTCTCTTTGGGGCATATCAGCAACAACCGGCGAAAATTATCGCTCAGCGCTCTTAGCGTGAGGATAATTATCGCCGGGTAACGTGGATTTTTATCGCTGAGATAGCGTGCTATTAGCAACGCTTATCTCCTCAGCGATAAAAATCCTCACGCTAACTGCCTAACGTGAGATTATCGCTGGAAACCCAGCGATAATCTCACGAAATGTGGCGATAGCTTGCTGATAGGGACTCACAAACTTCGCCATGATATCCACCCTCCATAGGATATCATGGCTAAGTCAGTGCTGAAGCAGGCATAAGGAAAGTAGCGATAACAGGGGTTATCGCTACTTTTCCTGCCGCTATGCTTCATAGCGTGGGGCTTGATGATAGGAGAAACGTCACTTAGCGACATTTCTCCTGTCATGTTAGGTCGGGAACGCCCACTTTGCATCTCATTAGAGATGCAAAGCTGGGCGTTAGGAATCCCCACGCTAAAGCAAGGTTTCACGCGTTAGCGTGACCTTGCTGATTAGGCAAAAAAATTATCGCCGCTTTTCGGCCGAAAAACGGCCGCAAAAGCGGCGATAATTTTTTATCGCCAGCTTGTAAATATGCCCCTTTGCACCAGAAGGTTGTCCTCTGGTGTGCTCCTTTGCAAGGATTGGCGCTGTGCCTGCTGCCTCTCTTTGCACCAGAAGGTTGACCTCTGGTGTGCTCCTTTGCAGGGATTGGCGCTGTGCCTGCTGCCTCTCTTTGCACCAGAAGGTTGACCTCTGGTGTGCTCCTTTGCAGGGATTGGCGCTGTGCCTGCTGCCTCTCTTTGCACCAGAAGGTTGTCCTCTGGTGTGCTCCTTTGCAGGGATTGGCGCTGTGCCTGCTGCCTCTCTTTGCACCAGAAGGTTGTCCTCTGGTGTGCTCCTTTGCAGGGATTGGCGCTGTGCCTGCTGCCTCTCTTTGCACCAGAAGGTTGTCCTCTGGTGTGCATCTTTGCAGGGATTGGCACTGTGCCTGCTGCCTCTCTTTGCACCAGAAGGTTGACCTCTGGTGTGCTCCTTTGCAGGGATTGGCGCTGTGCCTGCTGCCTCTCTTTGCACCAGAAGGTTGACCTCTGGTGTGCTCCTTTGCAAGGATTGGCGCTGTGCCTGCTGCCTCTCTTTGCACCAGAAGGTTGACCTCTGGTGTGCTCCTTTGCAGGGATTGGCGCTGTGCCTGCTGCCTCTCTTTGCACCAGAAGGTTGTCCTCTGGTGTGCTCCTTTGCAGGGATTGGCGCTGTGCCTGCTGCCTCTCTTTGCACCAGAAGGTTGTCCTCTGGTGTGCTCCTTTGCAGGGATTGGCGCTGTGCCTGCTGCCTCTCTTTGCACCAGAAGGTTGTCCTCTGGTGTGCATCTTTGCAGGGATTGGCGCTGTGCCTGCTGCCTCTCTTTGCACCAGAAGGTTGACCTCTGTTGTGCTCCTTTGCAGGGATTGGCGCTGTGCCTGCTGCCTCTCTTTGCACCAGAAGGTTGACCTCTGGTGTGCTCCTTTGCAGGGATTGGCGCTGTGCCTGCAGCCTCTCTTTGCACCAGAAGGTTGACCTCTGGTGTGCTCCTTTGCAGGGATTGGCGCTGTGCCTGCTGCCTCCCTTTGCACCAGAAGGTTGTCCTCTGGTGTGCTCCTTTGCATGGATTGGCGCTGTGCCTGCAGCCTCTCTTTGCACCAGAAGGTTGTCCTCTGGTGTGCTCCTTTGCAGGGATTGGCGCTGTGCCTGCTGCCTCTCTTTGCACCAGAAGGTTGTCCTCTGGTGTGCTTCTTTGCAGGGATTGGCGCTGTGCCTGCTGCCTCTCTTTGCACCAGAAGGTTGACCTCTGGTGTGCACCTTTGCAGGGATTGGCGCTGTGCCTGCAGCCTCTCTTTTCACCAGAAGGTTGACCTCTGGTGTGCTTCTTTGCAGGGATTGGCGCTGTGCCTGCAGCCTCTCTTTGCACCAGAAGGTTGACCTCTGGTGTGCTCCTTTGCAGGGATTGGCGCTGTGCCTGCTGCCTCTCTTTGCACCAGAAGTTTGTCCTCTGGTGTGCTTCTTTGCAGGGATTGGCGCTGTGCCTGCAGCCTCTCTTTGCACCAGAAGGTTGACCTCTGGTGTGCTTCTTTGCAGGGATTGGCGCTGTGCCTGCAGCCTCTCTTTGCACCAGAAGGTTGACCTCTGGTGTGCTTCTTTGCAGGGATTGGCGCTGTGCCTGCTGCCTCTCTTTGCACCAGAAGTTTGTCCTCTGGTGTGCTTCTTTGCAGGGATTGGCGCTGTGCCTGCAGCCTCTCTTTGCACCAGAAGGTTGACCTCTGGTGTGCTTCTTTGCAGGGATTGGCGCTGTGCCTGCAGCCTCTCTTTGCACCAGAAGGTTGACCTCTGGTGTGCTTCTTTGCAGGGATTGGCGCTGTGCCTGCAGCCTCTCTTTGCACCAGAAGGTTGACCTCTGGTGTGCTTCTTTGCAGGGATTGGCGCTGTGCCTGCAGCCTCTCTTTGCACCAGAAGGTTGTCCTCTGGTGTGCTCCTTTGCAAGGATTGGCGCTGTGCCTGCAGCCTCTCTTTGCACCAGAAGGTTGACCTCTGGTGTGCTTCTTTGCAGGGATTGGCGCTGTGCCTGCAGCCTCTCTTTGCACCAGAAGGTTGACCTCTGGTGTGCTCCTTTGCAGGGATTGGCGCTGTGCCTGCTGCCTCTCTTTGCACCAGAAGTTTGTCCTCTGGTGTGCTCCTTTGCAGGGATTGGCGCTGTGCCTGCAGCCTCTCTTTGCACCAGAAGGTTGACCTCTGGTGTGCTTCTTTGCAGGGATTGGCGCTGTGCCTGCTGCCTCTCTTTGCACCAGAAGGTTGACCTCTGGTGTGCTCCTTTGCAGGGATTGGCGCTGTGCCTGCAGCCTCTCTTTGCACCAGAAGGTTGACCTCTGGCGTGCTGCTTTGCAGGGATTGGCGCTGTGCCTGCTGCCTCTCTTTGCACCAGAAGGTTGTCCTCTGGTGTGCTCCTTTGCAGGAATTGGCGCTGTGCCTGCTGCCTCTCTTTGCACCAGAAGGTTGTCCTCTGGTATGCTTCTTTGCAGGGATTGGCGCTGTGCCTGCAGCCTCTCTTTGCACCAGAAGGTTGTCCTCTGGTGTGCTCCTTTGCAGGGATTGGCGCTGTGCCTGCTGCCTCTCTTTGCACCAGAAGGTTGTCCTCTGGTGTGCTCCTTTGCAGGAATTGGCGCTGTGCCTGCTGCCTCTCTTTGCACCAGAAGGTTGTCCTCTGGTGTGCTTCTTTGCAGGGATTGGCTCTGTGCCTGCAGCCTCTCTTTGCACCAGAAGGTTGTCCTCTGGTGTGCTCCTTTGCAGGGATTGGCGCTGTGCCTGCTGCCTCTCTTTGCACCAGAAGGTTGTCCTCTGGTGTGCTTCTTTGCAGGGATTGGCTCTGTGCCTGCAGCCTCTCTTTGCACCAGAAGGTTGACCTCTGGTGTGCTCCTTTGCAGGGATTGGCGCTGTGCCTGCTGCCTCTCTTTGCACCAGAAGGTTGACCTCTGGTGTGCTCCTTTGCAGGGATTGGCGCTGTGCCTGCTGCCTCTCTTTGCACCAGAAGGTTGTCCTCTGGTGTGCTCCTTTGCAGGAATTGGCGCTGTGCCTGCTGCCTCTCTTTGCACCAGAAGGTTGTCCTCTGGTATGCTTCTTTGCAGGGATTGGCGCTGTGCCTGCAGCCTCTCTTTGCACCAGAAGGTTGTCCTCTGGTGTGCTCCTTTGCAGGGATTGGCGCTGTGCCTGCTGCCTCTCTTTGCACCAGAAGGTTGACCTCTGGTGTGCTCCTTTGCAGGGATTGGCGCTGTGCCTGCTGCCTCTCTTTGCACCAGAAGGTTTTCCTCTGGTGTGCTTCTTTGCAGGGATTGGCGCTGTGCCTGCTGCCTCTCTTTGCACCAGAAGGTTGACCTCTGGTTTGCTTCTTTGCAGGGATTGGCACTGTGCCTGTAGCCTCTCTTTGCACCAGAAGGTTGACCTCTGGTGTGCTTCTTTGCAGGGATTGGCGCTGTGCCTGCAGCCTCTCTGCACCAGAAGGTTGACCTCTGGTGTGCTCCTTTGCAGGGATTGGCGCTGTGCCTGCAGCCTCTCTTTGCACCAGAAGGTTGACCTCTGGTGTGCTCCTTTGCAGGGATTGGCGCTGTGCCTGCTGCCTCTCTTTGCACCAGAAGGTTGTCCTCTGGTGTGCTCCTTTGCAGGGATTGGCGCTGTGCCTGCTGCCTCTCTTTGCACCAGAAGGTTGACCTCTGGTGTGCTCCTTTGCAGGGATTGGCGCTGTGCCTGCTGCCTCTCTTTGCACCAGAAGGTTGACCTCTGGTGTGCTTGTTTGCAGGGATTGGCGCTGTGCCTGCAGCCTCTCTTTGCACCAGAAGTTTGTCCTCTGGTGTGCTCCTTTGCAGGGATTGGCGCTGTGCCTGCAGCCTCTCTTTGCACCAGAAGGTTGTCCTCTGGTGTGCTTCTTTGCAGGGATTGGCGCTGTGCCTGCAGCCTCTCTTTGCACCAGAAGGTTGACCTCTGGTGTGCTCCTTTGCAGGGATTGGCGCTGTGCCTGCTGCTTCTCTTTGCACCAGAAGGTTGTCCTCTGGTGTGCTTCTTTGCAGGGATTGGCGCTGTGCCTGCAGCCTCTCTTTGCACCAGAAGGTTGACCTCTGGTGTGCTCCTTTGCAGGGATTGGCGCTGTGCCTGCAGCCTCTCTTTGCACCAGAAGGTTGACCTCTGGTGTGCTCCTTTGCAGGGATTGGCGCTGTGCCTGCTGCCTCTCTTTGCACCAGAAGGTTGTCCTCTGGTGTGCTTCTTTGCAGGGATTGGCGCTGTGCCTGCTGCCTCTCTTTGCACCAGAAGGTTGACCTCTGGTGTGCTTGTTTGCAGGGATTGGCGCTGTGCCTGCTGCCTCTCTTTGCACCAGAAGGTTGACCTCTGGTGTGCTCCTTTGCAGGGATTGGCGCTGTGCCTGCAGCCTCTCTTTGCACCAGAAGGTTGTCCTCTGGTGTGCGTCTTTGCAGGGATTGGCTCTGTGCCTGGAGCCTCTCTTTGCACCAGAAGGTTGACCTCTGGTGTGCTCCTTTGCAGGGATTGGCGCTGTGCCTGCTGCCTCTCTTTGCACCAGAAGGTTGTCCTCTGGTGTGCTTCTTTGCAGGGATTGGCGCTGTGCCTGCAGCCTCTCTTTGCACCAGAAGGTTGTCCTCTGGTGTGCTCCTTTGCAGGGATTGGGGCTGTGCCTGCAGCCTCTCTTTGCACCAGAAGGTTGACCTCTGGTGTGCTCCTTTGCAGGGATTGGCGCTGTGCCTGCAGCCTCTCTTTGCACCAGAAGGTTGTCCTCTGGTGTGCTTCTTTGCAGGGATTGGCGCTGTGCCTGCAGCCTCTCTTTGCACCAGAAGGTTGACCTCTGGTGTGCTCCTTTGCAGGGATTGGCGCTGTGCCTGCTGCCTCTCTTTGCACCAGAAGGTTGACCTCTGGTGTGCTTCTTTGCAGGGATTGGCGCTGTGCCTGCAGCCTCTCTTTGCACCAGAAGGTTGACCTCTGGTGTGCTCCTTTGCAGGGATTGGCGCTGTGCCTGCAGCCTCTCTTTGCACCAGAAGGTTGACCTCTGGTGTGCTTCTTTGCAGGGATTGGCGCTGTGCCTGCAGCCTCTCTTTGCACCAGAAGGTTGACCTCTGGTGTGCTTCTTTGCAGGGATTGGCGCTGTGCCTGCAGCCTCTCTTTGCACCAGAAGGTTGACCTCTGGTGTGCTCCTTTGCAGGGATTGGCGCTGTGCCTGCTGCCTCTCTTTGCACCAGAAGGTTGACCTCTGGTGTGCTTCTTTGCAGGGATTGGCGCTGTGCCTGCAGCCTCTCTTTGCACCAGAAGGTTGTCCTCTGGTGTGCTTCTTTGCAGGGATGGGCGCTGTGCCTGCAGCCTCTCTTTGCACCAGAAGGTTGTCCTCTGGTGTGCTTCTTTGCAGGGATGGGCGCTGTGCCTGCAGCCTCTCGTCACTGCTACCTGCTCTTAAGGCTCCCGGAAGTCCATGTTCACCTGAATATCCCCTTTATTCTATGGGGCTCCCCCTCACTCCCATCGCACTGCGCACCAGCCTTCAGGATATTTCCCTCGACCCACATACGGCTGAGGTGCCTTTTATACCACAGCATGATCTTTTATCTTTGCCTCTTGGTTGCCCACATGCTGGAGAGTGGAGGAGGGTGAAAGTGATGACTCGAAGCCTCTGTCAGCACTCTGCTGGAACAGGTGCCTCTGTTCTGCCAGTAGGGCGGGATTGTTGGCTTTGTGTCCGCAGAGCTGAGAAAGGAAATTCCACATGGAAGATAATGGGGTCAGTTCACAAACTGCATTTTGTAGTACGTAAACTAGTGCGTAAACTAGTACTACTCACATGCTACAACAAGCATTGGCATAGCCAATAGGTCTCGCCTTTGGGACCTTATAAGTGTTTAGCCATGCACCGGGACACACTGTTCTCTTTTCCAAGGTGTAGACTGAAAGATGGCCATATTCCCTTATCTGTCCTAATAATGAGCAGTCGAGGGGTAGAATTTGCCAGTGAGATTAGATTTCAATCCCAAACTACAAATAACTTGACCGCAAGCAATATTATAAGTAGTAATCCTAGTTAGAGATGAGATTCAACTTAAATACATGTATGAATGTTTTTGCAACTGACTTTAAAATATTACACATTAAACGTGTTTGCATGTTGATACATTCAACGTAGACGCAGGGCCGGCTTTAGGGCGGTGCGACCGGTGCCACTGCACCGGGTGCTGGCTTGCTGGGGGCGCCCTGTTTGCAAGTTTATATTGTTTTTAAAGCACCTGCTGCCGCGTTCCTTTCCTCCAGCAATTACCGGGCCTCACACACATGTCATGTTAACTCTTGTGATTAATGTTCTTCCTGGAGAGAGATAGCCGTGTCCGATGCAGCATGCAAGGCAGGGAGTCCCCGAAGACGGCAGGTTTTACCGAGTAGGACACCTGCGGCCTGGGCCTCCACCCACGGTGTGTGCTGGTCTGGTACTTTACGCTGCCCTTGCATGCTGAGCTGGGGGTGCATGCCCAGGGAGGGACGCTCCTGGTGCCATTGTTCTTGGTGTCGATGGGAAGGCGGCACCCACTGCCGACATTGTTTGTGCCTAGCATGTTTACTGGATGACACGCTCTAGTCAAACATTTTTCTTTCTTCGACTTGCAAAATGGGAGTGCGCTTGTCAAACCGTTTCCCCCCTTGGATTTGTCACCTCTGCCTTTTAAATTTACCGTTGTGTGGTCACCTGTCAAACGTGCCTGTCGAAAATGCACGTAATGTGACCCTGTGAAACATGTCTTAGCTGGGTTTTCAAAGATGCCTCCTACGTCTAAAAGGCCTGCTTATCTATACTACCCTTCTGTGCTTTCACTTCAGCGCTGCCTGCAGTCGGTGGCTGGCTGCTGCTTGTGTCGCAAAACGGGTTGTAGTAATGGCCTGGCAGTGATCTGTTGTGTCCAAGAGCAAACCTGTGGGCTTCAGCCGTGTAGGGAGTATCAAGGAAACACGGGTGGACGATAATGTCAGTGTTTTTCTTAATTTGAAAAGTCGACATTCAACTTATGAATCTTACTTGGTTTTAAAAGTTATTTTCTGCCTTGACCCAGAGTGAATCGGTTGGTGCCCTTCCCTGTGCTGAATTGTACATTATGACTATTTGGCACCATTTGTTTCTCTTTTTCACAATTTGTTTTCAAAACTGCAAGTTTTTTTCTTCTAATGTGTTTATATGGCCTTTAACATGTAAGTTATTGGACTTCAGCGGTACTGGATCTGGAGATTACCATGCCCTCCCCCTGACGATCCCCCCTTCCCGGATTTAAGTGTCTCCTATGCCCGCACAGACAGACAGCAGGACGTGCAGCCACCTAAACCGACTGCGAATGGACTCAAAAGCAGGGAATCTGCATCTTGTTTGTTGCACTCTGCTCTGACGGACATCCACCAGGTGCTTAGAAGCGCGCCCTTCTGTACAGCGCTACAAAAACCTACTCAAACAAGGACATGCACATAGCATGACGTGTCCTAAGAGACTTGCGTGACCAGGAAGGGCGTTGTTGTGCAAGGTGTCAGCCTGAAAGAGTTCTGTAAACTGGAAGACAGTTCTGCTGTCCAATAACAAAGTTACAATCCCTCTACAACCTAAGGGGTAGCGCTGCTGTACTGGTGCGAGTTCGTGGGATCTTGCGAACTGTTGTCTCTGGCGCAGTGAAACCTGGTGCACCAGTTTGTTGCAGTCCTGCCAAACTCTAATGCCAAACTCTAATGCTTGCACTTATGCAAAAAACGACCTAAAAGTGTTAGACTAACGATGCGTAGCACTTGGCAGGGCTGATGCCCTGAAACTGTTAGACAAAGATGACCCATACACTGGCATTTCAGTGGAGAAGTGTGGCTCAATGATTAGAGCGGCAGACCCTGATGCAGAGGTCTAGCCCGGGACCAGGGTTCAATTCACCGCCTCGGCGGGTCTTGGGCTCAAAAATTCCACGGACCTGATAATTCTCGCCTCGGTGCCATTCCAATCATGGAGTCCCACTCTGCAACTCTGGGCAATAGCTTGCTTAATCTCCACAACGGCCCCCACAACGCTAAGGATGCCTGGCCTCCACCTTGGGGGTGCCCAGGAGTGGACGCCTCACAGGGAAAGCCAGGATGGGTTACACAGCGGTATTCGTACAAGCGCCTTGAGACCCTTGCGGGTGAGTAGTGCGCTATACAAGTATCAATTTTTTTCAGAGCTCCCAGATACAACAACTTGTGCCCAGTGACCCACAGATAGAATGTACTCAGGATGAAACTGGGAGCCTTCCCGATTGCATTTAATTCTGCTTAGAGTTGTCACAAACAGGGCCAGAGCACAAGGCAGCTGAGAGCCGCTGGGCTTGACAGCACACCTGGCTACAGGGGCAGTCTGAGAAACACCTGACAAACTATGGTGAAAAAATATCACCAGTGGACTGTCTTGCATACTTAGCACTTCCCCAGGAATTTGTGAATACTTGATTGCAGCCTACCTCAAAACCAAGCCCCTAAGCTGCTGACCGCAAGTGTACTAAGACAGTATCCATCCTTCTGTTGTGGTTACAAGTCTGGAAACTCTTGATACCTTCTCTCTCTCCATCCTTTCCTTCCTCTGTCCCGTTATCTTCTTCCCCTTCAGTTTTAATTCCCACCCTCCTCTTCTCATTATACACCCCATCCTCCTACCTTCACTCTCACTTTCCCTTTTTCTCGTTTTCCCTCTTCCTTCATCTCCTTCTCTTGATGCTTCCTACCTTCGATCTTCTTTCTCTTGTCTCTCCTGCCTTTCTTCTTTACTCTCAGTCACTTTGATCACTTTGCTTTAGTACCTCCCATTTCCTCCTTCTTGTCCCACATTTCTTACTTCCTATTTATTGTCTGTCTTCCTCTCGCCACCCTATTCCATCTATCTTCTAACCTCTTTTCTGTCTCAGTTCTTTTGTCTTTCTCAAAGCCTCTTCCTTTTCTTCCTCCATATCACAAATCCTCCTTTTTCCTCTCTTCCTACTTACCTGCCACACCCTCTCCTTGTTACTCCCTCTCTTTTACCCTTTCATTTCTGCTTTTATACTTCTCTTTCCTCTAATCTCACCTACACCCCTTCTTTTTTCTGTTTCTTTTCCTCTCTCACATCTCTCCTCCTTTTGTCTACCTCCTTCCCTCTCACCACTCTCCCTACTCCCATTGCCTCCCCCCTTCTCTCTCTCCTCTCCCTTTTCCTGTTGTTTCTCTTCTTCCTTCTCATCCTTGACAGTCTGTGCGCTGTACAGTCAGCTGAGACTGTGGGACACTTATGCAGCTGAGATGCCTCAGTGTGTAACTTGTTCATGTTGGGCTCTCACACATCCTTCCTGTTGGGCCGGGTCCCATGTGGACAGAGAGACCATTTCTGGTGCTTTTTTAGCAGTTTTAAGATCTTCTTGGAGTTTCTCAATGCGGATCACCACACTGAAATGCTGGAGAATGGAGTTTTGTATAGTTGATGTTTTGGCTTATGTGACGGTAGTGCAGAGGGTTAACATGCCTGCTGCAAAAACGCGTACAATGTACATTACAGAGTGCATTTAATGTAAATAGATCAGCAGGTTACAGCTTTTAGAAGCAACATTCTTTTATTCCTTGCAATTGATAACTTAAGGTCCTAATATAGAACAATGAGGTAATACCTTTCACCATAGAGCTGCAAACACACTGCAAAGTATACATTAGAGCATTGATTAATGTTGCAAAATGCTGTACTTTTGGTAGAAATTGATTACTTTCATGAAAGAAAACTCCCAACTATGCTGTTTCTTTTTCGACTCTGAGTTTGTGCTTCACACCAAGCACTCAAACCAGTGCTTTAAATGAGCCGGTACTCACCGGTACTGAGTACCGCCACTTTTTAATGTTCTCCCTTTGAGTACCGGAACTTTTCCTTGGCCAAGGAGAGTACCGGTACTCTTAGGGGAAAGTCAGGCAAGGCAGAGTCAATGGCATTGGAGACTGTGCAGCTGCGCAGATAGTGCTCTGCTCAAATGCTGCAGAAACAGAAAAGGCAGAATGGAGGGAGGGGCAGTGTACACCTCTGAAAGGAGCCGCTGCTGAGCAATCCCGCAGCGGCTCATTTGCATCACTTAAGGGCTGTTAGGGGTTTTGGATGCCCTGCGGCCCTCTGTGAAAGAAAGTGCAGGGTCCAATCCGACCCTGCCCAGTCAATCACACTGTAGGTGTGCGTGTGACGCCAGGGCTACCCCTACCATGTCTTGGGGAAAATTAAATCTAACTTACTCTCTGTGTGACACCCGAGATGAGACTGCACGCACCTCGCAGCTCCAGTCTGCTGGCAGCCAAAGCGGAGGGAGTGGTTGTGGAGGGTGGGGCAGTGTATCACCCTCTATCACACATTGGCTCATCATCAATCAGCTGGGCAGTCGACTGTAGGGCAGGCAGACAGTCCATCAGTCAGTGTGTCTTGTTTTCGCCTGTCAGATTCCATCTGACAGCGGTGAGTTTTTGGATACCGAGGCGATAGCCTCATTACTCCACATTAATTTTGGAGTTTTTTAGTCGCTGTTTCGGTTGTCTTATTGATGTGACGCTTTGTCACAGTTGAGGTTGGATCACAAGGTCAGCGCTGTGAAAGGCCGCAGGTTGCGGTCAATATGGTTTGCGGAAGTGTCAGCAAGTTTTATCGCAGAGTCTTGTATTAGTCTGCCAAATGTCTTCTGGCGGTGATGAGCTTTTGATGGCTGCTGCGGCGGTTGCCTTCTGACAGTGATGAGTTTTGGGTACCTGCCGGGGCGATTTGCCCTCAGGCAGTGATGGGTTTTTTGGATGCTGTGTTGTTGTTTCAGTTTCACAAGTTTAGCGCTTCGATGGGCCTCGGGTAGCGGTCAAATGGGTTTGTAGAAATGTCTGCAAGTTTCCTGATCAGTGGGTTATCTTTTTGATCCAGTCCTTTGTAGAATGTCCTGTTGAGTTTGCGGAGATGGTCGTCCAACATCTCAACGCCTAGGTCTCTGTGGAGGTCTGCTGTTCTTGTGAAGAGTGGAGCACCTGCTGCAATCCGTAAGGCCTTGCTCTGTAGTCTCTGCAGGTCTTGCCGATGTTGCGGGTGGCAGCCACTCCAAACTGGTGCAGCGTACGTCATGGTTGGTCGAATTATTGCGGTGATTACTCGCACCTTGCTCGGCAAGGGCATTGACTTGGTCTTCAGGAGTGGGTATAATGCAGTCAGTTTTGTTGCTGCTTTCTGGCAGGTCTTCTCTATGTGGTTTCTCCATGTGAGTTTAGAGTCCAGAGTCACCCCCAGGTAGGAGCTGCTGTTTTCCCATTTGATCTCGTCCCCGTTGAGGAGGATCGCTGGGTGTTTTCTGTTCAGCTTCCTGGTGAATAGTGTTGCTGTGGTTTTGCTAGTGTTCAGGGTGATCTGCCAGTCGCTGTACCATTCGGAGAGTCTGCTGAGTGATGCCTCAAGGTTCTTAGCCACTTCCTGTTCGCTGAAGGATTGGGAGATGACTGCTGCATCATCGGCGTAAAGAGCCAGATCAGTCTTCTTTAGGTCCGTGGGGATGTCGTTTGTGAATATGTTGAAGAGGAATGGTCCTAGGATTGATCCCTGGGGCACTCCAGCAAGGATTGGGCGTGGCGTTGAGCATTCGTCTCGTACCGCCACGTGAAAGGTCCGTTTTGACAGGTAGCTAGACAGCAGTTTAATCAGATAGCTTGGAAACTTGAGCTTGATAAGTTTGCAAAGCAGTCCCTCATGCCATACTCGGTCGAATGCTTTGGCTACATCCAGAAAGACTATTCCAGTGGACTTGTTGATGTTGAATCCATGGCTGATGATGTCCACAACTCTGAGGAGTTGGTGATTTGTCGAGTGGTCTTTCCGGAACCCAAGCGGTTCTTTGGCGAGTAGGTTTTCACTTGTCGCAAAGTCCACAAGGACAGTCCATCAGCATCCACACTACTGGTTTTACCTGTCCCAGCCCACCTGTGTCTATTTGGCAAGTTTTATGTAGTCATCCGAATTCCAGTATTAATCTAGTTAAGTGACATGCCCGCTCCACTTATTCCATTGTCCTTCTGCACATGGAAGGAAAAAACAAATACACTACAGATAGCAGAAATATTTCTATGTTACAAAGCACAATTGGCTCCAAGAAAATGTGGCTCCCATTAAATGACTGCCTCCAAGCTCCGCCTCTAGTCCCACCCACAATTGCCCCTCCCCCATTCACTGCTGAAATTGATGAGTACCTGCACTTATTTTTTCCCATTTAAAGCACTGACTCAAACTATACTGCCTACCAGTATGGATGACACGTGACTCCTACACTTTTAGTCCTTTGGCTTATGCAACATTTCCTATAAGCTGATTTACAAACCTATGTTTGATTGTCTCTGTGTAATGTGTGTGTGATGCAAAAAGCTCTGACATCCTTTACTGGTATGAGTGGCGCTGTATAACTAATTCAGTGCATCTGAGAGATAGTTGTTAGGGAGACTTGGTCACTGTTAAAAGGTGCAAGTGAGAGATACCCATGGTGGAGGTGGTAATGGGGGGAGGGGCGCCAACTAACACTGTCGCACTGGGTGCCACCAGCGGTAAAGCCGGCCTTGTGTGTGGCCTCTGTTTAGTTTGTTTTTACTTTACATTATTTGGCTGTCATTTTTGTCTACTTAAATGCAAAGCGAGCGCGCATTACAAACACTTTGGGAATTAAGTCATGTGCACGCAATGTGTATAACATATTTTTGTCGTCTGTCTTTAGTGTGTTGTCTAAATTCACTTTTCACTTTTTGTTTGGCTGCTCTTTTCGTCTACTTAAATGCACAGCGGGCGCGCAGTTTAACAGTTTGTGAATTATTAAGTGATGTGGACACAAACGTGTATAACGGTTTTGTGTGGCGTTTGTTTAGTGTGTTGTATGGTCTCTCTTTAGTCTGCTGTCTGCCTCACTTCACACTTTTATTGTGGTGCCATCTCCGTTTCCTCGGATGCACTTTGAGCGTGTATTACAAACAGTTGTAGCTTTTGCGAGCACAAGTGACGTTGTTTACCGATATCCTAATGTAGATTATGGCTGCATAATAATTAAACGCATAAAACAGTGATAGTATGTGGCATTTGTTTTTTATGTTTTCATGTGAACCACGTAATTGTATGTGCTGTATGTTACATTAGCGGACTATATCAATGCAGCCTTCAGCTGAATAGGGATAGTGTGTGGCAAAGTTAAATGTTTTAAATCGTCTGCTTTTATTGTATCGGCCTGTCACGGGTTAGCTTGTATTTAGTTAATGTATTTTAAAGTTTATATTAAAAATGAGTATATACATTTTGGCTTGTTTTCCCAGGTGTCCCGTTTTTGGGGGGGATTTGATAATAAGCCCTGGCAATTAATGTTTTCAAATTAAGGGCTGGTGATAAAAGGCTTTGCATTATTTTGAAATAACGGAATAGGTTATTTTAGCTTTCAGTTGCATGATTGTAGCAAATCAGCTACACAGGGATAGGATGTGGCGAAGTCATATGTTCTTACATTTTTTTTTCTGGGTTATGAAAACATATAATGTTTGATCTATGTGCTCATACATTAAAAATAATGTATTACAGAGGAGCATTTCAAGTTGCCACATAAACTGTCTGACGTGTGGTTGTTAAAAACTGTTTTAGAGTGCATGCTTGCTTACGCACTTGTAACGTGTTGTTTGCTTTTCGTTTTTATGTGAGGCCCGGAAATCAATGTTGTACAAATTAAGGGCTGGGAGTTAAAGGCTTTGGTTTATGTTGCAATAATAGTATATCGAAATGTAGCTCTAAGCTGCATTATTACTACCCAGTGGCGGCTGGTGACATTTGAAAGAGGTGTGGTGTAAAATGCACAGGCATCGCAATGTAGCGAGCAAGCGTAGCAAGCGAGCGCCACACTATTAAGGGGGTTTCAGGGGGATTCTTCCCCGAGAAAATTTAGAAAAAAAGAGTGGGCAATTGGTGCATTTTCAAGCACTTTTCAGAAAGCACGAATGTTAATAAACCATTCTATATATTTGCACCTTACATATTCTCCCTCATTATCTTTCATCCTTTCTGTCATCACTCTTACTCTACCCATAACCCTTCACTTAATTCTACTTACGCTTAATCATATTTCGCATCTCTATTTACTCTTAGTCCTACAGTTACTTCTACTTACTCATACTTACACAAATTTGCACCTACTGAGTCCTATTTACACGAAATCATACAGGTGCTGCCACCTCTCCCCAGTGGCGTAACAAAACTTGAGGGGGCCCCCCTGCAAAGTATAATGAGGGGGCCCCCCAGCGGCACGGCCTACCACATCCCTCTCTCCCCCACCCACAAAAATGAGCACTCACCTAAAGCCGTATTTTCAGCACTTATCTGTGCATACATCGAACAGCAAATATAAATAGAATGCGCTTTGTGTTCTAGGGCTGCCTGAATGATGAGATCCAGGACTGATAATTAAAGGGAACAAAGGCAGAAAAGTCAAACTACAAATGAATACATACTTCTTTATTTATAACCCTATTTAGTGCCAAGACGAAGTCTTTCCAGGCTCTTTAAACACAGCTGGCATTTTTCTTTTGCCAACCCTACTTTATATTTCTTTTCATGAAATGCATTCTCACACTACAGTAGTAAATGTAAATTTCAAATGCAAGGAATAGGCAGAGTGGGGGGCCCAGGGGTAACTGGAACCAGAAAAAAACTAAGCCTCGGTAACCAGTTTACAAAGGTATGTTGACTGGGCAATACAGTACAAACTTGGTATTCACACAGACTGGGTGGAAGGCAGCCTCAATATGGATGCCTTCACAAGGATAATTTACGCCCGCCAAACCATCAAGCCTACTACTGCAGTTTAGGACTGGAATCCCCACATGAGAACCTGCCCAGGATGAATCACAACCATAAACTGATTTCTGCACAAAGCGCAAAGAAGCCAAGTAGGGAGAGAATGTTGTGCTATAAAATACCCAGTAAAATAGAAGAAAACAACAATCGTAAAATGACAGAATTTAACTGAATTATGTTGGGTGCCTAACGTGAAACAGATAATTTCCAAAGACCTCCCAGTATCTACAGGGGAGAAATACTATAAACAGGGATAAGGTCCGCTTCGCCCCCAGTACCCATAACTACCAATGCACCTCAACCTAATCTCAGAAGGTAGCAAGAGTGTACGTCTACCTCCCAACCATACATTCCCTGGTCTTTCTGTAGAACACAGGGGCTAGTCATCACCATTTTGGGTTGGTTTGGCAAAGTGGATGTGCTTGCATACTGGAACTCCAGCTACTCAGCATGAATGAACTTTAGGCTTCCATTGCTGTATGTTTAAGCATTTACTCAAGGTAAGGAGTGAGGACATGACTGATGAGCCCTATTACACGTTTGAGAAGTCGAGTGGTAATTGGGTTTGCATAGAGCATCATACCCTTGATGATACAACAAAGTGCATTAATGGATGGTGGCATGCTACCCGAGGCGGGAGTGCTTGATTGTAAGAGTGTTAAGGTACAAGGTGACCTGCTTGGAAGCATTTTGGTGTTGTATGTGATTGACCAGAGAGGTGCTGTTATCAGTGACGCAGCAAAATATGATGGGCCGCCCCTGCAGAATGTGAAGAGGGGCCCGAGTCATTCATATTTTACAAATATTCATTGGCTTTGCGCAATGGGGCCTCTCTGAAGGGTTTGGGGCCACTAAAGGGTTGCCCCCCCCCCTCCCGAGCCACACAAGCTGCAGCGGTCTGTTTAACGCCCCTTGTTCTGATCAGTGGAAAAACGCAAAATGATTGTGCCCCCTGCAAAATGGGATGAGGGGTAACCGATTCTCCCATATTTCATGGATAGTCATTGGCCTTGGGCTGAATAGGGGCCCCTGAAGTGTTGGGGGACCCCTGTGCCACAGGAGCTGTAGGCGTCTGCGCTACGCTCCTGGCTTTTATAGATTCTTGTAGTCCCAAATTCCTGCTAAAATGCATCAAGATCTCCTAAAATGGAATTCAATTCACCTTCAGATTAAAGTCGGGGTTACTGGAATTATGCGGCAAGGGAGCAACAAATTACTCGCCAGGGTTCACTAAATTATGTGGCAAGAAAATGAAAATTGCGCAGCATAACACAGCACATTTTTTTGTAGTATTGCTTTAATTATTTTGTAACATTTACTCGTGGCAATCCTGTCTGGCCAAAAATGTCACCTCATTAGTCCCAGTTTAACAACTAAATAATGAAATAAGCAACTGCAAGACGACCAGTGAACCTTTGGGAATGGTCTTCTAATACTCGTGACCATGTCACCACGTTTTTAGTAACTTTTGATCCGTTTGAACTAGAAACAATTTCTTTTATGAAAATCTGCAGATTATGGATTATATGTGGCAAATCGTAAACTATGCGAAAATGGCTGCAGCCACAAAAATGCATAATTTCAGTGGCCCTGGCTAATGTACACAAACCACTAAATAAAACTTTGAACATACTCTATTTACCTCACACAACCAAAATCCAACATCCAACACACAATCAATTGATGGCCTTTCCAGCCAGCACCAATGGAAGGCCAGTTTGAGAATACACTTCCAATGCCACGGAAGTTATGGTTGGCGCAACACAAATGTGAAGAATATAATCTAAAACTGGATAAAAGAGGAACTTCATCCCAGACGCATGACACAGGCAGAAGAACCATGTAGGCAATTTTTTAATGTACCAATGGGTGCGTCCTGTGAATATTTATGTAACTACTGCTCCTGCCTTGATCCAGGAAAAGAATCTCTCGTTGGAGGTTTACGAGAGGGTTATGTTACTGGTCGGTGCCAGTGGTACTTGCTCACTACGGGCGATGCTTGTTATCCAGCACTTGTTTAATTAATGCTATGTGCAGGTGCATACGCGCCACTCAGTGTCAAAAGTGATACAAAATGGAGGCACATATCAAAGGGGGCAAGGCAAAGATTTTAGGCAGTCAATCGCTTTATTCTCTCGCATGACATGGCCTCCGGTAGGATTTCTCGAGCATCAGGCCAGGACTGTTGCTAGAGAATGAGGAAGCAGCAAACCAGCGGTGCATCGTCTCACTCTGGAGCTCACACAGGAGCAGGGATACACAAACACACAGCTATTAATAGGCTTATCGGCTTAAAATTGCACCAACTGCACTGTGGGACCTGGCTTCCGCTCTCAAAAACTGGAGCAATCTTCATGGTCTCCGCACCGCTGCGCAGAACCGGGCCTATACCTTTTTGCTTTTAATCCCGGCCTGGCCGCCCCTTGTTGCATGAATCCCATTCCACGGTCCACCCCGACTGGATGGACAGACTCACCTGCGGGCGGCATGCGGCAGAAGACAGTGCAAGGCTAGCCAGGGCCCAGGGGCTAGAAATAATTAAATGATGGCTGCATGGTGCCTCTGGGATGCCTACTCGCCTCACCACCAGTCACGCGCACTTTTAATTGCGCGAGCCGCGATGCGTATGACAATTGGTCACCAGCCCCACCCTAAGGGTGAAGAGTAAAACCGCAACGACGCGGAGACCTCTGCACGCTGCACAGGGCCCACCATTACCATCAATTGATTAACCATTTAATTTATGAGGGAGTCTTAATCTAGAGCGAGCTAAGAGCTTATGCCTATTGTAACGTAACCTTACTACCTAATAATGAATTCCCTATCAAAAAATCCCAGATGGTCACGGATGTCTAGTGCTTGCTGGCTCCGCGCTGAGGGGGCCCCTGGAGCGTGGGGGCCCCCTCCGCAATGCGCCGTCTGCGGGGGCCTGTGTTATGCTCCTGTGTGTGGGGACTCCCCCCAGCATACATTATACCTGACGCAGGTATAATGTGGCGCAGGGGTATACAAAGTGACGCATCTGCTTAGCTGTGTCACTTTGTAAATAGGGCGCAACAGGGGGCATGTTTTATTCCACCGATGCGTCACAAAAAGTGACTCAAAACAGCAGCATAAAACTGTCGCAAGGCCTCATAAATAAGGCCCATGATATTTAAATGGATAGTTTTGACAAACATTCAATAACAGAGAGAGATGTCCATAGAACAGGAGTGCGTTGGTTGTCACTGACATAGTTGATACAGAACGAGAATCGCTGCTTTTGAAAATAGGACTGGAAGGGAGAAACTGACTCAGAATCCAGCCCATCTCCCATCTCGCCCTGTGAGGCCAATGAAGAACAATTCTGCAGCCATCGAAGGCTCCCGAGTCGTTTGCCCTTTAGTCAGTTTGGAAGAGCCAAAGGCGTGAAAATTAATACTCATATTGTTTAAACCGCTGGGGGCTGTAAGCAGAGATACAGACCGCAGCCAATCTTTAAAGCATTTCAAAGTTGCCTTCTACTTGCTTCCACGGCGAGGCTTGCAGCTAAACTTATTTAATAGCCTTATCACTCAACAGTACATGTTGGATTCTTCTGTTGCTCTAAGGCTAGGCCCAGAATGTATTTTGCTGATCACGTGCTTGAGCACTTTGCTGGAACAGGGTCATTTCATAGGCTAAAATATATTGCAATTAGTGGATTAACGTGCGTCACTTCCAGCGCACTGTACCTGGACCCAGAGTTCCTGCTCATTATGTTTTGCATAATATCTGCGTCACTCTAAGCTTCTCAGCGCTTTAATTACATCAAAAATAACTGTCCCGCTCGTTCTTGCACCAAGCCACATAACTTGGATGAGCTCTGATGAGAGCAAAACAGTGTTAGATTTATTTGACTCCATATCTGGTGACAATGGGTGGTACAAGTTGATGTCATACTTTGCCTAGAGTGATAAATGTTAAGTCATTCTTGTCATTGAATGGTCAGTGTGCGATTGGTGGACTGATTTGTTCCACTTGAAATGCTTGTCGCCTTAAATCGGAGCTTACCCCCCGAATATCATCTGGGGAGTAATCTGCCGGCTCTCAGTGGCTTTGCTTCATTTGGTGCAGCAGGTGCAGTGGCACCGGGCCAGTGGCCTGAGGGGCCCACTGAACCCTGGTTATTGTTGTATGTTTTAACTCAAAAAGCGGCCAGAGGGGGCAATTACCTTCCTTGCACCAGCAAGGCCCCATGCACAGTTCATACCTACTGACTCAAATGGTGCATGTGTGACACACAATATCGCTCTCATCAAACGGTCGCCTGTTATGCTTATTGTAACGTAACCTTACTAAGTAATAATAAATTCCCTATCAAAAAATCCCAGACGGTCACGGATGTTTAGTGCTTGCTGGCTCCGTGCTGAGGGGGCCCCTGGAACGTGGGGGCCCCCCGCAATGCGGGGGCTGGCGGGCCTATGTTACGCTCCTGCCTCCATAGTCATGCCTGACTAAAATTTTGAGACAACCGGAGTCTAAGTCTACGTCGTTGACGTTCAGTGCCATCCCTGAGGTGTCTGTCTTGGAACGCGCCACTAGTTCCCCGATCCTGAAAGCCCCAAAGAAGGCCAGAGCGAAGCAGGCGGAGAATAGGGTGGCTTCGTACCCTGAGTGGGTGGCCGTGCCCATGCAGTCGAGCATCCCTTGAAGGATCGGGTACCCAATAGGAGACTTGGTGTCGGGAGAGCGCGGGGTGGTCCTGGCCCACCCTTGCAGTGCCGCTTTGAACACAAAGGCTTTGGTAGGATCGAATTGTCCCCTTAACTTGGCATGGTGGCTAATGGCGGACAGGTGCCCCACAATCCATGGATGCCATTTTCCCCCATCCTTGGCCCACAAAAGGAATTGTTGCACTCTCAGTTCCATAACAGCCCGTTCCACCTCCCAAGCCCCGGTGATCGCACAGAATTTGGCCACACAGCTCTTGTAACGTTTCGCCGTTCTCGGGGCTAAGGACCGCTCCCCCAGCCCCCTCATCCGTAGTCCTATTTCAACAGCAGCCACAAGTGTGGCGGGAAAGGGGTCCTCTCTTCTCTAGCTCTCGGCCAGGCCTCCCGGAACCGGTGCCACTGAAATCGAGAGAGAGCGTCAGCGGCTACATTCAACACCCCTTGGATATGCCTAGCCCTGCATTCTACATTGTTTTTTTAGGCATGCCCTCACTAACTCTCGCAGCAGACACAAAACCAGGGGACAACTAGCTGACTGTGTGTTGATGGCCTGTACCACTGCTAGGTTATCTGACCAAAACAGGACACGCTTCGCCGCCAAAGCCCTGGGCCATACATGGAAAGCGATCACTATGGGGAAGAGTTCCAGGACTGTAATTTTGGACGTGATCTTTTTCTTGTGCCACGCATTCGGCCACTTCTCTGCACACCATTCCTTGTCCCTGATCACGCCGAACCCTTCCCGGCCTGACGTGTCTGAGAAAAGCGCTAGTTCTGAGTTGCTAGCCCAGGGGTCGCGCCAGATGACCGACCCATTGAAGTTGTCCAGAAACTCGGCCCACATCAGTAAGTCTTCCCGCATGCCCCTGCTCAGCTTGACCATGTGATGCTTCTTTTTTACTGGGGATGTGGCTCTAGCTATCCTGCGCGCAAATACCCTGCCTGCAGGGATAACTCTGGCGGCAAAATTGAGTTTCCCCAAGAGGCTCTGGAGGAAACCCAGGGGGACCTTATCCTTCCCTAACGCTAGCCTAATCTGCTGTCCCAAGTCACGCACCTTGTCTACCGGCAGCCTGGCTTCGCCTGCAACAGTGTCCATCTCTATGCCTAGGAAGGTGAGGACCTGAGCTGGACCTTCTGTTTTCTTGGGGGCTAAAGGTACGCCGAGCTGCAGTGCCAGTGTCTGAAATTGCGTGAGAGCTGCCTTGCATTCCTGCGTGCCATCCCTTCCAATGAATAAATAGTCGTCTTTGTAATGTGTGACACCTGCCACCCCATAGGCATGCTGTAACGCCCACTGCAGGAAGGAGCTGAAGGCCTCAAAGAAGGCACAAGAGACCGCGCACCCCATGGGCATGCACTTGTCAAAGTAGTACAGGCCGTCCATCTTGAAACCCAGCAGGGATTGGCTGCTCGGGTGCACTGGTAACAAGCGGAAAGCAGATTCAATGTCTGCCTTTGCTAACCAGGCTCCTTTGCCGACCCTCCTGACAAGGTCCAGTGCCACGTCCAGCGTACAATATGACACAGAGCAAGCGCCCTCTTGGAGCCCATGGTTCACAGAGTCCCCTTCCGGGTAAGATAAGTGGTGAATCAGTCTAAAGGACCCTGGCTCTTTCTTGGGTACCAACCCCAGCGGGGAAACCACAAAGTTCTCTAACGGAGGCTCCCTGAATGGGCCCGCAACCCTCCCCAGTCCTAGTTCTTTCTGGACCTTCTCATGCAAAACCTGTGGAAGGACTCTGGCGGATTTGAGGTTGTCCGGTTCCTTGCAGGACAGCGGGCCTACGAATGGGATAGTGAAGCCTTCGGAGAAACCTTTCAGGAAGAGCGCGCTGTCAGTTTTGTTGGGGTACCTCCTAAGAAGTTGTAGCATGTGACCAAGGTTCACAGGGGATGGCCCCTTGCAGGGATAGGATGCGGACGTGTTAGATGGTACTGGGAGAAGGAGACCCTTGTGGCCGGAGAGAGATGAGGGCGCAGCGCTAGGCGGCGTGACCGGGCAGAGGATGGAGGGAGGTGCGACTGGGGGTGGCTGAGCTGCCTCAACTGGCCTGTTTAAAAGATTCAGCTAGTTTTTTGTCTTGCTTGGACTGGCACGTGGTCGCAGCGTGGCGACCCCCACATCTGCTGCACGCGTGTTGGAACCTGCACTTGCTCCCCCACGAGCATGCACCTGCGTTAAAAAGGATGCACGTCCCTGGTGAGACTCTCCTGCCTCCTCCCTGCCACCTCCGCTGCACGCCCCCCGAAAGGACTGCCGGAAGGGTTTGGGGCTGGACTGGCTGGTCCCTGGCTGAGTACCCCCTCCCCCGTGACCTTAGGCTGGGCGACAGAGCTCTGAGCTCCCCGGGAACCCATGTGGTCCATCCACAACTGGACTTCTTTCTGGTCCCATTCCTTTTCTGGGCATATGGCCATCTTCTTCCTGAATTCCCGGTCGTAGTTGAGCCACCCTTCTCCCCCCCACTTCTGTGCCTCTGTGTGGATTAACCTTTGATTCAAAACTAGCGCCTGCCCTTGTTTGGGGAATTTTTCCAGGATGACGGAGTGAAGGATGGAGAAAGCGGTCAGCCAGGTGTCTATGGATTTTTCTGGCCACTGCTGGAACCTGATCTTCCTCTTACCTCCCAAGCCTACGAGCATCTTGGCCGTGTTGGCCCAACAACAGTAAGGAAAATATATCCAGGAATTCGCACCTCCAAATAAATTCTTTCACTGCCATGGGCACCTCCCACGACAACGAGCTGTGCCCTGACAGTAGAGGGGTGTGAGTGACTGCCTTCTTGGTTGTCCCCTGTGAGGGGATCCTGAGCTGCATCGTGGGGGAGGAGACGCCTGCAGAGGGGGTGGTGACCGGCAGGGCGGGGACGGCACAACGTTGCGCAGCTGGCGGCTCTCCTCCAGCAGACTGCTGTCGCTCCTCCCCTACCAGTATGTGACCTGACCCAGTGGGCCCCGCAGGCGCAGCTTCCAACCTGGTAGCCACCTCTGGCCCAGCTGCTCCCCCCTCAGAGCTCTTGCCTGTGTTGCTGCGGGAGGAACTCGCTAGGTTGATCAACTCAGAGGCCTGCCTGCCTTTACCTTGTAGCGCCCAAACATTAGCTGCCGAGGTCAAGTCCCCCCCCCCCACACAGGCTGAAGGTGAGGCTCCCCCGGATGTTCCCGCCCTCGAGAAGCCAGCTCTGACCTCTTCCATGAAGCTCTTCAGAGTGTCATTGAGCTTACCCAAGTCTTCTGTGGTGGCAAAGTTAGCTGGAGATGGGCGGACGCTCGTGGGGGGGACAGTCCCTACAGACACCGACTGTGGTGCGGGCCTGATTGCACCTCTGGGAATAAGCGCCGGACGACTCCTGGGTGGCGGCGCGTCCGCCGGGAAGTCTTTCACAGTGGCCCTACGGATACGCTTGGACCGGGACGGGCCAGCCTCTTCAATCGGCTCCTGCCCAGTGGGGGAGCCCCCTGAAATTACCCCTGAGTCCTCTGGGTTGCTGGCCTTCAAGAGGTCCGCAGCCCATGCCAGGCCCTTGGACTTGGCGAGTTCGATGATGGCTGCTAGCTGTGCGTCCTGGGAGGTGCCCTGCTGAGTTTCCTCCACTTGGGACGTCATCGAGAAGAGCGACGGGGTGCCCTGGCTATCCATCCCTCGAACTTTGGTCGCCTAGTCTGAAAGAGAAAACCATCGTGAGCTGCAGCCTACAACAACCTGATCAGGCACACCGCACCATCAGGTGTCCCTTCTACGACGCCCGAACCCGCTCCTACTTACTCTCCTGGTGTGGCTAGCACGACTGTCTGGTCCAGACCTGCATGATTTCCAAGATCTGCATCAAAATGAAGAAATTGTTAGCTTAACCGCCCTCCAGCGTACTCCCTCTTGTGCCAACTGGCCTTTGGCTTGCTCTCCGAGCCCCCCACAGATCCCCCCGGCCCACTTACACTTCTGACCCCTAGCACGTGGTTCCGGCAACTCTGTGGGTCAACTGCAAAATCTGTGTAGGAAAATAGAGAGTGTTAATGTGTCTCACCCTCCCCCCCGAGTCTGCCGCTCCTCCGCCTTACTCGGCGAAACACCTCTCAGGACGGCAGCCTCCCGCACTTTCACTCCATCGCCATGACCCCGCGAATTCCCTCCCCCTCGCGTTGAGCATCGGGGGACCGAGGGTGCATGGCCTGTGCCTGCGCGGGAGGCAGGGTTGACATGATGACCACGAATGGCGCGCTTGGCAAGCGCTCGCCTGAGACACCGCAGGTCCAGGAGGGAGACCTAGGCTGTCGCTAACCGGGGGGGAGCGCAGCACCAGCTAGCGTCCAGCAGCAACATGTTGTCCCGGGGGGTACGTAAATAACGGAGGCAACATCGCGACCGCACAGGCACAGACCCGCATGCTCTGCTCCTGGGACGTCTGTCACTGCCCCTGTCTAAGCTTGACACGCCCAGCGCTCCCTAAGAGACCCCCGAAAAGCACCCAGCTGGGTGGCACCTAGAATGCTGCTGGCACGCGTGTGGATCGAGCCTGCCCCAGTCGCCATTGATGACCATGACCGGAGACTGGGGGGGTGAGGGGGCGTCCAGGCTTGCCCCTCGTATGACGCGGCCCGCTCGCCCCCCCACAAACCCCTCGCGCCTATCCCCCACGACCCAGGGCCTGGGTGTAGGGGGGAGGGGGGCAGGCGCCGGCTATGCGCGACCGCTGCTGGGCCGTTTAATCGAAATCCGGGACCCGGTCGAGAGAGGGCCCACGAAGAAGCAAGGCCCCCTGCCACCCGTGCAGGCGAGGCGGAACGGAACCCCACCCCTGTAAGCTGCAGTCGCGCCTCCCCGCCAACCCATAGCCGTTGCCCATGGTGGGTCGCCTGTCTTCACCCAAGGCGCACACTCGAGTGCAGCACTTCACACGTGCGGCCTACGATCCCATCCCAACAGTCTGGGCAGTTGTGTCGCCCACACCACCCGCGTTCCCGCCGAGACTCGGACCCTGGGCTCACGGCATAGCTGAGATCCCGCGCTGGCAGGCCAACCCCTCTCGACCCCCAGGTCCTCCGGTAGAGCGTCAAGGCACACAATTAATTCTAGTTCCCACTTGCTGGGATGACCAACCAACCGAGGCACCAAACGCCTCGTGCCTCCCATTGGCCACATACTGAGCTCTACCCCCGCGTCGGAGGGAGGGGGGCAAGTGCACAGCACAGACTCTGTTGGGAACCTCGAACAACATGCAGGCCGGGGGAGGGGGCTCGATGTCGCTGCAGCCTCAAGACACCATGCCCCCCGCGCGCCGTGGAGCGTGGCTACACGAGATTGGGGGGGGCAGGGTATCCAGGCGTGACCCCACTCACGAGACAAGTCCCGCTGGGCAGGGACGCTTGAACCGCGGGAAGCGCGACCGTTCGGACTCGAGCCGAAGGACTGGCATTCCCCGAAGGACTGGCGCGCTCCTCATGTCGCCGTGTCTGCCTGTAACCATTGGGCACATGAAACAGTAGGTGTATCACGGCACCGGCACAACCATGACACGATCCCCCAAGCAATGCACGCCGCGCCTTGCATGTTGAGGGGCGGGGGGGGGGGAGGGTGGGCATGGGGAATCAGCCTGCAGCCCCGTGGTCGCCGAATCCCGCCTCGCACCCGCCGTAGAACCTCCAACCTTGTTCTTGGCCGGCACGTCAGGAGCCTACTCTCCCCTTCCTTCCCCACACTTTGACACACTTACACCCTTTTCCGGCAGCAAGCGTGTTCGTCTGATACACCTACCCTTGGCACGATCTAGGAGGAAGAGAGGAGAGGATGAAAACGACAATTTAAATTCCCTGCTGCTATAACCTACATGCATGTCCCCAAGGCAGCACCTGCGCAAGAGAGTGAATGGGGAGGGGAGCCTGGGGAAGGTAAGAAACGTTTGTTTTAACAGCTTGTGACACATCGCAGCGTTAGCGGGCACGGGCCCCTGTCCTGTGAGAGCCTTGCTAACCGAATGTCTCAAGCACGAATTCTAATACTCGACAACACTTTTTTTTTTTTTTTTTTTTGGAAATGGAGCTAAAGGATTGCGCAGAATATAGGCTGTTCGGCATTATCAGCAAGCTCGAGTTTATATCCCAGTTCCCCAGATCACATCTGCTCCCTCGCTGATGTAACAAAGAAGGTAGGAGAATGCGGGCACCGATCCCGCTACCTCTCGCATGCTAAGCTAGCGCTCTACCATTTGAGCAATTTCCCTTCCCAAAGTAACGCACTTGCTCGAGGCCGTTGACGAGCCTGTTCAGATAAATACACCTATGCGAACTGACAGGAGCTCCGGGTCCCCGAGGGTGAGTGGGGATGGCGCGCGCGCCCAAATAAAACCCCCCGCGTGCGTGAAACCGCCCCGGACGCGACAGCCAAAGAAAGTCAGGAGGGGGGGTGAAATTCCACATGTCGCAAAGTGGCGAAGCGACCACGCGCCAGCCAACTCGCGCCAGACGGGCCCTAACGCACCTATGTCGACAAAGAAACAATACACCCAACTAACGAGTCTGGTGGAATGCCGTCAGGCCTGGGCCCACGCGCGCGAGTTCCAAAGTGCATCACACCAAAGAGAAAACACTGGACAGTGGGCCGCGCAGGCACTACCACTCGACAGCAAGAATGCGCCTACAAGTCCAAATAGGACCTGCAATAATTCCCTCAACAAGCTGCCTGGTCACGTGACCCCAGACTGGGCTAGAGGCCCGCACCCGCCACATCTCGGGCATCAAGGCGCACGCAATTATTCCCAAGCAAAACTCAACATACCAGAAGGAGGATGGTGCAGCCCATCCTTTTTGTCGAACCCGGGACAACAGCTTGGGTTTAGTTTTAAAACGGGTTGCCCGCTCCATCGTCCCTCGGTATGCAGCAAGTCCCGTGAGAGCAGGTCTTGTGAGCTCAAAATTACCGTTTAAAACACTTATTTCCCCGGTTATAAATGAAGCACATTAGCTCTTAGGGGAGGAAAAGATTAAGTGAATCGCCCAGAATCACAGGATGGGAACGCGTCCCCGAGGCTCGAACCCCCGGTATCCTGCACCAGAATCGGCAACTTCCGTGGCTGCGTGAGTCTTTTAACATGCACGCGCTCAAAATTACCGTTTAAAACACTTATTTCCCCGGTCATAAATGAAGCACATTAGCTCTTAGGGGAGGAAAGGATTAAGTGATTCGCCCAGAATCACAGGATGTGAACGCGTCCCCGAGGCTCGAAAACCCCCGGTATCCTCCACCAGAATCGAACTTCTGTGGCAGCGTGAGTCTTATAGCATGCACGCGCTCAAAATTACCGTTTAAAACACTTATTTCCCCGGTCATAAATGAAGCACATTAGCTCTTAGGGGAGGAAAAGATTAAGTGATTCGCCCAGAATCACAGGATGTGAACGCGTCCCCGAGGCTCGAAACCCCCGGTATCCTGCACCAGAATCGAACTTCTGTTGCCAGCGTGAGTCTTTTAGCATGCACGCGCTCAAAATTACCGTTTAAAACACTTATTTCCCCGGCCATAAGTGAAGCACATTAGCTCTTAGGGGAGGAAAAGATTAAGTGATTCGCCCAGAATCACAGGATGTGAACGTGTCCCCGAGGCTCGAAAACCCCCGGTATCCTGCACCAGAATCGAACTTCTGTTGCCAGCGTGAGTCTTTTAGCATGCACGCGTCGCTACAGCAGTCGCAAGCCTCTCCAAGCGAACAGTTGGAGTCTCCGACCGCCCCTTAGGCCACAAAGCGTCTGTCGGGATTAGCCCGGAACACAGGCCTAGTCCACAATGCATCCGGGAAAAAATTGCCACAACACCTTTCCCGCCGAAGTGAGGGACCTAACTCCCCCGGGACGGCCAGCGACAAAACTATCCCCGGACATGGCCACGGAGAGGGGGGGGGGGGGACCCTTCTACACTGAGCCCGCCCCAAACGAAATTGCACCTTCCCTGGCCGGGCCGAAACCGGAACACCAGGGAGCGTGGCAGCACTGGTAACGGCAGTGGTGGCGGCCTGGGGCTTCCCCGGGTCTTAACCCCACCGTGGCGAAACCCCCCCCCCCAGCCCACCCGCAGCGTACTCTGGGCAGGAGACTTGGGCGTGTTGGCAGGGGGGGCTGACGTCGGGGGTTGAAGAATGTCGGGCAGGTGAACGGTGTGAGTACAGAGGACCCAGTGGCCTCGCGATGAAGGGTCAGTTGGGCCCACTTCCCACAAACCAGGCGCAGCGCTTGCTAGCGCATGATGGAATCCTGACGCACACCACCAGTGTGAGACACGGACAGCGTCTCCACCCTGCTGCCCCCCTAGTCCCCCCACAACCACTCGACACCGACAGCACTCCGCGCACGGCCCCCCCCCCGCCCGTGGTACACCGACCACAGGGCCCCGTCTCCTGGTACTGCCCAGGGACAGGGCCGGGGCGAGAGGAAGGTCACCGGCAACTCACCGCGTAAACTTGTAGCAGGCTGAGCGCGAACACGACGATTCTGCGACGACGAACTGCGACCTCGGCCCAAGGTGAACGAGCGGACAAGAGGGCGAGGAGGGGGCGGAGACAGAATATGTACCCCCCCCCTGGCTCCTCCCCGCCGGAAGCAGCTATCTGCTGGGGTCTCCCTTGGTCTATCCCAGGGACACGACCTCCCACCCCTGTGCCTTCCTGTGGCACTAAGGCGGCCGCCCTCAAAGGGGCGGGCCGCTGCGCAACCCCCCCCCCCCCGGGCAGCCTTACAGAAAGCTCGACCACCTGGTCTGAAAGCGCGTTCGGAGCTCGCCCCCCCGCCCGTGGTAGTCTGTACCACAGGGCCCCGTCGATCTGGTGCTGCCCAGGGACAGGGCCGGGGCGAGGGGAAGATGGCAAGCGACTAACCGATTGCAAAGACGATGCGAACACTGAGACCAGCGGAGAGCGACGCGACCAAGGCGAGACGTCGAGGGACAAGAGGGCGAACATCGCGCGGGGACAGCCTAAATACCCTTGTCCCGGAAGTGGGTCAGCCGGACGTCCTCCCTGGCCGTGGCCCAGGGACTAGACTGGTGCCTCCAGTGCCTTCCTGTGGCACTAAGGCGGCCGCCCTTTGAAGGTGGGCAGCTGCGCAACCCCCCCGGGCAGCCTTGCATGAGTCTCACTAACCCAGCACTTTGCTACATACACCCCCAGTGCAGCTTTACAAACCCTGCATCACCCAATGCTAGAAAGTGTTCAATAAAGTCCTGTTTTTGAAAACCAGTGAGGCGACTGTCGGTGTTTATTAAAAGTGAGAAAGGAAACAAACGCACAGCAGAGTCCACTCGACTGAGATGTTCTGGTCCGGATCGAGACAATTTCCAAAAAGACACATCATCGGGTCAACATTTTATTTTTCAGCGCTCCCCGATACTGGAGAGGAATATGGGGGGGGAGCTTCACTGAAGCAGACCCTGAAAAGTGTGTGTGTGGGGGGACCCTGAAAAGTGTGTGTGTGGGGAGGCGGGGGGCATCATCACCCTCACTCCCAGCCGTGACCCTGACCACGGAGGGAGCTGTATTCCAGGAGTGGGGGAGAGGGAGGGGGCAGCAGGAAGCCTTACCCTGCACTTGCTGGCCAGTGCTCAGCAGCACTCAAGTACAAGGGGCAGCCCCGGCTCTGCACCGCTCTGCTTAGGAAACATACCCCTTCGCTCCTCTTCACACAGTGGAGGATTGAAACGCAAACAGAAGCGGATAGAGAAACAACACCGCTGTTCCAATGTGAATTTCTACCATCCTAAACAATGCTTCGAAACAATGGCTTTATGTGGTGAGGCACTGGATACATTTCCACCCGGAGCTGCTCTCACTCCTGTGTCACCGGCAGGACCCGCAGCGCCCCCGCGTTTCCTCCCTCCCTTGTTGAGTCCTGGACTGAAAAAGGGCCGCAGGGTGGGGGGGTGAGGAGGCCCCGGAGAAGGTGAAGTGCAGAGACCGGTCAGTTACATTGTACACCGAGAGCCTGCCCACCTCATAGTCCAGGAAGAGACCCACAGCCCTGGGGGGCACACGGGGGGCCAGGAGGGTGGAGGGGAGGGTGAGAGCTTTGTATTCACCATCTCTGCCGCTGACCGCGGCCCCCGCAGCGGGCCACTCGGCGGTCGGCGCCTTAGTGGCCCCGGGGCCCCGGTCACCCCTCCCCACTCCCTCCTTCGGGGGGGGCGGGGGCAGGGATCCTGTTGGTTGCCCCCCTTCGTGTCGGGGGCCGGAAGTGACGCGCAATGCGCGTCACTTCCTGGGCCCAGGTGTGAGGGGAAGGCTATTTAGCTTTCCCCCACCCTCACTGGCGACCTCTTTGTCGCCCACCTCGCCTTTCACTGCATCGGTCCGTCGTCCGCTCCGTCCTCGTGCGCCTCCGGCCCCCGTGGCACTGCTGATTGTCGTCGCCTCCACGCTTCTTGTTCTGGTGAGTCTTGCTGTACCCACTCCGCCCCGGCCCTGTCCCTGGGCAGTACCAGGTCGACGGGGCCCTGTGGCGAGGATCGCCACGGGCGGAGGGGACGCAAGATGGGGGCATGGGGGGTTGGGGAGGCGGGGTTGGGCTAAAGAGCATGTTGTTTTGATTTCGCCCGGACCGTTGCGGAGGTTGGGGAGTGCGGGCCAAGCATGGCTGATGCCATTGAGTTGCGGCCCCGGCCCCTGGTGTCGATGGTTGGGCCCTGCGGCCTGCCTGCTCCTGGGCGCTGCGACAATTCCTTCGGGTCGAGTGCCCGCGGGATAAGGAACAATGTTAAGGAATCTGCTTGCAAGGACTGAGGCGCAGGTCCTCAAACACAATCCGGTCGGGGTTTTCGAGTCGCGGGGCCGTGTCCGCAATCTTGGATTTCGGGGTAAATCACTTAATCTCCCCATGTTTAAAGATGTATGTAATATACGTTAGCCGCTACTTCGCGCCCATAACTGCGGCCTGTTTTCCCGCTACATAACGAATACAGGCGTGCCCAGGTTAGCGGTCTCAAGCAGCGTGGTGCGTTTGAATCCTGGGCCCGCGTCCGCATTCTGTGATAGGGGGTTTAATCCCGGGCCTAAATATTAATTTAATGACGGTGCTGCGCGCTGCAATGTCTACGGGTCGCGCGGTTGCTCGATAACGAATACAGACTTAGAGAGCAAACCGGCACAAGGGCCTGGGTCATGTCCTCAATCCGGGGGGCGGGGTTTTTCGAGCTCGGGCCCGCGGCCGCATCGTGCCTTGTAGGAGAGCGATTGTGGTCTGATAATGTAACCGGTGCTCATTTACTTCGCGCTGTACAAACCTGCATTGAATGAATATGGTAACCGATGCTCATGTAAAGCTCCGTCATACCTTCGCGCAGTACAAACCTACATGAAATAAATATTTTGATGGCTGCTCATGTAAGCTTGTAACGGAGGCTCATGTAAGCGCCGTCATACCTTTGCGCTATTCAAACGTACATGAAATAAATAATATTGGGGGGGGATAGGCACTCCTGCTCCCCCCCCCCCTCCTCACAATTACAACAGCGCTTTAACCAGCGCTCACGTTAAGCACTCCCATCACCTTCGGGTTGGTCCAATGCTACACAGGGAGGCGCTTCTAGTGCGGGGGCTGGATGGTCGTGAATTGGCGCCGCTACATCTAGGCGGGTGGCGCCGGCTGAATTAGCATCCTCCAAGGCCGCAGTGCCGTACCAGGTGCCGCGGCTGGGGGGTCGTGGGGGTAGAGGCGGGCGAGGCGGTATATTTTAAGAAGTGATATGTATGGCCGCCCGTTGGGCTCCCGTCTCTGTGCTACCCCCCCCCCCCCTAGTGTACAGTTCGCGCATGTGTTCTGGTTGCCCCGTTCTCTGGTGCGGGAATACAGGGGGCGAGCCGCGAGGTCGCGTCCACATTCTGTGATTCGGGGCAAATCACTCAATCTCCCCGTGCCTAAATGTGTATGTAAATACGGTGATACGGGCTCTAATACCATCGGGTCGAGTTCGCGCTGGATAAAGAATATAGGCATAAAGAGCGAAACGTATACAAGGACCGAGGCTCAGGTCCTCAATCTGATTGGTGTTTCGCGTCTCGGGTCCGCGGCCGCATTCTGTGATTTGGGCCAAATCACTTAAGGCCCGGTCCCACAGTAGGCTAGTTCGGGTGTCCCAGCAGGACTTCCTGGGTCGGGGAGGCGGGCTGCGCCTTGTGGCCGCGTCTCCCCTTTTGGGCAGCGCGGGTTCTGTACAATTTTGGCTTCCGGACAGTGAGTCGGCCCCGTGCCTGAATATGTAATGTAAGGCGTGCCAATAATTTCGTAGTGCACGCTACAATAAAGGCAAATGAACGGAGATTTGACGTTTTCGCTTCACGCGAGACAGTGATTTTGGGGCAAATGGGCGCCAGGAAAGTAGTATGGGGGTGGGGCGCAAGCGAGCACCATGCTGCTTGCCAGGTTCAAGGTGGGGATGGGGGCAGACGCGAACAGGGTGTGCATGGTTAAACGTTAATTGTATGAGCACCTGTGTCCTCTCTCCACCCCCCCCGGTACAGTCACGCCTTTTCGTGTATGCGTATTTCTGGTGCTTATGCTGGTTTCTCTTGCAGTACATTCGTCCGCATTCGGTGACTGGAGGATTATTAATTGGCGACAGAGAGACGCGAGCCAAACACCATCCGTATTCGGGGCTCGGACGGGAGTAAGTACGGGCAGGTGGGGGACGGGGGTACCTCTCGGAGTGGCATGTGGCACTCAGGAGCGAAGAACCAACCTCAAAGGGGGCGAACTGGCGGTTAACTTTCTCTCTTTCCCAATTGCAGATAAGAGAGAACAACTGCTAAGTGATGGACAGCCAAGGATTATCCCCCCCCCTTTTCACACCAGGGACACAGGTTGAGGAGTCCGTGCCGGACACTTCGGAGGAAGCCCGGATTGCCGCATTCTTGGAGCTGACGAGGGCCAAGGGTTTAGCTTGGGCGACTGAACTATTGAAAGCCAGTACCCCCCCAGACTCTGGGATATCGATGGACGGTACGGCTATGGATAAGGATGTAGCGGAGGTTGCGGGCCCGTCACGGTCGAAAAGAATCCGCCGCCCCACGAGCAAAGACTTTCCGGTGGAGCAACCACCGGCTCGAAATAGAGCGGCCCCTCTTCACAGGGCCTCAGCGTCCCCCCAGGCGGCGGTTAGCTTGGGGACGGGGACGCACAACGTACTGCCCTGCCCGCCCCAGGCGACATTTGCCTCAGCAGAGGATCTGGGTAAGCTTTCAGACACTCTAAAAGACTTCATGGCTGAGGTCAGATCCGGTCTTCTGCTTGCCCGGTCACCCCTAGGGGTCGGCCCGTCCGCCCCACCGCCGCCGAGTGTGACCCCGGCGCCGGGGGGCTTCACGCAGGTCTGGGGTCAGCCGCCGGCTGCGTTGGAACCTCCTCCGCGGCCCCCACCCCCTGCGGCTGCTGTGGCTGAGAGCGCGGCAAGTGCAGTCGATCCTGCAGTAGTGGTTCCCCCGGTGGTACCGACGCCGGCACCAACACTAGCCGTAGCACCTAAGCCTCTGGTTACCACGGCCCCGCTAGTATCGGGCCGCTGTTCACTCGCTTGGATGGTCCCTTTAGTGGCCAAAGAAGGGATTTGGCGCAGGGAATTTATCGATATCTTCACCCTTCTCATGCATGGGGCGGAGGGGGTAGATACCAGGAGGATGGGCAACAAGGAAGAGGACAAGAGGGTGCGGTATCATTTATATCCCACCAAAAATATTGTGACGTGGGGTCAGGCCTTTGCCATTTTTGCGGCAGTAATAGTCGAGAAATTCCCTGATGAAGGGCCAGGTCTCTTCCACTATGCAAGCGTGATTACAGAGGAGGCTGCTAAGGGTGGGGGCATGGGATGGTACCACTACGACTGTGACTTCCGTAGACAGAGAGCAATCTGCCCAGATCTTGAGTGGGACCAGTTGGAGGTCCGTTTATGGGTAAAACACATGGGCAAGCATACTGAGGGGTCTACGACGAAGTCAGGTACAGAGAGCGGTGTAAAGAGCAAAGAGAAAGAGGATAAACAGGAGAGGAAATGGCAGAACAGAAAGTCCTTTCGGGGCGGTCGGGGGGGGGGTCGCAGGCCTGGCTTTCGGGCACGGTCTTCTGGGACCTGCAGGCTCTTTAATGCAGGGTTCTGCTCTTGGGACAAATCATGCCGTTTCTCACACAATTGCAGTGTGTGCGGGGCCCCCCATGCCGCTACCGCATGTTCCAAGCGCGACACTCCCGACAAGCCTTCCTCGAGCAAGTAGCCCCGGGGGGTTTCCCCCTCCCGCGCTTTGGCCCCCCGCGAACACATCTGCTAGCGCGCATGCCCTTGCCCCGCACGACCATGTGAAAGGCCCCTCTCCCATCAGCGTAAAGAACCTCCTCAGCGCCCTCCGCGGATACACTAGCAGGGAAGGGTCCCTCATTTCTGAGGGCTTCTTAGACGGTTTCCGCATTCCTTATCAAGGCCCCTTAGTGAGCAGGGATGCGGAGAATCAGAAATCGGCTAGGGAACACCCGGAGGTAGTGCGGGATAAAATAGCGAAGGAGGTGTCTTTGGGCAGGGTGGCGGGTCCTTTTTCCTCACCACCTATGCCCCACTTTGTGATTTCTCCCCTGGGGGTGGTACCAAAAAAGGAGCCAGGGGCCTTCCGTCTTATTCATAACCTATCACACCCTGAAGGGGACTCCGTGAATTCCTGGCTTGACGAAGGTAGATGCTCAGTGTCTTACTGCTCCCTAGACCTGGCAGTCGACATGATCAGGAGGGCAGGGAAGGGAGCCTGGTTGGCCAAATCCGATATCGAATCGGCCTTCAGGCTCCTGCCAGTACACCCGGACAGCCAACACCTTCTGGGCTTCAAGTGGGGGGACCAGGTCTTTTATGATAGGTGTATGCCCATGGGTTGCGCGGTGTCTTGTGCGTACTTTGAGGCGTTCAGCTCCTTCCTACAGTGGGCCTTAACAAACAGGTATGGCATTGAGGGAGTGACCCACTACCTGGATGATTTCCTGTTCATCGGGGGAGCTGACTCGCAAGATTGTGCACGGGCACTGCAATGTTTCAAGGAATTGGCAGGACACTTGGGCGTACCTTTAGCTCCTGGTAAGACCGAGGGTCCGGCGCAGGTTTTGGTATTCTTGGGCATCGAGTTGGACACGGTAAAGGGCGTGTCCCGACTCCCTGCGGATAAGGTACAGGCCTTGCGTCAGGAGATCTACGATCTACTGGGTAGGGACAAGGCTACTCTGGGTGAAATCCAATGCCTGCTAGGGACCCTGAATTTTGCGGTAAAGGTCATACCCATGGGGAGGGTCTTTGCACGCAGGTTAGCAAGGGCGACCGCTGGTATAAAAAAGAAACATCACTGGGTCAAGCTGGGGACTGGTCTGAAGCAAGATCTGGTGGTATGGAGCGAATTCCTAGCCTGCTTTAACGGGACGGTTATTTGGAAGCAGCCCTGGATTGATAGTCAGGAACTTTGTCTTTTCACAGATGCCTCAGGCAGGGAAGGTTTCGGGGCTATCTTGGGCGAGGAATGGTGCGCGCAGGGATGGCCCAATGTTTGGCGCAGGCGTAGGATCACCAAAAATGTGACTGTTCTGGAGCTCTTCCCGATTGTGGTTGCACTACACCTATGGCCGGCGGCGTTGTCAGATAGGAAGGTGGTATTTTGGTCTGACAACATGGCGGTTGTTCAGGCAATTAACAACCAGTCCGCTAAGTGCCGGCTGGTGCTGTGCTTACTAAGGGAGTTGGTCCGGGCATGCCTGCGCATCAATGTCGAGTTTAAAGCCAGGCACATTGAGGGTATTCAAAATGTGGCAGCTGACGCTCTTTCTCGTTTTCAGTGGCTCCGATTCAGGGAGGCCTGGCCGCGGGCGAGAGCGCAGATGACCCCATTCCCGGACCATCTATGGAGGATCCTGCAGTGGGACTGAGCCTGAAGGAGATGGGAGAAAGAGCTCTGGCCCCAGGTACCAGAAAGCGCTACAGCGCCCACATGGCAACATTCAGAGCAACTTCTGTAGCGCTGGGTACTTCAGGGGCTGCGTTGGTGTCCCAGGTCCGAGCATTCCTGGTGTGGGCTAGGGGACAGGGAAAAAGCCGTTCATGGGTAGGCAGCCACTTGGCGGCTGTAAGCCACGACACCAAGTTGTCTGGCGGGGCGGATCCCACTAACTCCTATCCCATCCGGGCCGCCTTGAAGGGCTGGGCTAGGGAGGAGCCCAGGGCCCCTGAAAATCGGGCCCCCATTGATTTCGAAATCCTGAAAGGCATGCTAGGGGCCCTCGAGCTAGTCACCTACTCTCATTACGAGGCCACGCTGTTTTCAGCCACGTTCTGCTTAGCATTTTTTGGGGCTTTCAGAGTCAGCGAGTTAGTGGCTAGGTCCAAGGTCGACTTGTCAGGGGATGCGCTGGGAATTTCAGATGTGTCCATTTCCGGGTCACTGACCATTCATTTACGCAAGTCTAAGACTGACCAGGCGGGGCGGGGGATCAGGGTGGTTCTTCAGCCCCTAGGTGACCCCAGGTTGTGCCCAGTACAATGGGTAAGGGCGTTGTTGGAGTGCAGACCGCCCGGCCCTGGCTATCTTCTGTTGCATTCAAATGGTACCCCCGTAACTAGATACCAGTTCGAGCAGGTAATCAGGGCCAGCTTAGCCAAGGCGGGGCTCGCCCGGCCGGACAGAAGGTATTCCAGCCACTCCTTCCGCATAGGCGCTGCCACTGCCGCTCACCTGGCGGGATTGGAGGCCGCTCAGGTGAAGAAATTGGGGCGTTGGGAATCTGATTGCTATAAGATATATGTTCGCCCGTGAGGCAGCTTTTAGTAATGTGTTGGTGATTTTATAGTTTGTATCGTTGCAATCACCCTTTCTGATTAAATAACTTGTGTGTACACCATGTCTCCTCTTTATTAGGGCGAGTGGTGTGGGTGATCGGGCATTCATTTGTCGCCCGGGCGTCCCAATGGGCATCGCACCGGAATTGGATGCGACACTTCCCTCAGACTGAAGTCGAATGGATGGGGGTGCCGGGGATGAGATGGTTCGAACTCAGGAATAAGATCGAGCAGAGACTAAGAGCACGCGGGTCCACCTTGCCCCACCTGTTGGTGATACACCTGGGTGGAAACGACCTTGTTACCCTAGGGAGACGATTGCTGTTATTAGCCATGAAAAGAGACTTAGGGGAAATCTGCAAGCGTCTGGGCGAGTGTGAGATCGTGTGGTCGGAGATCATTCCCCGCAGGTCTTGGCGGGGAGCTAAATCCTTAGAGGCGGTAGAGCATTCCAGGAGGCGCATTAATGGTGCAATGCGTAAGTTCACATCCCAAAGGGGTCTGGGCTTTATTCGTCATGAGATCATTCGGGGGAATGTAAAGGGGTACTTCGACTTGGATGGAGTACACCTCTCCCAAATAGGCATGGACCTGTTTTTATTGGATTTAAGCGAAGCATTGGTGAATAGAGGGTGCAGGTAAAGAGCTAGGTTGGTGGGGGGCCCTGGCTGCGACGGTTAGCCGCCTCCAGGGCTGTGGCGGAGTTACAGGGCGATCTGGAAGCAGGCCGGTACAAAGGGTACCTCTGCGCGGCACCACGTGGTGCCTGAGCCAAAACGAGGAGCCTCCAGAGAGGTCCTGGAAGCCGGTCGGCGCCCCGCTAGGCCTGCGGGCGGTTGTGGGCCTGAACAACCGGGGGTTTGCTATGCGACGCTCCGCCCCGAGAGGGGGGGTGTGAGTAGATTTCAACGGCACGTGAACGAAAAAGAATCACTTGGGGGGGGGGCAGCGCTTGCGGGTCGTTCCCGTGCTGCCCGGCTCATCAGGCGGGGCAGGTGAAGTAGATGGCCGCCTGCCCTTGGATCGCCCGTAAGATAACCCACCAATTACATACCCTGGAATTATGTAATAAATCCTGCAGCATTTGTTACCCACTTACAACGGTTTCTTGTGTCTTCTTTGGGTAACCTAATTTGGGGGAGGGGGGAAAGCGGGGTGCCCCTGGGGGTACTATGCCGCTGACCGCGGCCCCCGCAGGGGGCCACTCGGCGGTCGGTGCCTTAGTGGCCCCGGGGCCCCGGTCACCCCTCCCCACTCCCTCCTTCGGGGGGGGCGGGGGCAGGGATCCTGTTGGTTGCCCCCCTTCGTGTCGGGGGCCGGAAGTGACACGCAATGCGCGTCACTTCCTGGGCCCAGGTGTGAGGGGAAGGCTATTTAGCTTTCCCCCACCCTCACTGGCGACCTCTTTGTCGCCCACCTCGCCTTTTTACCCTCCCTACCGCTTACCCGGCGTGGTGTGGTGGGGTGGGGTTTTTTGCTGAACGTTTTAATGATTTCCTTTTCGTTGCAGGCGGAGTTACAGGGCGATCTGGAAGCAGGCCGGTACAAAGGGTACCTCTGCGCGGCACCACGTGGTGCCTGAGCCAAAACGAGGAGCCTCCAGAGAGGTCCCGGAAGCCGGTCGGCGCCCCGCTAGGCCTGCGGGCGGTTGTGGGCCTGAACAACCGGGGGTTTGCTATGCGACGCTCCGCCCCGAGAGGGGGGGTGTGAGTAGATTTCAACGGCACGTGAACGAAAAAGAATCACTTGGGGGGGGGCAGCGCTTGCGGGTCGTTCCCGTGCTGCCCGGCTCATCAGGCGGGGCAGGTGAAGTAGATGGCCGCCTGCCCTTGGATCGCCCGTAAGATAACCCACCAATTACATACCCTGGAATTATGTAATAAATCCTGCAGCATTTGTTACCCACTTACAACGGTTTCTTGTGTCTTCTTTGGGTAACCTAATTTGGGGGAGGGGGGAAAGCGGGGTGCCCCTGGGGGTACTATGAGCCACACTGTCCAGAATCCACCCTCAGGCGATAGTGTGATCCACTCCTTCCTGCTCGCAGCCTCGTCACACACCCCCAGTTCCCAGGCCGTCCTGTCCCCCACCTCCACCTCCCAGTAAAGCCTCCCGGAGCTCAGCCTCTCCCTCCCCAGCACAGCGAGGACATAACTGAATCTGTGGGGCGTGTCGGGCCGACCCTGGTCTCTGCCTCCGTCCCTCACGCTCCTTCCGTCCTCGGACAGGATGAGCCTCCGATGAGCGGTGTCTGGATCCAGGGTCACCGCAGCTGCAAGAGAGAGAAGAGATGACAGCTCAGAGATCACCCGTCCACAATAAAGACATCACTAATACTCAGCCCGTCGCTGCAGCAGCCCCACCCCGACTGACGTCATCCTCATTTCACTAGCAGCACCCCTTTTAATCATAGTAATTAAGGGGCAGATTTACAAGCCCATTGCACCACTTTTGCGTCACTTTTAACATGGGAAAAGTGACGCACAAGTGGCGCAAGGGGTTTGTAAATCTGCCCCTAAGTGTATAGTCATCGTCACAGCTTCTTTTTAAAACGCCCTTTGGTGAAGTGTTTCTGTCTGTAAGTGCTGTAAGTATCAGGTTATTATAGCTCACAGGTGCGAGAGCTCACAACTGAATGAGGATGGGCAGGGCTTTAAGTCTGCTGGGTCCTACCGGTGCTAAACACCAGGTGCCCAGACGGGTTCTTATCGGGGCCTGACCCTCAGCGTGATAGAAACCTTACCTGGCAGGCAGTCCCAACCCTCACAAGAGACTCTGGTTTGTTTATTGAGAATGATCTGACATCTGCAGGGGGCAGAATAGGTGGAGGTCAGATTCTAAATGTAACACCTATACAGTTATTTCCTGTCCACGGTCCTGCTGACCAACCGGCACGGTCCAAGGTCACTGGGGAGTGTGTGTGGGGGGGAGAGAGGGGGCAGTGAGGCTCTGCGGTCTGAATAGGATGGAAAGGGTAACTCGGTGGTGGGCCGTGCCCCCATTTAACAAGTGAATCATTCATAGGAACCCCCACATTGGGCTCTCCCAGCCTTTCATCCTTTCTGGGTGGATACCACTGGACACGGCTCAGTATTCAGGGGCAGTCCATTCTTGGTTTGTAAATGCATGTTATTGTACTCGGCAGCACTGACTGCTGAGTGACTAAAGAGGGCTTGGCTGACACTGATGGAAATGCAGAGGTGCATGGGGGGGCAGGGAAGACAAGCAGGCGGTTTGTGCTTTGGTGACTACACGGGCCTTTCTCTTAACCCCAGGCAGAGCTGGGGACTGTATCTGCCCCCAGGTGACCACGAACACACCAGCAGCCCACCCCTGAACCTTGTGCGTCGCCAAAGTCGAGTCTTTATGACTGTCTCACAGAAGCTTTTTAGGTCTCGCCTGAGCCAGCGCTTTAGTTTTAGTAAGCGGAATTTGGAAGTGCAGACTAGTGGCTTTTCAGGCCTCCAAATACAGTGCATGTGCGCCGGGCACGCGCATCATTTGTCAGCCTGTGTGAACACTTTCGCGGCCGCTTTGATGTTCTCAGTGAGCCGCGCAAGCGGCCGCGAAAGTGCACACCATTTGTCAGCCTGCGTGCCTCTCTCTGCCTACCCCCCTCCCTTGTCCCACTTCCTGCTTGTTCAACAAATGCTGTGTGTAAACAAACTTTCTTTGGTGGCATGGCATACCTTTCAAAACAAACCTTGTGCAAACGAACTTTCTTTTGTTTCACAGTGACACTTGCTAGAGTTGCCTTCCTATGCTCACATTCCCATATAATTCTGGTTGGACAACGCCTGCAAACAGCCCTCTCTCTATGGCCTGGCCATTAAGAAATGGTTGTACTAGAGGCGGCCAGTTACTTGAATATTACATAAAATATAAACAAGATGGGCACTGACTGAAGCAACAGAGCAAATGCTGTTTCCATACACCGACTGTCGCAGTTTTCTCAGCTTGATGAGAACCAATGCCGCTTCCTCTCAGCTCTCCTGCTGATGGTAACTTGCTGAACAAGATAAACTGTGCCATGCGCTGCGGGCCGCTGAAGTGACCGCTTTTGACTCACAAGTACCTCCTCTATTTTGAAATTGTGTCCTTGGCGGACGGTCTAGGTATGTGTTTCTCCGTTCCTGCATGTGCTCTAGCCTTGCCTACCACCAGGGCGGTAATCTCACATAAAACAAGCCATGTTTGCCGAGAGGTGATTCAGCTTTCAATAAAAGCATTAAAGTCATATGCAGACATATTTTATGCAAAATATGACTTGCACATTTCGTATACGAGGAACATGTTTCAATGTTTGGTATACTGTTACAGCAAGGTACGCATGCGTGTGTAGAACTGCTCCTCTTCAACGCACATTAATGGGGAAATAAATTCCCCCATTTGTTTATTTTTTAATCTATCTCCTTGTTATTGTGGCGTTTTATATCACTTATTTTTTGCTGCGAGCTCAGCCAGCCCCAAAGTCTGGCGAGCTGCAGCGCGTACACTGCCTGCCCTCCTCGACGCTCCAGCAGGTTATTATAATCAAGCAGCCGTCGCTCTCCGGGCCGCTGTGCTCGACAGGCACGGTTGAGGAGGAGCTAAGATGCGGGAATTCTCATTTTTTCAGCTTGGTGACATGGACCACCACACTTAAATGCATTAGTCTACTGCCAGATGCGTGGTACTTGGCAGGGCTGGGCGCTTCCAGACGCTACAGCAGGTTATTATAATCAGGCAACCATCGCTCTCCGGGCTGCTGTGCTCGACAGGCACAGCTGAGGAGGAGCTAAGAGGCGGGAATTCTCGTTTTTTCAGCTTGGTGACATGGACCACCACACTTAAATGCATTAGTCTACTGCCAGATGCGTGGTACTTGGCAGGGTTGGGCGCTTCCAGAAGCTATACTGGCAGGGTGCACCCGGGCACAGCACAGGCAGAGCCGTTCGCACTTACGGCTGTCTCCCACCAGTGCACTACCGAGCCAACCACGATAGCACTGCGCTGCCCATTCATGTTATGAAGGTACTTTTTGGAGGGTAACACTAACAACCATGTATCAAAGTGTGTCTGTTCTTCTTGGAAGCCGGTCTCAAGGCTCCCAGTCTATGATGCTTGAGGGTGCATATGAGAGCGCACACACTGCAGTGCCGGCGTCAGTGAAGCAAAGGGGCTCCCTTGGGGGCTGGGCCACATACACCGATGCCACAACACTCCCCATGATTTATTTTAATTTTATTTTTAAAGTTTTAAATAGCGCTAGCTTGACTCGTAGGTATCAGAGCCCTTTACATACATACTGTACAGAAAAAAAAGAACGAAAATTGCATTACATAGTAGGCAGCCAGTAAGGTAGCAACCAGGGATAAAAAATACAGCATGGAAGATAAGGAGGTTAATACATTGATTGTAAGTCAATACAACTATAAGTCGCGTAAAAAGATGGTGGGGCGGCTTGCTGGTTAAACAATTACCTTCGCTGTTAATGAGACAGAATTAGAAACATGCAGAGTTTGGGGGCGTGGCTTGGCGCCCGATGGAGATGGCGGCGCTCGGGTGAAGCTCTCCGGTAGTCCACGGAGAAATCACGCTTCCGGACCGAGCTGAGTCGCAATGGCAGCAGATTTGTGCAGCTGAAGACCCCTGAGGATCGATATGACACCCACGAAGCCCATATTTTTTGCCAGCAAGTATGAATTTTAACTTCCTTACCGGTCACGTATTTTCGCGGCCGCCATTTTGATTTTTACAGCGAATCGCGGATTTTGTGAATTCCTCCTCAGAATTTTCATTGACTATTTTTCATACCCCCAGTTTGCTTATACACTTGTATTTTGCATGGATCCCCCTCATTACATTGGGGTTTGAGGCTGTGGAGTGCTGCAGGGGGTTTGCTGGGAATCTGAGGAGACTAAGAACGGCGGCCATTTTGAGAATTTGAGGAAAGCCTTGTGGAGCTCTTTTATCACTGCTTTGACGTTGCTGACTGGGAATTATTGCAATATTATCTCCGCACCGATTTTTTCTCTGGTTTTGTTTTTGATGCGCTTTGCAAGCCCTTGTATTCAAACCAATTGCACAACTCCTCTTCATTACCTCAGGGCACGTTGTTGGGTATTTGTGTCACAATCTCATCGATATTTTTGGGAAGATTGTGCGTGGCAGCTACTGGGTGCTTTCGCAGTGCGCCTCATAGAATACACCCTGTGTGCACTCATCGTGGCCTGGTGGTGGGAAATTTTAGATCAGCATTTTATGGGCAGAACAACAGGAAAGCGCATCTCTTCATCCAAAAAGCATATTTTTATAAAGAACTCAAAACTTTTTACGTAACTTTCTAAGTTTGAGATCCCTTTAGTGTCTACGCCTCAGTGCTCAAACATAACTATGGATCCTTCTTCTGGAGCTACTGGTAAATCTCTCACTAAACATCTTAAAAAAGACCCTCCTTCGCCGCCCAACTCGACCTCACCTGTATCGATGGAATTCCTACTCGAGGAGATGAGGGCCCTCAGACCCTTTATGGAAGAGACTAATACCAAGTTGCAAATTTTAACGGATAATTGGTCCCAACTAGATACAAGGGTTTCTGCTGTTGAACAGTCTGTTTCCTCTTTACAAGAGTCCTGTTCAATTGTTTCTCATCTACATTCTCAGGTCTCTGTGCTTCAGAAACAGGTTGAGGATCTTGAAAATCGCAACAGACGGAATAGTTTGCGCATCTACGGTCTGGGAGAGGGACTTGAAGGGTCAGACCCGGTCGCCTTCTTTAAATCGTTTCTCCCTAAAGTTCTACACCTGTCAGAAGGGACGCAACTCAATATTCAACGGGCTCACAGGTTGGGCTGAGTTCCATCTCACGCCAATCCCTCGCAGAAACCAAGGGGCGTCATCTTATACTTCTTGGAATATACTGATCTGATGAAAATGATCTCAGCAGTCAAAGCTTCCCCGAAGATTACATGGCCAGGATCGTCTTTATTTTTCACACAAGACTACGCTAAAGCCACAGCTAACAGGCATAAAGCTTTCCTCAATATGAGAGCTGATCTTCGCTCCTTGGGGGCCAGATATGGTCTTTTCCATCCGTGCTTCTTCAAAGTCACATACAACAATAGAACAACGACATATGAAGATCCAATTTGTTTACAAAGCTTTATTAATTCCTGCAAACCAGTTGTTATGGACTCCTCCGGGCCTTCTTCTTCATCGAGCACTTGACTGTTTTCCCTTTCTTCTCTCTTTTTCCACAGGTTCTTTAGACTTTGTCAACCTTATTATGACATTTAAAGATTGCAGTAATGTTTTCCCAGTAGAATTTGATTTACTTGATGCCGTTCTCACGAAGTTGCATTTTTATGCTTAGTTGTTTATCGCTACTGTTGGTTCTTCTGTTCTTGCCCGATCCATTATATGTTATATTTATGTGTTTCAACGTTTACTCTACAGGATTATTTTTTCTGTTGTCTTCACAGATTTTTACCGTTGTATTGTGGTTTTTCCCCGACTTTCCGCTCAGCCGACCTCAGATGCACTGCCTACTCCTTGTGGTTCCATCCCCCCTCGTATATTCCTGAATCTTTTGTAGGTATGTTTTCTTTTTGTCTTTCCTTAGATATTTTCTCTTTTGTGTTTTTTGTTTTTATTTGATTGTTTGTAGTTTTTCGTCAGTAGGTGTTCCCCATCTATTCATTGCATCCTATCTAATCCTTTTGATTATTCTTTTTGTCATAACTATTTCTTCACTCCCCTATTACCTATTCACTTGGCCTATCCTTCTTCCTATTGTGATTTCCGATTATCCTTTTCTGCTCTGGCTAATGGATTCATCTTTTCATTTTCATTATGTCATTGGACGAATTGCTTCCTTTCTGCTCTACTCCTTTCTTATTCTATACTGCTCTCGTATTGAATTGGACTTCTGCTCTATGTTTGTATTACGTTTTGTCTTTAAATACCTATGTCTTTGAAACTGATTACATGGAACGTTAAGGGTTTAAATTCTCCCATCAAAAGGCAAAGAATCCTGACCCACTTAGCCAAACTAGATGCTGATATTGTTTTTTTGCAAGAAAATCACATTTCTGACGCTGAATCATTAAAGCTGAAAAGGGGTTGGGTGGGGGAGGTCTTCTTTTCCCCAGGTGATGGCAAACGTAATGGAGTGATGATTCTTTGCCGCAAGTCCCTCCAGCTTTTACTTTTGGCTCAAGATTCAGATGTCGATGGAAGATGGTTGAATGTTAAATTGTCCTTGAAGGGTGTTCCGGTTTCCCTTCTTAATGTTTACGCCCCTACATGTGGCGAACCCTCCTTTTGGTCCACGCTGGCTAGGCAAATTACCCTTTGCATGGAGGACAATTTCATTTTAGCTGGCGACTGTAACCAGACCTTTGACCTGTTTGTTGACAGGAACTCCAAAGTTTCCTATATTCCTAAAAAATCTCAGAAATCATTTGTGCGAGTTATAACTCAACACAAACTTTTAGACGCTTGGCGTCTTTGTAATCCGGCTACCAGAGAGTAGACTTTTTATTCCCCATCGCATCAAACTCAGTCAAGAATTGATTACATATTAGTTTCTCATTCCATTTCACAAACCCTTACACATGCAGAGATTGGTCCCATTTTATTATCAGATCATGCCCCTGTTTCAATTGGCCTCGAGATTCTACCTAAGGCTATAGGTCCCAAAAGGTGGCATTTTAATAATGCCCTCCTCTTGGACCCAAAATTTGCTACCTCCTTTACCACCTTCTTTGATGAAATTTTTGTGCTGAATCAAACCCATTCCATGCCCCTCTCAACTGTATGGGACGCATTCAAAGCCTCAGCGAGGGATTTTATTATTGGCTGTGTTGCTAAGAGACGAAAAATCTCCCCCAAATTCACCAAAGATATTCTACAGGACATTAAAAGACTGGAGCACTCTTTTTACACCTCGCACTCGAAGGAGCCTCTCACAGCTCTAATAAATGCCAAATTGCAATTCAATAAGAAATCAACGGAGGACGCCTCACTATATTTGTTAAAATCCAGTGCCAAATTTTATGGAGGTAAAAACAAAGCAGGGAAAATATTGGCTAATTATTTAAAAGTTAAACATAACAAACTCAATATCGAATCTCTCTATGATGTTTGCTCAGACTTAAAATTCAAAGATGCCGAGATTTTGCATGAATTTTCTCTCTTTTACAAATCTCTCTACGCCTCGGAGACACAACCCTCTGATCATTCCCTATTTCACTTTTTCTCTAATCTCCAAAGACCTCCTCATACTTTGCCGGATCTATCCTCTCTGGAGTGCGATTTAACACATCAAGAACTATCAAATGCTCTTCAGCAGCTTAAAAAAGACAAGGCGCCGGGGCCTGATGGTTTCACAGTAGAATTTTATCAGCACTTCTCCAAACTCATACTGCCCAAACTGCATTCTCTAATAAATCTCTTTAGTACATTAGGTAGTTCCTCAGGGTCTTTCTTAGAAGCACACATTTGCCTCATACCCAAAAAAGGTAAGGATCACAGGTATTGTAAAATTTACAGATCTGTTTCCCTGGTAAACATTGATTATACCATTTTTTCTAAAGCTTTAGCCATACGACTAGACTCTTACTTGCCTGATTTATTAGGTAAGGAACAATCTGGATTTGTCAAGGGCAGATTTATAACTGATAATACAAGACTCCTTTTTAATGTTCACACTTAAAACATTCCCTCGGGGCAATTGCACTTGATGCTGAAAAAGCATTTGATAGGGTTGAATGGACTTATCTGTTCTATACACTTAGATGGTTTGGTTTTGGGCCTAAATTTATATCCTTGATTTCTCTTCTTTATTCCAGTCCATGTGCGGCTGTCTGCGCCAATGGCTTGATCTCCTAATTTTTCGATTTAGGTAGAGGAGTACGTCAGGGCTGCCCTCTTTCTCCCTTCCTTTTTAACTTAGCTTTGGAGCCATTTCTTTCTAAACTACGTCAAAATCCGAATTTACATGGCTTTCAAACAGCAAACTCTCACATTAAACTAGCAGCTTATGCTGATGACATCTTACTTTTTATGTCCAATCCTAGTGACTCAATTCCTGCCTTTCTGGCAGAGGTACAAGCTTACTCCAGAATTTCTGGTTATAAGTTAAATAACGATAAATGTGAGATCCTACCCTTGACCAAGTATACTTTTAAGGCGGACTTTAGTGCCTCAAACTTCACTTGGAGTCCCTCCCATATTAAATACCTAGGTTTGCATGTTACCTCTTCAATATCAGACACGGTAGCGCTATGCATGAATAAATGCGTACAGAAAATTGCTGACCTAGCGGCCAAATGGCACCCCCTCTACTTATCGTGGTGGGGTCGCTTGAATACTATAAAGATGATGCTGTCACCCATTATTTTATACACCATCTCTAATATTCCAGTTCCTATCCCTGCTAAATTTTTAAAGAGGATTTGTTCCACTCTTTCCTCATTTTTGTGGAATTCAAAGAGGTCCCGAATGTCTCTATCTAAATTGACACGTCCTAAAACAGAAGGTGGGGTTAACTTTCCCGATTTTCAGGCTTATCAGAAAGCTTTTCTTCTACGTCAAGCTTCTCTTTGGTTGCTCGACCCTTCGGAGGATTGCCCCTTATGGATCACAATTGAGCGTCTTTCTTTATCCCCTTTCTCTTTCTCCGAGTACCTTTCCTTCTCACGTAAACCGCAGGCTGTGTCCACTCCTATAATTAAAATGACCTCTAAACTTTTGGATTCTACATTCCCTCCTCCCCCCAACACTATTGATTATTTCCTGAATTCAACAATTTGGCACAACAAGGATTTGATTATTCGTAATAAACCAATCTATTGGAAGACCTGGCGACAGAAAGGTTTAGTATGGATACACCAGTTATTCTCACATTCAAACTTTTTATCTTTTCCCTAACTTAGACAACTATTCAATTTACCTGCCTCATTTATACATAAATATAATCTACTTAAGATGGCTGTGATGGATAAATATGTTCAACTATCTGTCACACCTAATGTTTCCATTATCCAGAGCCCTTCTCCACAACTTTATATCCTGCTTAAAACTAAACCTACAGCCTCCATTATATATAAGTATTTACAAGATAAAGATACTGTCAGGCAGAAATCTAAAATAGAAGAAGCATGGGAGGGAGATTTTCAACTCTCTTGGCCAGTAACTTTATGGAATTATATATGGATTAAATTGTGCAAATCCTCCAGAGCAGCTAACACAATACAAGCGTTGTTTTTTGTTTATAATAGACTTTTATTTACACCGAGTGCTTTAAGCAAAAGATTTGCGAATACCTCAGATGTTTGTTGGTCATACTCCTCTCCAAATGCTGACTTATTACATGTTATTCTCGTGTCCAATAGTAGACAGTTTCTGGAAACAAGTGTGGTCTCAGATCAACCTAATTTTTGGTACTAAATTATCATTTTCTATCACCCATGTTTTCTTAGGGAGTCTTTCACCTTGCTGGGAGAATGTTACATTTAATGTTAAAATTATCGATCTGCTATTAGCGGCTGCCTTTCAGCAAATCACTGTTAATTGGAAGGATTTCACAAAAATTTCTTATAAGGCATGGTGGTATGCTGTTTGCTATAATCATAGGTTGGACACTTCTTTTGTATATCCTATACAGATGGCAGCGAAACGTTTGGACCTGTGGTCCCCTGTTACACTATACCTTGATGTATGTGCCAAACGATGTTCCCAGCTACAACCGTCTCAGCAAGAAGTTGTAAAACCCCCTTGAACCCCTTACACGTTCCCAGATTATTTATAATTCCAACACTTTCTACGATTCACTTTTTATGTATCAACTGTTTATTTTTTATTCATAAGTCCGATTCTTCTTTTTGTAGTGCAACCTATTGTACTGTATTGACATGAATTTATTGTTATGGCTTCTGTATTGACACCTTTATTTCTATTAATAAAATTTTCTTTCTGAACTGAAGAAACATGCAGAGTTAACTTTTCATCAGCTGAGTTGCGTGAGCATTTTGTGAGCTTGCGGTTATGAGGGGAGATCCCCAGCAGTACTCTGACCCCTGTGCCAGACTTGGCACAGCTGTCCCCTGCAATCTACCTCTCAGAAAATGTCTAATCAGCTATCATTTATGACTGCTGTATATGAATATTGACTATTCTATGTAAAGATCCTTGCCATGTATGGCTTACCATGTGAATCTGCTGTTTTCCTCATGTATTGCTAAAAGCTAATAAACTGATTTGAAAGAAAACAAGCATTGGCATAGCCAATGGTCTCGCTTTTGGGACCTTATAAGTATTTAGTTATGGAACTGTTGCATGGCTAAAAACTTATAAGGTCCCAAAGGCGAGACCTATTGGCTATGCCAATGCTTGTTAAGGCGGTTGCGTGGATTTGTGTGTCTTTTATTTCATGCACGCGTGCTCCCCACATTTCCCCTCGTTATCTGCTGTTATTGTAATGTACAGGCCGGTCCCCTGCACGCACTTTCTGTTTATCATTGTTAACAACCGACCCCGTGCGTGATGTTACACGAGCCACGGCGATCAGGCTTTCTGTGTACTCGAGGCTTCATGGGCTGGGAAGGTGTCAGTCACGTGTCAGGCTGTTGTCTCCCTGGGGTTTCATGGGCTGGGAAGGAGTCATTCATGTGTCAGGCTGTTGTCTCCTTGGGGTTTCATGGGCTGGGAAGGTGTCAGTCACGTGTCAGACTGTTGTCTCCTTGGGGTTTCATGGGCTGGGAAGGAGTCAGTCACGTGTCAGGCGGTTGTCTCCTTGGGGTTTCATGGGCTGGGAAGGAGTCAGTCACGTGTCAGGCGGTTGTCTCCTTGGGGTTTCATAGGCTGGGAAAGAGTCAGTCAAGTGTCAGGATGCGGTCTCTATGGGGCTTCACAGGCTGGGATGGAGTCAGTCACCTGTCAGGCTGTTTTCTCCTCTGGGCTTCATGGGCTGGGAAGGTGTCAGTCAGGTGATGTCTCCAAGGGCGTTCATGGGCTGTGGCGAAGGCTGTCACATGACTGACCACTATCTCGGCAGGGATGCTAATTAGATGATGCATAGACCTTTTTCTTCTGATTATGTAAATTGTGGCTGCGGTCTGACGTAGTAACGGGAAATATTGACTGCGCAATGCAATGTGGTTCATTTATACTTCCGGGGACACGGTGGGGGCGGGAGGATTCTGGATGTTTATGGATGGACTCCTGATAGGTGCTGTCTATGTGATACCCTTAAATGCCAATTAAGTTATTAAAAAAAAAGAATGACATCGCTTTGGTGCTTCTTGGGCTGGAGCACAGTCAGGCACGGTCCAGGTTGGGGGCTTAATGGGTTGGGGCACAGCCAGTCACATGCCTTGATTCTGATGGTAAAGAACTTTGTGGAATTAAGTATGCTGTCCAATGTAAAGTGATACAATACCTCCTCAAGGGTAGTAAGCGCTATATAAATGTTGGGATACAATATAATGGAGCATTTATTTCAGTCTCAGTTTCAAAACTGGAGTATTGTCGTTACTCATTTATCTTATGCAGCTAAGAACCGTTGTCAAGGCCAATAGTCCTGGCTGGTTTTAGGTGTTGTATTATGTATCTGAATGCAATAAGAGAAAGAGGCAATAAAATAATTGGACAGCACGCTATGGTGAGCACAGATTATTTTTAACGTACTTGTTAATTACATTGGGCCACGTCCCTTTGAGAGAGACCCCCCTCCCCCCTCAATTTTTTCTTCTCACTTAAAGCTATAAGGAGAGGTCTGAGCACAAGTGTCTGGAAACAGAGAACTGTGTTACTAGCATTCACCAAATGTTTAAAAACGGAGGGCCATATTTATGACCCGGTTTGCGTCGCTCTTGCACCATGCCTCGTGGTGCAGTATCGACGCAACCTGAAGTTATATTTTTGAAGCCATGCAAAGCCGCTTTGCGTGGCTCCCAAAAAATAGAGTAATGCAACACAGCGCAAACCGCTATGTTGCGTTACTCTGCCTTAGGCGTAGGCCTTCCATGGGCGTTGTGTGGTTGTTCCCACGCAACTCCCATGGCATTTGACAAATTCCCACATTTACAAGACCTGGTAAACCTGGGAATGCGCCAGAAAGATACACCTCCCCAGGTGAGGGATAACAAGCAGAAATATCTTTATTTCTCCTCGTTTTCTACCCTTTCTATGTGTGCTGCATTGTGCAGCACGCATAGAAGGAGGAAAACGCCTCCCAGGATTGTTTTTGTGCAGGAAGAAGCCCTTTCCTGCACATAAAATCCTGCCTACAATACAGGCACCCTTGCACTATGCCGCAAAGGTGCCTGCATTGGCTTCTAGATTGCCAAAACGGTGCCAGTGCAAGGGAAAAGGACTGGAATGCGCCATATAGGATAAATACGGCGTGTGCCCGCCCTTTCGCTGTGATGCAGGGCAGCTAGGTGACTTGCTGAGGGGCCCTGCGCAACTAAACTAGTAAATATGGCCCTGAATCAAGGAATCCTCCCACAGATGATATTCTGCCACAAGGCAGAATAGTCCTCATGTCATCCAAACATTTTTTTCTGCTGTCAGATGCCACTTTATGTGTGCATGTAAGGACTGCCCCCCCATTGACGTCATTGACTCCAGATCTACCAACTTACATAGTGCCACCATGTGTCAGAATCTCGCACACAGCCAAGAGCTTTCCATACAAGGGAGCACAGAAATGTGCTGGCCACCTCCGTTTGTCTATTAGGAAGAGTAGTGTGTGAAAGCCCCAGGTAATCCTTCTGACATCTCCACCAGGGGTTTCCCAGTGGTAGAGCGGGCAGTGGCTCTGTCGTCAGGAAAACCCTCTCTTGACCTGCAAATGATACAGGGAATGTGAAAGGCTATCCAACAGTGTCTGGTAGATGTCCCATTATCGCTCATCTAGACATATGGACTGTAAACACTTGTCAGGAATAAGCCAAGGCAATTTATACATAAAATGATGTGGAGTTTATAATCCAAGTTGGAGAGGTAGCCAAGCTGTGTTTGGAAAGGAAGCTTCGCTGAACGAAGTCAGACGAGTAAGAGAAGAGGCAGTATACATTTGTTAGTAGGTTTAGTTAGAGATGATTGAGAGCCATCCAGAGCTGACTTTTCTGAAATGCAGAAGAGAGTGAGCAGATCCTTCAATATAAGTCTGTTATTGGGACTTTAATGGAATGATAAGCCGGGTAATGTCAAACATGAAACCTTGAGAAACACTTTGTCAGAGAAACATGGGTCAAAAAAAGAGGCTCCCAACTTGTGTGCTGTGAACAATTCAGCTACCAAGAGCAGAGAAACTCAAAACGGTACTATCTATACCTTTACAATCTTTTAATCTCCAAGTAGAGCCTTATGCATGACCATACCAATGCCGCAGCTAGATCTAAGAAGACCAATAAACACGAGCGACCATTGAAGTTTACAGAAGACATTATGAATGAATGAATGAGTGTGAATGAAATTACATTTGTATAGCGCATAGCTACCCGGAGGCCTCCTAGCGCTTGCGGACACGGACCGCACAAAAGAGAAGTATCACTGAAATGCTGAGAGGAACAGGTGGGTTTTGAGCTGTTTACGGAAGGTCAGTATGTTAGGTTCACTTCGGAGCGTGTGCGGGAGGGTGTTCCAGAGGTTGGAGGCATTCAGAGAGAAGGAGCGTCCGCCCCACCTAGATCTTCGAACTTTCAGGGGCGTGGCAAGGAATGCGGCACTGGAACGCAGAGTCCTGGTAGGTTGATAGGGCACCACTAAGGATTGAATAATGTGGGAGCCGTATTTCCAGATGGCATTGTGAGTTAGACACATGGCTTTAAACTGGACCCTGGCTCGGATGGGCAACCAATGCAGATTTATTAAGGCAGGCTTAGCGATAGACGGAGAAGGGGTAGGTTACTACGTCCCGGGCAAAGGAGCACCTTCTCTCCTATTGCCGACTCCACATTGCTGATGGAGCCCTAATCCCTACAACTCGAGGGTTGGGTTAAGGTTTCCAGAAAAGAAAGGTAAACCTCTCAGCGCAAGGACGCTGTTCAACCTTAATATTGAGGTACAACAGGTCTACAGAACCACACTTTACTGAAACCTGTTATTCTGTTTATTCACAAACACTTTCACTCACTTTTTAATTGTTTTAGGTCCTGACGAAGCGCATTTGGGATCCCTTAAGGACCCACCCGTAAGCGCGAAACATGTTGACCACTCACCAGTAGGCTCCCCACTCACCTTCCTGAGAGCAGCAGTTACTTTCCAGAATCTGCCCTCTTTTATTTCTTTTGCTAAGAGTAGCTCCAGGATCAGTAATTTTAACCATTTGCCAGGTAGAGCCGTGAATAAAGGTCTGAAACTCTACCCAGCAATTTTTAAATCGCACCACCCACTTGTCTTCCTATAGGCCCACACACACCCATGCACAACTGCGGCGTCTCCAACCAAAAGATCTCCGCCAAAGAGCCCTCTTGCGGGGCCCGTGGGGGACTGCAGCGCCACCCCCACGAGGAGCAACGCCCTATGATGAAGCAAGACACCCGATAGGGTGTGTGAGGGCACTATATACAAAAGGAGAAATTCCCCACACCACATCGTGAGAGCACACACAACCATTTTCCCTTAGGAACAGTTACCCTCTCATAATATTTAAGTGATTCTGAGGGAGCACGGGTACTGGACCTACTCTCTAATTACGCTCCCGGTCCCCCCTCTTTATGTGATAAGGCTTAGCTGAATGTCTGCGGGGAATCTGTAAAAGGTGACGCGCTGCGCAGTTTTGGATCACTTGAAGCCTATGTAGGGTGGACTGAGGGGCGCCCAGGTAAAGTGCGTTCCCGTAGTCCAGGCGGGATAGAATCAGGGCTTGGACCATGATTCTCCTGGCTTGAAAAGGGAGCGGGGGAGGATTTTCCTGAGCATTCGCAACAGTCCAAAACACGTGGCCGAGAGCTTAGTGGTCTGATGATTAAAACAGAGGGAGCTGTCAAGCCATACGCCGAGACTTTTAATCTGTTGCTTAGGAGTGGGCATAGGTCCAAGACAGGATGGCCAGATGAATGAGGAGGAGGGTGAGGGGGTATTACCTAGGAACATAAGTTCGGTCTTCTCCCCATTTAGTTTGAGGTGAGAATGGCTCATCCATTGGGCTACTGCCTCTAGGCAGGGACCTAGGACGCCTGATGAACCCTCAGGGTGGTTAAGTGCCACCACCAGTTGGGTGTTGTCTGCGTAGGTGATTATTTTGATGCCGAAGGGGAGAACTATCTCGGCTAGTGGGGCCATGTAGGAATTAAAAAGGGTGGGGCTCAAGGAGGATCCCTGCGGGACCCCACAATTAAGAGGCCACTGATTGGACGTGGATGTCCCCTCAAAAACTTGATAGAAGCGATCCTTTAGAAAGGACTGGATCCAAGTGAGTGCCATCTTTCCTACCCCCATGTTAGTCAGCCGCTCAAGTAAGATGTTGTGGTTGACAGTGTCGAAGGAGGCACTGAGGTCTAGTAGGATGATAGCTGCCGAACCGCCCTGATCCAGAAGTCTTCTGGCCTCTTCCGTAACTGCGAGCAGGGCCGTCTCGGTACCTAACTGAGGGCGGAAACTAGTTGTAGCAGGAGTTCCATTATTGTAATGTAGTCAGAAGTTGGAGGCCACTCATCCAGCAGGTACATTTCAATTGTGAAATAACTTTGTAGGGTGGCCATGCAACCCTCCCAGGCTTCGGCAAAAAGCAAAGTCTCGACAATAAACAACATTATTTAGATACTCTGTGTCTTTAGAATTATTTTTTAATTGAGGTTCGGTCTGGAATTGTCCAGAAATGTCCCAGATGTTTACTTATGTCTTTTACAAGCATACCTGGAAAGGGATCAGCTGATGGCTTGAATTTGAGATGGTGTTATCCCTCTTAAAGACAACCAGTTGGATGAGAATGTTCTGTGAAACAGCGAAAGAAGATGTTTGGGAGTGGGACTGACACTTTTCTGGTGGAAACATGGAGCACATTCTTTCCTTTCACTTTTGGTTCTGATAGAAGGAGGAGGATTGGTAGGTTTTAATCAATTTGAGACTTGATAAAACAGCATATGTGCATTTTTTTACTGTTACGGCATCATTTTTACAGTCTAAACTCTGATGGGAGTTGTTTTCATATTCTTTCAGTAGTTCCAAATGGTTATCTTTCTGTAATCAAATAAACAGTGATAAATTGCGCTGAAATATGCTTTACACTTTTTTTGTTTTAGGTTTTGCATGCGTTGTGCTTGTGAACTCTCTCCCATTTAATATTTCTTAAAAGGGGGCTCTTATCAGTTCCAGAGCCGAATTACGGTGTCCATCCGTGTTGTGTGGGACTTTTTTTTGTTTACGTTCCCTGGCTGCACATATTGAAACAGCTGTGTGATGTAGATGGATCACAAAGATACTTCTAGTTAAGTTACAAGATAGATTTATTAAGATGCAGCAGAGCACTGCACCTCGCCAGCTGACCAGACCATCAGCTGACAAGTGTGGAACATTCAAGTACAAAGTAGAATGCACACAGGTATTCTGGGAGGCTTAATAGGTGAGAACATAGAGAAAGGTCTAATGACCAAAGGTGGCCATGTTGCGAGGAGCATAAGTTTACTACACTGTCTTACATTCCTGATCTTTTCATCGTGTTGCCACCGAGGAGTATTCATTTGATCTCGCTCTACATTTTATGTGGACCTAAGTTCTTGAACTCGATTTTCTGACTTTGGGCAATTTCATTAGTGTGCCTGCACAAGGGCGTGTGAAGATCTCACCGTCACTCACTCTCTGTTGGTAGAACAGGACAACACTGCCTTCTAGTGGTTATTTTTTTATTTGATTATAAAGTTGCTCTGCACACATTTTCTTTACAGGTTTTATGTTGCTCGAGCACAGAAACAAGTACTGGAAGTCAACTCGGATATCAGGTCGGATATCTTTGTTTTTAGTATTTGTCTGAACAAACAGCTTATTATTAATCACATATGTGAAACCTAATGCATTTACCAATGCTTGTCTTATAGAGGGGTTAAAGTATTCTCTCAATGGGGTGGAAAGTTAATGAATTTATATCTTCCTTTTTACAAACTTTGATTTCTAAAAACAGTGCCATAAAGAACATGCCATTGCATTAATCAGACCATTATGCAAGAACCTAAAAAGTATAACACGGCTCTAAATTGATTATTCGTAGATATCATATTTACTTAAGTAACCTTGAGCGGATCTGAGCTGTTCAGCATACAATAAGCTTCTTCAACTTCATTCACGCAGGCCATGACTTCAAACCAGTCAAAAACTGGAGCCCGAAGCCAGCCCATACCTCTACATCCACATACGTATCTACCACACCAGAGTGATTGCCAATGGCTGAGATTAATTCAAGCATTACATCCATCAACTTGTTGTTGTTGCAGTTGATGCATTAAGTGTGACAGGTATGCCCAGATATGGGTTCCGCAGTCACTGTGCCACCTGAATAAAGCTACACCTTGCTGTTCAGCCCTTATTAGGGCAAAACCGGTCCTAGGTTAGTTGTATTCTGGTTCAGGGAGGACCTGGCTTGGCAGTTCGGGCTGTACTGTTCCCATTGGAGCAGGGTCAAGACTGATTTGCATATGGTTGGGTACAAACTAAGGTGGCACGGTCAGTGAAAAATTATGGATTGGGATAAGTCCCGGGAGATACCCAACGGCTGAGATTAATTCAAGCATTCCATCCATCACCCCGTTGTTGCAAAGGGAAGGAAGTGACATAGCAGAGAGATGGAAATGGCATGTCATCAGCGCCATGTAGTCGAGTGCAACTTGTTTGCCTCTGGTGCAGGACCTGGAGGAGTTATGAACGACAGAAAGGCCACCTCCCTTCTTATGTGCATGGTCCACACAATGGATGCTATAGCCTGAGAGGACACTGAGAATGTGGGGGTGAACCATGTTATTATGATGACTGTGTAGGTGCGGTACCCCTAACATTTTACACCCCAAAAAATCTCTCAACAGTACGACCATGGGTTGGTGGATCAGGATGGTGTTAAACCTCAATTTCACAAGGCAATGTGTCCCAAGATAAGAGACCCATCAGCATCTTAAAAATACAGTCAATTAAGAAAGGACAGACTCAATAAGTGAGTTCAAGGGCAGAATGAAGAGTTCAGAGTATTTATTACAAAAATTCAGAGGGCACAAAACAGGATAATTAGAATGCAGGTGCATAAGATCATTGCCATAAAGGCCATCAGGACAGAAAAGTGACAAAATAAAAGGGAACATCCTAAGTCCCAAATGTGCAGCAAAACCAATAGGAAAATGGACAACATCCCAAGTGGAATCAATAGATTCTGACTCACCCACAAATTTGAGGGCTTACATAAGAAATCTTCCCCTGGGAATGCATTGAAAATACAGATTCTTCATGGTGTGAGCAAAACAATACAAGTTCAGCAAATCAGAACAGAGAAATATTGAGAGTCATACGGTGGTAAGACTGTGTGCATTAACCCTCTATTCTATAATAGTTCAGCCCCCTCTGACCTACTGTCATCCTAAAACGCTATGACAAACTAGTTACAAAAACAACAGTGCACTATTATGAATGTAAACACCACCACATACAAGCAAAAGGACCTTTAGAGCGGTACAATACCGACCCCATGTGTTGGGACGGAATTGTCCTCTGCATGGTTATGGACCTGTACCCCTGCCCTGAGTGCCCAACTGTACTGTTGTCTAGATCCCTAATGCTGATGTTTTTGTCATAGACTAACACAGATCATGCGTGTGTGCCACGAGATAGGTCCGTCTCACGGATTTCAGCCTTGTTGGACCAGGGAGGGGCATCCAAAGTACTAAAATCCTAGTGATGGAAGGCTGCTGCCGTCATCAGGAATCAAGCAGCACGTGCGCAGTGGTGGCTGCATACGGACTCGTGTTCAGTAGGAGTAATTAGGTCCTTATTTACCTTGCGTCACTGGAGTGAGGCCTTCAGACTCACTCACCTCTTTAACGTTCCGCTGCTGTGTGCTTAACTCACACTTGGCCTACATCAGGTAGATGTAGAATGCTGCACAGCGCATGAGTGGTGACTGCGCTGGATGTATGTGTGCCTGGGAAGGGTACAGTACAGGGATGGAGCAGTGCTGTTCAATGCACGCATGGTGATTGTGTACTGGGTGGATGTATACCAGAGAGGAATACATTACATGAGAGATGTAGTGCTGTGCAGTGCATGTGCAGGGAGAGCATGTGCTGGGTGTAGGTGTGCCTGCGAGAAGCACAATACATGAGCATGTGGGTACGGTCAGTGTGTGTGTTTGCAAGTAGTACACCAAGGCACAACACTGAAAGGCTACAGTAGTGAGCAGTGTGCACAGAATGAATCAAAGTCCAAGTTGCCCTATGCGAGACGCCACACAAGTAGTAGTTTCTCCTTTCAGCGCCAAGGCATACCGCTTGTAAATATCAAAGTCCAAGTTGCCCTATTCGAGACGCCACACAAGTAGTAGTTTCTCCGTGTTGCCCGAAACCGGTATGGCATCCTGTGCTTGGGGGAATGAACACGCTGTATCCTGCTCCCTCAATAAACGTAAGGAGAAACTACTACTTGTGTGGCGTCTCGCATAGGGCAACTTGGACTTTGATATTTACAAGCGGCGTGCCTTGCCGCTGAGACGCTCTGCCGCGAACAATGGCGGACCACGGCTCCGGACCCCTGGGGCCATGTGGAAGTGGCAGTTCCACTATTGCGGGACTTTCAATGCATGACGGCGTTGTTTTGTTCCTCCATGCAACCCACCAAGGGGAATAAAATACATGCACGCAGTTTCCAGCACCCACTGTGGAAATAACGAACTACCTTACCCAGAAAGCAACTTATCTGTGAATCTACAAAGGCGGGATATTGAAGGTTAAGTTCAACCAGCTGTCAACTACGCGCATGGCCAGTGAACAAGGGCGTGTTGCCCGAAACCGGTATGGCATCCTGTGCTTGGGGGAATGAACACGCTGTATCCTGCTCCCTCAATAAATGTAAGGAGAAACTACTACTTGTGTGGCGTCTCGCATAGGGCAACTTGGACTTTGATATTTACAAGCGGCGTGCCTTGCCGCTGAGACGCTCTGCCGCGAACAATGGCGGACCACGGCTCCGGACCCCTGGGGCCATGTGGAAGTGGCAGTTCCACTATTGCAGGACTTTCAATGCATGACGGCGTTGTTTTGTTCCTCCATGCAACCCACCAAGGGGAATAAAATACATGCACGCAGTTTCCAGCACCCACTGTGGAAATAACGAACTACCTTACCCAGAAAGCAACTTATCTGTGAATCTACAAAGGCGGGATATTGAAGGTTAAGTTCAACCAGCTGTCAACTACGCGCATGGCCAGTGAACAAGGGCGTGTTGCCCGAAACCGGTATGGCATCCTGTGCTTGGGGGAATGAACACGCTGTATCCTGCTCCCTCAATAAATGTAAGGAGAAACTACTACTTGTGTGGCGTCTCGCATAGGGCAACTTGGACTTTGATATTTACAAGCGGCGTGCCTTGCCACTGAGACGCTCTGCCGCGAACAATGGCGGACCACGGCTCCGGACCCCTGGGGCCATGTGGAAGTGGCAGTTCCACTATTGCGGGACTTTCAATGCATGACGGCGTTGTTTTGTTCCTCCATGCAACCCACCAAGGGGAATAAAATACATGCACGCAGTTTCCAGCACCCACTGTGGAAATAACGAACTACCTTACCCAGAAAGCAACTTATCTGTGAATCTACAAAGGCGGGATATTGAAGGTTAAGTTCAACCAGCTGTCAACTACGCGCATGGCCAGTGAACAAGGGCGTGTTGCCCGAAACCGGTATGGCATCCTGTGCTTGGGGGAATGAACACGCTGTATCCTGCTCCCTCAATAAATGTAAGGAGAAACTACTACTTGTGTGGCGTCTCGCATAGGGCAACTTGGACTTTGATATTTACAAGCGGCGTGCCTTGCCGCTGAGATGCTCTGCCGCGAGCAATGGCGGACCACGGCTCCGGACCCCTGGGGCCATGTGGAAGTGGCAGTTCCACTATTGCGGGACTTTCAATGCATGACGGCGTTGTTTTGTTCCTCAATGCAACCCACCAAGGGGAATAAAATACATGCACGCAGTTTCCAGCACCCACTGTGGAAATAACGAACTACCTTACCCAGAAAGCAATTTATCTGTGAATCTACAAAGGCGGGATATTGAAGGTTAAGTTCAACCAGCTGTCAACAACGCGCATGGCCAGTGAACAAGGGCGTGTTGCCCGAAACCGGTATGGCATCCTGTGCTTGGGGGAATGAACACGCTGTATCCTGCTCCCTCAATAAATGTAAGGAGAAACTACTACTTGTGTGGCGTCTCGCATAGGGCAACTTGGACTTTGATATTTACAAGCGGCGTGCCTTGCCACTGAGACGCTCTGCCGCGAACAATGGCGGACCACGGCTCCGGACCCCTGGGGCCATGTGGAAGTGGCAGTTTCACTATTGCGGGACTTCAATGCATGACGGCGTTGTTTTGTTCCTCCATGCAACCCACCAAGGGGAATAAAATACATGCACGCAGTTTCCAGCGCCCACTGTGGAAATAACGAACTACCTTACCCAGAAAGCAACTTATCTGTGAATCTACAAAGGCGGGATATTGAAGGTTAAGTTCAACCAGCTGTCAACTACGCGCATGGCCAGTGAACAAGGGCGTGTTGCCCGAAACCGGTATGGCATCCTGTGCTTGGGGGAATGAACACGCTGTATCCTGCTCCCTCAATAAATGTAAGGAGAAACTACTACTTGTGTGGCGTCTCGCATAGGGCAACTTGGACTTTGATATTTACAAGCGGCGTGCCTTGCCGCTGAGACGCTCTGCCGCGAACAATGGCGGACCACGGCTCCGGACCCCCGAAGCCATGTGGAAGTGGCAGTTCCACTATTGCGGGACTTTCAATGCATGACGGCGTTGTTTTGTTCCTCCATGCAACCCACCAAGGGGAATAAAATACATGCACGCAGTTTCCAGCACCCACTGTGGAAATAACTAACTACCTTACCCAGAAAGCAACTTATCTGTGAATCTACAAAGGCGGGATATTGAAGGTTAAGTTCAACCAGCTGTCAACTACGCGCATGGCCAGTGAACAAGGGCGTGTTGCCAGAAACCGGTATGGCATCCTGTGCTTGGGGGAATGAACACGCTGTATCCTGCTCCCTCAATAAATGTAAGGAGAAACTACTACTTGTGTGGCGTCTCGCATAGGGCAACTTGGACTTTGATATTTACAAGCGGCGTGCCTTGCCACTGAGACGCTCTGCCGCGAACAATGGCGGACCACGGCTCCGGACCCCTGGGGCCATGTGGAAGTGGCAGTTCCACTATTGCGGGACTTTCAATGCATGACGGCGTTGTTTTGTTCCTCCATGCAACCCACCAAGGGGAATAAAATACATGCACGCAGTTTCCAGCACCCACTGTGGAAATAACGAACTACCTTACCCAGAAAGCAACTTATCTGTGAATCTACAAAGGCGGGATATTGAAGGTTAAGTTCAACCAGCTGTCAACTACGCGCATGGCCAGTGAACAAGGGCGTGTTGCCCGAAACCGGTATGGCATCCTGTGCTTGGGGGAATGAACACGCTGTATCCTGCTCCCTCAATAAATGTAAGGAGAAACTACTACTTGTGTGGCGTCTCGCATAGGGCAACTTGGACTTTGATATTTACAAGCGGCGTGCCTTGCCGCTGAGATGCTCTGCCGCGAGCAATGGCGGACCACGGCTCCGGACCCCTGGGGCCATGTGGAAGTGGCAGTTCCACTATTGCGGGACTTTCAATGCATGACGGCGTTGTTTTGTTCCTCCATGCAACCCACCAAGGGGAATAAAATACATGCACGCAGTTTCCAGCACCCACTGTGGAAATAACGAACTACCTTACCCAGAAAGCAATTTATCTGTGAATCTACAAAGGCGGGATATTGAAGGTTAAGTTCAACCAGCTGTCAACAACGCGCATGGCCAGTGAACAAGGGCGTGTTGCCCGAAACCGGTATGGCATCCTGTGCTTGGGGGAATGAACACGCTGTATCCTGCTCCCTCAATAAATGTAAGGAGAAACTACTACTTGTGTGGCGTCTCGCATAGGGCAACTTGGACTTTGATATTTACAAGCGGCGTGCCTTGCCACTGAGACGCTCTGCCGCGAACAATGGCGGACCACGGCTCCGGACCCCTGGGGCCATGTGGAAGTGGCAGTTTCACTATTGCGGGACTTCAATGCATGACGGCGTTGTTTTGTTCCTCCATGCAACCCACCAAGGGGAATAAAATACATGCATGCAGTTTCCAGCGCCCACTGTGGAAATAACGAACTACCTTACCCAGAAAGCAACTTATCTGTGAATCTACAAAGGCGGGATATTGAAGGTTAAGTTCAACCAGCTGTCAACTACGCGCATGGCCAGTGAACAAGGGCGTGTTGCCCGAAACCGGTATGGCATCCTGTGCTTGGGGGAATGAACACGCTGTATCCTGCTCCCTCAATAAATGTAAGGAGAAACTACTACTTGTGTGGCGTCTCGCATAGGGCAACTTGGACTTTGATATTTACAAGCGGCGTGCCTTGCCGCTGAGACGCTCTGCCGCGAACAATGGCGGACCACGGCACCGGACCCCCGGGGCCATGTGGAAGTGGCAGTTCCACTATTACGGGACTTTCAATGCATGACGGCGTTGTTTTGTTCCTCCATGCAACCCACCAAGGGGAATAAAATACATGCACGCAGTTTCCAGCACCCACTGTGGAAATAACAAACTACCTTACCCAGAAAGCAACTTATCTGTGAATCTACAAAGGCGGGATATTGAAGGTTAAGTTCAACCAGCTGTCAACTACGCGCATGGCCAGTGAACAAGGGCGTGTTGCCCGAAACCGGTATGGCATCCTGTGCTTGGGGGAATGAACACGCTGTATCCTGCTCCCTCAATAAATGTAAGGAGAAACTACTACTTGTGTGGCGTCTCGCATAGGGCAACTTGGACTTTGATATTTACAAGCGGCGTGCCTTGCCGCTGAGACGCTCTGCCGCGAACAATGGCGGACCACGGCTCCGGACCCCTGGGGGCATGTGGAAGTGGCAGTTCCACTATTGCGGGACTTTCAATGCATGACGGCGTTGTTTTGTTCCTCCATGCAACCCACCAAGGGGAATAAAATACATGCACGCAGTTTCCAGCACCCACTGTGGAAATAACTAACTACCTTACCCAGAAAGCAACTTATCTGTGAATCTACAAAGGCGGGATATTGAAGGTTAAGTTCAACCAGCTGTCAACTACGCGCATGGCCAGTGAACAAGGGCGTGTTGCCCGAAACCGGTATGGCATCCTGTGCTTGGGGGAATGAACACGCTGTATCCTGCTCCCTCAATAAATGTAAGGAGAAACTACTACTTGTGTGGCGTCTCGCATAGGGCAACTTGGACTTTGATATTTACAAGCGGCGTGCCTTGCCGCTGAGACGCTCTGCCGCGAACAATGGCGGACCACGGCTCCGGACCCCCGGGGCCATGTGGAAGTGGCAGTTCCACTATTGCGGGACTTTCAATGCATGACGGCGTTGTTTTGTTCCTCCATGCAACCCACCAAGGGGAATAAAATACATGCACGCAGTTTCCAGCACCCACTGTGGAAATAACAAACTACCTTACCCAGAAAGCAACTTATCTGTGAATCTACAAAGGCGGGATATTGAAGGTTAAGTTCAACCAGCTGTCAACTACGCGCATGGCCAGTGAACAAGGGCGTGTTGCCCGAAACCGGTATGGCATCCTGTGCTTGGGGGAATGAACACGCTGTATCCTGCTCCCTCAATAAATGTAAGGAGAAACTACTACTTGTGTGGCGTCTCGCATAGGGCAACTTGGACTTTGATATTTACAAGCGGCGTGCCTTGCCGCTGAGACGCTCTGCCGCGAACAATGGCGGACCACGGCTCCGGACCCCTGGGGGCATGTGGAAGTGGCAGTTCCACTATTGCGGGACTTTCAATGCATGACGGCGTTGTTTTGTTCCTCCATGCAACCCACCAAGGGGAATAAAATACATGCACGCAGTTTCCAGCACCCACTGTGGAAATAACTAACTACCTTACCCAGAAAGCAACTTATCTGTGAATCTACAAAGGCGGGATATTGAAGGTTAAGTTCAACCAGCTGTCAACTACGCGCATGGCCAGTGAACAAGGGCGTGTTGCCCGAAACCGGTATGGCATCCTGTGCTTGGGGGAATGAACACGCTGTATCCTGCTCCCTCAATAAATGTAAGGAGAAACTACTACTTGTGTGGCGTCTCGCATAGGGCAACTTGGACTTTGATATTTACAAGCGGCGTGCCTTGCCACTGAGACGCTCTGCCGCGAACAATGGCGGACCACGGCTCCGGACCCCTGGGGCCATGTGGAAGTGGCAGTTCCACTATTGCGGGACTTTCAATGCATGACGGCGTTGTTTTGTTCCTCCATGCAACCCACCAAGGGGAATAAAATACATGCACGCAGTTTCCAGCACCCACTGTGGAAATAACGAACTACCTTACCCAGAAAGCAACTTATCTGTGAATCTACAAAGGCGGGATATTGAAGGTTAAGTTCAACCAGCTGTCAACTACGCGCATGGCCAGTGAACAAGGGCGTGTTGCCCGAAACCGGTATGGCATCCTGTGCTTGGGGGAATGAACACGCTGTATCCTGCTCCCTCAATAAATGTAAGGAGAAACTACTACTTGTGTGGCGTCTCGCATAGGGCAACTTGGACTTTGATATTTACAAGCGGCGTGCCTTGCCGCTGAGATGCTCTGCCGCGAGCAATGGCGGACCACGGCTCCGGACCCCTGGGGCCATGTGGAAGTGGCAGTTCCACTATTGCGGGACTTTCAATACATGACGGCGTTGTTTTGTTCCTCCATGCAACCCACCAAGGGGAATAAAATACATGCACGCAGTTTCCAGCACCCACTGTGGAAATAACGAACTACCTTACCCAGAAAGCAATTTATCTGTGAATCTACAAAGGCGGGATATTGAAGGTTAAGTTCAACCAGCTGTCAACAACGCGCATGGCCAGTGAACAAGGGCGTGTTGCCCGAAACCGGTATGGCATCCTGTGCTTGGGGGAATGAACACGCTGTATCCTGCTCCCTCAATAAATGTAAGGAGAAACTACTACTTGTGTGGCGTCTCGCATAGGGCAACTTGGACTTTGATATTTACAAGCGGCGTGCCTTGCCACTGAGACGCTCTGCCGCGAACAATGGCGGACCACGGCTCCGGACCCCTGGGGCCATGTGGAAGTGGCAGTTTCACTATTGCGGGACTTCAATGCATGACGGCGTTGTTTTGTTCCTCCATGCAACCCACCAAGGGGAATAAAATACATGCACGCAGTTTCCAGCGCCCACTGTGGAAATAACGAACTACCTTACCCAGAAAGCAACTTATCTGTGAATCTACAAAGGCGGGATATTGAAGGTTAAGTTCAACCAGCTGTCAACTACGCGCATGGCCAGTGAACAAGGGCGTGTTGCCCGAAACCGGTATGGCATCCTGTGCTTGGGGGAATGAACACGCTGTATCCTGCTCCCTCAATAAATGTAAGGAGAAACTACTACTTGTGTGGCGTCTCGCATAGGGCAACTTGGACTTTGATATTTACAAGCGGCGTGCCTTGCCGCTGAGACGCTCTGCCGCGAACAATGGCGGACCACGGCTCCGGACCCCCGGGGCCATGTGGAAGTGGCAGTTCCACTATTGCGGGACTTTCAATGCATGACGGCGTTGTTTTGTTCCTCCATGCAACCCACCAAGGGGAATAAAATACATGCACGCAGTTTCCAGCACCCACTGTGGAAATAACAAACTACCTTACCCAGAAAGCAACTTATCTGTGAATCTACAAAGGCGGGATATTGAAGGTTAAGTTCAACCAGCTGTCAACTACGCGCATGGCCAGTGAACAAGGGCGTGTTGCCCGAAACCGGTATGGCATCCTGTGCTTGGGGGAATGAACACGCTGTATCCTGCTCCCTCAATAAATGTAAGGAGAAACTACTACTTGTGTGGCGTCTCGCATAGGGCAACTTGGACTTTGATATTTACAAGCGGCGTGCCTTGCCGCTGAGACGCTCTGCCGCGAACAATGGCGGACCACGGCTCCGGACCCCTGGGGGCATGTGGAAGTGGCAGTTCCACTATTGCGGGACTTTCAATGCATGACGGCGTTGTTTTGTTCCTCCATGCAACCCACCAAGGGGAATAAAATACATGCACGCAGTTTCCAGAACCCACTGTGGAAATAACTAACTACCTTACCCAGAAAGCAACTTATCTGTGAATCTACAAAGGCGGGATATTGAAGGTTAAGTTCAACCAGCTGTCAACTATGCGCATGGCCAGTGAACAAGGGCGTGTTGCCCGAAACCGGTATGGCATCCTGTGCTTGGGGGAATGAACACGCTGTATCCTGCTCCCTCAATAAATGTAAGGAGAAACTACTACTTGTGTGGCGTCTCGCATAGGGCAACTTGGACTTTGATATATATATATATATATATATATATATATATATATATATATATATATATATATATATATATATATATGTTAGCCTTGCTTTGAATGCACAGAGTTAGAAATAAAATACTTCTTATTATAAAAAATAAGCATTTGACTGGAGATGTATTTTTTGACAGCGTTGTGCGCTGTTTGAGTTGTGTTTGCTGACCTGTATTCTCCCCCCTCAAGGGAGCCTTGGACTGCTCTTCCATAACTACCACAGAGTTAAGTGCCAAAAGGGTACTTGGCCCAGTTGCTTAGAATCCATAGTAGGTCGGGCCCCGGAACACCAGGAGTTTAAAAAGTCTCAACCCGCAACGGTTGGGCCCAGTAACCATTGCATGCCTCGTGGCCATCTGAAAGGGTTCTGACACAATGTTAGAGAACGTCCAAGAACAGTGTCAATAAGGAATAAGCAAACATTACTTTGCTTGAGTCTCTGCAGCAGTGAACAATAAACAGTGAATGTGCCATCCATTTTTAACACAATGGCATCAAGGCCTATTTGAGGAATAGTTAGCATAAGCAAAGAAATGCACCTTAAAAAGTCTTATCTAAATCGTTACAAAGGCAATCACATAATGTCAGTATATAAATGCAAATTCAAGTGTAAAACCACATACTGCACATTGCTAATTATGCAGACAAAAATAAATGCAGAGAAACTTCTCCAAAGGTGTCAAGCTTCTGATAGGTGATGAGGTATGGAATGCCTGGTTCGTGGAGTCCTGCAGAATGGGAGTTAATGTGCATGAGATGAATGTGTTTTCTGTAGTTTGAGGATGTGAGGTAGTAGGTGGGATGCGTAGAAGGTTGGATCTATGTGTCGTTAGAATGCTATGCGAGTGTTTGGGTCATCTACATCTGGACGTGACAGTTGAGATTGGCAGTATGGGGTACTGGATGAGGCACATAATAATATCGTACTTTGTGGATTGAAGTGGAACAGGGGTGAGAGAACCTGTGTTCCATTTAAATCTATAAGCACAAGGCCCTTCCTGGCCATAACAGGCCCAAACAGGCGATGCCCTTGTCTGTGTCACCCTTTTTCTGGGGACGTCCAGGAGATGAGACGCCATGAAAGGTTGACTGATGTAGGGGAAAGGCAGAAAGTGATGCCACATCTTGTGCAGATGGACGATGGAAAACACAGTGATTTTGCTGGAGATGAATGATGAAAAATTAGGTAATCGCGTTTGGCTTCTTTTAAACATGGCTTTGGCGGGTAAACAGTGAGGTCACTTTCTGTGCAAATGGATGATGGAAAATTAAGTGATTTTGCTTGGCCACGTCTTTGAAAGGTAGTGTTGGCAGGGAACCAACCATGTAACTTCCGGGGGAGATGAATCATGGTGAATAAAGTCTTTGTACAATGTTTCTTCTTTTAGAGATGATTTTGGCCAGAAACCAGTGATGCCACTTCCTGTGCAGATGGATGATAGGAAATGTCCCTAACGTCACCTCAGTCAAAACACACTGACCCCAGACAAAAAGTGGGGGTAACCATGAAAGCAGATCCTACTTTCCTACACCCCCTGCCCCAAACATAAGGATGAGGCCAACCTTGCCCGTTTGAGGCTTCATTTTCTTAGTGGAAATATCTGGAAAGTCCATCTTTGTTGGCATGGTTACTCCCAGGTCTATGTTCCACTGAAAAGTCCATCCCCTGTAGGGAAATGGACCACCTCAAAAGTTTGAGTTTTTCACTCTTCATCTGTTTAAGCCATAAGAGGGGCTTATGGTCTGTCTGAACAATGAAGTGAGTGCCAAACAGGTATGGCCTCACCTTCTTCAAGGTCCAGACCACAGCAAAGGCCTCTCTCTCAGAAGCTGATCAATGCTTCTCCCTGGGAGTCAACTTTCTGTTTATAAAAGCTACTGGTTGATCCTGGCCCTCTGCATTAAGCTGTGACAATTCTGCACCTATCCCTATCTCAGAAGCATCTGTATGGACAATGAATGGTTTGGAGTAGTCTGGACTTTGCAGAATTGGAGCAGAGCGCATTGCTTGCTTCAGGTTATTAAATGCCTTCTGACAGCTAAATGCTAGATATACTGCACTATAAGCTTCCAGACCTGTTTAGACTTTATTCACCAGCCTCTGAAATGTGGTAGGTGCATTTTTGAAACCAAAAGCCATCACAATAAATCGATAATGTCCACTGGGGGTTGATAATGCTGTTTTTAGTTTGGCATCCTCAGTAAGTCTGATTTACAAATAACCATCAGTTAGGTCAAATGTACTGAGATATTTGGCAGGGGCCAAAGTATCAATCAGTTCATTTGCCCTTGGAATTGGATTGGCATTAGCCCTAGTGACTGCATTGAGGCCTCTATAGTCAAACCAAAACTCATCTCTTTCTTGCCATCCTAGCTGTGAAATTTTGGTACAAGGACTACAAGACTAGCCCAAAGGCTATCTGAAGCCTCAATGACTCCCAACTCTGGCATCTTTTGGACCTCTGTCCTGATGCAGTCTTTGACTTGGTCAGGCTGTCTGTAAATTTTACTCTTCACAGGCATGTTGTTACCCGTGTCCACTTCAAGGGTACACCAGGTGATTTGACTGGGTGTCAGAGAAAAGAGACCAGAAAACTGAGAACCTGTCTACAATCAGCTTGCTGTTGATTAGTGAGGCTGTCTGCCAAGGCTACTCCTTCAACTGATCCATCAACAGGGTCCTGAGAAAGGAAATTAGGGAGAGGATACTCTCTTCCTCTTGTCCCTCATCAGTGGACATGAGCAAGCTCATGTCAGCCCTGTTAACAAAAGATTTCGGGCGATTCACATGAAGTACCCTGTGGGGACTTCTTGGAGTACCTAGGTCTACTTGGGGCCACTCCACTTGCCTTAGAGAGCTGCTGGGGCCACAGGCCCCAACACCCACACTTTTTGTCCTGGCTGGTAAACAGTAAGTACAGCCTTTTGTTCATGTCAAGCTTTCTGAAGCTCCTGGCTGGCCTCAAGGTTTTTGCTGGCCGCCTTTATATGCTCAGCCATGGGAGAACGCAGGCCCAGAACATAGTCTACTATGTCCTGTTTAGGAAGCTTGAAAGGTTGCTCCCATCCTGCTTTGACCATACATAATGGACCCCTAACTGGATGCCCAAACAGAAGTTCAAATGGGCTGTAGCCCACCGCTTCTGAGGAACCTCTCTGTAGGGAAAGAGAAGGCAAAGTAGTAAGACATCCCATTTTCACATCAGCTTTTCTAGGAGTCCCATGATCATACCTTTGAGGGTCTTTTTGAACCTTTCAACAACCCCATTGCCCTGTGGATGGTGGGGTGTGGTAAACTTATAGTTAACACCACACTCTTTCCACATAGCAGTGAGGTAGCTAGACATGAAGTTAGTACTTCTGTCTGACAAGACCTCCTTATGGAACCCAACTCTGGAAAAGATTCCCAAGAGAGCCCTGACCACTACAGGAGCTGTAGTAGTCCTAAGGGGATTAGCCTCCGGATATCTAGTGGCATGGTCCACCACCACTAAGATAAAATTATGTCCAGATGCTGTTGCAGGGTTTAAGGGACCTGCAATGTCTACCCCTACCCTCCCAAAGGGAACCCTAACCACTGGCAGTGGAATTATTAGGGCCTTTGTAGTGCCACCTGACTTACCACTGGCTTGGCAGGTGACACTGGACTGACAAAACTCCTTGGTGTCCTCAGACATGTGGGGCCAATGAAAGTAAGAGACAAGCCTGTACCAAGTCTTGCTTTGCCCAAGATGTTCTACAAGGGGAATGTCGTGTGCCAGGGTCAAAAAGAAACCCCTGAACTTCTTAGGTATGACCAACCTCCTGGTGGAACCAGGCTTGGGGTCTCTACTTTCAGAAATCAGGAACCCTTCTTCCTGATAAGTCCTGTGGGACCTACTGAAATGTCCTGCTTCCTCAGCAGCAGCTTGATGTCTGAGTTGTTCAAGAGAGGGGCAGGCCTTCTGTTCCAGACTGAAGTCTTCCCTTGAAGGACCCCTGCCCTTAGTTGCTCTGCCTTTCAGGCCCAAGCTCCTCTGGTACAGTCCCTTCGCAAGCACTGAGATCATCTCCCTGAGCAGGCTGATTCTCATTGTAAGTCTGAGAGGAGGAAACATCTTTATCCTTCTTTCTCCTTCTCTTGGGAGCTGACTGGTCCATTTCTTCAGGATCCAGGGCTCCCTCAGTGCCTAACGTCTTGGCGTCAGCCTTACTGACAGAAAAGACACTGGCTGAAATTCCCATCATTTGTGCATGAGTCCTGAACTCCACTGAAGACCAGGCTGAAGTTTCCAAATGATTGCCCAGTAGACAGTCCACAGGTAGGTCGGGGGATGCCACAACTCTCTTTGGGCCAGATACCCCTCCCCAGCTGAGATTGACATCTGCCATGGAATTATCTGTCCTGGTATTGTTAGCATTGGTCAGTTGGTAAATCTGTCCAAGTAGAATCTGCTCAGTAGACACAAGTTTTTCTGTCACCATAGTGACACTGGCCCCTGTGTCCCTGTATGCCACAGCTTCCTGACCATTGATGAGAGGCTGTTGTCTGTATTTGCCCAAGTTAGTGGGACTTACAATAAGGGTGGCGAGCTCAGTGCCACCATCACAGACTAAAACAGCATGAGTGGGTGTCCTGACTAGGCCAGAACCCACTTTAGTACACAAGGTTAACCCAGCTAATCTCTTGGGGTCCCTTCTACTGCCAGTGCTATTGCTAGGGGAACTAGGAGGTTTAGCAGTATTGGTGCTAGACTTAGAGCAATCGGCATCCTTTGCCCTTTTATCTTTTTCCTTACACAAATAGCACCAAGGTTTCTTGTTAGGGTAGGAAGAGGAATGGGACCTAACCCCTGAGAAAGATTTTTGAGGACCTTCAGAAGACTCTTTTCTTTAGATTTCTCCCCACCTTTCTCTTAGGCCTTAGAATAATCTTGCTTCTTCTGGTCAGCACCACCATGAGACTTTTGTTGCACTCTGGTACGGACCCACTAGGCTGCCTTCTTTCCCAATACTTGGGGAGAGGTCAAATCCGAGTCCACCATGTACTGGTGCAGTTGCTGATTTTGACAGTTGTTAAAGATGTGCTTTCTCACAAGTAAATTGTACAGTCCCTCACAATATATGCGTCTGGTACTTTTCCAGTAAAGTTGCTACATAATCGAAATGACCAAAGGCACATTGTGCAATGTGATATGCAAGTGTACGTGCTGAAGCGAGCATCTCTCCTTGGCACATATCTTGTTTTTGAGCAAGCCTTGCGTTACTGAAGCTGTCCCTTAAATAGAAGAAGCGGTGCCCGTGTACAGTATTCGTCATGCTAACTTAACAGGGCCTAGAAGCTTACTGCATTTGGTATCAAAAGAGAATGGTGGCTTCTACAATGCACATGGCACAAAGAGCATCCAGTTTATTCTTCCTTTTTTGTCCCATCTTTGTTTGCTTGGTGCATGAAGATATAAGATTCAAAAACATGTTTTTTTCACATTTGGTCTAATCACTTTGTGAATGTAAATAACAATCGAAGCATACTTGCAAACTGTGACTACATGCCTGCCTTCATCAATGTTTCACTGCAAAACTATGCGATTGTATTCTTTTAACGGAGTGTATGGTACCCAGACAATGATTGATTTGTATCGGGACACTGGAAAGTCCAAAAGGTTGTCCCTGTCCCCCCCAGACATTTCGTGTCTCCTTCGCCCCTGTAGAAGGCTCCCATAAATTGTACCGATCGTGACATTTCGTTTCATAAACTATTTGAACAATATCCCTCAAATCCTACTCCAAAGCAGTCGTTACCGCAATACACCCAGTGAAAGCATTCACAGCAAATTCCACAAGGGGTTGACAAGCACATTAGCAACATCTATCATGCACCTCGGAAATTAGTTCTACACAGTTGAAACGGTCTTGGCGTACCACAAACAATCAAATGCCACACAAGCCACTGAAAAATACACCATGGACTTTAAAATCATACACCTCTTCACTACATTGAGTGAGAACAGCAGTAATGCAGACTTGGTAGGATCTCCTAATCAAATAGGGGAGAGAGAAGGGAGGATCCATTCGGCTTCCATTCAGTTAGCAAGTAATCAAGGGAGAATGGATCACTTGTCCTGTTTTTACCAGGGTCTAGGGTTCTTGCCGTCTAAAAAAACCCTCATTCACGTATTACTCGTAATAGCGGTATATCTTGGTTGTCCGCTTTTATTTTCTACGTGAAAAGCATCATCATTGGGTCTTATCTGTGCTTTTTGATATGCAAGTTTGTTTTTTAATAGCATATGGTTTGCAAACAATTTATTTAAGGAAAGGAGTATTTAGAATGTAGTTTCTCACCGCGTTTTTGAAGTACGTATGGGCATTTTTAAAGTTTTGCTTTTAGCCCCAGCACTTCATGTTTTACAAATTAAGCACTGGATGTAGGCCTTTATTTGGGACTTATGTGGCTACAGAGTGCTGCAGAGTAGAACGTGGAAGTTGCTGCTTTGCTTTTAGCTCTGGCACTTCATGTTTTACAAATTAAGCACTGGGTGTAGGCCTTTATTTGGGACCTATGTGGCTGCAAAGTGCTGGAGAGTAAAATGTGGCATTTGCTGCTTGTTTGATTTTTAATATGCAAGTCTGAATATTTAATTGCAAATAGTTTGAGGGAATAAGTATTTAGTCTACTTTGTCATTGAATTTTTTTTAAGTTCAAAAGATTTTATTAATAAGAGGTCCAAGACATGACAACATGTTACATCATATAAAATGCATATCATACGTAAGAGAAGTTACATTGTAGTTAATGAATTGGGTTAAGAATTAAGATAAAAGAAAAAGATTGTTAAAAGCAATAACAAATGCTTAAATATCAAATGATTTAGGAACAAATAAGGGTGTTCAAGGAGGTTTTAAAACTTCTTGTTGAATAGGGTGCAGTTGAAAAGAGCGCCTAGCACATACATCTAAATAATTTGTAATAGTCTTTCCAATTTGCTGTGATTTGCTGAAATGCAACTGCCAGTAGTAGATCAACAATTTTAACGTTAAGCATAATATTTTCCCAGCAAGATGCCAAGCTACCTAGAAAAACATGAATATAAGAAAAAGGAAATACAGTGCCAAAAATCAAATTAATTTGAGACCAAACTTGTTTCCAAAAATTAAGTACAAGAGGATAAGAAAATAACATATGGAATAAATCAGCCTTTGGGGAAGAACAAGTCCAACAAATATTGGGTACAGTGGTGTAAGTCTTGCTTAAAGCAATTGGTGACAATAAAAGTCTGTTGTAAACAAAAAATAATGTTTGCGTAGTGTTTGCAGCTCTGGAAGACTTACGAATCTTGGTCCATACCTTATCCCATAAAGGCACTGACCAAGAGACTGTCAAGTCTCGTTCCCAGGCCTCTTCAACTTTAGATTTCTGTCGAACCTTGCCCATATCATGTAAAAAATGATATAATGTGGAGGCTTTGGGTGTGGTCATTAACAGGGTTCGTAAATGTGAGGAGGAGGTTGGGATAATTGAAGCACTAGTTGTTGCTGCCAATTGGGCGTATACATCCAACACAGCTTTTTTAAGTATAAGATATTTGTGTATAAATGAAGCAGGTAAGTTAAATGAGTGACTAAGTGAGGAAAAAGGCAAATAATTTGAGTGTGAGAATAGCTGATGTATCCATATTAGACCTTTCCGGTGCCAGGACTTCCAAAAAAATGGTTTATTCCGAATAAGTAAACTTTTGTTGTGCCATATTGTAGAACTAAGAAAAGATTCAGTGGAATTATGGGGGAAGGGGAATATAGGCAAAAGAAGCTTAGAGGTCAATTTAATAATAGGAGTGGATAAAGTTTGCGGTTTACGTGAGAATAAAAGATATTCATCAAAGGAGAAGGGGAATAAAAAAAGACGCTCAGTTGTGGTCCATAGAGGGCAACTCTCTGTAGGATTATTCAGCCACAAAGAAGCCTGGCGTAAGAGGAATGTCTTATGGTAAGTCGGGAAATCAGGAAAATTGACTCCTCCTTCAGTTTTGGGGCGACTTAACCTAAGTAAAGACATTCGAGGTTTCTTCTTGTTCCAAAGGAAAGAAGAGAGAGTAGAGTTTATCTTCTTAAAAAACTTTACTGGAATGAGAACTGGGATGTTAGAGATAGTATATAAAATTATAGGTGATAGCATCATTTTAATAGCGTCTAGTCGGCCCCACCAAGATAAATAAAGGGGGTGCCATCTGGCAGTTAGATCCGATACCTTTTGTATACATTTGTTCATGCACAATGATACTGTATCTGAGAATGAAGATGTGACAAATAAACCTAAATATTTAATGTGGTGGGAACTCCAAGTAAAATTGGAGGACGCAAAATCAGACTTAAAGGTATATTTTGTTAAAGGCAAAATCTCACACTTGTCGTTGTTCAGTTTGTAACCTGAAATATTGGAATAGGCTTGTACTTCCGCTAGGAAGGCAGGAATGGAGACCAGTAGTAGAAACATGAAGAGTAGAATATCATCTGCATAGGCTGCAAGTTTAATATGAGAGTGAAGTGTTTTAAAGCCAGTAAATTTGGATTCTGACGTAATTTTGATATGAATGGTTCCAAAGCCAAATTAAAGAGGAAGGGTGAAAGAGGGCAACCTTGACGCACTCCTCTCCCTAAATCAAAAAATGGGGATATCAATCCATTGGCACAAACAGCCGCTCTAGGGTTAGAGTAAAGAAGAGAAATCAAGGAGATAAATTTGGAACCAAAGCCAAACCATATAAGAGTGTAAAACAAATATGTCCATTCAACCCTGTCAAACGCCTTTTCGGCGTTCAACGCTATTGCGGCGAGGGAGTCTTTAACATGTGAGGATTTCGACAGGACGTTAAACAAGAGTCGTGTATTATCAGTTATATGTCGGTTTTTGACAAATCCAGATTGCTCTATCCCTAACAGATCTGGTAGATATGAATCCAATCGTAGGGCAAGTGCCTTAGAAAATATTTTATAATCAATATTTACCAAAGATATAGGCCTATAATTCTTACAATGATTGGAGTCTTTACCTTCTTCTGGAATAAGACAAATATGAGCATCTAAGAAAGAGCCAGAGGAGTATCCTGACGTGCTAAAATTTTTTATTAGCGAATGTAATTTAGGCAATAAGGGTTTAGGAAAGTGTGAGTAAAATTCAACAGTGAAACCATCGGGTCCAGGGGCTTTGTCACATTTGAGGGATTGAAGGGCACTCAACAACTCTCGTTGCGACAAATCTGATTCTAAGAAAGCTAAATCAGGAGGAGCACCCTGAGGCTTTTGAATGGTAGAAAAAAATGTGATAGGGCATGTTCAGTAGGTTGTGTTTCAGAAGCATATAGGGCCTCATTTATGAAAAGTGACGCATCACTGCGTGAAAACAGTGATGCGCCACTTTTCACTGCGCCCTCCCTGCGACTCCAGTGATGCGTCATATTTACAGTATGACGCATCATGTCGCAAGGAGTCACAGATACGTCAGTATTTCTGACGTATCTGTAGGCGCAAAAGTGACGCATCGCTGGAGTGTGTCACAAAAGTGACGCAACCCCAGCAATGTGTCCTTTCACATGGGGCAAACCCCATGTGAAAGGGCCTGCGTCAGTCTTACGCCTGCTGTGAGGCAGGCGCAAGAAATTGACGCATTTGCACACTAGAAGTGGCGCAGTGAAATCTCGTAGATTTCACTGCGTCACTTCTACGACCCTTTTTTGCGTCAAAACGCCCCCCTTGCATACATTATACCTGGCGCAGGTATAATGTGGCGCAGGGGTTTACAAAGTGACGCATCTACCTAGATGCGTCACTTTGTAAATATGGCGCAACATGGCGCATGTTTTATGCCACTGGTGCGTCACAAAAAGTGACGCACCTGCGGCGCAAAAGTGACGCAGGGGCTCATAAATGAGCCCCATAATGTTTTGTAAAAAAGAGAAAATTCCTGTAAAATGTCTTCGTCCTTAAACTTTAGAACCGAATTAACATCATAAATGGATTCAATGTTCAATTTGTTATGCTTAACTTTCAAGTAATTAGCCAACATTTTCCCAGCTTTATTCTTTCCACCATAAAATTTAGTACTGGATTTTAGCAAATATAAAGAGGCGTCTTCCGTGGATTTTTTATTAAATTGCATTTTGGCTTTGATAAGAGCAGCTAAGCTCTCTTCTGTGTGCGAAGTATAATAAGAGTGCTCCAGTCTCTTAATGTCTTGAAGGAGAGCCATAGTCTGTTTACGAGCGACTCTAGGTTTCCTAGCAACATAGGAAAGTATAAAATCCCTAGCCGAGGCTTTAAAAGCATCCCATAAAGTAGGAAAGGGCATGGAATCAGTTTGGTTTATCATATAAAATTCCTCAAAGAAGGCATTAAAGGAATCAGTAAATTTTTGGTCTAGAAGAAGGGAATTATTAAATCGCCATCTCCTGGGACCTGTAATTCTAGGCAGGATGTCAAGTCCAACAGAAACTGGGGCATGGTCTGACAGCAGAATGGGACCAATTTAGTGGTTTGCGAGATATTGTGGGAAACAAAAATGTAATCGATTCTGGATTGGGATTGGTGGGATGGGGAATAAAAAGTAAATTCCCTGGTGATTGGGTTGCAAAGTCGGCAAGCATCCAGGAGCTTATGTTGAGTTATGGTATGAACAAAGGACCTGTGAGGTTTATTTGGTGAAAAGGGAATCTTAGAATTCCTATCAATGAATGGACCAAAAACCTGATTGCAATCGCCAGCTAAAATGAAGTTATCACTAATGCATTTAGAGATAAGTTTGGCGAGTATGGGCCAGAAGGATGGTTCTCCACAAGTAGGGGCATAGACATTTAAAAGAGAGACTGAAACACCCTTTAAATACACCTTAACAAACACCCATCTACCAGAAGTATCCGACTCTTGGGATAAAAGTGAGAATGAGAGAGATTTTCGACAGAGTATCACTACTCCATTACGTTTACCATCGCCTGGGGAGAAGAAAACCTCTCCTACCCAACCCCTCTTTAACTTTATGGATTCGACCTCCGAGAGATGAGTTTCCTGTAAAAAGGCGATATCAGCATTCAATTTAGCTATGTGAGTCAAAACTCGTTGTCTTTTAATGGGAGAATTCAAACCCCTAACCTTCCAGGTTATCACATTTAACGGCATAGATTGATGACAATTGGTTGAGCAAAAGAAATAAAAGAAAAGCCCAATTCAGAAAAAGAAAAATTTTAAATATGAAGAATAAACAAAATTACTGTTAATATAATTCCAAAAGAGGAAAAGACACAAGAGCTATGTAACAAGAACGAAGAAAAAAGTAGTAAATTGAGAAATGAATACGTCATATGTATAATAGAAAAGGTGAATATTGTAACTTCAAATGAACAAGAGTGAAGGAAAATGATGAAAAGCGGACATACAAGGACAAGTTTAAGAGAGAAGTAGAAGTAAGAAAAAGTATGAAGAGTGTCAGAAAGGCAAATGTAGATAAAATAGAGAAGAGACTGAACAAATACGAGAAATAGGACACCAAAAACAAAAGACAAAACAAAAAACATACCCATGTAGGGAGGATGTGGATGGGGGGGAAGGTGAGGCCACATGGACAGACGGGACATCCGAGCACGGACACACGGGAAACCAGGAAGAAACCACGCCATGAACTTAGAAGATCTGTGGAAGCAAGAAGCAATAATTAAACAGAAAAATAGCAAGACACAGAAGAAAATAAAAATAAAAATAAAACACATCCTAAGCCAAAACAGAACAATAACTGAGTTAAATCCATTAACAACCATTGCAAGGGAAATAAGCTGTGTTAAGAAAATATAAAACTTATGCAGAACTCTAGAAAAGAGAGAACAACGTTAAGTAGTAACAAAACATTAAGTATTGAATGATGAGGAGGAAGCAGAGGAATCCATGTTGACCGGCCTGCAGGAGTTAATGAAGCTCTGCAGTCTCACCGGGTCATCATAAGTAGTAGTTTTGTGGTTGTAGGTGACCTTGAAGCGACAAGGATGAAAAAGCCCATAACGAGCTCCCAGTGAGTGAAGATCAGATCATATATTGAGGAATACTTTACGTCTGTTAGCAGTAGCCTTAGCATAATCCTGAGCAAAAAATATATTAGAACCAGACTATATGATTTTCGGAATAGATTTAGCCGCTGATAAAACTTCCCTCCTGTGCCAGCTGCCTCCCGGACCCTTTCAGCGATCCTCTCCTTGGCCTTCCTGAGGTCATACCACCTCTTTTTTAAATCGTCTATGCTGCGGGGCGTCACTCCCACCGCATTGACCCTCTCTCTGATGCGCAGCCATATGCGTCGCTTTTCAGCCTCTGGCACCTTTAGGGACAGCTTCCTGAACAGCCGATCATGTTTGCTGCTCACCCCCCTCGATCAGGTGCTCCAGTTCCCGGTCGGAGAACTTGCCGCTCGGTATCACTGCAGGTGGACCTGGGCCATTATTGTGGTGACGTTGCGAAGGCCCTAGGCCAGGTGACCACTGCAGTGGAATACTTGCAGAGCGGTACTTTCAGTGGTAGCGCATTGGGAGGGGAGGACAGCGGGGAGGCTGCCTCAAGTGTGAGCAGTGTATCCGTGGCGGAGGCCAGCACCAGGAGGCGTAGTTTGCGCAGCTCCACAGCCACAGGGACAGGCTGTGGTGAGGTGGAGGAGACAACTGAAAGGAGGCTGGGCATTCATGGCAAGCGCCACTAGACATACTGTAAGCCATCCATGACCATGGTGGGGTAACCAGGGTCCTCTCCTATTTGACACTTTTACACTCGTGACTACAACGGGCATGTTTAGTTACTCTTGTTTTGGGGAGCTCTTATTTTCTTTCATGTGTGCCCGCACATACCTCAGTGCTCCTGTGCATTAAACAGTAGCACCACAAATGAAATCGTCACGGTTCGTTCTTACCTGGATCAGAAATGATGTTGCGTGATGTATGTCCGCCTCCTTTGGCCCTCAGCTGTGTTAGGGACGTGTGCCTGTCGGTGTTGTGCGGGTGGTTGGTCATCCCGGTAGTCGTCATTCCTGTCCACCTCTATGGGTATCCCCCTTCTGGTTGCGATGTTGTGCAGCATGGCACATACAGCTACAATCCTGCAGCAGGTGTCTGGTTTGTATTGCAAGGCACCACCAGTCTTATGTAAGATTCTAAAGCGACTCTTCAGAATCCCAAAGGTCCTCTCAATGACATTCCTGGTGCTTATGTGCCCCGCGTTGTATCGTTGCACCTGTGGTGTTGCTGGATTGATGTAGGGGGTGAGTATTTATTCCCGCAGGGAGTATGCACTGTCACCTACAAGATGAAAGCAAAGGCTTAGCAACGGTGATGAATATACATGTGTGGTGCTCATGTTTGGAAGAGGAATGTGTACGTACCAAGCAGGAGTCCCTCTCCAAATTCTCCATTGAGTAGGCGCCTGTTGATGCCACTGTGTCTGAATATGTAGGAGTCGTGTGTGCTCCCCGGAAATTGTGCTACTAGGTCCGTGATGATGTGCTTGGCATCGCACACAACCTGCACGTTGATAGAGTGGTAGGACTTCCGGTTACGGAATATGTACTCATTGGCAGAGGGTGGACAGATGGGGACATGCGTGCAGTCGATGCATCCTATGACATGGGGGAATTGGGCCTCCTGGTAGAATGCCTGTTTGTTGCGGTCCAACTGCAGTGGGGTTGTGGGGAAGCTGATGTGGGTGTGCATCATTGTCAGCATGGCATCAATGAATTTGTGGAAGAAGCGTGAGAGTGCGCTTTGCGATACGCCTCCCGCTACGGCGATGACCCCCTGGAAACTTCCAGAGGCCAGTAGGTGCAGGCTGCATAGGACCTGGACGTGCGCAGGAATTGCATTGGTCCGATGTGTCTGGTGTGCAGTAGTGGTTCGAGGTCTGCAATTAGGCGCATGATCATGGCACGATTCAGTCGATACTTGTCGTACACCTCATCCTCATTCTGTCCTAGCAATGTGATGTGCACTCTGAAGACTCTCTCCTGGACCCTTCTCCTGCGCTGTCCTGCTGCATTGATTCGCATCCTCCTTGCAAGCACGTAGAGGGCTGCCATTTTGTGCAAGCCAACAGGGTCTCCTGGGCCAATTTGAATGACTTACTGATTGGTACCATCTGTGGCACATGTATATTTTTTTTCATAGAATTTTTTTTTTAATTTAACTTTACCTCCAGGTTCTTATTCCCCTTAATCTGCTCATGCTTAAATAGCGATTTTTGGGATTTTCGGTATTTGCGATTTTTGATGCATTGAGTAGCGATTCGTTATTAGCCATTGGCACTTGCCGGGAGCTAATAGTGATTTCGGTGATTGCGAGTTCGGTATTTTGCGATTATTTATTTTTGCGGGTTGGTTATTAGCGATTCTTTATTTTTGCGGGTACTCATTTTGCGATTCTTTATTTTATCCCGATTTGTGTTGATGCATTGGGATTCGGTTTTTGACACTCGCTAACGGCTGATTTAACCGATTCGGTATTTTACCGACTGGATTTTTCCTTGATGCATGTGCCAGTTGGTCGTTGCGATGGTGAAAGATTGGAAGCTACTCGTCCCAATCTGTGTGCTCGTTGGATATTGAGAACAGTGCTCTCTGGCAAGTGAAGCAGCTTAGGCAGAAAAGATCTGAAAAAGGAAATAGCGTCTGATCCTTCAAGTCCTTCTTCCAGGCCGTAGATGCGGAGACTGTTTCGTCGATTACGATTTTCAAGGTCCTCGACTTGACGCTGAAGCACTGAAACTTGGGAATGAATTTGCGAGACACTTGCACACGAAACCTTGAGTGAGGAGATACTCTGCTCGACTGTTGAAACTCTGGTGTCTAACTGGGACCAATTATCTGTGAGGACTTGAAGCTTAACATTAGTCTCTTCTATAAAAGGACGGAGAGCTCTAATTTCTTCCAACAGGAGCTCCATAGAGACTGGTGAGGCAGATTTGGGTGGAGAAGGGGGATCTTTTTTCAGTCGTTTTGTAATGGATTTCCCTTAAGCTGCAGGAGGCTCCATCTTAGACTCAGATGATTGCTGCAAAGACGGTAAAGAATCCTCGAATTTGGAAAACTCTGCAAAGATTCTTGAATTTTTAACAAAAGTTTGCTGCAATTTTGAAGAAGTCTTGGTTCTACCCATCAAAGATATAAAAAATTGAAAAACAGATGATGAGAAGCCAGGGAAACTATATTTGAGATGCGATCAAGAAAATAAAGTCGCACAAATGACTAATAGAGCTTTGTATCCCTATGAGCAGGTTATGCAGGAGTCATAGGCACATGAAAGTCAATGGCGCTCAAAAACATGAGGAGATTAAAAAAGGATTGCGCCAAATGGTTCTCCAATACATGTCACCAAAAAAATGCAATATTATTTATGAAACTCCAAGTTAAAATGCCCTGCAAAATAGCTGCCGATAGCTCCTTTCCTCAATTAAGGGAGGTTCATGCAAATGAAAAACATGCGAAAAACCAATACCTCTGTGACTCCCGCAGGACATTCAATCACGTGTCATTATTAAACAAGAGGAGGGTTAGGCATAGCCTTGAAAAAAAATAACGGAGTTTATGGTAGAATGCATTAATGCATCAGGTAAAACCAAATGAAAAATAAAAGCTGCAAAATTATTTGTATCTCTCCTCAGAATTCAGTGTCAGAAAATGGCTGCCAATAAGTCCTTTCCACAGATATGAGGATTTCACACCCAGAAAGCAGCAAGTAGCGAAGGCAGAAGTAGCAAAGCTCATAATAATACCCCAAAATCTCTGTTAAATGACAAAACAGAGCAGCCAGCGCATGCTGAAGGGCGTCATGGTCCAGGAGCTCCGTACGCGGCGAGAAAGAAAATGGCGGCCTCTACGGAGCTCTGATTCAAGAGAGAACTTGTGAGGCGAGGAAATGCTTTTTCAGCGAGCGCGCACTGATGAAAAAGCGCGCATCGCTGACCACATACCTTCAAGTAGCCACAGCGTCGAGGAGCTTCATGTGGAGCGTCTAACAGCGCGGTTTCGCCGAGGTGGGTCCTGGAGCCTCACACGGACACCGCCATGTTCCGCGGGCGCCAAGCCACGCCCCCCCTTGTCATTGAATTTTTGACGGCTTTTTTTGGTCATTTTTAAAGTTTTGCTTTTAGCCCCAGCACTAGTTTTACAAATGAAGCAGTGGGTGTAGGCTTTTATTTAGGACTTATATGGCTGCAGAGTGCTAGAGCTTGGAACTTGCTGATTGTTTGTTATTTAATAGACAAGTCCGGTTTGGTACTTTTCTCTTAATCTGCATTTACACTTATTGTGTTTGTATCAAGGGGTGCATGCTTTTCTAAGTCAAAAGAGGTAGTGTTAAGGTGTTCCTTTGTTCTCCTAGCTGTTTCTGTCCACTACTATTGTTGACAACATCCCTGCCTTCCTGGGCCTTGTGGCCCAAGCTTGTCTTGCAGAGGGCAAAGTGAATAGCTCCAGCCAGGGATGCGTATTGTCCTCTGGAGAGAATATGCGATGTTACAGCGCATGCTGTACAACGCATGCGATTACATTGCAGTTGTTACAACGACCGCGTTGTTGCAACGTATACCATTAAATCGCAAGTTGTTTCTACGACTTGATGTAGGGGGTCGCTGGACTTAGGAATAGTATAATTTACTATTCCAACTCCAGCCTGTTCAACAGTAAGGAAGGTGTTGGAATAGTAAATTACACTAATCCTTAGTTTAGAGCGCCCCCTACAGCAAGTCATAGAAACGACTTGCGTTGTAATGGTTAGTATTGTAACAACGTGGTCGTTGTAACAACCGCGTTGTAATCGCATGAATTGTACCGCATGCGATGCAAATACTGTTTCTCTCTGGAGATGAGATAAGTGGCAGAACTGGGTCTGCACCAGTTTTAGCTTAAGCACCACAAAGTACATTTTTATAAAGTTACTTTTCCAGTGAAATTAGAAAACAGTGATTTCACCATAAAATCAGATTTTGAAAACTCAGTGAAAAACAACTTTGATTAATTTGGCTATAATTTCCATAGGCATAGATAGAAATTAAGAGATTTAAATTTACTTAGGCCTGTTCCTGGAGAATGTACTTTAAACCTACAAAGTTAAAAAAGATTTTGGGTTTTTAGTCACTGTGAGAGCACACTTGCGCTAATATAGTTGTGTTACTTTTTCATATAATAGGTATCCTGCCCTGTAGTCTTCCAACGCACACTTGTTATTAATTTTTATTGAGATTTTTACAGAGAAAGACAACAGAAAAAAAAAACAACTGTGGAAAGACTGGCCAATCACCTCATAAAAGTGATCCCAAAACTGGTACAGTCGGATCAATCAGGCTAAATGCCCCATTGTAGCACTGCATTAAACCTAAGACACCTTCATAATATGCTGATCATGGTCCCCCAACTGCAAGAGCGGGCTCTAGTACTTTCACTGGATGCCCAATTGGCATTCGATTCAGTAGCATAGGCATACCTATTCGAGGTCCTGGTTAGGATGGGCTTCAGACCAGGTTACATTGAAGAGATGCACCTTCTATACAGTGATCCACTTGCACAGCCGAGAGAAAATAGGGGAACGTCCTGAGTTTTCCAAATACAGCAGGGCATGTGCCAGGGCTGCCCATCCCCCCTTTAATATTGACACTGGCACTGGGACCACTGGTGGCCTGGGTAGGGCAGGATCCATTGGTCCCTGGCTTATGGTGGTCCGAACAATGGAAGGACCGTATCTCTCTACAAGGAAGACATCCTATTGTATGTTACAGATCCAGAGCTCACATTGGCTAGGCTAAAAGAGATATTTTATATTTTTAGGCACTGCTCTGGATACACAATAAATTGGCAAAAATCCCAAGTCTACACCCCGCGAGGAGAGCCACCACAACTACCACCCGATTGCAATGCGGTGCTGGTTGCTAAAGGCTTTCGCTATCTCTGGCTGTTTATTACAATAAATTGAGCATCATTCTTCGAGAAATACCCGCTGCTGCCTGTGGAAAGACTGAAAAGAGAAGTCATTGGAGATCCCTTCCACTCACACATCTGGACCAAGCAACACTCTTTAAAATGATGTTTTTGCCCTGTTTTCTATATATATTCTAAAATACACCATACCCAGTTCAAAGATTATATTTTCAAGCCATAGAGAGTGAGATAGGATCTCTACTTTGGGCTGGTACCATGGCGAAATGGCTCTGCCAGACATTCAGAAGTATTATTGGGCAGCCCAGATGTCCATTATCAATGGTTGGGCCTTTGGACTTCCCGTAGAACCAACATACTGGATAGATAAACTAGTGCTACAGCCAAAGGGCTACCTTGAGGCACTATATGGACCCTGCACACGCTTGAAACTCACGGCCCCAAGGGCAATAGTAGAGCACATTTGGCATACAGTCACACAGATACTGGGTTGGAGGGGGAAGATCACACAGGCCACACCTCTCTGGGACACAGCAGAGCTAGGAACACTGAGGTACCAGGTTTTGATATGTGGGACTTGATTGGCATCTCTAGAGTAGGAGATCAATGACAACAGGGTGACATTGTCTGCTTTGCAGAATTACAGCAAGAATACCAGCTGACACCTACTGAGATATTTTGCTTTCTACAAGTCAGGCATGCACTCATGGTGGCACTATCAAAGGTCATGGCACCGCCAGACTCCTCACCACTTGATTACAGATTACTTGATGAACACATGCCACAAAGAGCCATATCACTGACATACAAAAAATATTACATAACATGCCTGAAACGCTGACATGATTGAGAGCACATTGGGACCATTATCTAGGTGACCTTAAGGATGATGACTGGCATGAGGTCACGGTCCCCCCAGGGAAGTAGCCATACATTTAGGTTTTTGACTTGTGCAGTTAAAAATCCTCCATTGTTCATACTATTCCCCAACCAATTTATTCAAGATGGGTAAAACCACAAATGCCAGTTGGACACAGGGTTGTGGCCAGGAGGGTACCTTCAACCACATGATTTGGGAATGTTCCAAATAAAGAAAATTCTAGGAGGCGATGATCAAGTGTCTGAACAGTATGTTTGGGCCAGCCCACACTCAGACAGCGAAATGGTGCCTCTTGAATGTACAGGAGGGAAAAGACTGCTAAAGTAAAAAACATAGCCAGATTTTGGGGATCAGAACAAGTGCCCTTATTGGACAACTGGAAAAGGTACATGGATTGGTGCATGTTGGCTGAAAAGGTGGTCTAGGAGGGCCAGGGCTACCCACAAAAATGGAACAAGATTTGGGGACACTGGTATGACTATAGAGGGAACAGTTGTGATGCACAAAACACAGCAGCCACAGGTGATCTGTGAGGCGTGTGACACCTCCTGTGCAATGATGGGATTCACATGAAATGAGGGAAGTTCGAGGGGGAGAAGAGGTTTCCAACTAGACTAGACCAATATGTGATTCTTGACAGTGCTCTAATTTGCAACGTTTTTGTTATTTTTTTGCTGAACTTCGTAAACATATTTATAAAAAAAATGCCAATCAGTGTTCTTTCCCCAAAACTAAACCCAATTGGCATCTCTGCCCACAGGCCAGCCCCTGGTAAATGGTATCACAGGTACCCATGGCACTTTGACCTGAGAAGGCCTCTAAGGTCTGCAGCACTTATTGTGCCACCCTTAGAGGCCCTGTACCTTTACACACACACACTGCCTTTGCAGGTTGCGTGTTTTGGTGCAGAACAAAGTGAAGAGTTGACATGGCACACATGTCTGTGTACCATGCCTACAACCCACTGCTCTGGCATAGATCAGTTACCCCTCTATCTGGGTGCACTATACCAGTGGTGATGGTACAGGTGCATGAGCCCTGTACCCCTACAGTGTCTAAGTCCATTCTTAGACATTGAAAGTGCAGTGCTGCCATTAAGAGTATATGGTGCTGGGAGTTTGTCATTACAAACTCCACAGCACCATAATGGCTACACTGAAAACCTTTCGGTTTGTTACACTGGCGTAGCTAGGGGGGGGCGGTCCGCCCCAGGCGGCACAATTTTGAGGGCGGCCGCGCGGCGCTGGTGGGCCATTGCGGCCGCGGAGGCCTCTATCATTTATTTGGGGACATTGTGTCCCCAAATAAATTATAAAGGCCACCGCGGCCGCAACGGGCTACCAGGGCCGCGCGCGCGGCCCAGTTTGAAAGTGCGCACTGACCGCTGTTTATTAAACTGCTCGTGCGCCAGCGGCACTGGCAGTCAAAGTGCTTTCCAAAATCGCGGCTACGACGTCCCGCGTTTCTATTAGCTCAGCTATAGACCTCTAGTCGTTACTATTGGTCCGTCCTAGCCTCCAGGGCCGTCAATCAATCTTGTAGCGCGCGAGCGCTACCAATGACGGCCCTGGCGACATTAAAAAAATGATTTATTATGGCCAGCCCTGCCCTCGCGATGAGAACGACGTAGCAGTGACGCGCTACGCGCTCTCGCGCTCATTCTGGCCGGGGGCTGGGGGCCTGGGGCAGTCTGTGGCAGTGCTGATCTCTGGCCAATTTGTTGGCTCTGTAGACTGGTCTGGCTGCTGAAGTTCGAACCAACTCCCCCCCCCCCCCCTCTGCCTGCCATAGAGACTCTGGAGCGAGTCACGAGTGAGGTAAGAGAATAGTTTTGGGGATACTTAGTGAGTGGCAGAGTGGCAGCATAGCTGCCAACAGGGCTTTAAGTGGGATGAAAAAACTGGGGGGTCTCTCAAAGGGGGGTGGCCGATTTAATTAAGGGCGAGGCTTTAAAACACTTACCCTAAAAATCTGTGTTTAGTATAGTGTGCCGCCTGCCTTATATTTTGCTGTTTCTATCACTGCATCCAGCTATGTGATACAACAAGTAACATCATACCTACAACCAGGCCCGGTTCTAGAGGGTGGGCCAGGCCCACCCAAGGCCATTGTGAACTGGAAAATTAGCGTTTTTCATGATCATCCTAATGTCTCACAGTGTCTTGAAGCCCCATTGCGCCCTGCTGCTCTCTTTTTGAAATACAAGAGCAGCAACATTGTGGTATTGTCACCAGGGCTTTAAGTGGAAGCTTTTTCAATATTATATGTAACAAGCCATAGTTGCAGCTTATTTATCTTATGCAACTAATAACCATTGACAAAGCCAATAGTCCTGATTTGTTGTAGGCTAGAATAGTAGTATAGAAGGTTAATGTGCCTGCAAAGCACATCATGTAATATGCAGATGACAGATTTTTTTTTAATGTAGCTAGTTAAGGTTACTGCTTGAACACAGATCCTTTTGTTACTTGCAGTTTATACATAGTAAGCCTTTTAATATAGCACAGTAAGCTATTTAGGATATGTGACTGCTACAAATTTTAACCCTCACTGACTCATGCAACACATCTTGTACACTGATTTACACGCTTGCATGATTTATTTTCAATCTGCATGTTATGTAAATCGCTCTGACACTGCATTGGTATGTGTAGCGTTATAAAAGAAAGTAAAATAGTGCTATTAAAATTGTGTGTAAATACTGGCACCGACCAACACATCTGAGATACTTCCAGTTCTTGCACTTACATAAAGGGGCCTAACAAAGTCAAAAGCCTCAAGTACCTGTGAAGAAATAACCAGATATGTGCTTTTTTTGTTCCTCCATTGTATTTACATTTAAGTGTGAAGTTCCAGGCCACTCTATCAAAAGGAGGCCTAATGGCCCCTCAACTTGCCCTTTATCTTTGGTTCAGCTGGAGATAAATATGAAGAAAAAAAAAACCTCGCTGCCTGCACGTTGCTGCTGGGAATGAAAAGCAGACAATGTGCAGGTGCTGCTGAACGTGTCTAGGAGTCTGAAAATGACACCTGGACAAGTTCAGCATATTTCTGTGGGGCCGACTTCTTGGCAGGGTGGACAGCGTTCACCCTGTGAAAACAATAGGTGGACGCTGTGCACCCCGGAATTGTGCCCTGGTTGGTGTCTTTCAGTGGCTGCATGGTTGTTTCAGTCCGAGTCCTGGCGATTCACAAATAGAAACTTACCTAGACTTTTACTGGCACATCTACTAATGTAACAGACAGGCTAAAACCCTGAGTAGGAACCGAATGGCTATCTATACATCATCCTGAGCAGTAGTTAATGCAAAGTTAATTCACACAACCTTTTGGATTTTGGAGTGTATTTTTATCCAAGGTGAGGAGTTAGTCGACCGGTGGCTCTGACAATTTCTTTTGGTCATAGAAGTCAAGGTGTTTGAAAGAATGACAAGTTGGGATGTGTGCAAGCCTTGGTGTTCCGTACTTGACACATTATTATCATTTTACTGTTCTTGTAGACTTTTAACACTGTTGGTTACCATGAAAGTAATGTGAAAACAAAATCGCAGAAAAATGTAATGTTCCTTGTTTCTTCTGAATATTCATGGAGTGCCGCAGCGCCGGAGCAGTTTGTCCTGGGCCTTGGATAGAGTTGAACATGATCCCATGGCCCCTACAGCTGTGTTTAAGGATTGTGATGATAATGTCTCACCCCCTCCCTGTTTTTTAGCTTTGGACCCCCGGGCAGGCTGTGCACCATGTGTGTTCTGAGGCTACTATGAAGGAGAGATGCACTATTACAAGCTGGTTTTTGGTCCCAGGAGCACACGTCTTTTCATTCCCAGGGAGTTGGTTGCTGCTGCTTAGAAGTAATGACAGGGCGCTACCCCTGGTTGTTGCCTTTGGGCCACCAGAGTGGGCTTTGTATCCGGTCTGTGTTGGCAAGGTGGAGCTGATTGACCCCTTTGTGCTGCGTTTAGTTCTAAGGGCACACAGTGAGTCATTTCCTGTGAATAATTAATTTGCTGTTTTTGAAAGATAAAGAATTACAGGCTTCACCACTGTTAAGTTGGTTTTGGATCCCCAGAGCACATATTGTTTGTGCAGGTCCCCACTGCTTTAATGGGGGGACCATGATGTATGGTCATTTAATGTCAGCTGTAGATGATGGATCCCTGAACAGTGTCATGTATGTGCATGTTTGCATTGTGCTGAGGGGATTACCAGGTAATTGTTCATGTAGCTCTCAGATGGATGGCACATGTGGTTTTTCTGAGTCCCCAGATGGATCATGCAGTCTGTGTGTTGTCTTTTGTACTGCCAGTCGCCGGTATTCAACTGTGTAGCCTTGGACCGCGTCATGTATGTGCATGTAACTTGCATGATCGAGGTAACTATTAGCGGCGATACTACGTGTCTCTCGGACATCTTTCAAGTGCTCGCCGCCCTTTTCCCCCAGCACCCCCCCTCTCCAGGGGCGGCAATCTGAGGGGTAGCCCCGGGCGCCACAAGCTCTAGCTACGCCACTGGTTTGGTATCAAACTTCTCAGCACATTAAACCCACACTGATTCCAGTGTGGGATTTAATGAAAAATGCACACAGAGGGCATCTTAGAGATGCCCCCTGAAAACTAACCCATCTCTAGTGTCCCGACTGAGTGGCTGCTTAGGCTGCCATCAACAGACATGTTGCTGGACCCTTGGGTCGAAATCCGGCTGCTCTCGGGGGCCTGAAACAATGCACATCCTGGGACGAGGTCCCAAGTCTCCTCCTCCAGGATGGGCAGGATTCATGAAGGGGAAGCTTCAAAGGCATGTCGCCTTTGTGAGCTTCCCCAGACCACTCGCTGCTTTCAGCAACTAGTCCCGACTGGTTCTACTCCCCACTTTGGGTGGGAGAACCGGCGGGAAAAACAAGTGAGGGAGAGAGGTGTGCCCACCTCTGCTAACACCTCCCCTCAGGTGGGGGAGGCAAGGTGAAGCACAACTCCGAGTGCCCACCATCTTGAGGATGGGGGATCCAACCAACCAGGGATAGGCTCCTGCCTCCCTCCCACTGGAGGGTGGCACAATAGGGGTTGTACCCACCCCAGGGTAGGGACCCATTGGTCCATGCCCTCTACCTACCTGTAACGCCCCTAAATCTAGTATTTAGGGGGACACCCTGAACCTTGCTTCCTCAGATCCAGCCTGACAACAAGAAAAAAAAAAAAAGATGGACCGAACAGCCGTGCAGCCAGCTAGCAAGAGGAAGATGCCCACTGACTTGGCCCCAGCCCTGCCGGCCTGCCTCCCCTTGAACCTGCTCCTGCGAAATCCCGGTATGTCCTGCAGCCAGCAACCTCAAAAACCCCAGAGGACCTGCCTGCCTTCACTTCCAAAGACTGCTTCTCTCGTGAACACCGGATTTGTTCAACTGCAACCTCTGGCAGCAGCCGGGGACCGCGAATCTGCCCCACTCTGCACCCGCCGTCCACGCCCCGAGCTCGAGTGGGCAAACACCACGAGGAGGTCACCCCAGCGATCCTGAACCAAGATCCAGCAACCCCTGACCTGCCTCAAGCCTCCAGCCGACGCCTGCAGCCTAAATCCAGAAGGCCCCCCTGACCACGACCCGGAGCTGGTAAGAAGATCCGACCCCAATAGGCACCCCTGCATCAGACGCCCCACAGCCTTGTATGCCCAAACGAACGGTGCTTAAACAACCCCTAACTTCCCAACTTACCTCTCGAAGTGGTGGTTGAACCTAGAAGTCCTTTGTCTCCCTGCCTGCAGTGCATTTGCAAACCGGAGGTTCTCCATTGGAAACCACAGGGCGCCCGACGTCGTAACAGCACTCTGCACCCAGCCGCCTCAGTGCCGCTGAGGGTACACCTTTTGTGCTACCTTGTTTCCCCATTTGCCCTGAGATAAAGTCCAGGAACTTGGCTAACACAACCCAGTGGCCTGCTTGCCAGCAGCCACTAACCGGAGGCCCCCTATCCCCCGTTGGATAACATCGGGCTTCAACACTCTGCACCTAGCCTCCCTAGTGCCGCTGAGGGTGTAACAAGAGTTCATCACACACCCTGGAGGACCCCTGAGTCTAACCCCAGAACCTTAACTCCCACAGTCGATAACTTCAGTCAGTCAGTCAGTCAGTCAATTATCTTTATTCAATTATTAAAAATCATAAAAGATCGAGCAAAAATACATAACAACATTTCATCAGATCACTAAATTTACATACAATTATCACAAAAAGAAACATTAAATTTTTACAATAAAACATACATAAATATTTTAAAAGGGATAAAAAGAAGGGTTTGTTAAAAAAAGAGGAAATTCATTTTTCAGAGATAAAGTGCCTGTGCCTTATTTGAAACTTATTTAAACGTGCTCCTGCCACTAGAAAACTAGCGACAGAGAAGGCTACTTTTATATTAGGAAGAAGTTGCAAAAACAACAGGGCTGGTTTTACCTGAATAAAGCCCTGAGTACGTAAAATAGGGAGCAAGTATCTTATTCTAATCTCAGTATAATGACCGCAAAACATAATAAAATGCATCGTATCCTGAATTGAAAAACAATCGCAATCGCATGGTTCAGCGTCATCAGGTCTGGCCCAGTTTCCAAAATTACCCAATATAAAATGAATTAAGTCAAAACGAAATCTCGTTAAGAGAAAACGATGGTAAGGGTTTGTTACCCAAAGAAGGTATGGTTCCATTCCAGGAACAGAGGAAAGCAAATAGTGTTTCCTTACCATGGGTTTTTTTAGCTCTTGTGCTTCCCTTTCCCGGGCATATAGATTTACCAAAGTATTTTTAACTAATTTTAAATCTTCGTGAGTTATTTCATCTGGAGATGAGAAGAGCTCCGGACGGCCTGCTAAGGACAGCTGGGTTCTCACATATCTTACCCATGGGATTTTAAGTGCTCTATCCAGGGCTAAACAATCTTTTAAAATGATGTGATTTAATGTGAGCTCCTGGTTAAGCCAGGTTTTTAGCCAGCCAATCACTGGGGCTAATTTTAAAGTATCAGATATGTGGCCCAAGCCTACCTCTGTGTGTAATGCGAATGTCGGGGTTGATTGGGGAACAGAAAGGAGAGATCTTAAAAATTTATTTTCTACATTCTGTATTTTAGCGGAATTAATATATCCCCAAATGATAGAGCCATACTGGGCGACTGACAAGCATTTTGCTTTATAAACTTTAATTATGCTTTCCATAGGACGGGCGCCCAGTTTTTTGGCAAAACCCAACAATCCTGCGGTCGCTCTAGCAACAGCACTACTTTTAACCAGAAGCTGGGGACCCCAAGTGCCCTTTTCGTCAAAAGTCACACCTAAGTATGGGAAAGAAGGGACTCTCTTAACCTCCTTCCCCACGCAATAAAATGTTAGCATCTTTTTTTTTCTACCTGCGTGTCCAGCGATCATTACATGTGATTTTTCTGTATTAATTTTCATGTCCAAAGATGACATAAAAGCTCCAAAAGATAAAAGGAGTTTATTCAATGCAACTCCAGAACGTGCAAGAAGAACAGCATCGTCCGCGTACAGGAGGACAGGTATCTTTGTCTCCCCTGCACGCGGAATATCACTATGTGATGTTCGCATTACTGCCTCAAGGTCATTAATATATAAGGTGAAGAGGAGGGGGGCAAGTATGCACCCTTGCCTAACCCCCCTCTCAGACTTAAAGAGACAGGTGCATCTTCCTTCCCTAGTGACTCTAACTGAAGTCATGAGATCCTTATGTAGCTCAGCTAAGTAATCGACTAAAGGGGGGTCAAGGCCCATGCCCATAAGGATCCCCCACAGCTTTGACCTGTTGACCAGGTCAAAAGCTGAGGAGAGGTCCATAAAGGCCATGTACAGTGAACCACCCCTAGCGACTACATATTTGTTTATAATTAGCTCTAGGTTTAGGCACTGATCTAAAGTTCCTCTATTGGCTCTAAAGCCATATTGTGCATTAGATAAAATACCCTTACTTTCTAAAATCGTGGACAATCTACCTAAGAGGACTCTCCCCAGGATTTTAACACTCGAATCAATAAGAGAGATAGGCCTGTAACAGGCCGGGTCTGTCCTCTGTCCTTTCTTGAAGATTGGCACAATGGTCGAAATTGCCCAGCTGGGGGGGAAAATAAATTCCCTTTTAGCATTAAAAATATTAGTTAAAATTTTTGAGCTAAGTTCAGGAGCGCTCTTAAAGAAGTCCGCAGGGACCCCATCTGGCCCTGGTGCCTTTTTACAGAGTGTATCTTTAATTGCAAGTATCACCTCTTCCTGAGTAAAGGGAGGAATATGAGTCAATGATTTTAGTACTGGTGTTTCACAATCTATTGTGGTGTGAGTTTGACTATAAATATTACTAAAATGTGACACCCACTGTTCATCTGGGATAATACAGTCAGCTCTCTGATTATCTAGTCCCACAAAATATGGGTGATTTATGACTGCCCAAAATTTAGCACTATCTTTCTGTGTCTCGGGCAGTAACAAATCATTCCAAGCCTCATCTTTAATCTCAGATTTCCTCTTCCTAATAGCTAAATTATATTGTTTCCTCAATGATGCTATCAGTACTCTGTCTCTAGGTTTACACTTTAAGGCCTTAAGAAGGGCTGAATGGGCCCTAGAACAGTTTATATCAAACCATCTAGGGCCCGTTGGTTTACTAAACTTTGCCTTTACAGTCAAATCTAAGTTAACTTGATGACATATGACACTAAAGGCCTCAACCATTTTGGCACTCGGGTTTTTGTTATCTAAACAAATGGCAATTTCATCAACAACTTTGGCCATTGTTTCCTGTAAAAAGGATGTTGGGATAACTTGGTCCCATTTCAGCCTACGATTTTGATCTTTTAGCGCAAGACCTGTCGCACACAGTGTGTCAATCTTCCTATTTTCCAGGACTCCATATGCTAAAACCTCTAAAATCACAGGATTGTGATCGCTAAAAACAGAAGTTTCTACCATATAAGCAAATGTTTTAGGTAGAATACTTAAAGAAACAAAAATGTAATCAATAATTGTACCAGAATCATGACCCACATATGTTGGTAGCCTCAAGTCATTTGAGCAGGTACAAAATTCATAAAGGTTGAGGGTGGCCAAAAATGATTCCAAAATCTCTCCGCTTGGGGTGTGTTCAAAATGTGGAGATGAGGAATAAAAAGGAAGTATCTCAGTTTCCCTCTGACAACCTGCCAGGCAGGGATGAATGTTAAAATCTCCCATAAGGATTACCCCATACTCGTAATAACTATTCTCAATATGAGTAGATAAGAGATCCTCTAAGGATAACAAATGCTCGTTAGGAAATTGACTGGTCGAAGAATTATAAAAATTTACAAATAAAATGGGGTTACAGTTTGATAAAGTCAATTCAACCATTAAACAATTTTTGGATTTAGACTGAATATATCTAGGTTTACCTTTGACGTCAAGTGAAATATACACAGCTAACCCACCCCTTGCTCTTCCTACTTTACTGGGGACTGCAGGTACTGAAAAATGAGAGTAGCCATCTAGGGCCAAACACTCTAACGTATCCCAAGTTTCCTGAAAAGCAAGAATGTCATAACTCCTGATTTTGTCCAACCATATTTTGTCTTTAAATTTGGTTCTGAGCCCAGCAATGTTCCAGCTCATAATTCTACAGGCCCTGTTGCCTGCAGAGGACTGAGGTGATAAAACAGAAGCGGGATGTGGTCCCTCAACATCATTAGTTTGACTTGGCAAAAGTCAATCATTTTGATCCATAAAAGATAGTGGCGCAAAACGGTTAAACAGTTCTAAGGGTTGTGTAACAGGGTTAAACACGAAGGGTTGTTGTCGGTGGACTGGTGCATTATTCCTTATATCTTGACCCCATCTAGAGTGAAAATCCCAATTTGTATTCCATCCTAGAACAGGAGTCCTTGGGATTGATACGTTCTGCTGTTCCCCATAAAAGAATTTCAAAGTGAGGGGAACCACAGTGCCTTGTCTTCGTTGGGGGGGAAGGATGTTTGCAAGAATATTAGGAAGAACATGTTGATTTGAAAAGCTCACAGCCACACAGTCGCCTTTGAATTTTTTTGGCCGATTTCCCAGCCAAGAAACCCTAGTTGCTGATTTAATTACACTTGCGAGATGTTGCTGTCCTCCTGGAGCTAGCCGCATATTACTGGTTAGCCAATGTAGGGCTTTGCTACACAGTGAGTTAGAACTTTCCACCGTGCCTCTTTCTAATGGAGGGACATTTGCAAGGACTAACACCACGGGTGTGGCTTCAACAATAAATTGCAGGGGATCCGAGGTAGAAGTATGGGGTTGTAATTGTGTTTGCATGTGGGGAACATTCGCCGCGGGGGTTAGATTTGCTGGGGGGCACTGGAACGTAGAGCTCCCCACAACAGCGTTGGAAATCAATGTCGATGGGTTCTCCCCAGAAGGTTCTGTTCCCTCTCCAACACCCAAAGTAGTTCCTTCAACGGCTTCCCCAGGATTATTGCTCAAAAGAGTAACTAACGTGGTTAAATTTTCAATGCCACTTGCAACTGTGTTTTGATAACCACCCAGCTTCTTAACCTCTGCTTGTAATTTATCAATCTTGGATATGAGGGGTTTAACAATGGAGTTAATTTTAGTCTCAATAAAATCCGCGATTTTATCAAAAAGGGCTTCTTCAATAGAACAGATGGAAGGATCCTCAGCATGATTCATTTGTATACATTTTGAGGTATTTGCCCTCTTCCATTTAGCCCCAGAACGTAGACCACCCCGCTTTAGAGGGATCTTAGTGCATTGACGCTTGGGTCTAACTTCATGACCTATAGGAGTTTGGTCAAGAATAGGCACCTGGGACGTCTGAGACTGTGCGTCTTGATCAGAATCAATGTCATTCAAATCATTTACATTACCCTCAATAAACAAGTCTTCTAAAGCCGGGGTTACATTGTCCGAGATATCAGGTATGACTTGGGAAACAATATCAGCAGACGTGGTTGCGCTAAAAACATCTTGTGTATTAATTTCATCAGACGAAGTAGTAGCAAAAGTAGGTGGGGACAAGCAGAGCAAATCCGGTGATTGGCTCAGCCCCAAAGACTCCCTCCTTTGCGTATTAATCTTCTGTACAGTCTGAACCAAATAATTGTTCATCTTGTTGTGTTGGACTGCAACAACTTTTTTAGGCATGACTTATCATGTAACCGCAATTGGCGAAAACGCATAAACGTGAGGACTTCTATAGGCTCAACTTACTTGTACAATGATGTCAAATATGACTCCTGCAGCGTATATGGCCCTGCCCCTGCCTCCTCCTGCCGATGAGGGCCGTAGAGGGCCCGCCCTTTGCCCGGGCTTAGCCCGGCGCGTCCCGCGAAGCGGGTCTCCCCGGTCTTTTACGGCGTCACCTGGCGCTCACAGCGCGTCAGCTGTACGCGCCGCCGCTGGGGCTGCCGGGAGATGGAGTCCCGGGGCGGCGACGCAGTGAATATGCTCCTCTGCTGCTGGTAGGTCCCCAAAATGACTCCTGGCGGTGGCGGCGTAAAGCGGGTAATGTTTGCTGCTCTCCCACCCCGCTCCGCCGGTCTCCCCGGTCTTTTACGGCGTCACCCGGCGCTCACAGCGCGTCAGCTGTATGCGCCGCCGCTGGGGCTGCCGGGAGATGGAGTCCCGGGGCGGCGACGCAGTGAATATGCTCCTCTGCTGCTGGTAGGTCCCCAAAATGACTCCTGGCGGTGGCGGCGTAAAGCGGGTAATGTTTGCTGCTCTCCCCTGTGAACCGATAACCTGTTTTTCCTCCATAGGATAACATTGACAAATGTCTTCCAAAAAGTTTTTAAGTGTGGGGTTTTGAAATCTAAACATATTCTTTAAAAATCACACGAATAACCAGAACGTATTTACTCACCTGTTTGCAGGAAATGTCCCAGTGCTGAATCTAGGTATCTAGCACTGAGTTAGACAAGTAACGGAAAAAGTAACTTACCTATAATTTACTAAAAAAGCCTATTTATTTAAATGTACTGTATTTGCTAAGCATGACAACCTACTTCATCCCCTGTAAATCAAATAAAGTACAATTGCTATTGCATTTTCAAACTGTTCTACATTCAGCAACCTATTACTGTAAAGTATTTAATGCTTACCTGTGCCTGGCTTGCTTGGTTCTAAAAATAAAACAACAGTATATATTTATATAGAAAAACAATTGACCTAGAGTTCACCTCTTGAGTGCATGAATTCATTTGCTGCCTGAGTGTGTACATCAAATGCTTAACACTGTCCTCTGATACTGCCTTACTGCTCGACCACTCTACCACAAATAGAGAGTAAGGTTCTATCTAACATTAACCTCTGCCTACCTCTGGGGTCACCTGGACTCTATACACATTATACCTCATTTTGGTGTAGTATATATAGAGCCAGTTTCCTACAACTAGCCAAGTCTTAACCAGGCCTTAACCAGGTCAACAGTAAATGTTAACATATTTAACGTACTAACCATATTTCACTAGTTCATTGTATTAATGGTAAATAACAGTTAATGTTTAATAAAATGGCAGTAGCAGTTAGATCACTTATAAAATATCCTTTGTCTTGAAATCAGATTTCTGAATTATTCATTACACTGTGTCTTGCATAGGCCTGGGAAGAATTTCGATTACACTGGAGTAATATTGGTAACTCCATGCTACATTTTGTTGTGGAATTAATGATAACTATGCACTTACTCCTGCTTGCTTAATTAAGAGTAATTTGGGGGAAAAATCCTACTGCAAGAGCACATTTAGCGAGCAACCGCTCACGCTCGCTATTTATGTTCCGCTGCATTTAGTCTTGTTCCTTAGTCAAAATGCATCCTCGCGGCTATTTGGGATGAAAGGGTGCATTCTGTGCTAAGAAAATAGCTCTAAATGCTGACAGTAGGGTGGGGAAAAATCCTACCCCAAGAGCACTTTTAGCAAGCGCAAGCAGTTGCTCATGCTTGCTATTCGTGCTCTGTTGCATTTAGTGATATTTATTAGCTCGCGATGCATGCTTGCATTAATTTTTGGACTCCTCTGGGCATTGTTGTGCTAAGAAATATCACCAAAGACAGAATTACTCTTCTTGTGTAATTCAAGCGCTATCTCACGGGATTCATAGGTAGCCCCGCGTGATTATGCTGCACACTCACCACTAGTCTTGCACACACATTATTACCGGCAAGTTTACGTATGATTAGTTTTGTGCAAGTTAATGCAAAAAACTTCAGAACATTCCAAATTCTCAAGTAATGTCATACATTTATGGAAGCCCAGAGAATAAATTCAATAAAGTGGTACTTGCCCGGCAGTTTTAGAAACGGCAGCTGGAAATCCCACAAAAGTTCCTGCCTGGAGCTATTCACACGACACACAATGTACATTTTCAGAGTGCAAAAGAAGTTTATTTACATCACTCGGTTAGACAAAGAATCTGATTCCGCACATGCCCCTACCTACATATTAGTAACCATACCCACACATGAGTAAGGCAGAGGATCCAAGTCTGAGGACACTTTATTCAGAAGGAATTGGTAAGTTGTCCCTCCAGAGCACCCGGCCTGTGCCCCTTGACTACATAACCCCCGCACTGTGCCCAATCCCGAGTACGTGCAACATTCCCACTTCTGTATTCCTTGAAATGAATAAGCCAACATGTGTTTGTAGTGGTCATTTGTTGGCTGCGGTTTTATTAGGAATACATGCATATACTTTTGTCATCATTTGCATGACCCTGGTCATAAATCATCATTGGTGAACTGTCATACTTGTCTCATAAATCATATGCTTTGTTTGTCATACATCTTATCTGCCATAAATCATATGTACATCACCAATTAGCAAATTGGACTGGCAGTTCGTTGGTTAGCTCATTTGCAGGCTTATCTCGTTTCTTGTCCCTTCCGGGTCGTCTCTTTGTTCGGTTGGATTTGCGCTCTCTCCCGGAGTTAGGCCCCAACAGGGGGCTATGCTGCGAGCGCCGTCTCCGTTTGCTACCCCCTTTTCGTAAGGCCAACTCACCCAGCCATGCGGCATCCCAAAGTGAATGGTCCTATTCCTACACACCGCTCTCTGGTGTGCCTCTGTACCAACCATTGTACCCGTAGCTCTTTGCCATGCCGCCAGGGAGTCTTACGTCTTCCTGCAGCTCCCCCTCATTTGTCTCTCCTTTTTATCTGCAACCTGCTAGAGCCATGGCACCTCACAGGTTGTCCCAGAACACTTGCATGCCTTCTTCTGACAGATGCACTCCATCCTGCCCATAGAGTTCCGGGCGGCCCGGGTGGATGAGCCCGTGCCTGATACTTTCCAATCTATTGGTTCTGCAGAATTTGCTTACGGTGATGTTTAGCTTTTTTCTCGAGTTCTTGACTGCTTTTTGTGACTCATTCACGTGCCACTCCCTTCTGCTGATCAGCTCTGACCAGATGACGGCGGTGCTCCCGAAAGACCTGGCTGCATATTTGAGGTCCCTCTGTATGTCGTGGAGGAGGGCTTTCCTCCCCTGTTTGGCCAGATCGTTGCCCCCCAAATGGATAATCAAAATGTCCTGGTGCCATGCCATGTCTGCCAGCAGGTCTGCAAAGGTCGCTGGCAGCTGGTCCCATCTCATTCCTGGTTGGCCCAACCACCAGATGCATGTGTCCACCGGTTTTCCTTCCTGTCTGTGGCCCCCTCGCTGCCACCAAGACTGCATTCTAGCTACGAAGGAATGGCCCACCACCCACACCAGGCTTTGTCTCCTTCCTGTTGAGGCAATGATCACAAATGTCAAAATGCTGCTTGTCCTTGGGAAAGGTGCCCCTGCCCTCCCTCAGCCATCAAGGGGGTTCTACAGTAATTGCGGTCTTATGTAGGTCCGGTATGCCGATGACCGTCATCTACCTACTGCCTGTATCCCAGCTGTGGTCATTCTGTGTTGTGCTGCTGTTGTTGCTGCTCGATTCTGAATGAGTGTGACCAAAATTCCGCCGGTGTGAGGCCCGCTTTGTTGAGGGCCAGGCGCATGACTGCTGTGAACTGGAATTTTCTTAAATAGGTGCCATCCCTATGGTTGAACAATGGCCCTTTGCCAACTGGCCGCACTGCCATGAATGCCAGCAGACAGCACACTGCGCAACATCTCTGGTCTTTGATGTATTGCAGCCGTAATACCACCCCTTTGCCGGCCTGGTCTGTCTTTGACCGTCTCAGTAGTATCTCTAGTTTGGTTGTCCCGGGCATCACATCACTTGCCTGTAAGCAGTGCTCGGCTGGCCCAGCCTTCGAGGGCGCCACTACCTCAATGAGGCAGAATGCTCCAAAGAATGCGGTCGAGAATGCAGCCTTAAACAGGAGGAGTTCAAAGGTATCCCTTGTTATGTCACCCAGTGTTCCCAACAATGGTCTCAGCTTCATTAAATCTATTGGGCGCCTGTTGTCTTTCCTCGTGCCCTCTGCGCGCTTCCACCCTTTCATTGCCGCTTTGATGTAATGAGAAGCGACTGGGTCCTGCCCTGACACAAGTTTTGTGTAATGCGCCACGGCGGCCAGGTGGGTTTGTGCCCATGACCTGGATTTATTGCAGTTGAATGCCCACTGGACGAACTTCTCAATCGCCCTGCTTGTGGCCCCCACGTTCCCTAGGGTCTGGATGCCCCTATCCGCATCACTGTCCCCGTATACTTGTTATATTGCTTGGCTGCTACTGGGGCAAAGGTTTGGTTGATCAGCTCCGACAGGTCTACCCCGCCAGGCCCCACAGTTGTACCAGAATTTGTCCATCCGTACTCTTGACAGGGCATCTGCAACCCCGTTCTCCACCCCTGGGACATGGCGTGCTCCCAGGTCTATATTTTCTTCTGTGGTACTGAAAATTCTGGACCCGTGTTATAAACATCGTCGTATCTTGACGATTTTGGTATCAGCAGACCGAGAATGATTAGAATACTATGCACAAGCATTTCCGTCATATTCAGGTGACAAAATCACCTTGAAATCAGAGTTTCCGTCCTGAACCCCTCGGGTTCCATTTGAACGGCAGCCATTTTGTGATTGCCCTCACATAGGCCAATGACTAAGGCCAAAAACGAGTCTGAAGGACACGTACACCTTTGCTGACTCCTCTGTGACCTGGGCAAGCTGACTCCACTGCCTGAAGCCAAACCTGTTCGGCCAGTTCCTTTCCCAGTGGCCGAATGAGATTAGTATCAAGGCACAACGTATCATAAAAACCTTTCAGCACACACAAACCATGCCTAATCTTACACACACCTGTCCCTGTTCCTTTCTTTATGAATTGCTTTACGAGGAGGAGGTGCCCGTTTTTATTGGGGGTCTGTCGATATCTGATGACAGTACTAAGCCTCGCCGGGTAATTGATTGAGGGCTGGACAAACTGAAATATGGGCTTGTCATCATGACTTTGCTTTTTCTTTCTAGTGAAAATATGTGAATGGTCAACTGTAAATTAAGGAATGTTTGCCTAAAGCATAATATTTTATATAAAAAGAGAAGGCTGGCTTTGTAAGGGGAGCAGTCTCCTGAGAATATACACCGTGTTACACTTCTAGGATACCTGTTACTGGCTGCAGCCAATAAATACGATCTTTGACTTCACCAAGAAGACTCTGTGTTTCTGTAGTCTGAAACAGGAAGGACTCGAAGTTTTAGGGTGTGTTCCCTGGCACCGCTGGGTTCTGAAAAACCCAGTACTTCAGTTGGCGCCCAACATGGGGCGATTTCAGCGGTACCGGTCCAAGCCAGAGGTTCGTGAGGAGCTTCGTGTGAAAATTCTGGAGGAAGGCCGCCACTTCATCGACCCCTGTATGTCAACGTGGTCCGAAAGTCTTTGCTGCGAGGTTCCCCGCTTCCCGACGGCTACAAAGGACTGCTGCCCTGACTATCGCACTGTTTTGGACCCTTGATGATTGGTAGAGCGAAACGATAGACGAGTCTTCTGGTGACGTCATCGATACCTCAGTTAAGTATAAGTGGAGCGTCTCCCAGACCTTAGTTTGGTTCTTAGTTTGGTATCCCCTTGGGATCTTTGATTTGGAACTTGCAAGTACCAAAGACGAGGGACTCGTGTATTCACGAGACTATCGTATTCGATAATCCTTTGAAGTTTGAAGCTAAACTAGAGAGCGAAGATGCCTGGTCTTAGCAGACTTGGAAATTTGTTTTGTCTTGGTTGTAATAGGGATTCCCGATTGGAGGACTCATGCCCGGTTCCTCCGATTGGAACTCCAACCTATGAACTATATGTGAAACATGGTGTAATGATTGCGAATGTTCTGCAGGAACGCCTGGAACCTTGGAGAAAGTCCACAGTCGTCCCCCACGCTCCTCCGACTCTATCAAACACTAGAGTACGAAGGACACGCTGGGGAAAACAGGGAAACAAAACAAGGATAGGTGGGGAAACACAGGCAGATCTTGAAGGATGATTCTGACAGCCGAGACAGCAGGCAGGTGTTGTTCTTACAGGAAAGGAATTAACGAGCCTCTCCGCTGTAACACAAAGGCAGGTAAAATGAATACGACTACAACACCACCCTGGAGCTTTCTTTACCGCATTCCCCTCCACACACCTACCGGATTTGAAGTCAGCCTCCTGGACTATGGCCTACAAGAATAAGTAGGTACACTTCTGCAGAACCCCCTTAGGATCGGTTCTCAGAGGAGAAGTCAGATGTACACTGTGTAAGTCCCTTTATAGGCTGAGAACAATAAAGATAGACAATATAAAAGAGGCAAGGGTGTAATTCCTCATCTGCGTATATAAAGTGTAGGAAGGATGCGTACCGTGACTTTAAAGTAGGTAGGTGGAAAACCTAAATCCCTGCTCAATGGTCCTCGCAACAAATCACCCTAGAATGCCTGATGCGGGTTAAAGAAAACATAAGGTAGGGACCAGTAAGGTATGCGCCAGGGAGGCTCTTGATGCTAGAAATGGGGGTGAGAGCACCGTGTAAGACTCCAACTACTGCACAGGATGTGGAGTCGCTCCAACAGGGGGCATAACCACCCTACAAGCCTGAACAGGCTGACACACAACACGACACAACACAAGTCGGATAAGCAAGGGTAGGGCTTAACAGACTTACATATAACAACACACAACTTTAGCCGAAGGGAATCAACAAAGGGGTAATGCCGGCTAAAGGAAATAACAAACAGCCCACCTCGAACTCCGAGGTGAAGAGAGACGGGATAAAACCCCGCACTACTAATACACAGTTAGACCTTACTTGGGAAGGCTAAACAAGCATGGACGCCTTGGTGGAAGTTGCGCCCACGAGTTTGGCAGCTCAGAATGGAAGGAGCGCCACTGCAATACGCCAGCGGGAATGGCTGTAGTGATCCCGGAGCCGGTACGCGTCTGAAGCGACGCGTCCACGGCTACTCTCTAGCAAGCAGGAAGTACAGGAAACCGGAAGTCAGGCAACAAAGAGAAAGACGGAACTGGGGCTCAGAGCTAGAACGCGAAGCGGCGTCTATACGCCCTTCGTCGTTTAAATACCCACTGCACACAGGGGCTGGAGCGCGGGGCATGACACATGGCATAGGCCCCCTCACATATAATGAAGTATGGATCCGATACACCAGGAAAGATGGTGTTTTAAAATGGCCCCAATATGGTAGTTTTGACACAGAGATTCTGGATAATCTGGAGGTTAAACTTTTTAAGAAGAAAGCCCGGCCGGCGATGTTTGACTCTTTCCACCTATGGCGTAAGGAAGCCAAACAGAAGGAAATTAAATTAGCAAAGAGAAATAAGAAAGAAAAGGGTATCTCGATAATGCAAGCTGCTATGCAGTTTCAAGATAATGAAGAAGAACAGATGAGTGAGCAGTTGCACAGGCAACTTAAAATGGTGATCGATAAATGTTATCCAGTTTTGCCGCTTCTTCAGCAAGATGCAGCAAAAGAAATTGAGAAAGATCCTTTAATATCACACTTGTTGAGTTCGCCACCACCTTATGCGCAGAGTGCTACAGCACCTCCGCAACCTTTAGTTGTGCAACCTCCGGTTATTGTGCCTCAGGTTTTTCCACAGCCGCCAGCTCCTCTTCAGTTGGCTCCTACTCCTATGGCGCAGCCCCCTCAAGGGCCGCCGACTTTGCTACCTGCTCCATCTGCACTTCCTACGACTTTGTCTACTACATCGACTGCCTCTTCTGGTGTTCTTCCTGATACTGCCTCTGCGTCTGCATCTGCGTCTGCCTTGTCTCCCTCTGTTTTTCCTCCTTTTCTTTCGTCAACTTCTCCTTCTATCCGACAGAGAATGACTGATACTGTTGCTAGCCTTATATTTCCTCTCTTCGGGTCATCTGGTGTGACTTCTGATTCGGAGCGTAAGCAGTCGCGTAGTCAACTGCCTAAGAGAGAGAGAAATGTTTGACCGTATGGCGCATAAATGGGTTACTTACCCTTTAAGATATGATGTGGAGTCTGTTATGGATGTCTTCCGTCAATGGGAAGCACCGAAACAAAGATACGTTTTTGAAAAAATGTGTGCTTTCCTTTGTGAGGAATTGGAGGATAATGATTTGGAAACAAATCCGCAGGATTTGTGTCGTGTACGGTTTGAGTTTTCAAAGGGCACGATTGTGGGTTCCGATGTTGAGAAAGCAGTTGCGACGTTGTTGTCCTTTAGGAATAAGGATCCTTCTCAGTCACTGTTTGAACATGACTCCTCTGTTAGAAAAAAGGTGCGACAGTTCCCAATGAGGGAAGTCCCTCCGGTACGGAAGGACGCCGTTGCGGCTGATGCCGCTAATCAAATTGATGCTATTCCAGCTCATTTTCAGCATGTTTGGGTACATGTTCCTTGGAAACGAGCTGAAGTTTTAGTCCTTAAGCAGACCTTGCCTGACCCCGGTAAAAACCCTGCAGGGTATTATCAGGAATTATCACAGACTGCAGACTCATGCATTATGAATTTAGCCGACATAGACATGTTATTTGGGAATGTTGTTCCACAGCCTTTGTGGGGATTGATTCGCCATACAGATCATGCGCAAGAGTTAGGTGACTCATGGGCTAATATTAGTGCTGCAAATGATAGACAAGTTGGTGGTGCCAAGCCTGAGCCTTTGGTAGCAGAACTTCCTGCTAGGATCATTACTTACATGAAGACTTTAATGCCTGCGATGCGTGTGAATTGGGATAAATTGTCTGCGTGTAAGCAGAAGAAAGATGAAACAGTGTCTGATTTCTTCACCAGGTTTGAGGAAACGTTTATCGACCACAGTGGTCAAGATATGAGTACAGAAGGTGGTCAACGGTTGTTCGTTGACAAGTTTGTGCACAATTTGCTTCCCGAGCTGTGTAAGAAATTGAAAGATTCAGAGAGTTCTTGGGCCGTTTCCTCTTCAGCACAAATATTGGCTACTGCACAGTACTATGAAAATAGGGATAAAGATGAGAAGGATAGAGCAGAAAAGAAAACTAAAGAATTAAAGACGAAGGTTCTTTTACAACAGGCGTATCCGCCACGTGGTGGTCAGAGTAACTATCAGCAACCTCAACAGTTTCAGAGAAACTCGCAAAGGTTCGTGTTTTCTCAACCACGTGTTCCTGTAGGTCCCAATCAGTGTTCATATTGTAAAGAAGAGGGTCATTTCAAGTATAGTTGTCCTATTTTGTTACAGCGTACGAATGGTGCTTCTGGCGCAAGAGGTCGAGGTGTTCAACAAACTCCTAAAGGTAGAGGACGTGGAAGTCTCCCCCAGAACGCACGTTCCTTTCCGTCTCAGAATTCAATGAATAGTTTTGACCAGCAAAATAACGCGTCTGGTAGGACGGCTCAGTACTATGCTGACGACTACTATGCGGAAGATGAAAATACGGAAGGTAATGATTGCTAGGACAGCCATAGACAAAGAGAGGGAGTTGTTTCAGTTCCAGTAGATCAGAGTGGACATTATGTTAAGGTGATTACATCAGGTGTGACAGAGCCTTTTCTGTTGGATACTGGTGCTACAAAGAGTTCTATTATGCACTCAAAACTCCCTGGCGCACCTTTGTCTGGCAAGATGAATGTTGCAGTAGGTTTTTCTGGCGCCCTGGTTAGGAACCCGATTTCTAGTCCTATGTCCCTTTCTGTTGGACCTTGTGAATTGGAAGCACCCCTTATTCTGATGACAGGTTGTGGTGAAAACTTGTTAGGATTGGATTTGTTGAAAAGATTGTATGAGACATTATATTGTTCTCCTTCGGGAGTACAACTTACACTGGGTAGGAAAGTGATCTCTCCAATGTATTTGTCAAAGGATAAACTCCCGACCGAATTGTCGTTTCTTCCTGATATTCTTTGGGCTACTGGTCCTAATGATGTGGGTCTTTTGGAAATACCGCCATATGTTGTGACATTGAAAGCCAATGTTAAATTGCCACGCATTCCCCAATACAAGATCTCTAGTGAAGGTGAAAAGGCGTTGCTAGCGATCATTTATGATTTGATTGAAAAAGATGTAATTGAAGAGACAAGAGGCAACGTTTGTAATAGTCCTGTTCTGCCTGTTTTGAAACGTACTGACCCTTCTCAGCCACCTGTTTACAGGTTTGTGATTGATCTTAGAGAGGTCAATAAAATAGTTGTGCCACAGTTTCCAGTTGTTCCTGATATCACTGCCCTATTGACTATGATTCTAGCTTCCGCCACTTGGTTCTCGGTGATTGACTTGAAGAATGCTTTCTTCAGCATCCCGATTGCTGAGGAAAGCAGGGATATTTTTGGCTTCAGTTTAGGAGGCCGAAGCTTTCGCTTCAAACGTGTTCCTCAAGGCTACTGTGAAAGTCCATCAATATATAGTCAGGCTTTAAAAACACAGCTTGATGCAATTGTTTTACCTGATGGCGCTACCCTTATTCAGTACGTCGATGATTTGCTAATCGCTGCAGATACTGAGGAGATTTGTAAAGAAGCCACCTTGTCGTTGTTGCGTCATTTATCTGATTTACATCACAAAGTGTCTCTTTCAAAACTGCAATATTGTCGACAAGAAGTGACCTAATTAGGTCGTCTCTTATCGAAGGAGGGAAGGAAACTGACCCCAGAAAGAATTCAGGCAATTGCAAAATTGAGTGTGCCAAAAACACAGAGAGAAGTACGTGCTTTCTTGGGCATTACATCATACTGCAGACAATGGATACCGAGTTTTTCTTTGCTGGCCAAACCTTTGGTAGCATTGACCTGTAAAGATACACCAAATCCCGTTCCGTGGTCTGAAGATTGTCAGAAAAGTTTTTCCGAATTGCGTAATGCATTGTGTTCGGCTCCTGTGTTGGGTACCCCCGACTACAGTAAGCCCTTTACACTGTATGTCCATGAGAAAGAGGGTTGTGCATTGTCAGTGCTGACACAGTCTTTTGGAGACAAGCAGCGTCCATGCGCGTATTGTTCGTCGACTTTGGATCCGGTAGCTAAAGCATTGCCGAGTTGCTTGAGAGCCACAGCGGCAGCAGCTGTTTCTCTTCGACAGTCTGCTGGGTTAGTGATGAATAATATGTTGATTGTGATGGTTCCACATGCAGTGGACACGTTGTTAAACAGGACCAAGACACAGCACTTAACTAGTGCTCGATTGTCAGGTTACGAGTTGACACTGTTAGCGAGTCATGTGCACATAAAGAGGTGCAATCCGTTGAATCCAGCCACGTTATTGCCGATTTCAGTAGAGACAGATGATGTTGACAGAAGAAGAAACGAAAGGGAGAGTAGATCTTAAAGATACTCCTCTTGTAAAGTGTGATGGTACCTTATGGGTGGATGGTTCATGCTTCAAGCTTCAGAATGGTGATACGACTGCAGCATATGCTGTCACGACTTTGCATACGATTGTTGAAACTGCACGTATACCACATAATTCAGCTCAAGCAGCAGAGTTAATTGCACTTACGAGAGCGTGTGTGTTATCGAAAGGAATGAAAGTGACCATATATACCGACAGCCAGTATGCGTTTGGTGTGGCTCATAGTTTTGGACGATTGTGGAAAGAACGTGGGTTCCTGACTTCACATGGTGCTAAGATTCAGCATGGTCAGTTGGTGAATGAGCTTCTTGAGTCACTGACCTTGCCGTTACAAGTTGCGATTGTGAAATGCAGTGCACACAAGAAGGTTACTGATGATGTTGGTCGTGGCAATGCATTTGCTGACGAAATCGCAAAAGAAACAGCAAAAGATGTGATGAATCGAATGTATGTTGCAGGCCCTGCAAGATGGGTTGGTGACGTTGGAATGTGTGAAGATACGATAGAGAGTGTGAAGTCCCTTCAAGCTGAAGCTTCAGAAAAAGAGTTGAGTGTGTGGAGAGAACGTACGGGTAAATTGGATGAAAATGGTTGTTGGGTTGACTTGTCAGAACATCAGCGATGTTTGTTACCCGATGCGTATGGGCTTGCAGTGATGACAATGGCTCATGGAATGGCCCATATCAGTGTGAAAGGGATTTGTAAGTTGTTGGCTCCAGTATGGCAAAATGCTGGAATTCCTAAATGTGCAGAGAATGTGGTCAAGAATTGCATGGTGTGTCTGAAATACAATCCTGGTAGGGGAACCCCAACTCCAGCTGGTCATTTTGCGCCTCCAACGTATCCGTTCGAGGTGTTGCAGCTAGATTTTATCCACATGGAAAGGTGCAACAATTTGAAATACGTACTCGTTGTTGTTTGTGCCTTTTCAAGATGGGTAAAAGCATATCCCTTAAAAGACAACACTGCCTTATCCACAGCTAAAGCCCTTGCCAAAGAATTCTTCCCTAGGTTTGGAATGCCGAGAATGGTCTGGAGTGATAATGGGAGTGATTTTGTGGGTCGAGTGATGAAAAAAGTATGTGAGGGGCTAGGTATCCAGCAAAAATTCCACGCTGCAAATCACCCCCAATCAGCTGGACTAGTAGAGTGCTATAATGGCACGCTAAAACTGAAATTGGCAAAGATACAAGCGAGCTCTGGTCTTAACCCTTTCGCTGCGGCGGGAATTCCGCCGCAGCGCTGGGGGGGGTTGGAGGGCAGCGCGGTGGCGCTGTGCTCATGACGGAGCCACTCCGTCATGAGCCACGGTTGAGCTGTGCTCATGACGGAGTGGTTCCGTCATGACTCCGCCCAGTGCGTGTCCCCCCGCACAGGCGGGGAAACAGCGCTGCGTGGGCGGAGCGGCCGCCAACGGTCGCGGCATGACGGAACCACTCCGTCATGAGCACACGGCAACCATGGCTCATGACGGAATGGCTCCATCATGAGCAGGGGAGGGGCTAAATGGCCTGACGCTCTACCTTTGGCACTCCTATCAACAAGAATGACTGTGCATTCGCGAGTGGGACTTAGTCCTTATGAAATTGTGTTCGGCCGCCCGGCCAACATATGGGGAGTGCCAAGGCCGACAAAATTCAGTGAGATCGAACACCCTGTACTGCTTGATTATTTGTATGAATTGATGGCTAAATTGCGTGTTTTACACCAACAGGTTCACGATACTCTGCCTCAGGTCTCTGAAGTTCCAGGACATCTTATCGATCCTGGATCATGGGTGCTGGTCAAGAACTTCCAGCGGACAAAGAATGACCAGCCCCGTTGGAACGGCCCCCATCTCGTCCTTCTCTCAACAAGATCAGCTGTTCGAGTGGAAGGGAAAAAGAACTGGATCCACGGCGTACACTGCAAGAGGGTCCCTTTGCCTCTACCATATGACCGGTGGGTCCAGGAGGGGATCGCCGACTCTGAGACTGAGACTGTGCCTCATTTTCTGCCTTTTAGCGATACACGTGTAAAAGGAACAATTTCTGAACAAGAAAGTGTCAATATTTTGAAAGATGCTGTGCCACCGTCAATTCGATTGAACACTACAGAGCCTGAACTCTTGTTCCAGAACCAGACAGTACCTGGAAGAAGCCGTTATAATTTGTGGCCGAGAACTATGGACAAATAAAAAATTCTTTTTCTTTGCTATTTTTGAAAGTGCAGCTCTCTCATCTGAGAAACTTTCTTATTTTTGTTTTTCGAACCGCCATTCGGGTTCAGCTTTAGGGTCGTGGTTGCCCAAGTCTTTGGAGTGCAGCTGAAGACGTTAGGTCGACAGTTCTGGTCGGTCTAAGGGAGTTGCCCTGGACTAACAGAAGCATTCCTTAGCATAGAACACCCTACCACCACGAGCAGCAATTAGAGAGGATGGAGTTTTTCGAGAATGAGAGACCTGCCAGACAGATGAACTTTAAAGCCAGAATGTGTATAATGATGACAAAGAAACGATTTTTGATATGTATTTTCATGTTGCTTAGTGTAATGACGTTTTTAATAGGATATGTTTTATTCTCTTTTCAAGTGACATTTGCACCCACTACACAGCCCATACCTCCTTCTACTGTTTCCTCGCATTCTTTTCACCCTCTGCCTGAACACGAGTCCGCTAGAAGATCAGAATTTGTCAATAATTAATTCATTCAGCTTCTACACCAACACCAATTAGTAGTGAACACAACTAACTGATGGGTGTGTGGTCTTATGCCTCATACTACTGATAAAGGTATCCCTTATCTGGTCCTGCCTTTCAGCCATAATGGTTCTGTGTGGGCATATAGAACGATGTTCATATACGCTCATGAAGCCAACCCCCTACGTTCTGTATAAGATAATCCTAAGAATAGTGCTCTAGTTAAGGGTATAGTAGATATGATTAGGGAAGATATTTCCTATGAGACTATCCCGAGAGATGAGACACTAGCATATATTGGATGGAACATAACAGGATATGGAGTTACTCTGAGTGAGAACCAGCGAGCAAAGAGATCCTCCCCGATTTGGATTGTACCCCATCAGGGTCACCTATGTCTGAAAGGTAATGGCAAGAATCCCAGAGCTCAGTTAGGGGAAAGTATCTGCATTGAAACATATGTTTTTGCGTCTCAGACTTCCCCTTCGTTCCTAGCAGCTAACGGTACCTATTTCATCTGCCATAATAGAGCCTATACATGGTTGCCCCCTGACTTCTC